>NC_042618.1:252997696-253722274 GCF_901001135.1 Rhinatrema bivittatum
CGTGGTGCCGCTACTGCTCGTCGTCGCTGCCTCTGCTACTGCTCCTCCTACTCCTGCTTCTCGCCGCCGCCGCTCCTGCGGCCCCAGCGCCATTTTTTTTTCGTCGCTGCCGCCGCTACTGCTCCTCCCACTCCTGCTTCTTGCCGCCGCCGCTCCTGCTCCTCGCCGCCGCTCCTGCGGCCCCAGCGCCATTTTTTTTTTCGGGCACGCTTGGCTCTGACCGACGTTCTCGCCCGCGCATACGCAGTAGAGCTGCTCTCTACTGTGCATTTGCAGGCCGTCGGTCAGAGCCCATTTATAAGGTAGGTAGAGTCATAAATAGTAATACATTGTTTTCCAAGCTTGAAACTCTATTATCTATCTCACAGGGTCATTTATCAAATTGCTATAAGGTGTGTTCACATGTGTTAAGCCCCTTTAACGCCTGCAAAACATCTTAATGCCTGCAAAAGCACCATAACGCATGGTGTATTGCAAATGAGAAAAAAGGGAGGAGTTTGGGGCCAAGAGCCAGCTTAGCTGTCAGGGAGAGAGAAAGAGAGAGAGAGAGAGAGAAAGCGACTACCCATTATCTCCTCATCCTAGGTAGGTATTTATATCTCTATAAGAGGCCCACCTAGTAACTCGAGGTGAGGTTTAGGTATTAATGTAGGGGTTAGGGGCCACTTTGACATTCAAACTGAGCGTACGAACAGAACAGTGTTCTCTTGTGAAGATTTGATGACCTTCAGAGTGAGGAAACTCACCCAAAGATGAGATTTGTACAATGATCTCTCAACCTAGCTTGATGGACTCTCTACCTGGGTAACATCAAGCTAGGAGTATATTCTGCAAATATATTTCAGCAATAAACTTTTATTTTATGGTGTTACCATCAGTCAGAATGTGTAACAATAAAGTGAGAGAAATCCTTATTAGATCAGGGTGCATAGGCATTCAGAGCTCGGCTCGGCTCTCTCTCTCTTTCTCTCTCTCCCTCCCCAAAATTGCAATAAACTGCCTATTACCATAAAACACACCACTTTTCCAATCACATGTAATATCACTGAGCAACAAATTTTCACAAAAGTCATGTTACGGAAATGAAATTAGTCAATTCTTATACATTTCCATGTGCTAAACACGAATGTGACTGTGAAAATGCAAAATTGGCTCTATTTTTTTTGTAATATGCAATAATATAATTACATCTTGAATTGTATGCCAATAGTAGGAGACCTACGGTTAATACCGTTTGAAAAATGAAGTCATAGACTATGTCTTAGATTTCTTTGCTTGTCTCTTGTACACCTGTTCGGGAGCATCTCTGTGGAGTGTCCAGCAGTAGTCAGCCAGCATGAATATTTCAAATGCTCACCCTTTCTGACTGGGCTTCATATAGTACACTGCTGACGTCAGCTTACTCAGCAGCAGCATGGCAGTAGAACTGCATTGCATCAGAAAATGATGTAATAAACTCTGGATGATGTGTGCATGATGGTATTATGCAATATGATGCAATATTACATCATTCTAGGCTTATTTACAGTCCTACTGGATAAATTTACATGACTAAACATAGAAAGTGAACTATATTAAATATCTTCAAAACGAGAGCCAATAAAAACTTTTCATGGTCATATTCGTGTTCAGCACATCAAGATACTACAGAGTAGGACCTTTTTAGATCAGTAACACTTTCATTGTTGCCCAGTGTATTTAGTGCATTTTGATAAATCCAGGCCTCAGTTAACTGACACCATTCCTACAGAAAAAAAACAGATAATTAATAGATTGACTCATAGTAGCTTCAGTTCTAGTGATTACTTTCCAAATATCTTTTAAAGTCACTTCCGCAGGTTCAGACCATTGTCAAGCACACCCAGAACACTCAGCGATGTATTTACCACCACTGGAATAGGGATAGGCACTGCTGTAATCATCTCCTCTTCTGTTCCAGTGGAACTAACTATCCCACCACCAACATCAGAAGAGGAGTCCAAAAGTTCTGGATAGGAGTGGAAACTTGCATCAAACTGGATCCCATAAATCTGGGGCTAGACAATATGATAGAAGCCACTGAAGAATTCCTTTCCATTCTTAAAGGTTTCCCATTTCCAAAAGCTGTATCTCCAGAGCCTATAGTATCAGAAATAGGGTGGGGTGGAGGGGAAAGAGCAATAATGCTTAAAGAGACCTCATCTGAAAATTCCTGTGATACACCATCAAATTGTGCCACAGTATTAGGTCATCTCACCAATGAAGGGACAGCCGCTGAAACAAAAGTCTTCCCTTTTCTTTTTTTCCCCATCTCTGCACCGACAAAATTTCTTCTTAAGGAGTGTGCCCTTTAGGCGCATGACTTTGGTGTGTTGGTGGCGGTGTGCCGCAGAATGCTGGGTGAAACAGCATCGGCCAAGGACCCTGGGTTTAGCTGTCCTCCTCCTGCCTGCTGGAACAGTGGGGAATGGCAACAAATCTCTGAAGAAGGATTCTACTCCAGCTGCAAGATGCCAGGTGAAATAGCATCAGCCAAGGACCTCGGGTCTAGCTGTTCTCCTTCTGCCTACTGGAACAGCGGGGACTGGCAGCAAATCTCTGAAGAAGGGCTCTTCTTATTAATTTTAAATTACCTAGTAACTTCATTGTGTGTCCCCTGGTCTTTGTACTTTTCGAATAAGTAAACTGATTAAAGTTTACTCGTTCCATTCCACTCATTTTATAAACCTCTATCATATCTCCTCTCAGTCATCTCTTCTTCAAGCTGGAGTCCTAACCTCTTTAGCCTTTCCTCATAGGGGAGTCATTCCATCTCCTTTATCATTTTGGTACCTCTTTCCTGTACCTTTTCTAATTCTGCTATATCTTTTTTGAGACCTGGTGACCAGAAATGTTGTGGTCCCGGGCCGTGCCCCGGTCCCTCCACCTACCTCGCTGTTTCGTGGTCTTTTCAGGCCTACATGGCCCCCAGTGCGTCTCTCCCTCCTCGGGAGAGATGACGACGATCCGCGGTGGCTGGCCCCACCCCCTCGACACACACGCGCGTGGAGGAGCCATTCTTAAAGGGGCCAGCGCGGGAAACCTACTGAGGATGCCCTGAATGACGTCAGACACTGCAGGGTATTTAAACCCTGCAGCTTCACCTAGACAGCGCCTTGCAACGAGGTTCCTCAGTCCCCCTGAGTATTTAGTTGCTGCAGTGTGTCTTGATCATCTTATCTTCTGGCTCCTGACCTGGCTTGTTCTTGACTTCATCTTCAGTTTCCACTCCTGGCTTTGGCATTGACTCCTGACTTCTGGCTTCTGACCCGGCTTCATCTCCTGACTTCGCTTCCAGCTTCCGCTCCTGGTTTTGGTTCGTCCTCTGACTTCTGGCTTTGACCTGGCTCCGTCCCACGACTCTGTCTTTTGCTTACGTCCCTGGCTTTGGTTTGGATCTCGGACTTCTGGCTTCTGACCCGGCTTCGCTCTTGGACTCCGACTTCGGCTTCTTCCATCATCTCTCGTATCCGGTACTTGCTGGCCCAGAGGATTCTCCTAAGTCCCAGCGGCTCGGGCTCTCACGGGCTCCTCCCGGGGGAGCCACGGGCTTCCGAGGATGAAGACTCTTCAACTACCTGGGCCCAGCCGTCGTTCATCCATCTCTTCGGCGACTGCCCGGATCCTAGGTCGCATAGGGTCCCACCTAAGTCCAAGAGGTCCGGGTCCCTAGGGGCTCCTCTTGGGGGGACCTCGGAGTTCCAGTGGTGAAGCCTCTTCCGAGTTCTTTCAGTGCCGCCTCCCGGCTGTGACACTCGCTGTGGGCCTCCACAGCATACCATCCACTGTCTCAGCCGGCCCAAGGGTCCACAACAGTAACAAGAAAGGCACACAATACTCAAGATGACTTTCGTACCATGGAGCGATACAGAGTCATTATGATGTTCTTTTCTCCATTCTTTTCCTAATTATCCCTAGAATTCTATTTGCTTCTTGTCTGATGCTGCACACTGAGCACATTTCAACATATTTTCAACAAAAACATCTAGATCCTTTTCCTGTGTGATGACTCCTAATTGGAGTCTTGCATTGTGTAGCTATAATTAGGGTTACTCTTCCCTAAGTGCATCATTTTTTACTTGTCCACATTAAATTTAATTTATTTGCATGCCCAGTCTCCACAATTTGTAATATCATTTTGCAATTTCTCAAAATCCTCTTGTGGTTTAACAACTATTCACCTTTCTCCATTGGGAAATTTACTATTTAGCCCTACTCTCTTTTTTCTATTCTTGAACCAATTGCAATCTTCAATAGGACACTGCTCCCTATCCCATAACTTTTTAATTTTCTAAGAAGTCTCTCATGAGTGACTTTGTCAAATGTTTTCATGAAAATCCAGATACAGTATATCAATTGGCTCATCTTTATCCATGTTTATTTATGACCTCAAAAAAAGTAGCAAATTAGTGAAGCAAGACTTCATTTGTAAGCTTTGTCCCATTAAACTATGCCTAGCTATATGCTCATCAATTTTGTTCTTTATGATCGTTTCTACCATTTTGCTTGGCATAGATGTCAGACTCACTGGACTGTAGCTTCCTGGATTATCCCTTTATTCCTTTTTAAAAACTGGCATTATAGTACAACCCTCCAATCATCAGGTACCAGAGATGATGTTACTGATAGCATACAAATTTCCACAAGCATAAGAACATAAGAGCATAAGAAATTGTCATGCTGGGTCAGACCAAGGGTCCATCAAGCCCAGCATCCTGGTTCCAACAGAGGCCAAACCAGGCCACAAGAACCTGGCAATTACCCAAACACTAAGAAGATCCCATGCTACTGATGCAATTAATAGCAGTGGCTATTCCCTAAGTAAATTTGATTAATAGCCATTAATGGACTTCTCCTCCAAGAACTTATCCAAACCTTTTTTGAACCCAGATACACTAACTGCACTAACCACATCCTCTGGCAACAAATTCCAGAGCTTTATTGTGCATTGAGTGAAAAAGAATTTTCTCTGATTAGTCTTAAATGTGCTACTTGCTAACTTCATGGAATGCCCCCTAGTCTTTCTATTATTCGAAAGTGTAAATAACTAATTCACATCTATTCGTTCAAGACCTCTCATGATCTTAAAGACCTCTATCATATCCCCCCTCAGCCGTTTCTTCTCCAAGCTGAACAGCCCTAACCTCTTCAGCCTTTCCTCATAGGGGAGCTGTTCCATCCCCTTTATCATTTTGGTTGCCCTTCTCTGTACCTTCTCCATCGCAACTATATCTTTTTTGAGATGCGGTGACCAGAATTGTACACAGTATTCAAGGTGCGGTCTCACCATGGAGCGATATAGAGGCATTATGACATTTTCCATTTTATTAACCATTCCCTTCCTAATAAATCCTAACATTCTGTTTGCTTTTTTGACTGCTGCAGCACACTGAGCCGACGATTTTAAAGTATTATCCACTATGATGCCTAGATCTTTTTCCTGGGTGGTAGCTCCTAATATGGAACCTAACATCGTGTAACTACAGCAAGGGTTATTTTTCCCTATATGCAACACCTTGCACTTGTCCACATTAAATTTCATCTGCCATTTTGATGCCCAATCTTCCAGTCTTGCAAGGTCCTCCTGTAATGTATCACAATCCCCTTGTGATTTAACTACTCTGAATAATTTTGTATCATCCACAAATTTGATAACCTCACTCATCGTATTCCTTTCCAGATCATTTATATATAAATGATCGGGATAGGGAGCAGTGTCCTATTGAAGGACCATTTAATCCTACTCCCTGTTTCCTGTCTTTTAGCCATATTTTCGCATATTTCCACAATTTCATTTCTCAGCACTCTGGGATGTATACAATCTGGTCTAGGTGATTTGCTACTCTTTAGTCTGTCAATTTACCCTATTACATCTTCCAGGTTCACTGAGATTTGTTTCAGTTCCTCTGAATTATTACCTTTGAATATCATTTCTGGCATGGGTATCTCTGGTAGATCTTCCTCAGTGAATACTGAAGCAAATAATTTAGTCTCTGCTATGGCTTTGTCACCCCTAAGTGCCCTCTTTACCCCTTGATCAACTAATGGTCTAAATGGCTCCCTCTCAGGCTTTTTACCTCAAATGTACATGAAAAATTTTAATTATGAGGTTTTGCTACCACGGCACGCTTCTTTTCATATTCTCTTTTTGCCTTCCTTATCAATGCTTTGAATTTGACACTTGCCAGTGCTTACGCTGTTTCCTGCTTTCATTAGGATCCCATTTCCATTTCTTGAAAGATGTTCTTTTAGATATTATAGCCTCTTTCACCTTATCTTTTAACCATGCTGGTAGTTGTTTAGCCTTCCTTTCATCTTTTGTAATGCATGGAATACATCTGGTATGGGCCTCCAAGATGATATTTTTAAACATCTCTGCCTGACCTAAACTCTTAGGGGTAGATTTTTAAAGTTATGCGCGGGCGTAGATTTGTTTGCGCAACCTGGCGCGAACAAATCTACGCCCAATTTTATAACATGTGCGTGCTGCCATGCACATGTTATAAAATCCAGGGTCGGCGCACAGAGGGGTGCACAATTGTGCAACCTGTGCACGCTGAGCCGAGCAGCCTGCCTCCGTTCCCTCCAAGGCCGCTCCGAAACTGGAGCGGCCTCAGAGGGAACTTTTTTCCGGCCCCCCCACCTTCCTCTCCCTTCCCCTACCTAACCCACCCCCCAGCCCTAACTAAACCCCCCCTACCTTTGTTAAGAATGTTACACCTGCCTGAGGCAGGTGTAACCTGTGTGCACCGTGGGCTGCCGGTGCCATTCCCCAGCCCAGGGGCTGGTTCGGAGGCCTCGGCCACACCCACGGAACACCCCCGGGCTGGAACCATGCCCACGGCCCCATCCCCGAATGCTGCGCCGCCCCCGACACGCCCAAGCAAACCCTGGGACTTACGCACATCCTGGGGCTTTGCGCGCGCCAGCGGCCTATGCAACATAGGTGCGCCGGCGCGCAGGGCTTTTAATATCTACCCCTTAACCTTTGCAGTTGCTCCTTTCATTTTTTCTAACCAACGTTCTCATTTTATTAGTCACCTTTTTGAAAATTAAATGCTGTCACGGTAGATTTCTTTATTGTCCTCTCTCCAGTTAAGTAAAATTTGATAATGTTTTGATCATATTTCCTAATGGTTCCAAAACTATTACCTCTTGCACCAAATCTTGTGTTCCACTGAGGACTAGGTCTAAAATAGTTTTCCCTCTTGATGGTTTTTGTACCAGCTGCTTCATGAAGCAGTCATTTATTTCATCTAGGAACTTTACCTCTCTAAATGAAATCACCCATTATTACTGTGCTGCTGATTTTATCTTCCCTAATTTCTTTTAGCATTTAATTGTCTGTTAGTTCATTCTGGCCAGGTTGATGGTAAAACACTCTCACTACTATTTTATTCCCCTTTTCACCTAGAATTTCTATTCATAAAGATTCAACATTGCATTTTGTTTCCTGCAGAAGTTTTATCCGGTTTGACTCAATGCGCTCTTTAACATATAGTGCCACTCCTCCACCAATTTGATCCAGCCTATCATTTTGATATAATCTGTATCCTGGTAACAATGTGTCCTACTCGTTATCCTCCTTCCATCAGGTCTCTAAGGTGCCAAATAAATCACCTCTTCATCCAATGCTATACATTCTAACTCGTCCATCTTATTTTTTAGACTTCTACCATTTGTATACAGAAAGACCTCTAAATTCATTGATAGTTGTTACAGCTGCTTTTAACATAGCTTAGCAGATTGGCCTCATAGTGACTCCTTTCTGATTGAACTGACCAGTAAGAGCCCGTCTTTTAATAAGGGCACTAAAAATATTCTATTTAAAATGCATAAGATTTGGAAGCCTACATTTCACTGGATGTAGTATCCTCATATATACACCTTCTGCCTAATTTAGGTCTTGCTACATTGAGGTGCAGGGCCAATGCAAGAGTATTGGTGCCCTAGGTGAACCTTCAGTCATTTATCCTCACCTCCCAACTTACCTACTGGCAGCAACTTCAACACAGCGCTACCTCTTACCAATGGCAATAGCTCCAGTATAGCATTTGCTTCTTTGGTGGTATTTGCTCTGACACCTCTCATGCTGGTGGGATTTTGTCACCCCCAAAATTTTGGTGCTCTAGGCTAGTTTGCCTATTAGATGCACTGGACCTCTTGAGGTGGCATCTGCAGAATGCTCATACATTACTGTTGTACTTGAGTTCCTTTTAGGTCTTGTTGAATTGGTATTGATGCATGATTATCTTCAATTGAAGGACACTACAATGTGAACTATGCTGATTTCTCTCAAGTAGGAACATTTTTATATTTTTGATTTTTCACTTTATTCTTATGGGGCAAAAACGTACATGGTTTAAGCTCATTGACAATATCTTCATCATTTGGGATGGTGGTTTATTAATTTAATCTTTTTAAAAAATAATAATAATATCTTTGACTTGAGAAGTGATGCATAAAAGAGTACACTTAGGGGTAGATTTTAAAAGCCCTGCCCGCCGGCACGCCTATTTTGCATAGGCTGATGCCGTGCGCAAAGCCACGGGGCTTGCTAAAATGGGCGTAAGCCCCGGGGCTTGCTAAAATGGGCGGTCCGGGGGGCATGTCTGTGGTCCGGGGGCGTGGCCGAGTGCCCCAACATAGCGGCCTGTCGGGGCCTGGCCAGCTGGCGCGCGCAAGTAACGCCTGCCACTGGCAGGCGTAACTCCATCGAACAAGATGGGGGGGGGGGGGATTTAGGTAGGGCTGGGTTAGATAGGGGAAGGGAGGGAAAGGTGGGGGTATAAAAAAAAGTTCCCTCCGAGGCCGCTCCGATTTCAGAGCGGCCTCAGATGGAACGGAGGCAGGCTGCACTGCTTGGCGTGTGCAGGCTACCGATTTTGCGCAGCCTTGCGAGCACCAACCCCGGATTTTAAAAGATACATGCGTATCTTTTAAAATCCGCGTGTATTTTTTAAAAATCTGCCCCTTAGGGGCGGATTTTAAGAGCCCTGCTCGCGTAAATCCGCCCGGATTTACGCGAGCAGGGCCTTGCGCGCCGGTGCGCCTATGTTCCATAGGCGCACCGGCGTGCGCAGAGCCCCGGGACTCGCGTAAGCCCCGGGGTTTTTCGAGGGGGGCGTGTCGGATTGGCGCGGCGTTTTGGGGGCGGGATGCGGCATTTTGGGGGCGGGCCCAGGGGCGTGGTTTCGGCCTGGGGCGGTCCGGGGGCGTGGCTGCGCTCTCCGGAACCGCCCCCAGGTCCCGTCTCGGCGCGCTAGAGGCCCACTGGCGCGCGGGGATTTACTTCTTCCTCCGGGAGGCGTAAATCCCCCGACAAAGGTAGGGGGGGGGGGTCTAGATAGGGCCAGGGGGGTGGGTTAGATAGAGGAAGGGAGGTGAAGGTGAGGGGAGGGCAAAACCATAAGTAGCTAGGAAGGAGTTAAGGGTCAAAGAGGAGAGGGGAAAGGGTAGGAAGGTTAGGTAAGGGCATAAGGAAGTTCCCTACTCCCCTACTGGGGAAGCCCTACTCCCGTTGCCGTGAGTGATCTTTTAAAATCCCCCCCTGCGCATGGTGGCCACCCGCCTGCACATGCATGTTAAAGTACACCACACATATATTTTATAACACATGTGCACCAATGCATACGTGTTATAAAATAGCAGCGTCCATGTGCGTGCACCGGGAACCGCCTGCACATGGATGCATGCAGGTGGGTCCTAAAATCGACCCCAGTATTGCTAGTGGAACCCTGAATATAACTTTTAGGAATATTACAAGTTTAAAATAATTTTTTTAACCCATAGTTCGGGGCTTTGCAAACCTGCCCTGGGGACCTCACAGCCAGCTGGGTTTTCAGTAGGGATGTGCATTCGTTTCATACATTTCCTGTACAAGCATATAATATGAAACAATGAAACGAATGCACATCTAATTAGCATGTAATGGGAAACATATGAAATGAATGCACATCCCTAATTTTCAGGATATCCACAATGAATATGATTGAGATATATTTGCATACATAGTCTCAATGACATGCAAATTTATCTCATGCATATTCTTTGTGGATATCCTGAAAATCTGACTGGCTGTGGGGTCCCCAGGACAGATTTGGGAAGCCCTGTCCTAGTTTATATAGTCCAGGAGTAGCCAAATCTGGTCTTTGAGTCACAAAACAGGCCAGGTTTTCAGGATATCCACAATGAATATGCATGCGATCATATTCATTGCGATCTCTTGAAAATGAAACCTGCTTGTTTCACTTCAAGACCAAAATTGTCTAACCCTATCCTGTGACAATGGATTTAGCCCTGAATGATGCTATTTCCCAGGATGAAAAAAAAAATCAGGTTTCATTTAATTGCTATTTTGTCCTGGCAGGTTCCTCCTCCTTTGGGCTCTCAGCTCAGTCAAAACCAGCCTCTACTGAAGTTCAGCACCATTAACCTTCATTTGCAACTACCCATAAGTTTTACCCGTATTTTTATAGTGCCCCTCTTTTTCTCCATTATTGGTCCTCAGCTGGAGGCCGCAGACTGTAGCTTCCTCTGGAGTCCAGCAATGTCACCATTTAGCAACTGCTGAGACTCCCTCCTTCCAGGGGCCGTGAAGTTCCTGCCATCACAGCACCCCCAGCCCTGGTCACCCCAATCAATGAAAGTCCCATGTCCTTCACATGGCGGCACACAGCACTGCCCCTGAGCCATTGGGCCAGGCCAGCAAGTTCCATTCTTGAAGACTATTGAGTGGCTACTTGCGTAGTAGCTTAATGAAGGCAATTCTTACATTCCAGAGATTTTAGAAAACAAAAAAAACTTCCATAAAATAATTTTGGAGGACATCGCTCAAATACAGTCATCAGTGTGTGCTTACAATTTTCCCCAATTTACAGATCTAATCTGCTTCCTGCTTCACACTGGCTGAATAAGAAGTAGGGGGCAGCGGGCCTAAAGTAAATAAATAAATAAATACACACTGCCCACGGCTTTATCCTAATGTAGAAATTCAGTTATTTATATACTACTCTCTTTTGGGTGTGTCAACCAAATAACTCAACTCCTACTGAACACCCTAACATGAATATAATGTAAATGCACAAATCTGTTAACAAAATATTTATATTTCAATGTATAAGAGATTATTTTATTCATCTTCAGCAAGATCATTACTTATGGGTTAAGTCTAAAGTGTACAGGACCAGCATTTTTGCAAAATGACATTCTCTATTTACAAGGTTAGCAGCACACAGGTGAATTTTCAAAAGCCATTTGCAAGTGTAAAGTGCACTTACATGAGCAAATCCTATGGACAATTCAATGGCATATATTGTAGCAATTTTCAAAAGCCCACTTAACTGAGTAAAACCCAGTTTTATGCGTGGAAATGCTTTTTAAAATCAGGACCATAGCAAATAAACAACTCTATTGTAAAAATGGCCACTTCCACAGGAGTCTCCATTCTGAAATCAGGAAAGTGCAGCATAAGTTTAGTAAGGGTTCTTTTCACTGATTAAATATGGTTAAAAGAAAGATGGTAAGATCTGGTTTATTGTGGAATCCATTTTTAGGAAAATGTTCACCCCATTAAAAGTTTAAAAGAAACAAAAGAAACAAACAAATATGCTATGAGTAATTTTATTGATTTTCTTTAGTTCAAAGAATTTTTTTAGTAATGAATTCAATACACTTAACATTTTGGCAACTGGAAGCCTGCAGCAAAACTGAGCAAAGACACCATCATTTATAGACTAGACATAGGCTTAATCTTTAGTGATTTTAGATTTGCTTTCCTGGTGATCAAATCATTTCTTCTGCTTGGCAGCACAGAACGTTCTTTGAGTTCGCAGGCTGTCGTAATGCTGCTTATCAGGGAAGGCAGTAGGTTGTATAGTTATCACCTGACTGGGGCAAAATCACTACCCTGAAACCACACAACCTACTACCTCACCCTGCTAAAGCACAGTTCAAAGGCAAGAGAGTCCCATGCATCATCCAGGTTAACAGCCAGTGCTTCGAGTCCAGGATTTCATAGGTAGGGGTCTTTTCCAGTCTGTTAGAGCTGCACGGCATTTTTATTTACAGCAACTAAATAAACATTACACTTTAAAAGCTACTGCAGCTTGTCCCCCAAGTCAAGCCATGTGTATCTGAGAGGTTTTCTGAAATGGAAATTGGTTTAATCTGGATGATTTAGAAATGGCAGCTTTATATTAATCTAGAATAAATATGTAAATCAATTAAATGTATGAATTAAACTGAATAATAGCAGTTTTTTAATTAATCCCTGAAACTAGTCTTATGCTGAAATATGAAAATCGACAAATCTAACGAAGTGCAATTGTATCTGAGATCCTTATTATTTCTTGCATAGTCGCATAAACCTAAAATAGTGGCAAAACTTAGATAATGAAACCAGTAGACAAAGGCTGCCTTGATCTGCTCAGGAACCAGCAGATACCTGCTACGACACAACCTTGTGATGTGTGTGTTATGTGCTCTCTTATGTTACAACATGATTACATTTTAACGTCTGCGGGTCACAGCATAAATTTACTGAAAGCATATATCTGCAAGTCTATGTTCATCGTGTATCTTATAATTTGCCCATATAATTTATATTACATAGGTAAAATCAAACATATGCTTCGAACACGATTGAGCACAAGAGATGCCAACACATGGAAGCTAAAAACCCTGCTAGCATCACATTTTGTACAATATGATCATTCTTTTATGAATATTAAGAGGGCTATTTGGGATCATGTGTGAGCTGATTGGCAGGGAGGTGATCAGGTCAATAGGCTAAATCAGAGACAGCGATATTGGATACATCAAATGCAGACCAAATTCCCTGAGGGTCTGAATATGGAGATAGATTGGGGTATATATTTTTAGAAAAAAATATAGCCGCTTTCAACACATGAGTATGCTGAAGTCAAGTTTTCCCATAAGAGCCTTGTCTATGACAGGTGTTTTAAAATGGCTGCTCCCAGTTTGTGATATATTGTTCCATGTAGTATTTTTTATAAGAAATGAAATGTTCATATTTTGAGAATTGTTTCTAACCACAGTGTGTTCTTCGGTTACAGAAACAGTGTCTAAAGTAATTTGCGGCACATTTTCCTCTTTTATGAAGAGCCCCTGACGCAGTGCCACAAGAGTCACGAAACATGATACCATGTCGGATGTGAATTGAGAAGGGAAGTAATCTTATTTGCCAATTTTAAAAATTGAAAAAAAATGTTCCTAAGTATATCCTATGAGCATTAGGGACCAATGATTATTTATGATCACTGTGCATTTAAGATCTAAAAGGTATTTTGAGCTGTGCATGAGTGTTATGATGGTCCCATTAGCAGCCTTTATCTACAGGTTTCATTATGTAAGTTTTGCTGCTTTTTTGAAGTTTATGTAAGTGCATGTAAGAAATAATAAGGATCTCAAATGCTATTACATTTGGTGAGTTTGATTTAATAAAAGTATTAATTGCTTAGCCAAGGTTCTAAATGATTTATAAAAAATCCATTCAGAATAAAAATACAAAAAAAATCAAGACAAAAATAGCAGCAAGACAAACAAATGTTTGCAATTACAAATAATTTGACTCAGAGCAGCAACATGAAGACTCTTCTGTCTGAAAAAGCATTAAATCATTCAAATGCCTGTTTTTTTTAGGAGGAAATTGAAAGTCTTGGTATATTCAGTCTGCCGTAGTATTGAGGGAAGAGTATTCCAAAGATTTAAGCTGCCATGGAGAATGCACAGTCCCTGGTCTCTACTAGACGAACCTGTTTTAAAGAGGGGACATCCAGAAAACCATGCTGGGAGGATATTAAAGATCTTGTGAATTGTATATTAATACCAGAATTCTACAGCTTGCAGAGAAAGTTTCCTGGATGTTTTTATTAACTCTATGGCATTGATCTTCAATATTCAAGTCAGCTGCAGGTATATAATGTGACATCTCAAATAATGTCATTGAGGGGATCACAGGTTAGTGCTCAGCGACATTGTGGCATTTATATATCATAACAAGCTAATGTAACTTATCTAATTGCACTGAAAAATATAAATACACATTATCCTAATAATAGTAAACAAAGGAAGTTACATCGTCCCAGGCAAAATGTTCCTAATTTAAAATGGAAAGTTATCATTTTTTTGTCTTCAGCTCTATTTAGCAAATGCCAATACTTTAATTGACCCAGATCTGATCTACTGACTAGCCATCCAACTGTTAATAAGCCTATGCTTGTTTTGGAATAAACATATTGTTAATTAACATCAATCCAACAGGGCAGGGGTGGCCAACTCTGGTCCTCGAGAGCTACAAATAGGCCTGGTTTTCAGGATATCCACAATGAATATACATGAGAAAGATATGCATGCACTGCCTCCCACTGTATGCAGATCTATCTCAGGTATATTCATTGTGGATATCCTGAAAACCTGGCCCATTTGTGGCTCTCAAGGACTGAAGTTGGCCACCCCTGCAGTAGGGTACACCCAGACATCTATAATAAAAGTAAAGGAATAAAGTGCTTTTTGAATTCAAATGAGTATGAAACAGTTTTACAGAGAGCTGGAGCTAGAGATAGCCATAATATCAAATAGCTCAAAAGTATTTAACAAATACATTTACACTCTGATTAGTGAAATTGCAACACTCAGGTACTTAATAAAGTAGAAAGGGCTAATAAAATAACATTTCCATACACTTTTCATTCCTTCTGCTTATCAAAAGCTTATTTTAAATCATGATAGTGTCTTGATCAAAAATAATATCTGAGTCTACCCATAATATAAACCATGTTTACAAAAGTTTCATTTCTTTGTACGAACAGTGTACAACAGGTTTGAAGAACATACCGATTTGCTACTCCTTGCAGAGCAAAGACCAGAGGAATTCCAGATAATAAACTGGCTGATTTATGGGCCTATGCAATAAGCTTTAGACTGCATTTTAAGGCCCTCTTGTGCAGGCTAAAAATAATCAGCTATGCAGGAAAGTCTTACTGTGCACATTAAAGGGGCCCAAAAAAAAGGTGCTGTGAGCATGGAAAAATGTGTTTGCTCATGCATGCAAATGAAGGAACACCATATGCAAATGAAAGGTTACCATGCTTATACGAAACAGTGTGGTATGGATGCCCACCATGTTATTTAGTGAGTTCTTGCTAATTGGATGCTATTTAATATTTATTAGGATGTGACGTTAACTCCCTAATGTGAGCATGTTAGTTAGCAAGGCTAAGCTAAATAGCATGAGCATGCTAAACTCTTGAGAGGGCTCAGGTAACTGGAAACAGAAGGCCTGAAAAATGAAGGCTATGGGCAGGAGATATCCCTATACAATTGTACCCACAACCTCTTAGAGATGACCACGTGACCGTACATCTCTTTGCAAACCAATACATAACTAATACATACTTTTTGCACAAATTCTTACACACATATACACATTAATACCTGAAATAAGTCTTCTCAAACACAGCAGCGACACTGCTCTATATCTCACAATATACAAGGCACAAAGGATTCATACTTATGTGGAAACGGACAGGAACTAAGATATTGGCATGATTCTCAGGATCACTGCAGTCTGGCCATAGAGCACTGCTGGCATTTGCATATATGTCCATGACAGTGTTCTCTGAGCACCCCAGCCCCCATCTCCTGACTAATCACAAAAGCAGGGGCCTTCCTTCCAGAGATGATCCTCCCAGAGGCAAGTGACTAACCTGTGGGCCTCTTACGTCCTCTTCCCCCCATAATAACTGATATTGGGTCGTTGATATTGGTAGTTTAGCCAGAAACCACTACAAGCATTCAGAGGCTTAAGGCTTAAGGGCAGTTTAAGCCTCAAAGCTTTTTTCAGTGGACCAGCTATATTGTTTTAATTTAATTTAAACTTGAGACTTTTATACCTCTGGTCTAATCATATCTGTTCATGGTAGTCTGCAATATCAGAAAACATGTCTGTGAGCTTTGACTTGTAGTAGAGGGAGCAAGGTCAGATGTCAGTGCCCTTCTGAGTCAGGGCAGCTTGCATACTCTCTTCTGTCCCCGGCCATGGATGCTTTTTAAACATTCTTACTGGCACATAATGGTTTAAAACATGCGCACGTCAGGTTCCTGCTCTCCCGGAACTCTCTGCTCTCATTTGACCTCCTCATCTGGAATGTACCAGCTCTACCATTTCCTTTCACTACACTGGCAAGGAACACCCAAGACCCAGGCTTAGTTGTAAACCCTTGGAAGGAGGAGTCCAGAGGAAAAGAGAACTGAGCTTACTCAATTTTGCATGCTCGCTCTGTTTAGCCAACACACTTTCGGGTTTCCATACATAAGAACAGCATGACTATGCCAGTTATGACATTTTTTACCACAAGCATGCTAAATCTTGTTGCAACACTCTAGCGGCTTTTAACATGCCCACTGCAATGTTTTGCAAGACCACGCTAAAATGGGATTTGCATAAGTTTTATTGCAAAGGCCCCTTAGTTGTTTGCATTGAAGCTATTCCAAATTCTCTTATGAAATATATTTTATTAGTCCTGCTATGACCTTTTTTGGAGATAAATTGGTCTTGACCTGAAATCTTTTGCTATCCAGACAACTAAAGTTTTATTTTCCTGGGAGGGGGGGGGGAGAGGGGGCGAGTTGGGGCAAAGCTATGGTCACAATATCCTTGGTGTACTTGGCCTATATAAATGTGATTTATTAAAGAAGTCAGCTTAGTGTTGATTTAAATGAAGAAGCAGCATGGCTGGAATGGATCAGAGGTCAAAGGACCTTTCTTGGGTTCCAGGAATCTCTTTCATTTCAGATGATGTGAGAAAAGAGCCAACTGGATATGGGGACAAAATGCAAATTATATCAACAGTAAGATTATTTCGGTTGCTTACAGTGTGCACTAATCTGGCACCAGGAAAGACCATTGAAAATCTGTTATTAAACTCATGCAAGCTTGTGCACACATTACATGCTAATCATATTCACAGTCAAAAGGAGTTTCTCAAAACCAGTTTTAAGTGCCCAAGAATTAAAATCTCAGTTCAACAGAGATTACCCCATTTCTCATTTCTGCTGTTTCTCTTCCATAGTCTTCTTCTGTGTTTCCCCTTCATGCTCCTGTTTACCAGCAACAACATATTTTAAGAGTTTAACTACACTTTCACAGCACAGCTCTACAGCACACGCACAAAATAAAAAGGGATTACAATTCTAGAAAAGCCAACATTTTTTTTTCTTATTTTTCCACACCCTGAATAGAAAACGAATCACTTGAGTTTCATTTTTGACCTCTCTGAATTTCATTTCAATTTTAACCGCTGCGCTACTGATTCAGCATTGACACGAGCTTGTCGTTCTTTATTACTGTAATGTAATTTTAGTATTTATAAATGCTTATAAAAGTCATGAGGTCCTATAACAATTACATTACTTTCCAAAAATTTATTAAATCTATTTTGTCACATAATAACCTCCTCTAATACATAGGAACTCCTATCTAGACAGTATATATATTAAAACATAAACAACCATTCATTACCCTGCAACCACACTACCCACACATTCTCACATCATTCACATATCCCATAAAATCCCCCAACATGATTATTAAATACAAAAATATAATGCGTATTAATCTTTTACAATGTGTAGCGTACTACCTCACAATAATTAATTAATTAATTACAAAATGCATAGTATGATGGTCATTCTCATATGTAACTTTATATCACCCATATGAGAAGGTTATTATGTGACAAAATAGATTTAATACATTTTTGGAAAGTAATGTAATTGTTATAGGACCTCTGGTTTTTGGATAACATATGATACAGACAGAGGCACTGCACTGTTTGAGTTTACCTATAAAAGTCATGAAACATTTTCATTTCAATCACACAACAAAATCCACCGAGTATTAATCGAACTGTAGGTCATCTTGGCACCAGTTGTGCTTTGCTTTGCGCTTTGAAGGTTTATCCATCGTAGATTTCACAGTCACTTCAGGAAAGACAGTAGATTGTATAGTTATCTGACAGGCAGGGAGGGACCCTTAAAACCATACAACCTACTACCTCACCCCAAAGGACAGTCATATTCTGACCTGGCAAGTGCAGTGGGATCCTTGCCAGATTACCTAAAAAGAAAAAAAAACTGCAGAAAAAAATGGGAGAGCGTTAATTTTCAAACTCTATTCACTGTAAAATAGTAATAATAATAATAATGAATTGACTGGCAAGATATGCTTATGTAAATTCAATAGAAATGCTGATCAAGTGTTTGAATGTAACTTGCCTTGAGCTGCCAATGAAAAAGGCCTGAGCTAAATGTAAATAAATAAATAAAATATGTGGTGCGCAGCTTTACTATATTGGTTTGCCTACAAGTCGAGGGTTTTGGTTTTTCAAACTTGGCAAGAAATCTGTCAGCGGCAGAAGCGGTGAGTACAGGGCCATTGCTGGGCAGAGAGCAATGGCCGGTGGGGGCTTGGCAGGGAGGTGGTAGCGTCCCATGGGGCCAGGTTGGGAAAAACCCGGGGCCTGTGTGGGGAAGAGTAGGCGATGCAGCATTGGCCAGCACAAGGCCTTAGGAAAAGGAGAGAGTAGCCTCAGGCATTGGGCTGTCAGGGGGAAAGCGAGCGGCAGCAGCAGCTGGCAGACCTGAACGGAGAAATGAGCAAGACAGCAGTGCCCTTCCTATGGCTTGTAAGCGAGGCAACAGTGAGCAGGTGAGAGAAAGTGAGAGAAGAGAGTGAACTAATGAAGGAGATAAGTGAAGAGAGTAGAAAGGAAAGTGGTAGGGAAAAAAGAGCAGACGAATAAGGAAAGGGGGAAAGGAACTGGTCACACTCACACCAGTTCTGAAGGTCCATGCGTGGCCTGACTCAGCACTGGTATTCATAGCTTTCTAATTTGATCCCCTCAGAAACAGGGGCTGTGTGGGTGAGCGGGGCAGGCTGTCCTGTATTTGTGGCTGTCATATTTGGACCAATACAGTACTTTCCAGCAAATGCAGCATTTTGTTTAAGACCGCCTCTAGAAAGTAGTTTGTTACACAGTGTGGTGCATACTTGATTTTCTCTATCTCATCCAGAAACCGGTCACATTTTGCTACTTCTCTCCTGGCCAGGCCAGAGATGCTGCAGAAGCAGTCTTTATAACCCGTGAAAATGAAGAGGTGGGTGGACAAGGGGGAAGGCATCTCAGTCATTGCATACCAGCAGCATCTAGTAGCCAGATTTTGGGTATATGCATGTCGGGGTCCAGAAGGAGGCACGTTCTGAGGTCCTTGGCTGAGGCCTGACACTGTGATGCCTGGGCTAGATGGGGAGGGTTAGAAAACCCCTGCATAGCAGCAAATGAAGCCTCACCTAACCATAGCCCCAGTATAGGCTGGTTCTGGAAGCCCAGAAAATCAAGTCCAGGGTCAAAAGTTTTTTTCTAGTTTTTGTTTCCTGGTAATAAGCCTACAAGTTTAAAGCCAGCACTTATTTATTTTGAGCAAAGCTGCAATTAAAGTTCATTGCACAAGTCACAAACATGCTATCTCTTCCAGCCCCTCTCCCATCCCCACAGGAAACTTTAGGTTATCAGCCAAAACAAACAAGCAACTCTGTAGTCCATACAGAGTGTGCAGGGAGGTTAAACTTCGATAATTAGCACCAATTGATTTCCAGTTTAACAACTATACTAGGCAAACTAAAAGCTGCTGTCATTCTCCTCAGCTCTTGGCTGGAGACCAAACAGCCCTCATTCAGTAATAACCATAATGTCAATCCACCTCACCAATACCAGCACAGCCTCAACAAATAATTAACACCCTACTTAATAGCCAGATGTAGTCAACTCAGACACTGACATAATTTGTTTGCATGACAAATTAATGAATGCAGTGAATAATAAACTAAAAACAATAAGAAACTGTGAATAAAAAAAAAAAGGCTGTACAAAGATGTAAACCTGATTGCATCCCAGGACACGCTTCTCTTTCTGGTTTTGCTGGGGAGAATCAGATGGGTCTCTGGTTTCCAGTAGAATAATTGACCTAGAAAACAAAATAAAAATCCAACAAGCTCAGAGCTAACTGTTGAGGAAGAGAGCATGCTAAGAGTTTGCATTAATTCTATCAAGCCATTTGTGAAAGAAAACTTCTGCATAGAAGTTGCTCCCTCAGCACATCTTGATAACTGCCGTCTCAAAAGGGAGAGAGCGAGAAAGAAACCGATAACAGCAAGAAGTATACTCTTCTTCTCCAGGCCCACTTAAATAATAAATGATTTTTTAAAAGGCATTGTAGGGGACAACCTACAGGTGCCAGCTGCTCTGCTTTGTCTGCACAGATATTCGTACTTTTCAAAATCCAGAAAGAGAAAAGGCAACGTGAAATTTACAGTCGCATCAGCCATCAGATCTGGATTTCTGAACATCAGCATTGTGCTGCCAGTCCTCAAGTACCCACCACTGCAAGGCTGTGCCTGCCATGAAGCGAAAGGCCCTGAGCTGGCTGATGTGCTTTCCATCAGGGCTCTACACGGAGCCTGGAAGGCGGGTGGGCCTTGAGGGAACGGTACACCTGCCGGAGACCGAGGGCTAGCGTTCCACCTTAGTTTTAGGAGATGGAGGAGTTACACTAGGGTTTTTCAAAACCAGAATTCCAATGGCCTTTCTACACGGTCTAGATATGGAGGGGTGTTTAACCATTCCTTCGCATTAGTTCTTGTGTTATTAATTGCAACGGCACTGGGCCTAGCAAAGCTTTATTATTACTCAACTGAATTCCCGTTTGTGCCCATTGTAATTGTTGGTAAAATAAAGCAACATCTACAGCAACGAAAAGTAAGGTTCTCTCCTCAAGTAGCTATTGGTTCATGATGTGATTACACTTTCCCTTGTGATTAGCAGTAAGTTTGTTGTTTTTTGGGGTTTTTTTTGGGACGGGGGGGGGGGGGGGGGAGGGGCTGGCAGCTTCCTACTGCTCCTTTGAGCTTCCAGCTGGAATCAAACTTTCCTGGGCAGTGGCACCACAAGCTCTTATTTGCAACCAATCAGGGTTTTACCCACCTTCCCCAGTTTTAACCTTCTCCCCCTCCCATCTAACCTCTCTATTGCAGCAACAGCCCTCGGCCAGGGAACACAGGCTGCAGCTCTCTCCAGAGCCCAGCCTATGCACCTCCTGTGTCTGGCTACTAGGTGCTGCCATTGTGCAGCCCTGGGGGGACTGTGTACCTTCCTCTAAAGCAGATGCTTTCTGTTATAAAGACAGCAGAACTCATCTGTATTAAAAAAAATGTTAACGGTTTCTTTTAATATGTATTCCGATTCAGACAGTAAAATCCCTCCTCCTCCTCCCTTCCCCCCCCCCCCCGAAAGTTGTATCTTGATCCTTTTGCTTGCACTAATTACTTAAGAGATGATTACTAAGAGATCTCGTTATCAAGTTACACTTATCGCATTTCAAATGAGGAGTACATTGAAGTCCTAAATCAATGGCTCCCAAATCTGTCCAGGGGAACCCCCATTCAGTCAGGATTTCAGGATATCCGCAATCAATAGGCATGGGATGCATCTGTATGCAATGTCTTTCTTGCATGCCAATCTATTTCCTGCATAGTCATTGTGGAAATCCTGAAAGCCCAACTGACTGGAGGTCCACCAGGACAGATTTGGGAACCACTGTCCTAAAAGAAAGTAAATGTTGAACCAGAGCCGTAGCTAGCCAATGGCTGAAGTGGCCTCGGTCATAGGCGCCATCCACCAGAGGCGCCACTGCACGAGAAGCATCGGTCTCTTTCCTCCCCGTGCACCGGCAACAAGGAGCACAGCGGCCTGTGGGACTGCAAAAATACTTCGATGTCCTCCTTCCTTTTCCCGCCCCGGCAGCGCCCATGGGGGGCCACAAAAAGCACTGATCTCAGGCTCCTCCTCCCTCTTCCTGCACCGGAAATGTAAAGCAGATTGGCCTGCGGGAGTCGCGGAACCCATCGGCCACTCTCTCTCTCTCTCTCTTTCCCAGCATTGGCAGAAGATATGTGTGGCCCATGGGCCCGCAAAAAGCATCGGCCTCTTTCTTCCTCGCCCAGCTCCAGCAGTGAGAAACGGCTCAGCCCGTGGGGCCTCTTTGGCCGCCTCTCCTCCTCCCGCCCCAGCAGTGAGGAACAGTAAGGCCTGTAAGACCTCCCTACCTCACCCCCACAGTGAGCAGCAGCGCAGCCCACGGGGCACAAGAAGCATTGACCTCCCTTCACATGCTCCAACCCCCTCCCCCACAGGGAGGCAGGAGCAGTAAACCTGGAGGCTAGGATGTCTAGTGGGCCTTAAAGGCTGAAGGAAGAGGCTGCTGTCCCTTTGCTTCCAGAGGTGAAATTAAAAAGCATGTGTGTGTGTGTGTGTGTATGACTGCGCATGTGAGAGAATGTTTGAAGGTGTGTGTGACTGCACAGGTGGAAGAGAGCGAATGAGCATGTGTGTGTATGATTGAGCATGTGGGAGAGTGAACAAGTGCACGTGTGTATGATTCAGCATGTGAGAGAGAGTGAACAAGCGTGTGTGTGTGTGAGTGAGTGTGTATGAGCATGTGAGAGAAAGCAAACAAGCGAGAGGGTATTTTTGAACATGCAAGAGAGAGCAAATGAGTGTGCATGTGTATATATATGCATATGAGCGCAGTTTGTGTGTGTGTATGATTGGGCATGTACGCAATAACTCCATCCCCTCTCCCTGCTAAACATGACCATCTCATGACATCTAGAAATCAAAATTTACCAGGCATGGATAGCAGGAGATTTATTTTATCCTTATTTTTAATTATTGGGTGTTTGATGTACCAGCTGTTTTTAAGTATTTTATTGTCATTTGGAAACGTTTAACATTTTTAATTACTGGATGTCTATTTGTCAGTTTATTTCAAATATAGTTTTTTATGAATATGGTTTTACTATTATGCTTTATGTTTCTTGATTTTGTTGTTTGATGTTTTAAGAAGAATGGTAATGTTTCTGTTTTTCCATAGTTGAACTGCATATAGAGTCTGGCTTGTTGCAGTTTCCAGTTCAATTTTTGTCTGCATGTTTCTGTTTACACTATATGATCTGTTTATTTAGTATTTGGTGAGGATCTGTCTGTGTTCTGCATGTGTGAACAAGGGGAGGTGTTCTGCTAGCATGTAGTTTCTGTGTTAGTGTAGCTGGGTTTAAAAAAGATTTGGATAAGTTCCTGGAGAAGTCCATAAACTGCTATTAATCATGTTGACTTAGGGAATAGCCACTATTCTTACTGGCAGTAGTAGCATGGGATCTATTTAATGTCTGGGTACTTACCGGGTGATTGCATCCTGGATTGGCCACTGTTGAAAACAAGATGCTGGGCTTGATGGATCCTTGGTCTGACCTAATATGGCAACTTGTGTTCTTATTATCTATAGCAGTCTGGCTTGTTTTATTTTCCCAATAGGAGGCATATTTGTGTTTTAGGGCCTGGTGTAATATTTACAATGTTGTCTTTTCATAGGTAGATTGTTACTGTTTGAGTGCTGGCAGTTAATAGTGTTTTGGTATGGGAGGTTTATTATATTGTAATTCAGTTTATTCATGGCTTTCTGAGGGCCAAGCTTACACCTAACATATATTACCATAGGTCTAATACCCTATGGATTCCAAATGCCTTTTTAATTTTTATTGTTTTTTGCAGGGTTTTCTGGTTGGCATCACAGCAATGTATATTGTTGGAAAGTGCTATTTTTACCCGTGAATGTCCTTGCTCATGAAAAATCTGGTGTGTGGAAGGGGTGACTGGGAGGGGTGACACCTAGAGGTTGGTTTGGGGGGCCTATGATTGCAGGGTTCTGAAGAGAGCCCTGGTGAATGGCCCCCCCAGCCCAGGATTGATACTGCAATGCCTGGAGTAAATAGAGCTGGAAGGGGCTATAAAATAAGAGGGGGAAAAAGATCCCTAAGTAGTTGTGAATGAAGGCTCATGGCTTCAGGATCTCTGTACTCATTCAGATTCAGCTGGAAGCCCAAAGGAGCAGGATGAAGCTGCTGGATCAAAATAAAAATCAAAACTTCCTCCATGTAACAGAGTTTCCCAGCCCCTTGGTGTTGTATGTTGTGTTAAGGGTAAGGGCCCACTTTTTCACTTGGCCATAGGTGCCTAATGGCCTGGCTACGGCTCTGTGTTGAATTGCCTTTTATAAATGTAGACCAACCTGGAGACTAATTGTTTGACAAGATCAAGGTTTTTTCAGTCCTATCCTAGAGTAACCCCTGGCCAACTGGGCTTGCAGGATATCCACAATGAATATACATGAGACAGATTTATTTACAATGGAGGCAGTGCACATTCATTAGGAGTACTTGACACTGAAATCCCCTGGACTAGATACTTTAGTATGTGATCAACAAGCCTCACAATTCAAAGCATAATGGAGCTAGTGTCCTGTGGTGCCTGACCAATGGACACTAACTGCAGTGACAGCCATGGACGAAAAGGAGTACAAGAATAAGGGGGCTGAGCGGGTGGGCGAGAAATAGGATAAAAGGTGGTGAACACAAATTTTCAGGACAAGGGCACATGCCTGTCCTTTCCATTGCCTTTTAGACTCCTACTGGAATACGTAAGCGAAGGTCAAGGTGTGCAGGCCAAGGGAATTGCCAAGGAGAAGAGAGAAAGTTCCTGCAGAGCACAACTTTGAAAACTGTGGATGAAAAAGTTTTCTAATTCAAAGTTGTTGGTTTTTTTTCCATCTCCAAAATGGCGCTTATTCACAACATATGATCACGCTCCAGTCACACAATGGAGGGTTTCAACATAGCTAACATTTTCATCCGCTGCACTGAAATAACCCTTTCATTTCCAAATGTGAAGAAAAACATTTATTCCTCACAGCGTTTGGAAGTGGATTTTTGATTTGCATGAAACCCTGAAGGATTTTAAAAAGGTCTTGAAGCACAAGCCAAATGGATACTGCAGTAACTTTTCCTAGAAGAGGAAAACATTCTAATAAAGTAAATATTAAGCAATTGTGACATTTCCAGTTTAAAAACAATTTAACCTTTATGCCATTCCTGTAATCTAATGTTTTTTGTGGTCATGGAGGGATTACTCTTTGTGGGATTTCAAGCATTTCTAATAAATACCTCAGCAGCTAATTTGAAAAGGCAAAGATCCAATTCGGCTATTTCAGTAATATTTCCATTAAACATGTTACTGTCTTATAGCATGCTCAGCATATGATATAACTCTCAGCTTTATGAGCCAGCAGATGTTTGAAGTTAAAACAAGTACATGAGACTTAGATTTGGGGAATTTAGAGAACAGATGCATGTATATTTGCAGAAAAGAGTGCTTGTAAGTGTACATGGTATATATAACATGCATTATACCGTGCAATTCAATATTGCATTGATCTGGAATGCTTACAGGGTCCTGTCAATCCATTGGACATGTCAGGAGTAATTTAAAAAGCCATTTCCTCAGCTCATATGGTTATCTGCAGGAATGCGCTTTTAGAAAATAGACCTCCCTGTGTGCGGGTAAGATTGCGTGAGCAGTGCCCTGACACGTGCAAGTTTACCTGCAGTGAGAGAAGGTGCTCCCAGGGACAGGGCTAGAGCAATAATAAAATCCCCTTAATTTAGTATCTTGATCCTGGATTAATTTAATTTCCTGTCTTCCCCCTCCTATCCACCACCTGTTGGAAGGACTTTTTGGGGGGCCCAAAGGTTCTTTTTGATCCTTTGTGCTTCTAGCTCAGCTGAAATGAGGCTGGGATCTGGTGCCATGAACCTTCACGTGCAACCAGCCAGGGGACTTTTCCCCCTCCCAACTCACCTAACCCAGTTATTGCAGTGGCCGTCCTCAGCGGGGGTTCATGAAGCAGGGCTTTCTAGAATTTTGCTAAATCTGGTCACTAGGTGTCACTGTTGCACAATGACCAGGATTTCATCCTCCCCAGGGCTTAGAACACTTGATTCTGCAGCATTCCCAGCACTGCCAGCCGGAGAACAGAACACTTGGGCCAGGAATCAAATCCAGATCCTATGCATGGCAGTGGCAAAGCATAGGGAAAAATAACCCATGCAGTAGTTACGCAATATTAGGTTCCATATTAGGAGCTACCACCCAGGAAAGAGATCTAGGTGTCATAGTGGATAACTCATTGAAATCGCCGGTTCAGTGTGCTGCGGCAGTCAAAAAAGCAAACAGAATGTTGGGAATTATTAGGAAGGAATGATGAATAAAATGGAAAATGTCATAATGCCGCTGTATCACTCCATGGTGAGACCGCACCTTGAGTTCTGTTCACCGCAACTCAAAAAATTGCACTGGAGAAGGTACAGAGAAGGGCGACCAAAATGATAAAGGGGATGGAACAGCTCCCCTATGAGGAAAGGCTGAAGAGGTTAGGGCTGTTCAGCTTGGAGAAGAGACGGCTGAGGGGGGATATGATAGAGGTCTATAAAATCATAAGAGGTCTTGAATAAGTAGATGTGAATTGGTTATTTACACTTTCGAATAATAGAAGGACTAGGGGGCATGCCATGAAGTTAGCAAGTAGCACATTTATGTTGAAACCCTCTTATTTTCACTCAACGCACAATTAAACTCTGGAATTTATTGCCAGAGGATGTGGTTAGTGCAGTTAGTGTGGCTGGGTTTAAAAAAGGTTTGGATAAGTTCTTGGAGGAGAAGTCCATTAACTGCTATTACTCAAGATGACTTAGGGAATGGCCTCTGCTATTAATTGCATCAGTAGCATGGCATCTTCTTAGTGTTTGGGTACTTGCCAGGTTCTTGTAGCCTGGTTTTGCAAATCTACGCCCGATTTTATAACATGCGTGCGCAGCCGCGCACATGTCATAAAATCCGGGGTCGGCGCACGCCGAGCCCTAGGGGAGCCCCGATGGCTTTCCCTGTTCCCTCCGAGGCCGCTCCGAAATCGGAGCGGCCTCGGAGGGAACTTTCCTTCCGCTCCCCCACCTTCCCCTATCTAACCCGCACCCCAGCCCTACCTAAATCCCCCCCTACCTTTGTTGTCCTTTTTACACCTGCGTAACTTGCGTGCGCCGGCCGGCTGCCGGTGCGTGATCTCCTGGCTCGGCCGTCGTGCTGGAGGCCTCGGTCCCGCCCCTGGACCGGCGCCCCGCCCCCTTTTCAAAGCCCTGGGACATACGCGCCTCCCGGGGCTTGTGCGCGTTGCCGAGTCTATGCAAAATAGGCTCGGTGCGCACAGGGGCACTTTCTCGGGGTTATGCACGTAAGTTACGCGTTTAACCCTTTGAAAATCTGCCCCTATGTTATTTACCTGACAACAAATTACAATACGATTAAATTATGGGCACCATCTTGCATCCAGACATCTCAGCTGTGCATTTGCAAGTTATTTCATACTGTTCAGCAAGTAGCATCCACCCAAACCAGAGTATGCTCTGTATCAACCCCAGATCCTATCATATTTAAGTCTTTCCTCCAATAAACTAAATCTCAGTCTTTCAACAGCCACAGAAACATAGAAATGATGACAGAAAAGGCCAAACGGTCCATCCAGTCTGCCCAGCAAGCTCATGGTAGTATCTGCCGCACCATACAAGTATCTACTGTGCCATGCAAGTTACTCCTATATTTATCAGTTTCCTAGACTGTCAAAATCAGGGCCCTTGTTGGTTGCTGTTTGAGTCCAATTCCCTGTTACCTCTTGCCGTTGAAGCAGAGAGCAATGTTGGAGTTGCATCAAAAGTATTAGGCTTATTGGTTAAGGGTAGTAACAGCTGCATCAGCAAGTTACCCTCATTCTTATTTGTTTTACCAGGCTGTAACATTCAATGTCCTTGTTGTTGCTGTCTGAATCTAATTCCCCTTTTCCTCTTTTCCCCCTGCCGTTGAAGCAGACAGCAATGTTGGAGTTGCATCAATAGTATGAAGGCTTATTGGTTAAGGGTAGTGTTATGCGTGCCAGCCGCAGGGCTCCGCAGCCAGCTTTGCTTACTCGCCGCTGCGCCGCCATGGCTGTCGCACCCCTTGGCTCCCTCGCAGCGGCGAGGAGCCGCCGCCTCTGCTGTCCCTCTCCCTCGCAGCCCTGAGTGCCACTGCCAAGTGCTGCCGCTGCTCCCACGTGGCTCTGGATGACGCCCCCACCGCCGCTGCCTTTCTTCATGGTGGAGGATCACCACTGATGTCCTGCCCTTGCACCTGACCGCCTAAGCTCTCATGTGCGACTCTCTGCAGGATTTAAAGGGCCCATGGTGGGAGAAGCTCTGCAGCCCTTGCCGATGACATCATCAACCCAGAAGGCTGGATCCTGCCTCCAGCCTTTGCCTTGGCAATAGGCCTTCTCTCTTCAGAGTGTGGATTGCCTTCCTGAGTTCCTGTTCCTGCCTTCTGTGTTCCTCGTCTTCTTCCTTCATTCCTCAGACTGATCTTGGCTTTGATTTCAGACTGGACTTTGACCATGAGCTATGCCACTTGCCTTGACTCTTGCCTGGACCTTGACCACGAGCTACACTGCCTGCCTTGACCCTTGCTTGGATCTCAACCACGAGCTTTGCTGCCTGTTCCAAACCTTGGCCTGAACACCGGCTTTACCTCTAACTCCTCGACTTCCTTTCGCTGCAGTTGGCTGGCACCCGAGGGGCTCAACCTAAGGGGGACGTGGGCTGGTAGTGGTAAAGCTCCAGCTGGGCATCTGCTGCCACCAGCCTCACCTACCGACGGTGGGGACCTGTGGGGCTCCTCCGCATAGGTAGTATCAACTCCCCCTTGGTCCAAGGGTCCACCAGCATAACAGAAACATCCTCCCTTTGAGTTTCATTTTGTAATGTCCATTACCTCTCTTCTCAGTTTACATTTTTATCTTAAAATACTGTTTCTAGAGAACATATTTAAATTAAGAAGGCTTTATTTTCCACGACTGGCATGTTGTGAACCTTTCTTGGTCAGCCATGCAAACTATTCGTGCACATAAGTTCCATCAATTTGCAAAGCGGATTTATGTACCTAAGTCTGCTTTGAAAATTATCCCTGCAAACTACACACACAAACAATTATATCTACTATTTGATATGCATAATTTTATTGAGAGAGTTTACACGCAGGGACGGTAACTTTCAAAGTGGCATGCGGGTGCACAGGTGCGCATGTTTGTTGGCCCGCGCCCAGTTACGTGACCGTTTTATAACATGCGCACATATATGCGTGCAAGCTATAAAATAGCCTAAATGCGCACAGATGTGTGTGCAATTTTAAGTGAATGCGTGTCTATGTGCACAAATGCAGCTTCAACCGTGTAAGCAGGGGGATTTTGACAGACACGTGTGACGATGCCACAATCAGTTTTCCTAATTCATTCCCAGATCTCCCAGGTAAGGGATAAAACTTCCAAAACACCTAGTTTAAAAGCCTCCTTTCTACCCCTGTTACCCTCAACCCTTAAAACCCCGCTGATCTGATTAGTTTTTTTTGTTTTATGACTTAGAAACCATCCATAGCAGAAGGAAAGTAACACAGCAGGGTACCTTGGTGCAGATTTCAATGTGAAATCCAGAAATGCCCATGCCCCACCCCTTTTTGGAACTTTTCATCTTTGTGTGCAGCAGGAAATACATTGCGTATTCGGGCAGCTTTTCAAATCTGCTCGTTGAGCGCCAGCTCGACATAGTCGCCTATTTCCCAGTTTTGGAGTGCGTCAGGCTTTTAAAATCACCTTAAACTTTTTAAAATCAGAAAGTAGGTGCTTAAATCCTGACCCCACCCAGACGCTACCTCTGAAATGCTCCTCCCCTATGCATGCAAAAGTGTGCACAGAGGAATGGTGACTTTTATACCGGCGCACAGTTGCACATGTGGGCACGGTTATTTTATAACATACATGTGTATATGCGTGCATCTTATAAAACAGCCTGGACGCGTGCCCATGCGCTGAATTTTAAGTGGTATGTGCCTGTGTGCTCAAATACTGCTTCTACTGCATAAGTGGGGATATTTTAAAAGGCACGCATGGCGACACCACTGCCCATTTTACCAGTTCGTTCCCAGTTCGCCCAGTTAAGGGATTTCATTTGTGCATGCAGCGGCATTTACACGTGTATCCGGGCATCCTTTAAAATCTGCTTGGCATGCACTGGCCCAACATATTGGCACATCCCCTAATTGATGCGCGTTGGGCTTTTAAAATTCACCTTACAGTGTTTACGCACAACATTTTACATGCATTTCAGTTGCATAATTTTCTAAAGGTACATTTTCTGCTGATAAAGTACTACTTCATCCATGGAATTCCCTTTGAAAATTAGCACCCTATGTGCAAGTTTTTGAAAACTTAAATAGGTTTTACTCAGTATGAAGATGTGTCTCTAATAGAGTATTTGGCAGTTTTATTTGTACTCACAACAATAACTTTTTTTGTATGTATTTTTCTGTGGATGTGTATGTTTTATTCTACAACTTTGATTTGTTTATTCATGTTTTATTTATTCATTTTTATATACATTTGTGATGATTCATATTTATGTATTTATTTATGTATGTTTTTAATTTGTATTTTAGTAGCCCCTGAGGCAGCTCATTTGTATGAGCGAAATTCGGCCACAGTCAGGCTATCATCTTCACCAGATTACCTAATAAATGTATCTTGATTTCACCGATCATTTCTTTTTGGTTGCTACTTTACAATTTGGATTGACTTCTATTTTGTTTCCTGGAAAGGTGTGTGTATATACACACACACACATATATATATATAATGGGTTGTATATGTAATATATATATAATATGTATCTAGTGGAGTGTGTTTATATGTTTTATAGAAGACAGTGTGTCTGAAGGGAAAGAATATGTATTTATCTGAAAGGTATGTGTATCTATGCATATGTGTCAATACAAGAGCAGGGTGTATGTATATTGAAGGGAAAGATATATGAATATATAAAAGATAGTAGGTGTATCTAATAGAGAGGATAAATAGGTGTGTGTGTCTATGATAAGCAGGGATATATGTAAGAAATGGCTAGCTATGTACATATAGGAAAGGTTATGTGTATATATGGAGGCCAGTATGTAACGCTACTTAGCCTGATAAACAGGGACTTATCCGGCTAAGTGGCAGCCGCTGAATATCTGGCTAGATTTAGTGGCCACTATTTAGCCAGTAAATATTAAGTAGATAGCTGGATGGGGTGGGCAATGGGCGGATCGAGGTGGGGCAATTATCGGGTTATCAAAGCCATGCTGCTGAATATCCTTTCTAAGTTATCCAGATAAGTTATATCTTTGAATACTGGGCCCACGATAAAAAAAGGAGAAGAGTGTGTATATGTTAAGAGTGTGTATCTAACAGAGAACTTTTATTTGTGTCTGAGGCGTACATTTATGTCTCTGTTATAATATGTGATAGACTTTGATGCAGTGAGGGGCAGAGATCCCCTGTGTTTCTCCCATCCTTTCTTGAATTCAGATACTGTTTTTGTCTCCACCACTTCCTCTGGGAGGCCGTTCCATGTATTCACTCCTCCCTCTGTAAAGAAATATCGGTGATGGGGAATGGTAGCTAGTGCGAGTAGGTGTTCAAGATAGGAGAGAGGAACAAAAAAAAAAAAGAGTACGGAGGGTAAATGGCATGCTGGGGATCTACATCTGCAGAAAAGTTTGGGGAGGCTCGACTGCTGGTGTAAGCCCCTCTTGGATTCACTGGTCCTAATACAAGGACTACAGCAAAGTCCAAGGGTTTAAGTTCACCATCGAGGACCTCTTATCTTTCTCTTGCTCATCAAACTTCCAGGCCTGGGTGCTGGGGTTCCACCAGCAGGAGGCGGAGTTTTAACCTCCAAGACCCTAGATGCCATGGTGGGGATTCAGAAAACTATCAATCACTCCCGAACGCCCTTCCAATCTCCGGTTCAGAGGGTACTCAAAAAGGAACGAGGCCTCAATGCTTTGAATCACTTGGAGAAATACAGTCAAAGCAGTCCGATGGTGGTGTTCAACAAAAATAGGTTTACTTCAACTTACAGTACAGAATCCATGCCAAAATTGAAAAAAATATTTAACAATAAAAGAATAATGACTCCTAGGGCTGCAGTTTCTTTATCTATAGTGCTCATCCTATTAACTCTTCTTCTCTGATCTGAATCAATGTCCAATATGCCCTTCCCCTGAAGGGTGGGAAAATTCTTCTCTCTCCAAACCATAAGAATGGAAAACAAACCTTCTTTCTTCAAAACTAGGTACCAAAATTTCTTCTAAGCCAGTGGTCTCTGTCTCCACTGTTAACTGATCGCAGGGGCAAGGAAACTGGAAAGGGTGTATTGGCCATCCTGTTGGGAACTGGTCAAGGTCACAAAAAAATCCCAACCTATCCACAAAATCTCTTCAATTAGTGAGCCTTGAGGCCTATCTGGAACTCCAACCTCCAAAAAATACCCTCTTCCATGCCACATACCAGCTCCTCAAAAGGAACCCCTCTTTGAGAATGCTTAGCCCCTTATATATAGAACAAGACCCATCCCAAAAGCATGGATGATCCAAAGATAGGGGAGGGTTCAAAAATGCAAAACTCCCCACAAAGCTATCACAAGAGAAAACTTTAATGAGGGTTTCAAAGCCTTCCTCACACTGGTAGAGCTATTTCTCATGTTAAGTTTATATTATCGTTTAGTTCAGTAGAAGGTAACTCCCTCTGTTAAAAAAAAACATAAGTACTGCTATAAGAATAAAAAATGTACTGGTAAGAAACTATTTCATCTGGATGTGAAGTGAGAACAAATACAAAATGTCTCTGTAAACTTTCCTGCTGATGCATAACAGACATCTCTCCTCACCCATAATGAATGTGAATAAACCTTTATCCAACAGGCAACCATTTCATATTCTCTATATACTCAAACTAGATTTAAACATCAAAGATTGTTTTTACATGGATGTGCACATGTTCTCTTTAAATGTAATATTCAACTGACGACCTCCTAAGCCAAAACAAATTCCTAACTTCAGCAAGCAGTTACCCAGATTTTCCAAAAAATGCAGCTGTGTTTAGTGTGCTACTCCTCCAAATGGAAAGGTTCCAGTTTGCACCTCATCAGTTTTCACGGTAACCTTTTGTCCTGTTAGTGTGAATAAGAATGACAAGGGAGGGAGGAAAGCAACAGTTCTCTGAACAGCTGCAGGGTAGCCTGATGTTAGCTGGTTGTTAATCAAACCAAAGACTACTAAATGTGAGGAGAACTAAGAGTATTGATCATTTACATTTGGCAGAATTCTAGCTATATATATATATAGACATGCACATATATCTATCTCTATATATCTATATCTATCTAACTATATAGTTTTATCTATATCTACTTACCTACCTACATACCTCTTCAGCATTGCTACAGTGATCCATAATGTTCCCTATCTATTCCCAATGCCTATTGTATCTATTCTATACTGAAATTATTGAGAAGAAAAATGAAAAATCAACTTCAGCACATGAGATACTTTTTAAATAACCCCCTGAATTTTAAAATGTTTTTGTAAGCTTTTGCTCAAACAAATACATTTTTTAATGCCTTCCATACTGCAATTTTCCATTTGAAATACCTCTTAGGTACTACACAATCCTCTTAGTTTTTAATTTTTCTCGTCTCTCTTGCTCTCTCTCACCCCCCCCCCCCCCCCCCCATACTATAGATACATTTTCATAGTGGAAAAACCTGCCTTTAACCATAAAGATCTTTTTCATGAGGGAAGTTCTAAATTGATTTTCCTGCCTGCCTTTTTCTGATGAGGGAGGGCTCACAGTGTCTAAACCTTCACTGCTTCAGGTGATACATTGTAAGTAGATCCTTTGTTGGTGTTCAATGATGTGTTAGATGCTTTCTGTCAATTATTCATGATGCTGTTGCTGGAGGCACTAATTCTGCATAAGTGAAAGCCACAAGGGAAGCCTGCTCAATGAGCATTGCATAAGGAGAGCTTCTGACTGGAAACGCTACAGTAGCCGGTCTGCACAAAAGAAATCATTACCTACTGTCGCTCCTGGGGCTTAAAGAATCAGACGGCACTCACAAATACGAGCTTCACCTGCGCGCTGGTACTGCATTTCATGGGGAAGGCACAGACAAAATACATAAATTTAAGTCACAGGTCTCCGATTTAGACAGGAAACATGTCAGTGATAGGGAACTGGCATGCCTTTTGAGCAAGTGACATATTTCTTTTGAAATTTTGGAAAGATCTCTGCAACTTGCTTGCCCTAAAATTCTATGCTTCCCCTATGGGTTTTCTTGCCCTGACAAGAAATACTTTATGACTTTTCTCAAATTTCGCTAAAATTCAAGGCCAAGTCATGAAGCACTGGAAAAGTCCCAAATTCTTTTGAAAATGAAGAGTGAGCTCTAGTGGCTAAAGCACTGAATTATGACCCACAAGATCTCTTGGGACATGAAGAGAAATCTGCACTCTCACTGACACTGTTCGAGTTTGGGAAAGTCACTGTTTGCCCTTTGCTCAGTTATCTCTCCAATTTATCAAACCATAACTGAGTCACATAATAAAATAACTTTCTCTTTCTCTTCTTTGGACATTTCCGTGCAGCCTAGACCCACTATTAAACCATTTATCTTTAGATGTAGCTACATGTTTGTTTTTTTACTTTTAGCCTTAAAAAAGATAGGAAATCTTTCTGGATGAAAAGCTATCATAGAAACTACAATTAAAATCTGTGCACACCATGGCTGCTGTACCACAGCTGAACATTCCTGCCTAAGAAGTGATCATCTAGAGAAGAAACAGCTTAATCTACTTGTGGTCACCCCATGGTGCGCTCATTGAATGTGCCTTTCTTGTTGAACTTGACTTTAAAGAATTTGAATCTTTTAGAGTTTTCTTGTTTTAGCTTTATCACTCTTGTGATGCTTTTCTTGTGTAACCCATCTCCTGCACTACAGTGATATCAGTGGGGGTTTATTGGATGTTCCATCCATACGTGCAGCACATCTGGTAAAGACGCATGAGAGAGCATATTCTCCATAGCTGCTCCAATTTTTTGGAACACATTTCCTGATGAATTGTGCTTTACAACCTGCACTGAAGCATTTAAATTGTGCTAAAAATATATTTGTTTTGCTTATCTTTCGCTTGAAACATAATCTCTGCATCACTTTATTTAATATTATATTCTTGTTTGAATTTTATCTGTTTTTATTATTTGATTTTACTATATGCTGTGTTTTTATGATTTATGTAATTTATGTGATGTATTATATGATTGTTTTATCTGTTTTAGTACTTGAATTATGTGTGTAATTTTGTAAGTTGCCTAGAATTCGTCACCAGGTGATGAATAAATAAAAATAATAATAAGCAATAATAATAATGATATCAAAACTCTTTCAGCCACTCATACATTTACATGCTTGCGCATGTGTGCATGCATTCGTCAGCCTGTGCCTAGAGACACGTCCATTTTATAACATACATGCGTATATGTGCGCATGTTTTAAAATAGATTGGACGCACATAAATGATGCTCAATTTTAAATAGAAGCGGGGAAATTTTACAGTGAATGTGCACCAACACCATTCACCATATTCCCAGTTCATTCCTAGTTCAACCAGTTAAGGGATAGGACTTCAAATTCCTCTAGTTTAATAGCTTTCATTCCGCCCTGTTCCTTTAAACCCCACTGACTTGCCTAAATTTTTTTTTTAACACTTACATGTATTCCAAAACACAAGTAAAGTTATGAGGAGGGGTTGCTGGCAAGCGCCTGTGAATGTAAGTATTTATGCGCTCATCTCTTGGCCAGCCCCTGCTCTGCCCCCTTTTGTTAACTTTTTGTTTGTGTGCGCAAAGGGAGATACGAGTATATAAGGGCAGCTCATAAAATCCACTTGGTGGGCGCCGGCCTGACTTGTGCATGTATCTCCCAGTCTTGGTGCATGCCAGGCTTTTAAAATTCATCTTTATGCTTGCACTCTTACATTCACATGCTTGCACATTTATGTGGCAACATTCCAGATTAATGTGGGGCACTTTTCTGACAAAAAAATGCTAATCATCACTAACAACTTTCACATCAATTCTCTATTTTCCCCTTTCATGAAATCAATTAAGTGCTCTCTTTTCATTTCAATAAATGTTAGATGAAATAGATGGAATAACGTCCTGTATTTTCCTGGGATGTAAGTACCGGAGTTATAGTCCTGAAACTGAGGAGCCTTATCAACGTAGATTCCACTGCCAGTTTCTTGTGCTGGGAATGGCAAGTTGACATCATGAACATGTCCCGAGGGATGCTGCGAAATTCCAGACCACATCCTTCTCATATGATATCCAGTACCCATTTGTCAGACATGATCTCGACCCACCTCTGATAGAAGAGGGATAGTCGACCCCCTATCTCCTCTTCCCATCAATGTGTTGGCAAAACTTCATTGGGAATTTCGGGCCGAACCTGTCCCTCTTTTAGGTTGTCTGCTCAGAAAGGACTGAGACCTCTCCGAGGACCGAGATGTCTGAAAAGACAAGTTTCTGTAGGGCTGAAAGCGCTAGAAGACCTTGGTCCGATCCCTCAGAGGCGAGGGGTTCTGCGACCTCTTTTTCTTATCTTCCAGTAGCTGAGGCACTGGAGATTCATCCCAATTACTGGCTAACTTTTCCAATTCGCTTCCGAATGGGGGATCCCTTAAAGGGCATCTTTGTGAGGTTTGCCTTAGAGTTCGCATCATCTGATTAACTTCGCAGCCATAGTTGTCTTCTGGCCGCCACCACTGAGGCCACTCCTCTGGCCAAGGTACGAACTAGGTCAGAACTTGCATCCGCTAGAAAGGAAGTGGCAGGTTCCATTTAGATGTGTTTCTATATGTAATTTTCATTTGTTCAAAAAGGCATGCTTCATAGCTTTTCTTTGGCTTCTATATATAGGGGGCTTTATGTGTTAGAAAAACCTGAGATTTATTAACCAGATTGGTCAAGTCAGCTTTTTCTAGCTGCCCTGGATGGCTTCAAAATTGTTTGTTTTCCCCTCTCACTGAAATACTCACCAATGCTAACTAGTGCTGAAGATTCCTCTTTCACCATAGTCCGCACCCATGGCATCCAATCTTTCCAAAGTCACATAGGGGGTCATTTTCTATTGCTAATCGCATGCGATAAGCGGCTATCGCATGTGAAAGTTCCCTTTTCGCGTGCGATAGCTTGCCAGGGGCGGAGTCGGGGCGGCGAGGGGAGGAGTCGGGGTGGCAAGGAGGCGGACACTGTGATGTCTTCGCTGGCAGTGATAAGGTAAGCACCATTATCAAGCGAGCCCAATAGCACCACCTTTCATGATGGAGCTATTGGGTGCGAAAGCCGGCAGCGATAACACCGCGGTGGTGCGATGGCTGCCGGCTTTCACAGGCCCGCCCCCCCTTCCCCCGTTTTCGCTAGATTCACCATTATGCGTTAGAATGGTGAATCTAGGCCATAATTAGATATTTAAACTGAAAATAAAACATGTTTCCATTAGTCTTTTTTCTAACATCATATTATTCTCTCTCCTCTGCTTTCATCTCCTGGCTTCTGTTTTCTTTTCTTTCAGTTTCACTTTCCTGTCTATGACATCCTCCTTTCTCTAGCTTTCCCCCTTTAGTGTCTCACTCCCCGTTTCTACTCTTTGTCTCTTCTCCCCATTACTCTCTGTTTCTTCCATCCATCAACACATCAGAGTTTTCATTCTTTAGCATGCCATCTACTTTTATTCCTCTATCCCCACCTTATTCTTTTTCTGCACTCCATGCCAGCCATCTTTCTCTTACTTCTCCCCAGCCTTCCATCTCTTGGTCTCATCTTTCTCTTACTTCTCCCCAGCCTTCCATCTCTTGGTCTCATCTTTCTCTTACTTCTCCCCAGCCTTCCATCTCTCGGCCTTATCTTTCTCTTACTTCTCCCCAGCCTTCTATGTCTCGGTCTCATTTTTCTCTTACTTCTCCCCAGCCTTCCATCTCTCGGTCTCATCTTTCTCTTACTTCTCCCCAACCTTCCATCTCTCGGTCTCATCTTTCTCTTACTTCTCCCCAGCCTTCCATCTCTTGGTCTCATCTTTCTCTTACTTCTCCCCAGCCTTCCATCTCTTGCTCTCATCTTTCTCTTACTTCTCCCCAGCCTTCTATCTCTCGGTCTCATTTTTCTCTTACTTCTCCCTAGCCTTCTATCTCTCGGTTTCATTTTTCTCTTACTTCTCCCTAGCCTTCCATCTCTCGGTCTCATCTTTCTCTTACTTCTCCCCAGCCTTCTATCTCTTGGTCTCATTTTTCTCTTACTTCTCCCTAGCCTTCCATCTCTCGGTCTCATCTTTCTCTTACTTCTCCCCAGCCTTCCATCTCTCGGTCTCATCTTTCTCTTACTTCACCCCAGCCTTCCCTCGGTTTCATCTTTCTCTTACTTCTCCCCAGCCTTCCAGCTCTCGGTCTCCTCCATGCCTTTTCTGGATCTCTTTCCTTCCCTCCTCATAACCCCTCTGTTTCTCATCCTTTGTGCCTCATTTACATTCCCTATCCCCTTCCTTCCCTGTGCTCTTTCTTCACTTCAATTTTATTTCCTTATTTAATAGATTATATTCCATAATTCAATAATATGTACTTCAGATCACAAATCACATACATAAAATAAAACCACACAATAACACTACATATAAAATAAAACTAAAACATCTTTATTCTTCAAATGCCTATGCCAACAGGAAGGGTATTCCTAAATTTGAAATAATTTTGTTTACAACAAATGTCTAATGGTAGGGAATTCCACAAAGAAGAAACCAACACTGAAAATGCCTTCTTTCTTGTCCTTGACATCTGGTTCTGAAATCAAACATTGAAAAGATGAATGCAGGCTATGTGATGGAATGAACCATGAAAGCTTATCAGCAAGACAATAGCTTTGAACATGCCATGTTTTATATGCCAAGATCAATAATTTAAAATCTATTCTTTTATCAATCAGAAGCCAATGAACTTTTCAAATAAAGTCATTCTAGCTCCCCATGGGAGCCCAAATACCACCCTTACAGACACATTTTGAACTAACTGCAAAACTCTAAATAAATAGGTCGTCCAGCATACAGTGATTGCGAGACTCTAAACGAGTTAAAAGCCAGAGCTTGATCAAATGAAAAGGTTACTCAAGGGTCTCACCATATGCAATTTAAAACATGTATCCTTTGCTACTTTTTCTCTTGCTCTAAAAAAGACCGTTCAAAAATCTAAAAACATACCTAAAATCCTTTCACTGTAATATATATCATCACCAGAATCACCTACATTAACAGAAATTAAATTCCCATGGCTTTTAAAATAATTCCTTCCCTCACCCCCTCTCCCCTGTGCCCCCCCCCTCTGCCTTTTCCTTTCCTCTTTTCTCTTGCCTCCCCCTGTCCTTCTTCACCTCGTAATCTCTTCTCTGTCCCTCTCCCCTCCCTATGCCCACTTCCTCTGCTTTTGACTGCCCTCCTCTGTGCCTCCCCTCCTCCCTTCTTACCTCCCTCCTTCATAGCTCCTCTCCACTTCTTCCCCAAGATCTCCCTTTGCCTCTCCTGTCCCTCCCTCCATATCCCTTTTGCTTCCATCCTTTCTAATGCTCCCTCTTGTCTTTCTCCCTCCTTGGTGGCCATCCTTTGCCCTCCCTTTCCTTCCTTGTGGTTATTTTCCTTCCCATGTGTTCCTCTATATCTCTCCCTACCCTCCAGGATTGCCAGGTTGTTTTGTTTTTTTTTTTAGCAACAACAAAACCTATTGTTTCTGAAAACAATGTAGTTCTTTTACAAGGCTACTGTAATATGAACCAGGAAGGCGGGGGACACTCTAAACCTACCATTTCTCTTGAAGTTGCTGTAATTAGGGAAAAGAGCAAAAGAAATGGTACTGGGGGTACTAATATAGAAAGAAAAAACTTAATAGAAGTATCACTATGGTTTATGAAATATTTCCATCTCAATGACTAAATGGCAAAAGGAAGAGAAGAATAGAGTCCATGAATTTGCAGTTATAACGTTTCAACACCTTCCTTTTCCAGGAAGAACCTAACCTTGCTCCTTAAGCCCCTGAGAGCAGAACTGAAAGCTACTAGCTCAGAGTCCTAAAAGACTAAATGTGGAGACAACTTAAAAAATCATTAGGTCTGAAACACTAAAGTAAACAAAGACATGATGAAAAGCAGGACTTGGGTTGACTATATAACTGTACAAGTTACAGAGGTGAAGATAAAGTGATTAAAAAAGCCGATGGCTTTTTGAGTTTGTGTGGCTATCAGGATCTCTTGTTGTGCTGCTGCTGTTCTTTGTTACCCCCTCCAAAACTTGATGCTCTGTGAAAATGCACAGTTTGGTTATCTAGCTGCACCAACCTGGGTTTGAAGCAGGACCAAACTGCATATATATATATTAGAAAGGAACTGAGTGATCACCTTTCTCTTAGTCATTAGGAACACAGAAGATGTTGACATATAAACTTCACTTGATCCAGCCAGCCTGTCCATTAGTATCAATGTCTGTCCATTAGTACCTGACCATCTGTTGAATTAACTAACCTAGTAATTGAAATTCTGGTCGGTTATATCTCTAAAGAAAAACAAGATCATAAACTGTTTCTCATTGGACATAGACATTCTGGACTCTTCATGAAAACATTTCAGCGGGTGGTAATTCTCAGATAAACATTAATTCAGATTTCTCTCCCTTCACCTTCCTAAAATTGTTTTAAAGAATTGAGAAACACTGTTTTGTTAATCTGTGTTTTAATGTTGGAGATTCAGGTTGCATATCTACTGGGAACAAATATGATTTTGATAAATATTACTAGAGACTTTACAAAAAATATTAACTGTCAGTCTTCAAACCTAGAATATTAACGAATAGTACTACTATATCTGCTTCTGGCTCTGATCCTTTATCAGTCATATGCCTTGGTTTCCTTTCTTTTATAAGTCCGATTGTTTATTTATTTATATTGCATTTTAAGGATTTTTTTTTTTAGAATAGGAGATGTACATCTTTTATTATGGTCAAAGCCCCTTTTTTAAATACAAAATAATCCTCCTGCCTTCTCTGCTCTGCAACTGTTGATGTATGGGATTCTGATAAAGGTCAGTATAGCAGTAACCATTTGCTAAGCAGAAGGAGCTTTCAACATTTCTCCTAAGAAATTAAGTAAAAATCAGAACCAAGAAAGACTTACATTGATTATTTTGATCACCTTACCTACCAACTGAAATATAGGAAACCAGAATTAGTGCAATAATAAAAATTACAAGTGTGACCACTAGGTGTCACAATATAGCCACAGAAGTCATAGCAGGAAAGAATAAATGTCCTGTTATGTCTAGCAATAGAAATACTGCTAATGCTTTTGCACAGTATAAAGTCTTTTTAAGTCAAACTGTATGAGTTAATGCCACAATGCTTTGCTCAAAGCTGTGCGAGTTGACTACAGAACATAGCTATCAACATGTACAATATTATCCAGAGCTACAGATACTTTATGCATTCAAATAAAATAAGCACTCTTGATTCAGAATCAGTCAGCATCTTGACTGTGGATGAGGGGAGTAGTGGATTATAATGTCCATAGCTGCAAGCTGAAAAATAATTCCTACTGGCGCAACCCAAGGCACAACTGTTTTCCATTATATCCAGAATGCATCCCTCGTTCAATGTGTACTCTGTTCCGAATTTTATAAATCTTTCTTTGGGTATTATTGACCTCCTTTCCCTCCATTATTACTCACTTATCTCTGCTCTTCACTGCTATTCTCCATTTTTTTACAGTTGAAGGGAGTTACCACTTCCCCCTTCCTCACTTGTCTGATGAGTTCACACAGGAAAAATTAAACTGGCATTTATATATATATATTTTTTATTTTATTTTATTTTTTTTAAGGAAAGTGAATGTGCTCTAGTATATGTTTTCCAGTGGTTCACAGTCTTTCTGGAGAAGTACACCAGCAGTTACTGCAGAGGAAGAGAAGCAGACTCAAAATATTCACAGATCGGTAGTGAAGATGTGTGCACGCCATTGCAATCCATTAAAAAAATTAGATTCATGCTATGTCTTTCAAAACAAAAAACATAGCCAACCCACAACTACTGGTACTGACTAATATCAGTTGTTTTATACTCCCTTGTAGTTGCACTGTGATGAAAAGCAGGATTCGAAGAACTACAAGGAAAAGATATAGGGCAGGCTTCGGTTACTTTCCCTAGACTCTGCAAGTAAAGTTTAACGCATTACCATTCTTCTGTAGTCTTGCTTTCCTATGAGGTCTTTAACATTATGTATTTTTCGGGCTGTATGTTTCAAAAGTGAAAGTGGCTACTTTGAAAATCTATCTTTCAATAAATCACTTTGATCTTACCACTCTTGCCTTTAGCTCAACACCCTAACACTTGGATAAAGCAACATCAGGACAGGACAGGAAATTACTGTCTTGTTTGTGTTAAATGCGCCCAGTAAATTACTTTTTCAAAGAGGGGAATGGCCTCTCAGGTGCGATCATATGAGTACCTCATGCAAGTACAGAGAAGGGCAACCAAAATGATAAAGGGGATGGAACAGCTCCCCTATGAGGAAAGGCTGAAGAGGTTAGGGCTGCTCAGCTTGGAGAAGAGACAGCTGAGGGGGATATGACAGAGGTCTTTAAGATCATGAAAGGTCTTGAACGAGTAGATGTGACTTGGTTATTTACACTTTCAAATAATAGAAGGACTAGGGGGTATTTCATGAAGTTAGCAAGTAGCACATTTAAGACTAATCGGAGAAAATTCTTTTTCACTCAACGCACAATAAAGCTCTGGAATTTGTTGCCAGAGGATGTGATTAGAGAAGTTAGTGTAGCTGGGTTCAAAAAAGGTTTGGATACGTTCTTGGAGGAGAAGTCCATTACCTGTTATTAATCAAGTTTACTTAGGGAATAGCCACTGCTATTAATTGCATCAGTAGAATGGGATCTTCTTAGTGTTTGGGTAATTGCCAGGTTCTTGTGGCCTGGTTTGGCCTCTGTTGGAAACAGGATGCCGGGCTTGATGGACCCTTGGTCTGACCCAGCATGGCAATTTCTTATGTTCATATGTTCTTAAAATATAATTGCATGATACAGAAAGTAAACTGGCATCAAATGCAAAAGTCATCCTTGTTTTCAAACTGATTTATCCCGCTGTAGAAATGAATGACTGCTTAACACTGATCATATTTATAAAACACCAAGGAACTGTGAGCAACTGGCACACCATTCTTGTGTTTTTTTGCTTTATTATTTTATCATGCTATGGTGATCAGGAATGCAGTATACAGGCTGTGGTGAAACCCACAATCCACCTCAGGTTTACAAAAAAAGCAACAATGAAAGAGAATGCAGTTTTCAAGTACATGTTTTGAATAAGAAAGGGTGACCCTTTGTGGTTAACCCTTCTCTTTTCCTCTGCTTTGCCCATTCTTCCAAAACGCCACCTTATGGACAGTGATATGTATGTGGTACACCGCATGGCTCTGCATTCCTGATGGAAGGATAATGATACTACCGAGGTGATGGGTTAGTGGTCTGTGACTCACAGAGGATTGACCTCTTAAACCACAAGGTCAGCTGGTAAATCAGAGGAATGAGATTGAAACTCAGACATCCTTAGGTGAGGCTTTTGATTCCATCAATGGAAAGTCTGTTCTTGCAATAAGCAACTAAAAATATGCGGAGGGAGATAGAGGAGGAACAGAATAAGAAAAGGAATTAAAGGAAATAAATAATGAACAGTAATGCATTGGAGAAGATGCCAAAAAGAAATGGAAGGCATTTAAAGAGATTTTATGATGTTGCCAGGAAGTGTCTATATCCTTAGGAAACAAACATAGGAACAAAAAGGACAATACCCCACATGGCTCAAAAGGTCTGTAAATAAAATCTTAAAAAATAAAAACAAGTTATTTAAAAATAATAAAATGAGGAAGGAACAGCAGATTTTTAAAAAATCTACAGAAGGTACAATAAAGAATGAAAGAGTTATCCAATAACAGAAAATTAAAATTAAAGGAAACAATAAAGAATTAATGACAAATGGACGGGATGGAATGCTCTAGGTCTCTTTGTGGATGGTGTGAGAAACCAAATTACTCAGAAAAGATACAAAGCCGAAATCCACAATTGTGTTTTCTCTTCAGTATTTACGATGGAGGGCTGTGTGAGAAAGACCACACAAGCACAAGAAGACTGGTAAAAACCCAGGAGCAGATAAAGAAAGAACGGAACTACCTAAAAACCAATAAAGTACCAGGGACGGATGAATTTCCTTCGAGGCGACTGCAGGACATAAAGAACGTGTGGTCAGAGTCGCTGTAAATATTTCCAGACTGAATTAAAGAAGGCGAGGTCCTCAGGACTGGTGAGAGGCACATGTTGCCACGTATTCCACAACAAGATGCAAACTTGAACCAAGGACACGGCCTAGTCAAACAGCAGTTCTGAAGACAATACTGGAAACCACTGTAAAAGAGGCCATGGGTGCCCCCTTGGAGGGGTAGGGAATAATTAGCAGGAAACAGCATAGCTTTAGGAGTAATGGGTTCAACCAGATCAACCTTATTAGGTTTTTTTTTTAGAGAACATTAGCTGCAAGCTTCAATAGAACATCTGTTTCCATTGAAAAGAGCATACAGATGAGGTAACTGGATCAGAATCAACTCTTCCATGGTAGCTCTTCAGATTGTGTTAAGTCCTTTTTACAATTTGTGACAGGCGCATAATACAAACTGCCAAGCAGGCTGTATATCCATGCCATAATGTGCAGCGAGCTAGAATACATGTTGGTGTGTTTTGACAACAGAACAGTCACTTTGCAGAGAGAAAGAAAAGTCAGAAGAGAGTGACTGTACTTTTACTGACATTAAAAAAAGTCTCTGCTTGGCTCTTTGAGAACTTGTGACTTCCCCCTATAATAGTTTTCACATGAGAAGATGTTCTTCTCAAAATATGGTGTGTGTGTGGTGGGGGTTGGCTCCATAGTTTTCTCCTGCTCCTTTTAGGCTTCTAGTTCAAATCAAAACGATGTAAGGATCTTCATTTGCAACTACCTAGGTTTTTCCTCCCTTCCAACTCTGTTCACCAATTTTAGTGGTGGTCCTTGGCTAGGGACCACAGACAACAGCTCCCTCGGGAGTCTAAATGACATGGACCCCGAGTCTGGCCACTCAGTGCTGCTACTGAGTAACCTGCAGTATCTCTAGCCCTAGTTTGTCTACAGGGCCGAGGCTTAGCCCCCAAAATCAAACCCAGGTCTTTCATGGGGCAGTGCACAACACTTGCCACTAAACCACAGGGGTGGCCCCAAATGTAGAAATTCTAGAACTAAAGGTTTTTGTTGGATGCTCCTCACCATTTAGTCTTTGGAAAACAGAATAATACATTCTTTAATAGTGACCTTTAAGTGTTTCTGCTATAACTTTGAAGTGCCTGAAAGGCAAAATATAAATGAAATAAATAAATAAATAAATATTAGATTGGCAGCAACTAAAAATGAAGGGGTCAATATTCAAAGGCATTTATCCATATAACACTAAAGTTATCCAGACAAATGCTGACTTTTGAATATAGGTTGCATTTGCCTGTATAAATTTATCTGGCTAAATCGTTATCTGGAGAAAATTTATCCAGATAAATAGTAGGCGTTTCGGGGCTGTTCCAAGGTGGTATTGAGATAGCCAAATAACTTATTTGGCTAACTTCGACATTAGGAGTTATCTGAATAAGGGTGCAGGAGGAGGGTTAAAGTTATCTGGGAACATATTCTCAGATAACTTTAACATAACCAGTTACAGTCAAAGAATAGGACCAGTTTAAGAGCACTAGTTTTAAAAAAAATCAGCTGAGCAGACCTCTAGGCCTGATCGCCCACCACTTCAGCAAAAGCAAGGCTGTTCCAGCTGTCCTATCCTCCCCAAAAAATGTAAATATTCTTTTGAGTCTATAGGTCTGAAAAGCCTCCCTCCCTGCTCCCCCTTGCCAAAAGTCTAGACATAAGGTCAGTCAGAGTCGCAACCAGGAAGAGGACCACCCACCACCCACAACTTCTTGACTGGGATCCGTGTCTGGCTCCTGTCTCATCTAGAATTGGTAGGAAATAAATTCTCTGACAGCACAGAACAATGTTGGGTGTGCCAGGTGCCAGATGCGTAGCCTGAGGTCCTGGTCATGATAAGGGATGTGAGGGGGTCTGGGTGGGGTGGAAGGGTTAGGGTGGGAGTGATGGGAGCTGGGGGAGGGGGCCTTCCTGATTGGAACTTTGGCCAACCTTGTGTCTAGAGCCACAACAGTACTTATGTTTTTAGGGGGTTTGGGGAAAAGGGGATTGTTGGATGGGCTGGCCTTGCTTTTGCTGGGGTAGGAGGTGGGGGTTCGGGCTGGGAGGCCTGCCCAGCTGATTATGTTTTAAAATCAGCACTCCTTACAGAGTAACATAGTAAATGACCACAAATAAAGTCCCCGATGGTCCATTCAGTCTGTCCAGCAAGTTGTTTGGGGTAACAACTGCTGCTTTGTGCAGTTTACCCTCATGCCTTTTGTGAAGGGTAGTAACTAACCCTGGATGCAACTTCTGCCCACGCAGAAATGTTGCACCTAAAGTTAACATAGGTTACCCCATTTCTTCATTTCCATCCTTAGCCACTAGGAGACCTCTGTGTTTATCCCACACTCTTTTGAATTCCAATACTGTTTTCATTTTCACCATCTCTTTCGGGAGGACATTCCTTGCACTGAGCACTCCTTCTTAGTGTTTGGGTAATTGCCAGGTTCTTGTGGCCTGGTTTTGGCCTCTGTTGGAAACAGGATGCTGGGCTTGATGGACCCTTGGTCTGACCCAGCATGGCAATTATGTTCTTATGTTCCTTAACTGACTTATACCCTGTGTTATAGCCAGTTAAGTTAAAGTTATCTGGGAACATGTTCCCGGATAACTTTGAAATCTAACCGGCAATATTCAGAGATTGCCAATTAGGTTTCAAAGTTATCCCAGTATGTATACCTGGATAACTATATTCATTGATATTTAGTGAGATGCTTATTCCACTGAATGTCTCAGATAACTTATCAGGCTGTTTTAGGATTTTTTGAATATTGGCCTCAAAGTCTTTAATCTACTGAATATGGACAATGCAAGATCCATTGCATTGTGCTGTAAAAGAATAGAGAGATATGTGAATATTTTTGCATCAACACTGAAAAGTACAACACACTGAAGTGCCAGTATGCTGCAAATTATTCACAATTCCCTACCCAATTTTGCCAACTCATCTTGAATTACATTTCATTTTGCATTATATTCTATTGCAAGACTTATTCTTATGGAATTATTCTATGAAGTGTGAAACTTACCTTCTTACTATCCTTATGTCAGTACCATATTATACTCATTGAGGGGTAGATTTTCAAAGGGGTACGCGCGTAAGATACGTGCGTACCCCCCGAAAACCTACCCCAAACCCCCCCTGCGCACGCCGAGCCTATTTTGCATAGGCTCGACGGCGCGCGCAAGCCCCGGGACGCGCGTAAGTCCCGGGGCTTGCAAAAAGGGGCGGCTGGGGGCGTGGCCAGGGGGCACGGTTAGGGATCGGGGGCGTGTGGGCGGTCCGGAGGCGTGGCCGAGTGCCCTGACACAGCGGCCTGTGTCGGGGCCTGCCGTGCCGAGGCGCATAAGTTACTACTGCCCGGAGGCAGTAGTAACTTCTCCGATAAAGGTAGGGGGGGTCTAGATAGGGCCGGGGGGTGGGTTAGGTAGGGGAAGGGAAGGTGCAGTGGGGTAGAAAAAAAGTTCCCTCCGAGGCCGCTCCCTTGCACCCCTTGCGTGCGCCGACCCCGGATTTTATAAGATACGCGCGGCTACGCGTGTATCTTATAAAATCCAGCGTACTTTTGTTCGCGCCTGGTGCGCGAACAAAAGTATGCGCGCGTGTATGTTTTTAAAATCTACCTCTGAGGGTCTTATCTGTATAATCCTGTAGTCATAATGGTGAACAACCATTATGACTACCGGACTATACAGTTGATAATGATGGTCAAAGGGAGGGTAATTTTCAGAAGCATTTCCATGGGTAAAATGCTGCTTGGCCCACAGAAATCTCCTGCTATAAAACTGCCTACCTGACATGCGGGTAAACTTGTGCTGTGTAAGTCATATATGCACATAAGCTTACCAAGAATGAAAAGAGGCCTTCCTGGGAGTGCAGTAGTGGAAGAATTTGCAATAACACGCAAACGTTTGCATTTTCGAGCAAGTCCACTTGGAAAACTGGTGCAGCTTAATGCAGGGTAGCTTAATGCGGGCAGTATTATAAAATAACCCCCATAATATATTGATTCTACCAGTTACACAGATTTATTCAGTTCTTTGACCCAGAAACACATTTAGCTTTTTTTAAATGTATACCAGTTTTCCTGCATTCAGATGTTAATTCCGCCTTGTAGTTTGACAATTTAAGTTTGAGAATGTCATCCGAAAATAGTTACCGAGATGTGTAATTACCATCAAATTGTTGTCAATTATGAAAAACAATTGGTTTTAATAGTTCAGTGCTGGGACAGACTATTTTTGAGAAACTATTGGGTACATTACCATAAAATGTATTATTTAATAAATGTAGCTGCTTTTAAAACACTACAATACTTCCTCTTATATTTTAATATTTCTACTATCTTCAGGTTCTAGCAATTTGGCAGTCATTAACATAAAGGAATAGTAGCACACAGCTAATGTTCTTCTAAAAGTCATGAGTAGTACTGACAATAAGTACCTAGAAAACTGGGGGAAAACAGACAAAGCCCCTGCTCGCAGATCACAATATTTTCAGCCTCTCTCTATGAGTGTTACTTAGTATTCCTCTTCTCCTCCACACTTAGAGACCTATGGTTGTTTTTAATCTTTTATGGCTGAATTTTCTAAGGCATTTTACATGCATGAAACACGGGTTTATACATGGAAATGGCTTGTAATAAAAATGCTGGGACTTGGGTGCATAAAAGTATATACAAAACCCGATTTCATGCACACAGAAAGAGGTATTCCAGGTGGTGGAGTTTGGATTTATGTACATACTTTTGATTTTAAAAAGCAGGTGCGTGGATTCACATGCACAAGTTGAGTGTTGCAAAGAGCAGGGATAATTTTGTGCGGGTGCCTTTCTGTGCCTATTTTTGCACAAATTTCAAAGTGAACTTACGCGTCCAAGTTCACTTTGCAAATGGGTGTTAACTTGTGTGAGTAGCTGCCGCACAATTACTCGCGATGTTACAAACTCGCACTTTTACAGAGCTACCAATGAGCTCAGAAAAAAGATAATTTTCAAAATCCCCACTTAACTGCCATGCACATTTTCTTGCACCTTTTCCATCTTTACTTATTTCTAAATTGTGTTGCTTCACTAGAAATAAAGGCCAACAAACAATAAAAAGGTATCCCTACAATTTATAGACTAACCTTTCTTTCTATTGTATCTAAGCTGACCAATTTGGAAGTCACCCTACTATCTTCATGCTGGGTAACTTAAAATTCCTCTTTTGAGAGGGGGCCAAGATGGCGTCCTAGACCTCAGCAATGGTGGCTGTATTCAGATAACTTATTTTCTTTTGGCAAGAACACTGCATTTAAATTTACAGAATGGTGAGGAAGAGGAAAGGCAGGGTGATTATTCACACCCTCCCAACCCACTACCGAGCCCCTGCCTTCCTGATCCGGACTGATCTGATTCTTCTTTAGTCTATGACCTGCTGTTCAATCTGCTACACAGGCTGGTTTGGGAGCCCCAAAGGAGCACAGGCCGGCATCTTCAACGTTACCCAGGTAGAGAGTCCATCAAGCTAGGTTGAGAGAACATTGCACAAATCTCATCTTTGGGTGAGTTTCCTCACTCCAAAGGTCATCAAATCTTCACAAGAGAGCACTGTTCTGTTTGCACGTCTCACTTTGAATGTCAAAGTGGCCCCTAACCCCTACACTAATACCTAAACTTCACCTCAAGTGACTAGGTGGGCCTCCCATAGAGATATAAATACCTATCTAGTGTGAGTGCACTATGGCTAGTCTCTCTCTCCCCCCAGTGGTTTGTGCAAAAACATTGCAACACATGATAAAGCCCTATCACACAGCTTTACACAAATGAAAAAGTGAAATGCCTTAGCACCATATAGCACTTTGATAAATGACCCCCTAAGTTAATGTATGCATACTCATGAATGTTGCAAGGTAGAGTTACATGTATTTTATAACCCATGTGTATATAAGCGCGGGTAATAAACTTCTAGGGTAGACCTGCGAGGTGCCACACATGTGTATAGGCTCATAAACAGTTATCCTCCCTACTCCTTTTGCAGTATTGCGGTAGCCATTGCTTTTATAGCGTGAATAGACGCTAGCTGGTTTTTTGTATTCACATTATTTTAACCAATATTTATAAAAAAATAATTATAAAGAATTCCTGTTACTTACTCCTGCACATTTCATAAAGCAATGTAGAATTATTTTTTCTTCATTAACTCTGGGTTGTTGTAGACATGTTCTTTTAGCGTCTATGTTATTTCCAGATTATGACAGAGACAAGACACTACAACAAAACAAATTTCCATTCTATCAGGATTCTTCTGATTTCCGGACACATGGAAATTCACACCATACACCACTGAACAATACCTAATCATTTCAATGGGTCTGCTTTAGACCTGCTATAGAGTCTGGTTATTTCAAGGAAGAAAATAAGTGTCTAGTTTCACAAAAATATCCCTAAGAACATCTTCCAGTTACTTATTTATTTATTTAGATCTTTTTTTATCCTCCTATGGCAGAACCATTGTACTAAAGTGGATTACAACACTAAAAACCATATAACAACATAATACAACAACATAATTATTCTTAAACTCATATAAAAACATTACAAGAACATGACTAAATTATACTTTGAATGCCCCTTGAAAAAGATAGGCTTTCAAGTGTTTTCAGAATGTACAATAGATATCTATTCCTTCCCGTACTGAAGGTGATAAGCATTTCGGTACTTTACACATTCTCAAATGCAGCAGGCTCTCTACTCACCAGCTATAGCAATATTATTTTATGTTATGCTAATCTCCCTTGTCAGCAACAGTCAGTCAGTAACTTATATGAGGACTGGCCAAATATTTCACTTGACATTTTGAACCTAGGTGTACAGGGAAGATAGAGGTAGATCCCAAAGCAAACCTGCTCATTGGGTCCTGTGCTTTGTTTCATGTACACAGTTTCCCTGTCCATCCATTACCAGCTAAAACTAGAGTTACTAACAAGCTCTTTACAACATACCATTCTTAAAAGTAAGTAAATAACTGGATGGCACTCTTATTACCTTTTCATTTGGTTCTTCAATGCAGCAAGGGGAAAGTCAGACAAAGTATTGTGGGAGCAAAATACCTTCTGTTAAGACTTGTGCAATGTAGGGAAATGTTTGCTATTCCTGAGCTGCTTACAGATGACAGCACATGATTAGTCCAGACTGTTTAAGCAGCTTACTAAGAAATGTAAGTATATATATTTTTTTTTTGCTTCATGTAAAATGAAGTCCTAGGAATAGCCGAAGATTTAGCAAACAAACTGCATATGAGAGTGTGACCCCAGGTCTCCTTGGCGCAGTGTTCACATCTGTAACAGCTGCTAGGATTTGTTGAAGGCTATTTTTACATGGAGGCCCACTGAAATATGGCACAGTTACAGCTCCACGACAAAAGTATGCACTGTCTCAGCAATGAAACCTATGAGTAGCAGACAGCAATCACCACCACCCATCATGAAGAACAGTGTGACAGGTTTAAAAGAAAGCTTTAGCCTCTGCGTCATGTGCAATGTTTCAAAAGTGCACACAGCAAACAGTAATACCCTCTATCAATTACATTTTTTTCCTTGACAAGCAGTCATTTTTATACTCCTATGTATTCTCCCCGAATCCTTGGAAGCAGCCTTGTGTGGAATGGTGCCACATACTACCTCACATGGAATGCAATCTGATTGGCTCGTGCCACCTGTATGTCAGTTGTGACATCACAGTCAACACAGACCTGTTAGATCCAGTGAGTGAAAGTTGATTTGCAGTTGTTTTGCTAACATGACTTCTGCTACACAGTGAAGAAGCTGCTTAAAGAATTGGAAAAATAATACATTAATTGACAGAGAACAAGTATTATGACTTATCATGTGTACTTTGAAATAACAGACAGTCCATCTGGGTGGATACCCCTTTCCTTTAAGCTCAATGGACCACCTATTACTGGAAGTTCAACAATAATCTAGTGCTAGAGTAGCACAATAGTGCTCACGTTTGCTGTGTGGTGAGGAATTTTACATATCAGTTTACAGTAAATGGGATTTTCCACTACTTACATAACTTGTTTTTCTTTTAACTTCCTTCAAATATTAACTGTTAAACATTTTGATCAATTGTAATATTTAAATTACCAGACTACCAGAGCATTTATTACATGTTGAACATCCAAAAACTCCCAAAGCATGATACAAATTAACAAAACCACAAAGCAAAAGAGTAATAAATAAAATGAGACGAAACAAAACATCAGTCATTACAGTAAATGTGATTGGCAATATTCTAAACTAAAAGGCGGATGCAGAAAGGTGCATTCACCTGAACGCACCTTTCTGTGCGCACTTCGGTTCGCATTTTCTACGGGCAAAACTTGCTGCTTTTTGCGCACAGAAAATGCAGGTTTCCAATCAGGACTACTGCTTAGCACGCTCACATGGAAATCACATGCAAATGAAGGCATTAGGCATTATGCCCCCAATGCAGACAGACTGCACCTGGCCAGTAAGCCTTTTTTAATGCTGGAAATGTAACCCCTGCTTAGAGTTGGAGTTAAGATTCCAGTGCTATAAAAAAAAAATTTAAGTTAAAAAATTTTTTTTTTAAACCAATCTGGGTAGGTACCGGCAGCCACCACCACTTACCTGGCTAATAACTGACTTATCTGGGTAAGTGGCAGTGGCAGCAGCAGCCAGCACGTTCCCGCATAAGTAACAATTTATCTGGGTAACTGGCTGCAGCCACTGCCACCACTTACCCAGATAAATACTGATTTATCCATCTATTTGGCAGCAAGAAGCAGCTACCACAGAGCTGCATAAGTCAGTACTTAAATGGCTATCTGGCGTGGTTCGCTGCTATTTAGCCAGATAACGTACTTGTCCAGCTAAGAGACGGGGATTAACAGCAGATAGCCATATAACTACTGAGTTATGTGTCTATCTAGTGGCTGCTTCCCGCTGCGAGATAGATGGATAAATAAGAATTTATCTAGGTAAGTGGTGGTGGGGGCTGACGCCGTTTACCTAGATAGCTTGTCAGGGATGCTTCCACCCTCTTCCCTAGTTAAAATGTGCGTTCGACGTATGCCGAATGCACATTTTACAGTTTTTAAGCATTCTTTAACTCCCGATGCATTAGCATATTATCTTACTGCATTAGGAGTTTAAAAAAAAAATTTTTGGTGTTAAAAATGTGCACTGAAAACCAGCGCACATTTTACCAGCGCCAAGATTACTGCATCGGCCTTTAAGGCAACTTTCTTTTTCTCTTAGATGCCTCATATTAAGGGGGCTTAAGTAATGTGACAAAGGGAAGGAGCGGGAACAGAATTTAGAAAAAGAAGGATAAACTGAAGGCAAGCTAAAGAATGGCCAAGAGAAGCTAGGGAAGAAAGAAGCAAGAGAAAGGAAAGAACACAAAACCTAGAAATATTTCTGATGGGCGAAAGCAAGAGATAGTGGGTGGCATAGTAGGACCTGGAGATAATTGTATCTAATGATGTTAAGGTGGTCAAACAGACAGACAAGGGATGGCAAAAGCCAGAAGGATGTTTGGGTGCAGAGAGCGAGGAACAGCAAAAGGGAAAAGGAGGTGATATTGCATCTGTATAAAGTCTCTGATGAGACCACATTTGGAGTACAGTATATAATTCTGGAGACCATGTTTTCAAAAGAAAATAAACTGGATGGAATAGGTCCATAGTTCAGGTACTAAAATGGTCATCGATGTTCATCAGAAATCATATGGAGACAGACTTAAAGATCTAAACGTGTTTCCGGGAGAAAAGGAGGGACAGGGGAGATATGATAGAGAGCTTTAAATACCTCCAAGGAATAAATGCACAGGGGTGCATTTCAATGGAAAGGAGGCTCTGGTCATGGGATGAGGATGAAAAGAGCAGAGACATTGCTAGATACTTAAAAGATCCAGGGCATGGGCCCAAAAGCGCTCCTCTTCTCTCTCTCCCTAAGATCTTGAAAATTAACTCAATCACAATCAGCAGCTTCTCCCCCTCAACCTCTCCCTAAGAACAATCTAATAAAAACACATATTTGAACATCCCACAAATGATCTCTGTTGTACGTGCTTTTGCAGCTCTCATCAGTGAGTCATTGTATATGACCTGTGACAGGGAAACCAACCTATTCGTTTGTTCATAGCGGGGATCCAATGGCTCTCTCCATACCCGCCTCTTACCAAATTCCATCCACACAGAGACAGGACACCGCCATTCATAAAGCAGGAGGCATCGCTACAAACATTTTGCACCTTTGTTGCAAGGAGCTGGGAATGCATGTCAGTAGCATCTCTAGACAGAAGAACCTTCTAAGCGACAAAGAAACCCCTGGCCAGTTTTAACCATCTAGCAAAACTACCACAAAATTATGTGAATGCATCAATCAAGAAAAATTCTATATGTGAGTGAAGTCTGGAGTCTATATGATAGGACAGAATCCCAATATAAACCCTGCACCTCAAATTCTACAATACCCTGCATTTATAGAAACTCACCCAACAAAGGGTACAGAGTAGAAATAAAACATTTCCCCTTACCACTCACCATAGAAAGATAATATTCAAATTCTAGTGTCACCTCAGTAACAGCCTCACTGCCAGGAACATCAATATATATATTTGAGCTCTGACCGACGTGCCGCGAATGAGCAGAGGAGAGCAGCTCTGACTGACGTGCCAAGCCTGTGCAGAAGAGAGAGCTCTGACTGATGTGCCGCGAATGCGCAGAAGAGAGCAGCTCTGACTGTGCGGAAAAGAGAGCTCTGGCCGACGTGCCGTGAATGCACAGAAGACGTAGTATATAAAAGTGTACTGTAGACATCAACTCTAATTTTCTTCTTCGGCTCTTCCATTACACTTTTCAAAACAAACATCTCACCCATTTTAACGAGCTCAATGGCTTGTTGTTTAATAATTCAAAATCCTGAACAAAATGTATTCAGAACCTATAGTAAATCTGCCATATTAACTGGCAGACTCAAATAGTAACAACCCGACCTATGAAAAGGCAACACTGCAATTATTGCAACAATACACCTCCTATTAGGAAAACAGAACATGACAAACTGCTATAGATCCCTACACAGAAATGGCATGCTAGAAGAATACCTCACCTCTACCACACATACCTCACACCGACAATCCACTGAACTGGAAACAGCAAAAAGCCAGACTCTGTATTCAGTGCAGCAAAGGAAAAACAGGAACATTAACATTCATCATAAAACATTAATCATAAATAGTAAAACTGTACCAAAACAAATAAATATTTTAAAACACCTGATAAAAATAACTTTGAATAATTAAAACATATAAAATTTTGTAAAAAGTTCCCAAAAATTAATAAAATACTTCAAAAAAGAAGACATATCAAATAACACCCAGTAATTAAAACTAATAAATATAAACAAATCCCCTGCTTTTCATAACTGGAAACTTTTGATTTCCAGTCACCCTGAGATAGTTGTGGATTTGTGTGGGGGCCCACACAAATTTTATCCTCTCTCTCTGTCATATACATACACATGATCTCACAAACACACATGCTCTCATACAATCTCAAACACTCTCTCACATACATACATACACACACACACACACACACACACACACACACACACACACACATATGCTCTCTCATACACTCTCTCTCTTTCAAACACATACATGCTCTTACGCAGGGTCTTCCCCTCTCTTCTGGCCTCTCCTTAAGCTCTGCCAGGCCTCACACCATGGGCTGCCATGGGATAGAGTCTGTGGCAGCTCCACTGGGCCTCTCCTTGGGCTGCTGCAGGATGGGATCTGTGGCAGCCCTGCCAGGTCTCTTCTTTGGCCATTGTTGGACGGAATCCGAAGCAGCTGGTTCTCTCTTTTTCACTGCCCGACAGCCGCCAGAGACTCGAGGCACTGAGGAAAAGACTCGGGGCACAGGCCCCCACATGCCAGAGCTAATGACACCCCTGCTCAGGAGTATTCTAAGGAAATATTTCTTTACAGAGAGGGTGGTGGAGGTATGGACAGTATCAGAATTAAAAAAACATGGGACAAGCACAGAGGATCTTTAACGGTGAAAAAGGGACTATAAAGTTAAGCAAGAGATGTAGATGGGCAGACTGGATGGGTCATATAGTCTTTATTTGCCATCATGTTCTCTGTTTCTATATTTAAAATAAAGGAGTATGCAAAATAGTTGAGCCCTCAGAAACAGAAAAGTATTTTGAAGAAAGTCAGACCTCAATAGCAACACTTACATTTGTACATTCGGTGCTTCAACTGACTAGGCAAGAGGCAAATTTGAGATTTTTGATTTCCACTGATTCTTTCTTCTTGCCACGACATTCAACAGAACAGCAACTGTTGACTCTATTCCTATATGAGAGAAATTGCTATCTTTTCACCTACGCAATTTTTTTTTTTTTTACAATACTTCAGCTTTAGAGGTCAGACCCTCTTAAATTTAACTTTCTGGTCACCGCGAGTATGCTACCTAGGTTTGCAAGGTTACGGCCAACTCAGCAATGGACTGCAGACAAGTACAACACATCTATTTGATAAAAAGAAAAATCCTTTTAAGAGCAGGAAATAAACAAATAATTTATGAGTTTTAGCAAAATGTCAAAAATACCTTATGCAAGTCGCTAAAATGGGAATATACCACATTCAGAAACTGAATTTAAAGGGAAGAACCTGGTTACAGAAATGAATACTTAATAAGGTTATATATTTATTAGGTCTCTCCTGTACCACAAGGTCTGGTTTAGTCAATGAAGCTTTCAAACTAGTCTACTTGAAAATTAGTGTTTGGCAGAGCATCCTGACATCTGCTCGCTCTGACTTTATTTAGCTCCCTTCTACATTCCCTGGATAGATCACATAGGAGTTGCTATGCACTACAGCACTAGAGCAACTGCAGACAGAAAGGAATGTAGACGGACACGCAAAGTGTTTAAAATAGGAAACAGGGGCTCTGTGCTGGAGGCTAATGTAACAGGTGTAAGTGTATGTTGAGAGCTTATATTAATAAGTCTTCTGTTACACATGTAAATCTGCTGGCTCTCTTGTCAGAAGTGGTGGGTATTTTGGAGAAAGTCAGACAGGGTAACCTCATGCTAACCTCCAATCTGGCTCACAGCCATGCAGAAGATTCTGATGGACTGTCCCTTTACTGCTGCATCAATTAGACTCATTTCTTTAATGAACCCAGTCTTTTTTGCTCAGTAAGCATTAAGAACAACTGAATGCTGAATAAAGAATGGGGATCATAAAGGGGCTCTCCATTGGAGAAATAACCTATCACATCATGTCCTGCTGCCATTTAAGGCACAGTCAATAAAATGCCAGGGAAGATGAGGCCTAGCTATTGGACATATTAAAGACAGTCCTTTCCATATTGTTGGGTATGTGCAAATAGAAACAGAAGCTCATCGTCAGCTGATTTTGCTCAGAAATAATTAGTAGTTGAAGTCAAAGCATTTTAGCATTGTGTCAACCATTTTCAAGGACTGAAAAAATATATTTCACTTAGCAGTTATCTAGTTGTACCTTATGCAGACTGTATTGGTTAATGGGTAGGGGAGACCTTAAATCTGCCAGATCTCTCTGAACTACAGAAAAAGCCATTTTTAAGGGCCTATATTTACCAAGCATAGTGTAAGCTGGTGCACTCATTCAAATAAGAGTTCATATGTAGATACAATCACAGGATCGTAAAAGCAGGCGTGATGTTTTTGAAGGTTCAGGTTGACGATGAAAGATATAAATGTAAATTAAAAAAGTATTACATTTTAACTTATTACCTTAATACTTTGAATAAAGCAGATATATAAAAGCATTTATATTATAACTATTTATCTTATTTAATACTTTTGTACCAGACTAAGAACTACAGGATCATGGAAAATGAGACAGAGTTGCAGTCACTTCCAGCTATAAACACATACTACTAAAAAAAAATATATATATATATATATCTGTAAAAATGGAACAATGTATAATATTTCAATTTCAAGTTCATACTACACAATTAAAATGTATATAAAGCTGTTAAAGGGTTTCACCTAATTGGTATTCAAAGTTGGATAGCAACAAACATATCAAGTACTCATTAAATGGTTATGGATATTTGATATTAACTGTGAAGCAACAGCAGTGACCTCAAAGGTTGATGTTTCTCTTGGGTTTTACTCACTTAACATATTTAAAATTCATGCCTTTGATTTGGGTCATATTTATGCCAAGAGAAGAAAAAGCAGAAAAAATACCCATCCACTCAAAAAGGTTATCATGGCATATGATCTAATACATATGATTATGAATGGTATAAAACCTTTAATTTCCAATGTAACTCTTTCAGATGAAGTTCAAATCTTAACATTTTCTAACACTACAGATAACTAGAACGGAATAAAAAATGACCAGGAAGTTCTGGCTCTTATGTAAAATCTCTGACTGTACCCGAGGACTGAAGGGTAGCCAATGTAACACCAACATTTTAAAAAAGCTCCAGGGTGATCCTGGAAACTAAAAATCAGTGAGCCTGACATCAGTGCTGGATGAAATGGATGTTAACGACAGAATTATTGGGCATGGTTTAACTGAGAAGAACCAGCATAGATTTTGCAAGGGGAAATTGTGACTTACTAGTCCTTTAGATTGGATTTTTAGAAAGCATTTGATAAAATCCTTCGTGAGAGACTCCTGAAAACGCAATGTCCTATTGTGCATTGGTAAGTGGTGAAAAGATAGGAAACAGAGTAGGACTAACTTGTTAGTTTTCCCACTGTAGAGAAGTAAATAGTGACGTATTCCAGTGATCTCTACTGGAGAGGGACAGGGTGAACTGGTGTAGGTATCAGCAAACTGGTGAACCCAAGTATGCACACAAGTATGTATTTTCAGAAAAGTATACATACATACTTTATAAAATGCCTATCTCTGTGTTTAAATCATGGATATTAGGCAGGCATGTTATATATTTTTATGTAAATATATACAGAAAGGAACTATATATTAAATAGATAAATTCAATTTATGTACCTAAAATACCTAAATATATATTTATAAAATAGGTCAACAAAGTAAGCATTCTCTGGATTGGATTGCAACATATATGCATACTTTTGGGGCAGAAATATGCAGTATCCACCACATTATAAAATACTTGCATAAATCTCCATGTATTGACTTACATGTGAAAATTGTGTAGCACAGACAGTTCTGAAAGTTGGGCACCCTGTGTATTCAATGCTGCATTCCATACTAAGAGTTTCCACTCAGGTAAAGGACCTTGCAGTAACTATGATCCATACCTTGAGTTCTGTGTGTAGGTCTGGTCACCCCCATCTTCAAAAGAGATATACCAGAACTAGAAAAGGGCAACAAAAATGATGAAGAGTAAAGAATAGCTCCCTTATGAAGAAAGCGAAGTTGCTTACCTGTAACAGGTGTTCTCCTAGGACAGCAAGATGTTAGTCCTCACATGTGGGTGATATCATCAGATGGAGCCCGGCATGGAAAACTTCTGTAAATGTTTCTAGAAACTTTGACTGGCACATTGAGCATGCCCAGCATGTCACTATCTACGCATCCACGGGGTGGGGGTGGGGGGTGTGTATGTCTCTCTTCAGTCTCGTAAGTAGATTATGAAAAAATAAAATAAACTACAGGAACCCAACTCCGCAGAGTGGTGGATGGTTTCCTGAGGGCTAACAACCTGCTGTCCTAGGAGAACACCTGTTACAGGTAAGCAACTTCGCTTTCTCCTAGGACAAGCAGGATGGTAGACCTCACATGTGGGTGAATCCCTAGCTAAAGGCTGGCCCCAAAAAACAATGGGACCAACAAACAAGTGCGAACAGGCACAACAACAGAGATGCTGTTGGTAACAGTGGAGATAGCCTGAACACAAATCAGGGGCCCTAGGCAGCAAGAGTTGGGTTCACAGCTGAAAGAGGTTGCTGAGGACAGACTGGCCAAATCTGCTATCCAGCGGCTGATGCTTTCCAGACAATAATGAGTTGCGAAGGTGTGGAAATGACTCCATGTCGCAGCCTTGCAGATCTCCCTCATTGGAACTGCACACAGGAGAGCCACAGAAGTTGCCATAGCTCTAACAGAGTGAGCCGTGACATGGCCCCCCCATTTGCAGTCCCACCTGGACATAGCAGAAGGAAATGCAGTCCACTAGCCAGGTGGAAAGAGTCTGCTTAGCAACAGCCACTCCCAGCGTATTAGAGTCAAAAGGGACAAAGAGCTGGGTGGACCGTCTGTGGCCTGCCATCCAGTCTAGTGCCCTTTCTCCTTGGCTGGAATGTGGCCTAGGGAAGAAAGTAAGCAGGACAATGGATTGATTAAGACAGAAATCTGTCACCACCTTCAGCAGGAACGCAGAACTACCCGGTCATGGAAGAATCTTATGTAGGGTGGATAAGTCACCAAGGCATGTAGTTCACCAACCCTGCATGCCGATCTGATCGCTACTTAGAAGATGACCTTCCAGATCAAAACCTGAGGGTAGAGGAGCGCAGCAGTTCAAATGGTGGCTTCATCAACTAGGCCACATCACGTTAAGGTCCTAAGATACCGCGGGGAGGCCTCAGCTGAAGCAACCCACGCATGAATCGCCCTACCACGGGCTGCACCGAGATGGGCGAACTGTCCACTTCCTGGTGGTAAGTGCCTATGGCATTCAGATGTACTCAGACAGAGTTGGTTTTAAGCCCAGCCTCCGAGAAGTGCAGCAGGTAATCCAGGAGTTGCCAGACAGGGCAGGAGAAGGGGTCAAGATCCTTCTAATCACACCAGACAGTAAACCTTCTCCATTTTGAAGCATAAGACTTCCTGGTAGAAAGCTTTCTTGAAGCCACCAGGATTCAGGACACCTCCTCTGAGAGGTCAAGAGGCTGCAAGATCAACCGCTCAAATTTCAGGCCATGAGGAACAGGGCCTGGAGGATGGGGAGGCACAGCCTACCCTGATCCTGCGTGAGCAGGTTGGGGCAGTTCCCAGATGGACTGGAATCCACTGGGACAGATCCCGCAGGAACGGGAACCAAACCTGTTTCGGCCAATGGGGGGCTATGAGGATCATAGTTCCCCTGTCCTAGCAAAGCTTCAAGAGGGTCTTCAATACCAACAGAAGTGGGGAATACACGTACAGGAAGCCTGTTCCCCAGTGAAGGGCAAAGGCATCCATGGCTGGCTGGCTGGCTGGCTGGCTGACCTTGTCAGGGAACAGTACAGGGGAACTTTCCTGTTGCACGGAGAAGCAACTAGATCCATGTCTGGGAGTCCCAGAGATGGAAGATCTGATCTGCCACTTCCTGCTTCAGGGACCACTTGTAGGGTCTGAAAGTTCGTCTCAGCCTGTCCGTCAGGGTATTCTCCGCACCAGCCAATTAAATGGTCTGGAGCAGCATTCCCTGAGCCAGCGCCAAGGCCTAGATCTACACCGCCTCCTGACAGAGGAGGAAGGATATGGTGCCCACCTGCTTGTTGATATACTACTTGGCTATCTGATTGTTGGTCTGGATGAGAAACACCTTGTTGGCTAGCTGATCCTGGGAGGCTGACAGAGTGTTCCGGATCGCCTGTAGCTCCAAGACTTTTATTGACATGGAGCTTCTTGGGAGGTCCAGAAGCCCTGGGTGTGGAGGCTTTCCACATGGGCCCCACAACCCAGGTGGGACGCATCCGGGGTAAGCACAGTCTGGGTGGGAGGAGCCTGAAAGGGTACACCTTGCTCCAGATTGGAAGGAGTCCTCCACCTAGACAGGGAAGCCATGAGAGAGGGGGAGACCTGGATGTGGACCTGAAGGCCTTAGGTGGCCTGGTGCCACTGGGATCGCAGGACCACTGGGCCCGGCGTATATGCAGACGGGCAAAGGGGTGACATGGACGGTCGTGGCCATGTGCCCCACAAGCTGCAGCATACACCGCGCCGACACCATCCAGCGCTGCTGGACTTCCTCCGCCAGGGACATCAACTTGCCTGCCCTGTCGTGGGGCAAAAAAGCCTTTGCCTGTGTCGCATCTAACAAGGCCCCTATGAAATCCAGCCGTGACAATGGATGGAGATGGGACTTCGGGTAATTGATCAGGAACCCAAGGAACTCCAGAACCCAAATGGTCCAGTGTAGTGACTGCAAAGCTCCCGCATGGGTGCTGCTCTTGACCAACCAATCGTCCAGGTATGGAAAGACCTGGATCCCTTGCTCGCGTAAATAGGCCCAGACCACAGCCAGACACTTTGTGAAGAACTGTGGCCTGGAGGCCAGACCGAATAGGAACACGTGCTATGGAAAATGCTGATGGCCACCCCAAAATGGAGATACCTTCTGTCACTTGGGAGGATCTCGATATGAGTTAGGCATCTTTCAGACTGACAAAGCAAGGCCAGTCCCCTCTCTGTAAGAGGGGGAACAAGGTGCCCAAGGTACCATCTTGAACTTTTTTTTTCAGAAATCTGTTCAAGGCTCGCAAATCGAGGATGGGACGGAGGCCTCCTGATCTCTTTAGAATCAAGAAGTAGTGGGAGTAGAACCTCTGTCCCTGCTACCCCTGGAGAGGGGGCTCCACTGCCCTGTTCTTTAGAAGGGCGGAGAGCTCCCCTAGGAGCAGTTCCATATGCGAGATGGTACTCCACATTGGACACAGGGATGAATCTGGTGGAATATCCATGAAATTCAGCCCATACCCGTGATGGATGATGAACAGGACCCACCGATCTGAAGTCACGGAGAGACCGATGCGCAAAGAACTGGAGACGGCCCCCTACCGGTGGATCCTCCAGCCCTGGTAGAAACCACTGGCTTATGCTCCCTCGCAGCCCGGTAAAACCTTGTAACAGTGCTAGCCTGGGGGCTGGCTGAGGCTTGGGGCCCCAATGCTGTCAGTGCCTGCCCCTGGAGCTTGCCTGCTGTGGGCAGGAGGGTAGTATTTCCTCGGTCTGTAGAAAGGCCTCCTTGGTTCTGGTTGGGAAGACCTCTTAAAAGAGGATGGGGAGGCAGAAACGCCAGCCGACAACTGCTGGAGGATCTCATGGTGATCCTTCAGCTGCATGACTGCATCCTTTACCTTGTCACTGAAAAGATTATCCCCGGTGCAAGGCAAATCTGCCAGCCACTCTTGAACTTCAGGACGAAGGTCCGAGGCATGGAGCCAAGTGAGACGCCTCGCCGAAATACCAGCATCTGCAACCTGGCCAGCCGTCTCAAAGACGTCACAGGTAGCACGCTCCTTGTGCTTCCCACACTCAAGGCCCTGCTGGACAATAGACATAAGGGCCTCCTGGTGTTGCTGAGCCAGGCCATAAGCAATATCCTGGACTTGCTTCCAGAGGTTACGGGTATATTGGGTCATGTACAAAAGGTAGGAGGTGAAATGGACCACCAGCATGGAGCCCTGAATCATTCTCAAACCCATAACATCCCACGCCCTGTGCTCCTTGCCAGGGGGAGCAGAGGCATGTGTCTTCAACCTCTTTGCCTTCTTCAGCGCAGACTTCACCACCACTGATTGGTGGAGGAGCTGGCGCTTCTCAAAGCCCATGGCATACTGCACCAGGTACACGCCATCAGCCAAAGAAGCAGCTCTTGAAAGATCTCATGAACGGGGACTGCCACTATCTCCTTTGGAGCGTCCATGATCTGGAGGATCTCCAGAATCTTATGGCGGGCATCTTCCTTGGACTTAAGCTGGAAGGGTATGGCCTCAGCCATAGCCCGGACGAACCCCGTGAAGGATAAGTCCTCTGATGGGGATCAACGCTGCTCCTCCGAGAGAGATAAATCCAAAGGAAGACCATTGGAATCTACTGACAAGGCATTTTATCAGCTCCCCAGGAGGTCATAAGGGCCCTCTGGCTCACCAGACTGTCCAGGGAGGAAGGCCGGGGAGTGCTAGGCACATCCAGGGGCTGAGGCATCGAAGGACCCGTGGGTAACGGGAGACCCGAGGATCCAGGCATCAGCCCAGGCAGTGAAGATTGGGAGAAATTTGGATGCCCCACACTTTGGAGCTTGATGGGTCACATAGGGATCACAGAGTGCTGGCAACAGCTGTGTTGAGAGGACACCGAGGAGGGCATCGAGTTGGTCCAACAACGGTTCCAACCTGGGCACTATCAGTGTCGGCGGTGGCACAGGCACCACCATTGGCGCAAGCATCGGAATTGGTGAGGGCACCGGCCCTGAGGGCAGCACCGGCTCCCTGCAAAGCGCATTCCACCACCAGGTGCACCCGATGCTCTAACTCTGACTCGAAAGCCTCGGATGAAAGGACAGGCTGAGGGGGAGAGGTGAGGCCAGTCCCTCCTTGGGACAGTGAGAAGAGTTTGCACCGGACACCAGAATTGGTGTGGACGGCTTCAGACCACTGGACTCGGGGGAGGATGGCTCCTCCTCATGTCGGTGCCGTTTCAGGGGCAAGGTGGCAAGCACCATAGCAAACCTGGGTCTGGCACCGTGCGAGGACTGGAGACTGGTGACGGTGCTTCCGGGACTTCCCATGATACTTGGCCCATTCTTTCCCCAGTGCCAAGGATGACGATCCAGGAGTCCGTGACTTAGAGGAAATTGAAATGGGCCGATTCCCAGCGTCCTTCTCACTCGAAGGTCCAGGAGGAGGAGTGGCCACCGAGGGATCGAGGACAAATAGTTCCTCACAGTCCTTAGGAGTGGACGGTGGAAGGATCAGACTTTCCCAATCCAAATACCTTCTCCATCTTGTCCAGCCTGGCACAACAGCCTTTTGGGGTCATCTGAGCACACAGGTCACAGCCTCGAACATCGTGCGCCGCCCCCAGGCACAGGACGCACACTTCATGCGGATCAATTAAGTACATAGTCCAGGGGCACTGGGGGCACCGACGGAAACCTGACGCTGCCATGAGGCGCAGAGGACCCACAAAGACTTGAAGGCTGGTGGACACCGAAGGAAAGGAAATATCTCACTGACCGATGAAAAGACAACCCAGGAACCAGAGAGAGACCCAGCACAGGAAGAAAAAAACACTTTGTGGAAGGCTTTCCACAAAAAAGAGCACGAGCTCCACCACCGCAAGACGATAGCTCCACGAAGAGACTGAAGAGAGACCCCGCGTGGACGCATGGATAGTGGCATGCTCAGTGTGCCAGTCAAAGTTTCTAGAAATTTTGACAGAAGTTTTCCATGCTGGGCTCCATCTGATGACACCCACATGTGAGGTGCTTGTCCTAGGAGAAAGGTTTGTCAGGTTAGGATTCTTCAGCCTGAAGAAGAGACAGTTGAAGGAGGATATGATACAAGTTCATAAAATCATGAATGAATGCAGCAAGTATAGAGAGATCTATTAAGACTCTACCAGAAGAAACATACCAGTTTTCTCAGTTGGGAGAGAAGAGTCTGATTTACTTTGGTTACAGCTCCCCCATGAAGGAGAATTTAATGGTGAATCCTTGTCTATAAAATCCCTAGATACCATTTTGTAAGTGTGCATTTTGAGTTGCCCTATTTAGAGGAAGCATGCTACCTTGTTTGTTCCTCAGTTTGTTTTTTGGGAAAAAAAAGATCTTTGAGTTTCTTGGAAAGAAATTTGGGTATGGAATAGAAGACTAGTTATCTTTTGCCCTCTTAAATAATCCACTTTTTAACCCTTTTTTCTTGGAGGAGGAAGTTTTATGCACTCCTTTTTCCTCAATTTGAGTTACTTTTGAAACTGGTTTTATTTTTCTTCTTCATCCGAGTTCCCTTTGGAACCCAGGAACTCAGAAAATGTCTTCTTAAGAGAGATCAGGAATTTCTCAACCAAAGAGACTCAATAACCTTTCAGAGGTTACTGCAGGAATGAATCCTCATTTATTCTTTGGAGGAGGAGACGTTTGACTTAATTGAAGACCAGTGGCACCCATCCATTGTTAACCAATATGCTCTCACGTGAATAATAAAGAAATGAGTAGAGAGATACCCTTCAGGTATCAATAAGGACTATGAGGAGTTTGAATTTAGAAGAAATACATTCTATTCAGGTGGACAAAGGTATGCCTTATGAATTTAAAGTATATAATCTAAATTGGATTAGAGAAATCTGTATCCTAAAATTTGGGAGGGAGCTTCTAAACTACCTTTACAATTGGTATTGATCATGAATTAATTAAAAGATGAATAATGGAGTAAAAGTATCCTGTTCTACCAGTTCTGGGAAGAAGATTCAAAACTACCCTTGCAATTGCACTAAACTTTCGAAAGGGAAACTTAGATAAAATGAGGAAAATAGTTAGAAAAGAAAACCTGAAAGGTGCAGCTGCAAAGATTAACAGTGTACAATAGATGTGGACATTGTTTAAAAATACCATCTTAGAAACGCAGTCCAGATGTTTTTCACGTATTAAGAAAGGTGGAAGGAAGGCATAGTTAAAAGGTGAGGTGAAAGTGGCTATTTTAGCCAAAAAAAATGTTCTTCAAAAATTGGAAGATGGATCAATCTGAAGAAAATAGGAAAAAGCATAAGCATTGTCAAGTTAAATGTAAAACATTGATAAGACAGGCTTCGAGAGAACTTGGAGTGAAGTTGGTTGTAGAGGCAAAAACTCGTAATAAACACTTTTAAAATATATCCAAAGCAGGAAACCTGCAAGGGAGTTTGTTGGACTGTTAGATTATTGAGGGGTTAAAGGTGCACTTAGGGAAGTTAAGATCATCACAGAAAGACTAAATGAAATCTTTGCTTCCGTGCTTACCAATGAGGGTTGAGGTGATACCGGTCCCAAAGATGGTTTTCAAGGTTTTCAAGTTTGATGATTTGGATGAGCTGAACCATGTAGTACGCCAGATTGACAAACTGGAGAGTAGGAAATGACCTGGGTCAATGGTATACACCCCAGAGACTAGAGCTTGGCAAATGTAACCCAGGTATTTAAAAAGGGCTCCAGGATTGATCCAAGAAACTATAAACCGGTAAGCCTGACTTCAATGCCGGGAAAAATAGTGGAAACTATTCTAAAAAACAAAATCACAGAACATATAAATATATGTATGGTTTAATGGGACAGAGCGAGCATGGATTTACCCAAAGGAAGTCTTGCCTCACAAATCTGCTATATTATTTTGAAGGGGTTAATAAACATGTGGTTAAAGGTGAACTGGTAGATGGATTTTCAGAAGGCTTTTGACAAAGTCTCTCATGAGAGGCTTCTAAGAAAATTAAAACGTCATGAGATAGGAGGCAACGTCCTTTTGTGGATTGCAAACAGGTTAAAAGACAGGAAACAGAGCGTAGGATAAAATGGTCAGTTTTTGCAGTGGAAAAAAGGTAATCAGTGGTGTGCCTCAGTGATCTATACTAGGATCAGTACTTTTCAAATTATTTATAAAAGATTTGGAAAGGGAAACGATGAGTGGGGTGATCAAATTAGCAGATGACACAAAATTATTAAGAGTAGTTAAATCACATGTGGATTGTGATATATTGCAAGAAGACCTTGTGAGATGGAAGACTAGGCGTCCAAATGGCATTTAATGTGGACAAGTACAAAGTGATGCATAAAGGGAAAAATAACCCATGGTGTTGTTTTTCTCTATGGGCCTGATTTTAAAAAGCATTTATACACTTAAAATTGGGTTTTTTCACAAGCACATACACTTTACTCGAGTAAGTGGGCATTAGAAAATTGCTACAATTTGTCCACAGGATTTACTTGCGTAAGTGCACTTTATGTGAGTAAATGGCTTTTGAAAATTGCTATGATATTATGTTACATTTACATGCATAACTCCTTTGAAAATTACCTCCCCTATGCATACTATGTTCCATATTAGTAATTACCATCCAGGAAAATGAGGTAGGCGTCATAGGGGATAATTCATTGACCTGCAGAGGTCAAAAAAGCAAAGAATGTAAGGAATTATTAGTAAGGGAATGGTGAATAAAATGGAGAATGTCATAATGCCTATGTATCGCTCCATGGTGAGACCGCACCTTGAATACTGTGTGCAATTCTGGTCGCTGTATCTCAAAAAAGATATAGTTATACTGGAGAATGTACAGAGAAGGACAATCAAAATGATAAAAGGAATGGAATGGCTCCCATATGAGGAAAGCTAAAGATGTTAGGGCTGTTCAGTTTGGAGAAGAGACCGCTGAGGGAGGATATGATAGAGGTCTTTAAAATCATGAGAGGTCTGTAACGGGTAAATGTGAATCGGCTATTTACCCTTTCGGATAATAGAAGGTCTTGGGAGCATTCCATGAAGTTAGCAAGTAGCACATTTAAAACAAATCAGAGAACATTATTTTTCACTCAATGCACTATTAACCTTTGGAATTCGTTGCCAGAGGCTGTGGTTTGGGCGGTTAGTGTAGCTGGGTTTAAAAAAGGTTTGGATAAGTTCCTGGAGTAGAAATCTATAAAATGCTATTAATCAAGTTGACTTAGAGAAGAGCCACTACTATTACTGGCATTAGTAGCTTGGGATCTATTTAATGTTTGGGTACTTTCCAGGTACTTGTAACCTGGATTGGCCACTGTTGGAAACAGGATGCTGGGCTTGATGGACCCTTGGTCTGACCTAGTATGGCAATTTCGTATGTGGAAGAAAAATAAAAGATGCGTTAAGTGTTTCAAAGTCACAGATGTATTGAAGAGCTAAATATGTAAATGGATTGCATTGCATAAAGAATTGTATATAATCATTTTCACTATTTCACTATCAATTGTTGTAAAGTTGAACTGGAAACCACTTTCAGTGTGATTATTAATGCTGTATACAAAGCCTGCCTTAACAACGCTCAGGGCCTAGGAGAGATTCCATCAGGAAATTTTGGAACTCAGAGAGGGACTTAAGAACTGTATGGGAAGTGTGGATATCTTGAGTTTGTAAAATTAAGGGTGACCCTGGGCCTACTTAGGGAAAGTCAGAGCCCATGGGTTACACAAATACAGAATGATTTCAGTATTTTCCCTTGCAAATAATACTAGGACTAGGGGACACGCCATTAATTTAACTGGTAGCAGATTTAAAACAAATGTAAGAAAATCTGTTTTTCAGTCAACATACAATTAAGCCTTGAAAGCTGACTGTACAGGATGTAGTCAAGGCCAAATGTATAGATAGATTAAAAAAAAAAAAGGTTTGGACAAGTTTCTGAAGTACAGGTCGATTAACAACTATTAGTTAGTTAGGCCTGAATAATGCCACCTCTTACTGCCAAGCGTGGAGGGTGAACTATAGGAAATGGATGACCCCATCAGGATTTGTTCATTAATTCTTCCAAAGGACCTGAACTGGCCAATGTTGGGGACAGGATGATGAGCTCAGTGAACCACTGGTCTGTCCCACTATGGCATTTGCTATTTCCTTAAGCTGGTAGCAGTTCATATTCTTGGCCCTTGCTGAATAAGGTGAGGTGGGGTGGGAGGTCTGCTTCACTTCTAAATACAAGTATAGTAATTGTAAATAGCTGCTGCAAGTCGAAGTAGGGTGGATGCCTTTGAAAGCAAAGATGGGATGATCCAACTTTGATGCCTACTCACAATCAAAATCATCATTTACCATTGAATTGCATTGTTAAAACCATGACCAGTTAACAGTTAAGATAAAAAATATTCCAAAATGATTTTTGAACATTAATGTTCTAATTTCTTTATTTATTTTCTAGGATTAGGCCACATTTTAAACTCATGATGTATTCCGTAAACTTTATGAAACTCTACATAATAAAATGCATTAGCCCATAATGCTTAACAGTCCTCATCATGTGTCAAAGCAGGCTGAGACAGTTATGATAAATAAGAGGGTGTATTGTATTTGCAGATCATTTTTTCATGATCTTGCTAAAACAGTCATAAAGACTTTGCTCACCAAAACTCTTGGATTGAAGAGGTATTTTTCTTTTAAATTACACTCATGTATAATTGAAAGTAGCAGATTCCCATTAAAACTGGGTTTAAAAGTCTTAAATTAAAATCTGAATTAAAAAGACAGGAAGATTGTTGTTTGTTTGTAAATAACGTATCATTTCTTTCTTTTGCCATGGGGTAATTTCTGTCCCTTATCAGGCACTTCAAGTTGGGCAGTGATGGCAAATTCTACCCATCACTGCTGCCATAACTTTGCAGGTGCTGTCTGGTAGAAAGCAACTTAACTAACTTCACTTAGCTGACTAATTAGGAGTTGTGGTGATGTAGGACTGTCGCTGGTCTAAACGGCACCTCAGGGAGTCAGGGGTGGCCCTTCCTGATGAGGGGTCCCTTTATGATGATGTGGCCTGCCACTGGGGTGAGGAGTCACTTTCTGGTGATGTGGTCTGCCAGCCAGTTCTATACCAATGACGTGCTTGCTTCCTTCGCTGTAGTGGCAGTGGTGGTATGGTGCCCTGGTGCTCCACCTGGCCTGGTGCCCTTGATGGGTACTCGTCTTACCTAAGTGGTTGGTTATAGTAACAAGGTCCACATTGATTATTTTTCTCTCAATTACGGTCCCTAATCATGTCCCTGAGCTTCGTTCTGGTAGCACAACACTGTTCCATGTCCAAGATGACAGGTGTCAGCTATCTCTGACCCTCTTTTTCCTTCTGGTAGCTATGTCTCTGCAGTACCACTTCATCCACTGGTATGAGGTACAAGACACCAGCTCCAGACACTAACAGGTCTCAAGTTCAAGTCAGCAGACTCGAGCAAAGAAGTAAGAATGTCAATGTTATAAACAGATTCAGAAAATATCTAAATATTCCTGTCTAACGGCCAGATACACTAAAGAGTTTAGCCCATTTGAAGATGAATTTTAAAAGCTGGGGGCATGGCAAAATTGGGAAATGGGCGTGCATCTAGCACATGCATGTATCCACCGGATTTTATCCACCGGCAACATGCGTGCACAAGTACTGATGCATGAATATCTCACTTCGGGGAAAAAAGGGTCAGAATATGGGCGGGGCATGGACGTACCGGGGTAGGACACAAGACATTTGCGCGCATGTAACTTTCAAGCCTGCGTGCGCCCAGGTACAATTCAGAACAAAGTTATTCTGCTATGGATGAGGTGTAAGTCAGAATAAAACAATTTCAGCCACAAATCAACTGATTTAGGGGTTTGGGTTAAATCGGGGGGGGGGGAGGGGGACGGAGTGCAGACTAAAGAACCAGGGGAGTCTGGAGGACCTATCTGTAGACTGGGCAAATTGATGGACGAACTGGTGAAACTGGTAATGGCCTGGACATGCGTCAGTTATAAAGCTCCCTCACTTGCACGTCCTAAAGCTGACTTACGTTGCTGTGTGTGTGTACAATCTTAAAATTATAAGATGTGCAGGATATGAAATTGACGTGTATCTGGCTGTGCTCCCGCATATACATGTATAAGTGTGTGCGCATGACTGTTTGAAAATTATCATCCCTGTGACTAAGAGAAAAGTGCTTTGGTATGTAAGACACCTAAATCCAGGGCCATCACAAGACGCAGTCCATCTTTTAGGTCTGTTCTAATGTAAATGTTATACACGGCACTCTATGACCCTAACTTTGACACTGGTGCGCAGGCACGCATGTATGCACGTATGAAGGCTTGCGGCAAAGGATGCGGCCATTTTATAACATATCCGCAGATAGATGCGTATGGTATAAAATAGGCTGAACAGGCATACATGTGCGCACAATTTTATAAGGGATGCCTGCCGACATTACTAGTTTCCCCAGTTCATTCCCAGTTCGCTCAGTTAAGGGATAGGGCTTCCAAACCCCCCTAGGTTATTAGCCTCCCTTTCCGCCTGTTAGCCCAAACCCTTAAAACCCTGCTGACAAATCTATTTTATTCTGTTTTACTACTTACACGCCACCCATAGCAGTGGTAAAGTTACGTGGCAGGGGACCCTGGTGGGTGCATGTGTGCTTAAATACTTACGTGCACATTTCATGCGAAAGTCCCGGAATGCCTATGTCCCGACCTTTTCCCGCCCACTCCCGCCTCTTTTGGGCTTTCTCACGGAAGATACGTGCATAAACAGGCAGCTTTTAAAATCTGTTTGGTGCGCGCCGGCCAGACATACTCGCATATCTTCTGGTTTTGGTGTGCGCTGGGCTTTTTAAAATTCACCTATGTGTGTATGTGGGATTGTGGGGAAGAAGGCACAGGAAAAATGAATAAAACTGAATGTGCTGAATAAACCTCCACTTATATCACTACTTAACCTCTGAATTTTTATCTCTTGTGTGGAGACTACGATATGGACATCTCACATACAGCATTTTAATATATCTTCATTTTTCATTTATATACTATAGGTGACTCTAGGTTTCTCATCAGCATCATAAACTCCTAAATTAAACTGCTACTTTCACAAAATATTCTGTCAGATTGCTGTTAATGCCGGCAATCTGACCAGCCGTTCTCAGCAACAACTACAAAATAAAAAGAAAATCACATTGAAAACTGAAGCTAAATACATTTTGTAACCAAGATACCTTGATCACAATCTGACAGGACAAAAGAAATCTTTTCTATTAAATGTTAATATTTTTTCTCGAGGACATAAAGGATTACTCCCTCCTTCTCTGCCTTCTGCTCCAGCAGCAGTTACAGTAGAAGAAAAGGAGAAAAATCATGATGTTTATTGCCATCTATATTCTTTATGTAAAGAAATCCTGACATGTTTGGTGCTATTTCTGCAGAGACTGTTAGCAGGATTATTTCATGAGTTATAGAAATCATGCTCCGGAACAGAAAGTACACTTAGGAATTACAATTTGAAACCTGGCATGCTACACTGCCATGTGTCACTGTGCCCATTTAAAGACAGAAAGGAAGAGTTTTTTTTTCTAACGTATGGATATGTAAGTCAAGTTTAGCAACATTTCACTACACGTGTTAGCAGGACCTCAAGTAATTTGGCATCTTTGTGATGAATTTACATATATTACTGCACCACTGAGGGTTAAACAGTTCATAAAACTTCACATCTTACTGTGTAAGGCATTTGAAGCATTATCTTCCACCAGAACATGTAGGCACAAATAATATGGAAGAAATACAAATACAAATAAAATAGCATAAGCTAATTTCTCACTGCCATCTAGACTCTTGCATTCATAAGAGAACTGAAACTCTTAATATGTCTTTAATTTCAGTTGTGTGTGTTTAGTCCCTGGCTTGCACTGACAAGTGCCTCCAGGGTAGCTCACTCTGAAAGTACACTAAATCTTTTAAAGAATTTATTTAGAGAATTTCATGAACCTTGCACGCACAGACCCTGGCTGTTGCTATGTATGAAAGGCTAAACAGCAGTTATGAAGAGATCTTGATTTTTAAAATATCTCACATATATGTCTCACAAACTCCTGAATATTAAAAGCTTCTGTGAATGCTGTTTAGGAAAAATGACATATTTGTGGGTGCTTGTACAGTGCAAGCAGTCTCTGCATCTGAGTTGGGTTAAGGGCTATGGCTATACAGAGGCCTGCCAACGGCACATTTCTGCCAGTAGAAAAGAACACTTGATGGCGTCTACCCAAGGTCAGCTCCTCGAATACAGGATCTGGTCTCCTTCCAGCGACTGTAAAGTTACTTGTTTAAAGGCAGTCAGTCGTCAACAATGAAGCATCTAAATAAAACAGGAAGATTTTTGTATCCCTTTTGAAACGTCTCCCGTGCTATACTGTTTATTTTCTCTTTTTTCCATGTCTCTCACACTGTCTTCATTATCCAACAATAAGCTACAAAATGGCGGAAAAGGCAAGGCAGACATTTTGTAACCGATTAAAAAAAAAAAGCAAAATACTGCAGAGCATAAAAGAAACACCCACCCTTTACAGAGAACGACAGAAATGTCGGTAGCTGAAAACAAATTATAATAGGATATGCTTTTGGTAGAAAAGTTACAGCATTTTGCCTAGTCAAATGCAGATTACAAACATCAAAAGCACAGAATATATTACCTTGTGTTTTTGCATCGTAGAACTAGAAGACATTACAGAGCAAACTCTCCCTCAGTCCAAATCGGGGCAAAATTCGTAATAGCCCTTGCCAGCTCAAGCCTCGTAGTAGGGGGCTCATGGGGCATCTCTGCTATCTATCTCTAGTTTCAATCTTTCTCAGCAATAGCAGCAGCACAGCCGAAGCCCTGCAGCTGAGAGAGCTGACAGTTTGAGAGACTAAATTCTGCTCTGCACTGGCCTCTTGGGGATGCCCTCAAATGAACCACAGCTTATTCCCTTCTTCTAGAGCAGAGGCCGTTATCGCTGCTGTTCTTCTAGCCTAAGCCCCAATTGGCTTAATACACAAGTGCTTAAAGTTAGACTTAAAACACAGGGTACAGCAGTTGAGCCAATGGGTAATGCTATACAGCACATACCTTCTTTATTTTCTAATGATAAACTTTCCCTAATTATTCTCAAGATTAATTTCCATTTAACTTCAAGTACCACATAATATAGCAAAGCTCCTATTTTACAGAACTTCTAAAATAGCTGCAAACTAGGCATGTGTAGATACAAAATTTTTGTTTCAGTTCATGTATTTGTTTTATAGGTCACCTCCATTTGTTTTATATGAAAAAAATATTTTCATTTCCTCATTTCATTTGTTATTTTGATTCTCATTAAAGTCAATGGGGGAAGCAATGCAGCTTATTTTGAGCTTCAAAATGGGGGTCTTCTAATCAATTCTAATGAAACCTCTGAGTAGATAACATCAGAAGAGGGAAGAGAACTTCAAGGTAGCAAGACTGTGGCAAAATGGCACCAAAAGCGTCATGAATAGCCTAAAATATTTTAAAGGGGCAAAAGGATACAAGCAGCACATGAGTGCTTCAAAGTATTGTCAGAAGAACAAAGCAGCATCAAGTGACAAGAACATCCCAAAGCATCAAAAGAGAGCACCAATATCAGTAGCATGAATCCTGAAAGGCAGCACAAGAGGAACAAAGTGAGACCATGAGTCCTATGAACATCCTAAGGCACCATGAAGTGGGATCAAACAGCAAAGGTGACAACACCCCCCCCCCCAAGCTCTTATAGAAGGACAAAGCAACACTAAGAGTGGTATTAAGTCTCCAAGACACTACGAGAGGTGCAAAGCAGCCCCCAAATAGGCAAGAACACCCCAACATGAAGAGTCTGGGGTCTGGCAGTAAGGTGGAGTAACAGCAAGACTCCCAAGGTAGAAGGACTGGGTATGGCAGCAAGGTTGAATGGCAGAAAGGCCCCAAAGGTGCAAAGTCTGGAGTATGGCATCCAGACTGAGTGACAGCAAGACCCTTGAAATGGTTCATCATGAGAATGGCAGCTAGGCAGAGTAGCAGCAAGACGACCAAGCTGTAGTGTCGGTGGCAAGACAGCAAGGCAAAGTGGCAGAAACACCCCTAACAGGTAACATCAGGGGCATGTTAGCAAGACACAGTGGCAGTAAGACCTCCAAGGCATAACATCAGGGATATGGCAGTAAGCCAGAATAGCAGTCACACCCCTAATATGTAGCATCAGGGGTTTGGCAGGAAGGCAGAGAGGCAGCAAAACATCCAAGCTGTATCATCAATGGCATGGCAGCAAGAACCCCAAGGTACAGAGTGCAGGGCATTGCAAACAGAACAAAGGCATCAAATCCCCCAATGCATAGAGTGCGCGAATTCTCAAATATCACAAAGAAGAGAAAACCCCAAGGCATAGAGTGTGGTCAATCACCAACAGCAGAAAGCTGTCAAAATCCCCAAGATCTGCTAAAATTCAAACTTTTGTTATGGAATCATTTATTTCTTAGAGTTAGACAAGATTGCTGATCAATTTTAGATTTAGGCATTGAGGCACGTCTTGGTTTTGAGAAATATAATGTGATATTGTTGCTACTCAAAACTATATATACTTTGGAATGTGACACTACAAATGACTTGTCTGTAGCTAAATTTCTAATGTGCTGTAACCTGCTTTAAGTGAATCTCATATTCAAAAAGGCAGGAAATAAAACCAAGTAATACATAAATAAATAATATGTAGAGTGTGATCAATCACAAACAGCACAAAGGCCTAGACAGGCCTAGACAGAAAGACAGAAAACCAGAAAAGAGGTGGGGAAAGAGAAGAAACTTTTTTTTTCAGATTTTTACTTTGGGGACAAAACACCCCATTATAACAAAGAAAAAAGCAGGTTAGGAGAACCAGGTTGGAATTGTAGAGTGGAAGGTAAAAAACCAGAAAAGTGGTAGGGTGGGAAGAAAAACCTGCATTTTGTTTCTTTTTTCATTTTCATTTTGGGGACAAAACACCCCAGTATAATAAACAAAAAAGAAAGGTGGGAGAACTAGGCTGGGATCCAAACAACATGGAGGCATCAAACCTCTCATGGGGCATGGCAGCTAGATATAGTAGCAGCAAGACCCCTAAGGTGGTAGTTTAGGGGCATGGCAGATAGGCATAGTGGCAGCATGACCTCTAAGATGATACATTAGGGAATGGCAGGTAGGCATATTGGCAGCAAAACCCGTGCATGGTAGGTAGGCAGAGTGGCAGCAAGACCTCCAGGGTGGTACACCAGGGACATGGCAGGTAAGTATAATGGCAGAAAAATCCCTAAGGTGGTACATCTGGGGCATGGCAGGTGGGCATAATCGCAGCAATACCCCATAATATAGCGTAAGGGTCATAGCAGATGGGCAGAGTGGCAGAAAGACCTCCAAGGTATTTTGAGTCATCTTGCTACTCACGTGGAAATTCTGGAAAGCCCAGCAAAGGCAGATTGATTTTCAAAAAGACCAAGTCTGGTGCCAGCTTTTAATGTTGAGGGCTCATGATATCCCCTGCCATTGAGAAAATATATTTGCTATGCATGCAGGTTGGTGGGTAGGAAAGTTACTGCTGAACCACTTTGGCCAGATCATGGCCCAATTTGTCAACACATTCACATCCTTGATGGGCTATGTCACAGAACTATCTCCTGGGGTCTCCTTTGCTGGGGTGGGGTAAGGGTCTCTTTTGCCAGCTGCTTTAGCTATGACCTCTGTCAGGAGAGACAGTTCTATGAGGGCAATATGGCTTTGGCATTTTGATGTGGTGAGGAAGCACAAGCTGACAGAGTGCTGCTTGTGCCTACACTATTCTCTAGAGTGGTCGCTCTTTCTTGCAATATCTCCCCATTGTGCCTTCTCCTATGGTGCTCCTGTTCACACACCTAACCTACCAGTATCTCCTTCGTGTACGTGAGGTGAATGGACTGGAGGACAAGACTTCCTTTCACCTGTGGTTCACAAAGTGTAGCAAGCATGTAGGCATTCTTTTGCATCAGAGGTTCCAGTCTCACTTGCACTTGCTACTGCAAGGAATCCAGAAATTGCTACACCTCTGCTTCCATTCCCTCTTGCTCCCATAAACCCTCTAACTTTTACTTCAGAATATTTACTATAGGGATGAGCCCAACCCAGGGTGGTACGTCTGGAACTCAAATTCTCTGTGGTATCCTTAAAGGGCTTCATTATTTGAATCCGTTACCTCATCACTACCCAATCATGATGCCCCAGGAGCAATCCATACCTATCTCTGTTTCCAGAGACAGATTATGAAGTGGCATCTACTGTTCTACTTACTAATTTTTGCAGCATCATATAGGTGGAATTCCAGCAGGTGCCAACATCTTGAATCAGATGCTTATGAGGCATCTTGCATTCATCCTACTTCACATGGAGAAGCTGGCCCCCTTTTCAAGCTTTGAAGGAAATGCCGTGCTATTTTCCTGCGCCTTTCTATTAAGTCCTTTGGGAATAGATTCCTGTTACGAGCACGCGCGGGCGCGGTCGTCTTGAGCTGGTGGTGAGCCCTTGGGCCACGGCAAAAGCTAGGGAGGAGCCCCAGCCACACCGTGGGAGGTGAGCTGGGCAGGCATGGTGAGCCAGGCGGGTACAGAAGCAGGGAGTCCGACCCTCAGCCGGACCTGCACGCCCATGGTAGCCAACACGGGGAAGTTGACTGATGAACGGTCCTCCGACTGTTCCCGGCCCTTTTGGACCTGCCGCAGGGATCGGCAATGGGCAGCAGGCCGGACAGAGGCGAGGGCAGACAGAGTCCTTACACAGAAGACGTCAGATGGGGGCTGAAGCAGACATCCAAGACAGGCTGAAGCAAGACGTTGGAGACATCAGGGCAAAGGCTGAAGCAGACATCGTAGACAAGGCAGGTGCAGACATCGTAGACAAGGCTGGAAGGAAACATGGCACTGTCCATCAGGGCGCCCTACTCAGCCCACCCGTGGGACTGAGTCGCGGACCACCCCGTCCCAGACGCGCCCTACACAGCCCAGGAAGGCTGGTCGCGGACCACGCTGAGGAAAGGAGGGTGCAGGGAAGACAAAGCGGAAGATCCAGGCGAACAGGAACTCCGATGCTGGGATACTGACATCCGAAGCCCCTTCGGCTGGCAGGCAGGGAAGCTCAAGAGCCCGGGGGACGAATCCCTCCTGTTGGCCACTCCAGGGCCCATCAGGACAGAAGGCTCAGGAGCCAGACGAGGACATCAAGGAAAAGCAGGAACTGGATCAGGCACGGGAACACATCAAGGCAGACATCAGGAACACATCAGGTAGTGGATATCCGGACCAAGACAGGACAAGGAGCCATCAATACATGGAGGACCTGGATCGGCAAGGTTACAGGCGACTGTAATGCTCAATCCGAAGGCCAGTTGCAAATGACAAGGAAGTCCTTATATACTGGAGGTAGAGGGCAACTCCCTGGGAGGAGCTTGCCAGGACCGCCCACCGCTGGCCCTATAAATAAGGAGGAGAGCTGCGGGCCGGCCCCTAGGAGAAGGGCGTCGCCAAACAGGAAGTCCAAACGCTGGCATGCAAGCCACAGGCACAGCTAGGCCACTCAGGCCCTGGAGCAAGTCCCGGGTGGAACACAGGCGAGGCCCTGGCTTCGGAGCGGCCTCCGGAGGAAGGTGAGAGACCCCCTGTAGCGCAGCAACAGGGGGGATCGTAACAATTCCTGTGGTCCTTGGGCTTCAGAACATCCCTAACTGCTAGGTGCAGCAAGTGTGCAAAGCAACGGATCCCTCAAAGGTCCCATCTTCCATTGCCTTTATCATATCTGAACTAATATCTGTCATAAAGAAATTTGCCTGATGACTCCTGCCTCTCTTGTCTAGCTCCCAAACTCCAGCATCTTTCCTATGGTTGACAGAATATTGCATGAGGTATGATGGCTTTCTATCACCTGGGTGTGCAGCACAGCTCACTTGCACCCTGATGCTTGGTCCCTGCTAGATATGCTGCCTGCCCCTACCTCAGTCAAGTCTCACCAGTGTGCTGTCAGGAAGAGGTAAATGTGCATAGCATTTATGCTGGTTCAAATATTGCTTGTGAAATTCATGCTACTCTCCTCTGCCAGCCAGCTGTGCCTGTATGTGACCATGGCACTGGTGTACGAGGTGAGGATAATCTGCCTATTAAATGTAATCCTGGAGGGCACTTTGTAATTGAGAACTAGAACTTTTCGGATAATAGATGGTCTAGGGGGCATTCCATGAAGGTAGCAAGTAGCACATTTAAGACTAATCGGAGAAAATATTTTTTCACTTAACGCACAATTAAGCTCTGGAATTTGTTGCCAGAAGATGTGGTTAGTGCAGTTAGTGTAGATGGGTTCAAAAAAGGTTTGGATAAGTTATTGGAGAAGTCCATTAAATGCTATTGATCAAGTTTACTTAGGGGTGGATTTTAAAAGGGTTATGCGCATAAGTTACGCGCGTAACCCTTAAAAAAAACCCCTGCGCCTGCCGAGCCTATTTTGCATAGGCTCAGTGGCGAGCGCAAACCCCGGGATGCGCAGATGTCCCGGGGCTTGCAAAAAGGAGTGGGGTGTGGGCGGTCCGGGGACGGGGCATGGCCTGAGCCTCCAGGCACAGCGGCCATTTGCTGCTGTGCCCGGGATCGCGGGCCGGCTGTTGGCCGGCGTGCATAACTTCTTCAACAAAGGTAAGGGGGGTTCTAGGTAGGGCTGGGGGGCAGATAAGGGAGGGGAAGGTGCAGAAGGAAAGTTCCCTCTGAGGCCGCTCCGATTTCGGAGCGGCCTCTGAGGGAACAGAGTCAGGCTGCGTGGCTCGGCGCGCACAAGTTGCACAATTGTGCACCCCCTTGTGTGCGCCGACACTGGATTTTATAACATGCGCGTGGCTGCACGCGCATGTTATAAAATCAGGGTAGATCTGTTCGCGCCCACGCGCAGGTTTCAAAATCTGCCCCTTAGGGAATAGCCACTGCTATTAATTGCATCAGTAGCATGGGATCTTTTGGTGTTTGGGTAATTGCCAGGTTCTTGTGGCCTGGTTTGGCCTCTGTTGGAAACAGGATGCTGGGCTTGATGGACCCTTGGTCTGACCCAGCATGGCAATTTCTTATGTTCTTATGATGCAGCAGACACTCTCCTTTACCTGTAGGGGCTGGTCATTCAGGTTAATCATTTCCCCAAACCACCTTGTTACTACTTTAGATGCTGCTTGCCTCTTGCCCCAGGCCACTGATACAGAACACCACCTCATTTCCTCTATGGTGGGTTGCCACTGCAGATGCATACCAGGGGGCTGCTGGTCTGCCACCTGACTTTTGGAAGGGATCAGCTTAGAAAAATGTCTTCTCCTTCTCAACCTCTTTACTCTGATGTTTGCACTGAGTGGCAGTGGGGATCCTCAGATGAGTACTGATCTACTCTCCTGATGCCAATGCTAGTGGGTGCTGATTCTACAGCTGATGCTGCATACCAGCATTTGTCAGATGTCCAAGCATCTTCCCTCAACTGATGGACTGCCTGCAGTAAATACACTGAGCAAATCATGGATACTTCATCACTTTAAAGTGATTCCAGATGAGCAGTGTCTTGCACGATCACTTCTCTGCAACTTTGGGGTTGATGTTGGTACTGGAGTTGTCTTCAGCTACTACCTCTTCAATTTTTGATTCAGGGAATCTCAGACATGGTTCTTTCTCTGGATCAGTTGTTGAAAATACTGCCTCAATGCCTGAGAAATGGTAACCACTTCTGCTGCTCCTGCTAATGCCAGCCCTGGATGGTTCTTTCATCTTTTTTCCCTGCGCCAAAAAAATGAGGGAGAGGAACAGCTAATGTCAGTACATGCTCTCCGAATTTCAATTTTATTTGGCTTGAGCAGTCTTCCACTGCTGGTATTCTGCAGCTAAAATGTCTCTTTTCCATTAAGGGGTAGGACTGCTTTTTTCTCACTGCTATTACTAGGCTGAGCTGGCTCTGCAGCAAATCCTCTGCTCTTTGATCACAATGACATGATGGAATTTGAAATGGCTACTGGGAATTTATTGATACTGTACTATGACTAAAAGTACCACTCTAGTGTGTACAAAAATACCTGTCACACACATACACAGACACATGTGCAGTATATATCTGTACACTGCTGACTGACTTTTTCCCATACCAAAATGTTAAAAATAGAACCAAGAAGGCTGGCACCCTGGCAAAGATCTTCTTCACTTTAATTTGTCTGCTGCTAACCTCACTGCACCACACTGTGCTATGTCAGACAGAAACAAAAAAATCACTGGCATTGCTTCAATCTCTATTCCACTCCTACCTCCCATTGAAAACAGAAAACAGTGTCACTGCCTCTCTGTTTCTGACACAGTGAGTGAGAGACCACTGCAGTCAAGAAGATCAGAAAAAAGCCCTTTACAAATGCCAAAGCTTTTTTTTTATTCTGAGAGAGGTTCTAGAAAGAGATACTTCTTTGTCATCTGCCAGAGAGCAAAGAGAACAATTTTTGTATATGCACAGACCTTTCAGTGGAAGGATGTCAGTGTCATTGATACAGATGGCAGCTATAGGCTAACTAAAAAGATGCTTCACTGATTTATCCTTCATCTAGTCTCCTTGCCAACTTGCCCCACCTGAGCTATCAAGAGGCTGTGATGTCACACAAGCTACAGTTGCCGGTTAGACCTTACACCTGCTTTTGTTTGCTTAGCACAGAAATAGACTTGAGACGGAAAACAAACAAATAAGACAAATTTGTTTGTTTACATTTGTGGGCACCCTTCATTCGTTTTGGGGGGAATCTATGAATGAAATGAAAATGGACTAATTTGTTGCATTTTACTTATTCATTTCAAACAAATGCACATCCCTAAAACAAACCGACAACGTTTTCCATCAATAAAGTCTATATCAACTGATACTGGTTATGTGAATGCTTGGGCATTGTAATCCAGTGCCACAGAAACTTTTAAAAAGTTTGCCTCTATTACAACAATTGTATTAACCTTTAGGAGCCTAGCCTTTTCCCAATACATTTACCCACTATTTAGACTATGTCTGAAATGTTCATAGAGCTCACTGTTCATTGACGAGATCAGAAATAGTCAAAAGATGGAGGAGAACAGCACAACAGATTTCTGGACTAGGAGATATCACAGGGTTAAAGAGTCAGCCTTGTTGTTCCAAAAGGTCTTTTCCTGCTGCTTAAATTTCCTATGTTCTTGTATAGCATTTACACACACACAACACTTCTATCTTCAGAGACCATGCGGCTATCAGATTTCTACTCTGAAAGAACCAAGACTGATTTATGAGCCAGAAGAGAAATTAAGGTTATGGAACTCTGACATTTAAACTTAATGAAATGTTCTGTAAATACAAAATTATTAAAATAACATTTTACATAGCCTTACTTTACTTTAGGGCAATAGTGTCACTGTTGAGAGACAGTAAAATGCCGCAGAATAGAAAGGGTTCAGGAAAAATAAAGTTTCACTCTTATTTTCCATCTGGTGCTACTGACCACAATAATTTGCTGTTGTGCTCTATTCTGAATATTCAAAATGCACTTTTCTTAAGGTACTCCTTGTCCCCCTAATCCCAGATAGCATGATACTACCACTCCTTAAGCTTGTATTTAGTGCATTTATAGTAATTCTCCTAGTACCATGACAAGTAAGGGCTAGATCAAATACTGAACCATGTAGTCTTGATGAAAATTAATATTTTGTTTTTATTCTAAACCTAGATCTTTCAGCCCTTTGAACCATTCCATTTTAAGGAAATGGAATGTCTTTGACCAAGCGATGATACAATCAAAATCTCAGATGATGGATGAAGGACAGTTTTCTTGTACTGTATCTATGGGTGGGTGGGGGTGGGGGGGGTGGGAATAGAGGAAAGCTTAGTAAATCAGGTCCTAAATGTGGCTGCAACATGATATTAAGTTGTCTTCTTTCTCTTCCTTCTACACAATGAAAGTTATGGTGTTCCATTCACATTCTTATTTATTTTATGTATATTCTACCTTTTGGCTCTTCAAAGTGGATTAAATTCAGATACTGTAGATATTTTGCTATCCCCACAGGACTTACAATTAAGGGGCAAGCCACATTATTTTATCATCTGGGGGAATATCACAAGCGAGTGGTCCCATGATATTTTGCTCCTCCTCAACAAAAACTCTGCTATAAAGAATGAGCTAGAGGCTGCAAAACATACAACTATGGCTTGATTTGCATAGGGCTGCCATCATTTTAAAGGGCCAAGCAATCCAACAACCCCCCCCCCCCTGAAAGTGTTAATCCCCGGGATGTTTAACAAGATCCCCCCGGTGCCTCTAGAAGCTAACATGCATCCTGATGGCCCTGAGATCATTATTAAATGGCCATCTGGCCCAAAATTTAAGCCTCCCTGCCAGTGCTAAAACTCCCCCAAAGGTCTTACAAGATCCTTACCCAACCTCCTCACCGCCTCTAGAGGTGGCACTGACTCCAAAAGTTGTACAAAAATAGAATATAACTTGTATGGTGATGCACTGCCCTGCCCCCTCCCCTAACCCTTCCACTGTGATGAAAAATTACCCCCCCAAGTCAAGCAAAGCCCTCCCCATCCTATAAGAACCCCCTGTCATGTGATAGGGGCAATGGCTGGTTGTCTTATTTTGGAAAATGGCGTCGACTAGGCCTGGAGCTAGGGGATGCTCCAGACCCCCACTAGCCCACCTACGACTCTTCTACAGATAGGAGGGCTTTTGGGACAACTTTAGACCACTGAGCCCTGTTTTCAAGGTTGGGGGGGTCCACTAGACCCCAGGGATTTAGCCTTTGGTTGGGGGCTGAGGCCTAGGAGAGGTCTGCAACTGGGGCGGGTGTTATTGGTACAGGGGTGCTTTGCTTGGCCAGAGGATCATTTTTCATCAAAGGGGAGGGATCAGGGTGGGGGCATTGCTGTGAGAGCTTTATTTTATTTTAGTACAGGTCAGCGCCGCCTCTACAGGCAGAAGGAGGATGGGTGGGAGGCTCATAAGACCCTTTAAAGCTCATTCCACAGCCATCATGTTATCATCCCAATAGCCTGAGAAAAAAGCTATTCCTCCCTGAAATGCAATAAAATAACAGGGCTAAATTTTTTCTGTCACTGCATTAAATTGCCTAGTAATTAGCTGCTTGCAAATGTATGCAAAGCAGATGATTTCCATAAGGGGCGGAATTTAGTTTAAAAACATGCAATATCACTATGATAAACACCCTTTAATGTGCATAAATACTGTTTATCACCTTATTGCAGCTTAATAAATCAAATCCTAAGTCTAACCCTGAGGCAATGGAGGGGAAAGTGACTTACTCAAGGTCATATGAAGCACCAGTGAGATTTGAGCCCTGGTTTTCCTGGTTCACAGCCTGCTGCTCTAACCATTGGCTACTCTTTCCCTCCACATGGTCTCAAAAATTGACATCTGAGTCCCAGCATCCCATTTTTTCAGGAATAGACATGAGGTGCTGTGATTCACAGTTGTCAAGTTTTGAGACAATCGTTATTTCATAGATATGAGATAATTCTATCCAACATATTACATGAAAAATTTTAAAAAGATTGATTTGAAAAGGTTTTTCTGAAAGCTTGATTTGTGATGCACTGAAATCTGAAATTGGATCGTCATGGTTAAAATAAACCTAAACCCTCTATATAGCGTTCAGTATTTCAAAAGTACAGCTGACAAATGAAAATACTCACCTTGCACGAATTAAACAACTTTAAGGTAAAATCATTTAAATTTTTTCTTACAAAAGAGTTTTAAGCAGCTCCCCTCAAAATTTTTCACTAACTCTCATAGTTGCCATGTTCTCAAGAGTGCCACATATTTGTTCGTGCTCACTGGATCATATCAACTCTGATGTCACGATGGAAATCATACATACTGCATGAATGAATCATAACCCCCGCTCCATGCAAACTTATTTGTGACACCGTTCAGAACACATTTGCACCTCAGTATTCAAGAGTAATTTCAGAGGAGCAACTTAAACGCTTTCAAAAGCAAAGGAATAGATCATTTAACTGGTAGGAGGGCAAATATAACGTTTTGCCTTGTGTACCTCTGAAATGCTGCCGAGTACAAAGAGGCTAGAGATTTCTTTTTTTAAGGTTGAAATAGAAGCCTCACTATACTATACTTTAACTGCACTTTTGTTCGAAGTGCTTCTTGGTGATGAATTGTTTAAATATAATTTTGGGCAGCGGCAATGAATCAAATTGGATGTATAGAATGCCATTTGCTAAGAGATGGTAAAAATCTGCAGTGGCTTTTCAATGGTTGGCCATAGATTCCCACCATAGCTACACTGATTTTAGTGGAGCTGTTGGTGAGTGGCATGGAGGCCAAAAAAAACCACACATTTTCTGCAACTACTCCTATATAGTACTGGAGAATAGGCAACTGACAGGCTTAGGAAAGTGCTTATTCATGTCCCAGGTTTGGAGGCCCACAGATAAAAGTAGGGAGAGAGCCTATCTATGGAACTGTGAGGATCAGTTGAGGTTTGAGCCTTTGACGTCTGTAAGTTATAGGCCTGTAACTTGACTCTGGCTCAATAGTAATTCCATCCACTTTCCCTTACAACCACAGGAAAAATAAGCAAATTGTTTAATGCCTATTTATTTTGCACTTTTTGAGCTGAAACAAGCATTTTCATTTTTACCTCTGGTCTGACAGCATATGCTGTGGACGAAGTCCAGAAAAAGTTTGAAATGATTGTACACTGTGTTCTACTATTTGTAAAAATAAAAACATGGCAATCAGACCCTGCGAGACCAGGTGTGCAGACCATGCATTTGCACGGAACGGTACACCTAGGGGGTGTGGCCACGGGGCTGCCACTGGAGCCAAACCTGCTAGCAGTCAAAGAGGAAGAAAGGCAGTGGGGCTGCCAATGGCTGAAGAGGAACAGACGCCGCGGGCCATCGGCAGAGTTCAACCTGCTGGCGGCTGAAAATAAAGAAATACCGCACTGCCGCAGAGTTCCCTGTAATTTGCGGTGTGTGCGCCCACACACACCTTTCCCCATGGGCATGCACAGCTGCAGCTCCAAATACCCCCAAGAGCAGGAAGGCTGGCGGGCCATGGTGGGGCTCATCCTACCATAGCCCGAAGAGAAGAGGAGGCCCCCAGGGCTGTGGTGGAGCTCATCCCACCACGATCCAAAGAGAAGAGGAGCCTGCGGGGCCGTAATGGAGCTCATCCCACCAGGTCTGTGAATGTGTGTGTCTGTGTGAGAGCTTATGTGTGTGTGTACGTTTGTGTGAGAGCCTGTGCGTGTAATAAGTGCTTTTAAATAAATAAATATTTGTATGAAAGCTTGTGTGTGTGTGTCTGTGTGACAGCCTGCATGCATGTGTGTGTCTGTGTGAGAACTTGTGTGTTTGTGCGTGACTATGTGCTTGTGTGTATGTGAGTGCCTGTGTGCATGTGTCTGTGTGAGGCCTGTGTGTGTATATGTGTGTGTCTGCATGCTTGTTTCTGTGTGAGAACCTGTGTGCATGTATGTGTCTGTGTGAGCGCCTGTACTTGTCTGTTTTAGAGCCTGTGTGTATGTGTATATGTGTGTGTCTGTGAGAACCTGTGTATCACATGTAGGCTCTCACAGGCTTGCACTCACACACATTATGTATCTTTGAGGGAGAGAGAGCCTGTGTATGTGAGAAAGAGGGAGTATGTTTGGGAACACAGGCATGTATATGAGACTGGGAGTGTGTGAGAGAATGAATGTGTTATTGTATGTGTGTGTGTGAGAAAGGGAAGATAAAGTTTGTGCAGCCCTATCTCCCTGAATCCACGACAATCTCAGGGTGAGTGGAAATCAAAAGATCTTAGGCATGAAGACCAGGAGATTTTTTTAATCCTTACTAGTTTTAATTATTGGGTGTAACTTAATGTTTTTGCTGTTTTGAAATATTTAAAAACATTTTTTTGAAAATATTAGAACATTTTTTAATTATTACTAGATTTTTTGAAATATGGATATTCCATTCCAGGAGTGAGCAATATTTTGAGCCTCGGCCCCCCCCCCTTCCAGCCATACAATTTGTTGGACCCCCCACCCCCCAAAGTTGGAATATATCGTCTCTGTGTGTGTGTGTGTATACACACACACACACACACACACACACACACAAGATGTCAAAGTTTCTCACCAACCAAACAGCTGTTGAACCATTTGCCAAATAGCAGGCAATCATGTTGCCAGCCAGAAGCTCAAAACTCCAGTTTTGATTCTCTTCAGGTTGCTGATACGAGCACAAAGAGAGGCAGATACCACACCACATCCAGACAGGCACCTCACAGAATAGCAACACAAACTCCTTCCACTGCCAGTCACATTGTAAAAAGACACTCAAAATCTATACTGCAAACTTATTGTAAGGTAACAGTAGTAACACCAAGAACTCAAACAAGAACCTTACCTGTGAAAAAGCAGCATTGTAAATATTATACTGAGTCCCAGAATACCAATACAACACTTACTGGGGAAACGAAACAAACCAGATTGTTAGAGATCCCCACACAGACACTACACTCTAGCAAAATAAGAACATAAGAACATAAGAAATTGCCATACTGGGTCAGACCATGGGTACATCAAGCCTAGCATCCTGTTTCCAATAGTGGCCAATCCAGGCAACAAATACCTGGCAACTACCCCGTTGATTACATGCACAGAACTCAGACAGATTCTCACCAAATTCAGAATAAAGGATCACAAATCAGAACCAGTAATATGCAGACAAAAACTGAAATGAAAACTCCAAGAAGCCAGACTCTGACTACAGTGTAACAAAAACAGAACCACCATTCTTCACAAAACAATAAAATCAAGAAACATAAAGCATCAATTATAATAGTTGAATCATACTAATAAAAGAATACATATTTCAATACTACTGACAAATAGAACAATATCTATTAAAGTCATATACATTTTTTTTTAATTTCCCAAGCACCAATAAAATATTTCAAAATGGCACACATATCAAATAACACCCAATAATTAAAACTAATGAGGATAAAAAAAGCCCCTGATGTCCATACCTGGTAACTTGATTTCCAGTCACCCTGAGAATGTCGACGATTAGGGGGCTAGGGGAGCACCCAAACTTTATCGTCTCTTGCTCACACACACACTTACATGATCATTCTCTCTCACACATACACATATACATATGCTCTCAAACATACCCACACTCTTTCCCCCCATGCACACAAATGTTCTTACTCCCCTAGATTCCCTCATACACACACAGGCTCTCACCCACACAGATGCCCAGGTAGGCACCCATTCTCTCTCACACACATACACACACCGATCAACGCCGATCAATGGTCAAATTTTCATTCTGACTGCCTTATTTCCTTTGTGATCTATATCATCATTTGCCCCTGTGACAAAATCTACGTGGGCAGGACAAAACGTCCCATTCGAACTAGTCTCACAGAACATCGAAGTTGCCTTGCTACACAGAAAACACAAGCTCCTATTGTGGCACATTGTTTATCTGAAGGACATCAGTTTGTGGATCTAAAGTGGAGAGTAATTGACACTGTCAACATCTCAGGGAGGGGGGGGGGGGAGATCCGCAAAAACTTTTAAACTTAAAGGAACAACAATGGATTTTTAGTTTAAATTCTGTGCAGCCAAACGGGTTGAATCTATCTATAGAATGGTATTCTCTCATTTAAAGAGCTGGGCATCCCCCAGCAACCAATGACGTCATTTTTTTGGACGTGGCATTTTTTGATTGGTTGGGGGACTCCCTAAATATTAGTGCGAGAGCGTTCTCCTCCGGATGAAGAAACGCATTACCGGCAGGTCGGCAATTGCAGCTGCGTTCCATCAGTTGGTATCCCTCATCTGTGTATCATTAAGGCAAGTAAGAAATTGTTTTGAATTCTTGGTTAAATTATATTTTTTTACCATTGCAGTTAAATTTCGGCCCCCGATGAAGGCAAAGCCGAAACACGGATTCTGTGTCGGGCTGTTTACATCAGAGCCTCTTTCATCAAACAACATGGCGTTTCTTCACTCTAATGAAGGCTAATGAAAGCTAAGTTAAATCAGAAATTAATACCATTTACAAATAATTTTTGTGATTCCTGTTACATTGTCATTATCTTGGGATTTTTTCCTGGACTAGTGCACGAAGCATAGTAAAAACGCTCATGCACTATTGACCCATGATTATACTAAAAGGCGCATTATCTATATGCTATCTAGCATTACACTACATGCCTACTGATATGAGGTCAGTTATATGAGTACAAAAATTCTGGTTTTCACCAATGGGTGTTGATGTTACTGGATACCCTATGTGGATATACAGTCCTTTTCACAGTGGTTAAAAAAAAAACAAAACCATTTTTTTAATTTTGTGCATATCCCCTCTTAAATGTAAAAAAAGAGTCTTCACTATTCTTTTATCTTGTAGCTATTTCTAATGTAAATTGCATACACAGGAGAGGGCAATTTTTAAAACCCTTTATTTGGATGAACTGTGATGTACACAGGTAAACTGGTCTGTCTGCATGTCAGCCTTCTCTGCCTGGCTAATCCCATGCACAGGCTTTCACAGTGTGCAGACTTTCAGCTGGATTAAGGGACAGCCTTTCTGGAGGGGGGGGGGGGGGGGGGGGGGGGAGGAGTGTGTTTAGGTCAGGGGAGGAAAATAGCAAACACAGCTTTCATTTTCAAAATCATGTGTGTACTTTGTCCCCTTTTGCAATCTGCAGAAATAAAGCAGGTGCAAATGTATGCAAAGTTTCCCTTTGCAAACTGCCTATAAAATATGCAAACATAAAGTTCCCACAAACTCTGCAGCTACATGGACAGTCCAAAAATAGCCCCTCCCAAAGTCTTTCCATGAATATAAACCACAGCCTCAATGGATCAGTTTAATTAATAGCAGCCTTAATTCTAATAAAATTCAAATACTGTTGAAAGGAAGGATCAGTGTCATTATATTTACATTTCTTTATTGAAATTTGGCACAACGAATTACAGCAATGACATTCATAAGATAGTGTATTGGCCAAAAGGCTCAACAGAGAGATTATAAAAGTCTTCTTAAAGAGGAATATGAAAGATGCTATCCCTAGAAAGCTTCTCTCAGTCAAAAATAAACTTCTGCAGAGTCCATTCCAACAGAAATGAAAACTATCGCTCACCTGCCCCGGCAAACCCATCCTACAGAGACTGAAGGCTGCTGTTCAAATGCCCCGGTAGCTCCTGGCAATACTCCTGTACTGTCCCATTATATAAGGGAACCATCTTCTATTCAAGGTTGTCTCATAATCAGGCCAATATGGTATTATCATTTACTGAACGGGAAAGAACTGTGGGCCCATCTATGCTGTATTTTGTAGCCTGATATTTTTAAGGTCACCATATTTCCCAGTGTGCGCAAACAGTATCACTGGCATAGTATGAATTATATAGAGGACAAAAGATGGCCCCAGAAAGCATAGCTTTCTATAAAGTTGTCAGAATGGCTTGGCTTTCTATCTTGATCGTTGAAGAAAGCTTCCATGCAAACATGAATGCATGTTTTTAAATAACAGAATTACTTAAGTCTGATTCTAAAATGGCCACCGGATAGAAGGACGTGGTTAGATCTCTCCTTTGGTGGCGTTTTATGCCCATGCTAGCCCTGCATTATGGTGATTTTTCTCCTTGACAATGTCTATGAGGAAGACTCACGTATACCCAATAGAAGAATCCCAATCTTAAACAGTCCCCTTCCTAGCTAAGAGGGCTTCGCTGGATATGCAGTCTAATGATGATGGTGGTGTGACGGCTTCTAAGCCAGCCCTTGAAGTCAATCAGTCTCCCAGGTCTCTGTGTTGCTTTCCAAGGAAGATATCCTTGCAGATTTCCCCAGACTAACCAGTGCAGCTTAAAGTTACCCTTAAGAGGATGAAAGATTTTTCTGTTTCCCTGGCATGTGGAGTAACTGCAGGCGAGAGTTTAGACACTTCTGGAGCGACAAGTGTATTGTGTGAAGACCCAGGTGATCCTTGCGTGCACCTGAGAGTCATGGCCGCAAGAGGACAGTCCTCTTTCATCAGTCGTGTTTGTAATTTTGGCAGACATATCACTGGTTAGTGCTGGAGAGGTTGCAACCGTACCACCGATCGATCTTTCAGTTAAAACTGGAGTGACAGCTTAGCAGCCCCAGGGGATTGTGTGTCACCTGTTGGAGAGGAGGATATCTGCTTCTAGTCAGGCTGTGAACTTTGGCAACTGCAAAATGGGGTGAGTTGAGGCTGGGAAAAGGCTATGGGGGGGGGGGGGGGAGGGGGGAAAGTACTTCTGTATCTAAGAAAAAGATTGCTGGGTGAAGTTCTGAAGGCCATGGCTGCTCTGGATGGCTATTTCAAGCCTGGAGACTGGTATTAATGAAGACAGGACTGCAGAATGAAGTTTTAGTTCATTAGTAAGGGATTCCGCACCCAACAAACAGATATCTCAAACATATCTGAACCCGCCCCCCTCTCCACACTGATTCTAAATTGTTATTCTTCAAAACTTATGTGGCACTTTAGCTAAGGATAGCCTAGCATTGAGTGAAGAATAAAGAATAAGGAAAATATAAATGTTTGTGTTACATTGTCCTTGACTTGACTTCTTTAAGTTCTTCTGTTCCTGGATAATTCACTGACACCCCTGGTTAGGGCATATTATTTTATCTTCTAAATCTGCTGTAAAGGATAAATCTCCTGTGCAAAGTGTTAATAATTTACAGTTGGATAGTCCTTGTGACTCAGCCATTGCTAAAATTTCTTTAGTGTTATTACTGGCCTGGTGGCCACTTTATTACTGACTTTTGCATTAAACTTCGATCGAAATTTGGTGCTGAAGTTCTTTCTAGCTAATAGAGGAAAGATGTTTCTTGATCAAAAATATGAAGTCATCTAGATGTGGCCCTCCAAATTCAGACGGTTAAGTGAGATTTTTAGCCCTCAGGCTGGAGGTTCTTTATTTGGATGTCTATTTTTATATTAAATATCTATGTAAATGTAAAATTGTATTTGATCAAAAGTCATCTGTTTTTTGACCCTAAACAGTTTAACTTCTTCAATGCAAATAGACCCCATCTTGATTTAATATGTTATGTTACATAATTTTAAATACCTAAAAGGTATTAATGCACCAGAATTAAATCTTTTCCAGTGGAAAGGAAGCTGCAGAACTAGAGGTCATGATATGAAACTCAAAGGGGATAGACTCAAGAATAATATCAGGAAATATTTTTGCACAGAAAGGCTGGTGGATGCATGGAATGCCCTCCCAGAAACAGTGCTGAAAACAAGAATAGTAAGGAATTCAAAGGGCATGGAATAGGCACAGAGGATCCATAATGGCAAGAAGATGGAAATGAATAAACAGGGGTAGCCTGTGGTAACGTTTGGTGTAACATTTTGGTGTAACTTTTGGTGCAACATTTCTGCATGGGGGTAACTTGCATGGAGTGGGATGATACAAACTTTTTCAAAGTAGTTAAATCCAAGCGGATTGTGATACATTACAGGAGGACCTTGCAAGACTGGAAGATTGGGCATCCAAATGGCAAATGAAATTTAATGTGGACAAGTGCAAGGTGTTGCATATAGGGAAAAATAATCCTTGCTGTAGTTACACGATGTTAGGTTCCATATTAGGTGCTACCACCCAGGAAAAAGATCTAGGCATCATAGTGGATAATACTTTAAAATCGCCGGCTCAGTGTGCTCCAGCAGTCAAAAAAGCAAACAATATTAAGAATTATTAGGAAGGCAATGGTTAATAAAACGGAAAATGTCATAATGCCTCTGTATCGCTCCATGGTGAGACCGCACCTTGAATACTGTGTATAATTCTGGTCGCCGCATCTCAAAAAAGATATAGTTGCAATGGAGAAGGTACAGAGAAGGGCAACCAAAATGATAAAGGGGATGGAACAGCTCCCCTATGAGGAAAGGCTAAAGAGGTTAGGGCTGTTCAGCTTAGAGAAGAGATGGCTGAGGGGGGATATGATAGAGGTCTTTAAGATCATGAGAGGTCTTGAACGGGTAGTTGTGAATCGGTTATTTACACTTTAGGTTATAGAAGGACTAGGGGGCATTCCATGAAGTTAAGAACATAAGAACATAAGAAATTGCCATGCTGGGTCAGACCAAGGGTCCATCAAGCCCAGCATACTGTTTCCAACAGAGGCCAAAACCAGGCCACAAGAACCTGGCAATTACCCAAACACTAAGAAGATCCCATGCTACTGATGCAATTAATATCAGTGGCTATTCCCTAAGTAAAATTGATTAATAGCTATTAATGGACTTCTCCTCCAAGAACTTAATCAAACCTTTTTTGAACCCAGCTACACTAACTGCACTAACCACATCCTCTGGCAACAAATTCCAGAGCTTTATTGTGCGTTGAGTGAAAAAGAATTTTCTCCGATTAGTCTTAAATGTGCTACTTGCTAACTTCATGGAATGCCCCCTAGTCCTTCTATTATTCGAAAGTGAAAAGAACCGAGTCACATCTACTCGTTCAAGACCTCTCATGATCTTAATTTAGCAAGTAGCACATTTAAGACTAATCGGAGAAAATTCTTTTTCACTCAACGCACAATTAAGCTCTGGAATTTGTTGCCAGAGGATGTGGTTAGTGCAGTTAGTATAGCTGAGTTCAAAAAAGGTTTGGCTAAGTTCTTGGAGAAGTCCATTAACTGTTATTAATCAAGTTTACTTCAGGAATAGCCACTGCTATTAATTGCATCAGTAGCATGGTATCTTCTTGGTATTTGGGTACTTCCCAGGTTCTTGTGGCCTGGTTTGGCCTCTGTTGGAAACAGGATGCTGGGCTTGATGGACCCTTGGTCTGATCCAGCATGGCAATTTCTTATGTTTTTAAAAAAGGCTAGATAACCAAGCAAGGCTAATTTTTGCAGGGTTTAGTAAAATGTATTTCCAAATTATTCTGTGATGGGAAACCCACATAAGGGCCCTCTGACTAATGATACAGTGCGAAAGCACTGTCTTGACAAAAAGGAAATCATATAATAAAAAGCATATATGGAGAAAATCAGGGTATATGATAGCTGCTCCTTACTGATGGCTCTTCCCGTCTCCTGATTCTATTGAGCACCTGCACTACTACATTAAATCAATAAACTGCATAGGTGTATTCTGTTGGTAACCCCACATCGTTATCTCTATTCATACTAAAATAAATATATAAATTATAAAATCAAAGTAAACAAAGTTAGCCATTAAAGTATTTGTATAAAGCAGAAAGTATTTCAATACATTTATACAGTTTTTGGTTCTAGATGTACCACATGTAATGCTCAGCCAGGCATACAAAAAAAAAAAGATAGAAACATATATCATATGTAATTAAATTGTGATTTGTAGTTTTGCTGCCAAATGAATAGAGTATCAATAAAAATAATCAAAAAGATACGTGTATGGCTTCAGTCAGATTACGTGATATCCTCGTGTCTGTTACAATACCAGAAACTGGCAAGTTCAGGAAGGGTTTGCGCTGCTAGCTGCTAATGTGCTACCTGTTCTCCATACTTTTAGCAATGTCATACTGGCTGAGAAAGAAATCTGGCACATGGTGAGCAGGACTAGATATGTAAAATACAAGCCTGCTGTGGTCCAGGAATCTGGCTATGAATCTTGGTTCTTCCAGATCTATCTTTGATTTATACGTCCCGATGAGAAATGAATTTATAACATGCGTGCGCCGGCCTGCGCATGTTATAAAATCTGATGGCCGCACGCACATGCGCGTCGGATTTTAAAATCCACGCACGTGTGTGGGTGGCCTGTGACTCATGCAGTGCAGGGGGGAGGAATTTTAAGACACATGTGGTGACAGGAGTAGGGCTTCCGCAGTTCCCTCCCAATTAAGGAGCGGACTGGAAGGGAACTTCCCTATACCCCTACCTAACCTTCCTACCCTTTCCCCTCTCCTCCCCAACTCCTAACCTCTTCCTAGCTACCTTTTTTTTTTTGTCTAATTACTTACTGCTCCTCGGGAGCAGAAGTAATCTCTGCGTGCCAGCTGGCTGCCAGCACGTGCTTCCCTGGGACAGTGTTGAATGGCGCTGTCCCAGCCCACCCCTCCCTGCCCAGACCACACTCCCCGGCTCGCCCCTTTGGAGAAGCCTGGCACTTCGGAGTGTAACAGGGTTTATGCTCGTGGCCGGGCCTTTCCGAAAATGCACGTGGCGCGTACAAGGCCCAGCCACGCTCACAACCCCCCCGTTTTTACACGTGTGGCCCTTTTAAAATCGGGCCGAAAGCACAGAGGAAATGCCATACCAACATATCTGAGGTTTCTGCTCTCACCCCCTCACTGTTTTGTTTTGCTTTTTTTTTTCAGGTCTCAAGGTTTGAGTTGTTCCTGCATGGGGTAATGGCAGTGTTGATAAAACTGAATTTGTTCATTTTACTGTCTCTGTCTCATCCCTGCAAATCTGGATATGTACTTACATTTTTAATATTCTTTTTCCACTAACCTCTCCCCCCCCCCCCCCCCCCACTGGTACTGCAAAGCTAGTTTAATTGCAAACAAATGTGTGAGCACGATTTTGCTATGTGAATGTTAATGTCAGTAACAGGTCTAAGTTTATTTGTTATATATATGCAAGCCACCATGCTGACAAGCTAAGCCTGTGAGTACTCATAAAAGATGTTTTCAGATGCAAACTATATTTAAGATGTGAAAAACACAAGGTCTAATATTAGCTTTAGTTCCAGCTATTTAGATTTACTAAGCAGAAACGTAATGAGAAGACATGAGGACAGCAGTTTATAGCATAGAATACAGAAGTCTTTCAGTCCTGTAGAAAGCCTGTGTAGGCAAATTTGCATGAACTAAAAAAAAAAAAAAAAAAGACAATGGAATGCAATGTTAATGTAGCATGCCTTTAAAGAAACTGAGAAAGCTACCCACACAATCTTGTTATTATTAGTGGATTTCTTAGGGCCCCTTCATCCAAATCTCCTGACTGAGTGACTGTAGCATGCTGCAGGAACTTTCATGCCAGAGTTAAGTACAGAACTTGGAGCCTGATATTACAGCTTTCAGCTACAGCATAAATCACAAGTTAGACATTCCCTAAAAATAGGGGAGGTAATTGTCAAAGGAGTTACACGTGTAAACGTAGCATACTATCATAGCAATTTTCAAAAGCCATTTACCCGCACTTAACACGGGGAAACCTATTGACAATTCAATGGCATGTATTGTAGCAATTTTCAAAAGCCCACTCACATGGGTAAAGTGCATTTACACGTGTAAAACCCAGTTTTAAGTGTGCAAATCCTTTGGAAAATTACCCCCATGTATAAAGAAATGAAATAAGTGAATGTACAAATTGTGAGCAGTATTTAAGAGGGATACTGACAGGTTTACTAAGACGGGCATTCAGAGAGCTCGCCTACAGAAGTCTTGTTATTCTACTCTTATCTGCCACATGGCTATGCTCCATCTTTCTTTAGGGACTGTAATTGGGTTTATGTTTTTAAACTTTGCTATTAAAATGAGAAGTTGTATCCATGACGGTCCGGTGGAATGATTATGATGGAATGGCTGACCTTAAATTACAGCCATAGCACAGCAGCATATAGAAAAGAAAAACTGAAACAGATTTTGCAGCATTTCAATAGGAAGTGATTCTATGATGAAAAATTTCAAAAGCCATTTAGGCAAGTAAAAAAAAAAAGTAAAAACATTTTACCCATGGAAATTAACTTTCTGAAGATTGCCTTCCCTCCTTGTGGTTAAAAGGATGCACAACATTTAGAGGACTAACCAAAACTAACCCAATTAGGTGAATACGTATGACAAACAACGAATGTAAATTCACCAAATAAATATGAAGGACTACATTAAACTGCATCAGATGACCATCATATATATAGAGATGCTGATAACACTCACTTGCAGAGTGTCTATGGTCTGTATCTCGACCACCTCTGTTGATTATAATCATAGGTCATCAAAAAGTCCATATTTTTGTTTTTTCTTACGCAAATAAATCTGACTTATCTTGTTAGAGAATAACTGTTGTGTGTTTCTCCAATGATGAAAAATTCCTGCCGCCCGACACTGCTCCAGTGTTTCGGAAACAGATCCGCTAAGAATGGCTTAGTCTGACAACGTCTCTGTATGTCTACATTTAGAGGAGGCATTCCCAGGGATGTGTTTAGGGCAGGAAGGAAAATAAAACATGTTGATTCTGCTTTCAAATCTACGCATGGCATTTTCAATCAGAAAAGAAGTACAGGCAGAAAAACAACACAGGTGCAAATAATCCGCAGGTACTTCGTACTCATCGTTGGTTTCAAAGCAGAAAGTACACGCTTTCTTTCACTTTAGACAACTGCTGCAAATTCCAGAGGTTAAAAAGTGTCCATGGGCTTTGTCGCAGTGCAGACTCTCTCCTGTAGGATGAGTCAATCTGCATCTCTCTGGTGCCACAACACAGTTGTGTATGAACTGCAGCAGTTTTCAAATTTCTATTGTGATGGGGGTCTCAGCCCATCATTAATTTTTTCCCCAATGCATATTTCTCTAAGCTAGGAGGAGTGTTGGTTTTAGAATTCCTCCCATTACTTAAATCCCACCTTATTGGGGACTGAGAACGTGCAAACGTCAGAGAGTGTTGGAGCTGAGTAGTAGCTGGAAGGAGGGTTTTGGCTGTGGTCTCTTGCTAGGCCAGGAGAAGAAAACGGAAAGGAGTTGTTTTGTGGAGAGGTTAACTTTTGGGAAGAAAGGTTTTTCTTGATACTGTTTTTGAGACTTGATCTCAGTTTCAGGAGTGAACTCCCCTTGCCTGAGGGAGAGGGAGTCTGGGTGCATTACTTGCCCTGCACCCATCTGAGGTGGGGTGGCTTTTGCATCTGCCCAGAGAAGAGATGTTTTTGAAGCTTTGGACTTTGCCATCCAAGGTCCCAGGAGTTTTGATTATCATTGGAGAGAATGATATTTAACACCCACACTCCTGGGGGACAAAGTGGGTTTCTGGAAAAAAGGACTGGCGCCCAAGAACTGGGACTTAGCCCCGGGACTGAGTATGTCCCCAGCACCAATTTGACCTGAACACCGAAGCAGAGGGGCTACACTATTTTATAAACCAAGTGAACCCCCATAAGAATTAGGATGTGGTGTTTTTTTAGCTGGTTGACTGAAGGAAGCCTTTTTTCAACTACCACTGCAAAATGTGAAATCGTACAAAATATGGTACTAGAAAAATGGTGCTGGAGAGGGGGAAACTAAATTTGATGTGTTTTAAATCCCAATGCTTACAAAACTTATTAAATGCTTCTCAAATCATGAGGAATATGAGTTATCTTTGTGTGCACGCTTACTAACGTCTTACTACTAAAGGCAGCATACTAAGCATTCAACATCAGCACAATGTAATAGTTGAAATTTGATCAATTAGATCCTTCTTTGCCATTGTGATCAACTGCCTTAGAGTTCACTGGTGGACAGGGCCAGTGCAAGCATAGTTGGCATCTTTTGGCACCCCTCTCCCCCAACTTAATTATTTGAGGCAGTGGCTCCAGCACAGTACTCCCTTCTTTGATGGTATTGGCTCTCATACAGTACCCTTCTAGAACTCACACTGGCAAGATTTTGCTGCCCCCAAGATCTTGGCGCTCCAGGCAACCGCCTAGTTTGCTGAGTGGAAGCACCAGCCCTGCCGATGGGAAGACCAACAGCTCGGTAATCAAGCTTAATTTGTACTCCTAGAATACATTAAGCTCCCTTTGAGGGGTACAGGTATAGCTAACAGCTTGAGAAACTTTAAAAAAAGTTTGATGCACCGATAAATGGGCAGTGTTTCCAAGTTCAGGTGGCAACTAGCAATTTTCATCTCGTATCAATACAAAAAAAACCCCCACAATAAAAACAATTCTCTCCTGTCAAGTTGTGACAGTTGAGATTTTTTAAGGAGCTCCCCTGCCACTTTTGGGAACAGCCATAGTTGGACTAATATCATCAAATGCTTCCCATAAACTAATTTTTATAGGTTAATATTTGAAAGCATAAAAAATGAGAATTGAATTGAATTGCATTGGAGATCTCCTGCAGCACTCTGATATCATGTTTTGTGATGTCTTTTGTTAATGTTCCAAACCTGGCTGGTCTCATGCAGTCAAGGAAATGGCAGAAGATCCACTTAAAAGTTAAAAACACAAAAAGAGATCTTAATGAATACAAGTTATTCCTGCTTGCCTAGTAGACATTTGTAGCGCTGCACGGAGAGAGGAATCCCAAAGTCATTTCTGTGCGTAAAACATGGTTTGAAGCTTGGAAACGGCTGCTGCAAAATAGGCTGGGACTCAGTTTTGAGTAAAAGGATGCACGTAACTCGATTTCCCACATCTTTTTACACACACTGGGGAAAGGCGTTCACGGGGATGGGCAGGGCGTGTAGAGTTGGGACTTATGTGCACACTTTTATTAAAAAAAAAAAAAAGTATTTCCGTAAGATCAACCGCTCAAGATATACCCTTGAGAGAGCAGGCGTAACTGTGCGGGTGGGATTTGTGCACTACCAGGGCACTTACCCATGAATTTACAAAGTGGACATATGTGCATAAGTTTACTTTGAAAATGTGGGGGTACCGTCTGAGGGTAAAAGTTAATTTACCCCGCTGTGCAGAGTTACAAAAGTACCCTCTGAATGCTCAACATGACTTTCTTTTAAGTTCCCAGGCAACATGAGTACCAAAACGTGCTTATAGTAATCCAATTTTATAACAATAATATTATCTGAGGATGCAGGTATCGAGGCGAACGTCAGCTCTCGGTACTGCCTTATACTCTGTAACCATGCACATTATTACATGACTATTAGGGCATGCCTGCCTATTCAGATAACATCACTGAGCTGGTTGGGTTAAAAAAGAGTAACCAGTTTGGCTGTGAGAGGAATGGTAGATTTTGGTTTTTTCTTTTTCTTTGTGCCAGAGCTGCCAAGTAATCCAGTCCCAGGAGGGAGATTCTAGTCTGGTCTGGCATTTCTGACAGCCCTATCCCTGATGTATTATACAGGACTTGCAGCAGTGATTTCCAGGGGTAGGATCAGAGATTACAGATGCCACACAGCTTTGAGGTATAAATTCCAAACCAGGACTGGCCAAAATGTCCCCCTCTTGGAATGGGATAACTTGCCAGCTCTGTGATGTTATCTGTAGCAATCAGAGTTCAATATGACGTCACCATTCATAAGTGAGGCACCAGTTCCAACCCAACTGCTTGGCTGTGCGGGGCCATGTAGGTGAAACCTGAACTGGACATGCATACAGCGGGAAAGCTCTGACCATTTAAGCCCGATGACTATTTGAACCAGGCCTGAAAACATAAAAACTTACAAAACTTAATCAATAGAATGCTAGGCTGCACACCATTTACATTGCTTTACTCGCACCAAGGCTTCCTAAACCTGTCCTAGAAACCTCACAGCCAGTCAAGATATCAACAATGACTGAGATAAATCTGCACCTACTGGAGACTCAGTATATGCAAGGTGAACTGATCCATATTCATTGTGGGTATCCTGATGCACCTGACTGGCTGTGGGGTCACCAGGATAGGCTAAGGGAGCTCTGACTGTTATATAATTCAATATCAGGGTTTGAAGCTGTGGTGCTGGGAATTTCAGGCTGTGAACCTACCATGGAGCTACAGAGGCTAATGGCTCACTAGGGGGTCCTAGCATTTTCATTCTATATATTAGACACACTTTTGCAGCAGTCCAATTAGACCAGTACTGGGTGTGTCCCAAACTGATGCTAACATATGAGATGCTCCCAGAAGGCACACAGTGGTGGATCCAAAAACCTTGTCGACATTTGCCCTGAGATAGCACTGTTCATCTGGCCTCTGATCCCGACTCTGTTCCAGTGTTCCTGCCTGGCAATCTTATTCTAATGTTCCTGTCTTGCTATCCTGTGCCAATGTTCCTGCTCCATGCAGGGCTAGATTAGATGTCCTAAGCACAGCCCAACAATGGGGTGCCCTGGGCTCTTCCATTGCTTAACTGAAAAGACATTAAGATACAATAAGGCCTGAAGGTGAAATAAGAGATGAAAAAATTCAGTTTTCATCCAGGTCATCCCGCAGGTCAGACCCTACAACTATATTAAATATAAACTTTTTTTTATAAATGGTATTTATTTAACACTAAATAGCAGTAAGCAATATAAGCAAATTATTTACTTATAAACAGGGGGCAACAGAAAAAATGGAAATTTTCAATACTCTGTGGTGCCCCATGAATATGCTTATTTTGCTTAAAGGTTAATCTAGGGCTGGCTCCATGCCTCTCTCCTGGCTCTTGTCCAGCCCCTGGGCTCCACCATCATGCTTCGAGCCTAGCCTCTCCAGGTACGCACCTTCCATCCGGAGCGGCCCTTGATAGCCAAGCCTTGAAAACTCTCATAGTGTGGACCAGCTCCAACAAGAGGCAAGGTTAAGCAGAGCAGTCCTGAGAACTCAAAAAACTTAACACAGCCCTGCACCAGTGAATATAAAGACTCCATTTCAGGCAGCCCCCAGCAGCGTCAGGCCATGCATCAGTGACTCCAGCTGTCCCAGCAGTCTCAGTCCATGCATCTGTGTCTCCACTCCAGGCTGTGCCTGCAGTGCCAAAGACTCCATTCCAGGCCACTCAGCTCCAGCACCAGCCATCCAGGCCACCCCGGCTCCAACAAGTCCAGCGCTGGCTGTCCAAGCCACTCTGGATCCAGCAAGCCCAGTGCTGGCTGTCTTCACAGCTCTTGCACAAGTATAACTGGTTCCAGCTGCTCCAGCTCCTTTGACAACTCTGTTCCAGGCTGAGCCTGCTCCTGTGACAGCTCTGCTCCTGCCTGTACCAGCAAATTCAAAGATTCCATACCAGGTGGTCCCAGCAGCTCCAGCCCTTGAACTGGTGATGTCAATGCTAGCTGTCTTTCAGCTCCAGTGCCTGACTCTTCACCAGTAAAGTCAGCCTGTGCTGCTTATGCAGCTACAGCCCCTGGTCATGTCTTAGTGAATCTGGATCTAGCTGTCTTTACAGCTCCAGTGCCTGCTCTTTCACTGGTGAAGTCCACGCCAGCTGTCCCCTTTAGTTCTAACTTCCCGCCTTTGCACTGGTGAAGACAGCACCAGCTATCTCTTGCACTCCAGTTTTTGTCCTTGCACCAGTGAAAGCAGCGCCAGCTGTCCCTACAGCTTCAGTTCCAGTTTCTGCATCCATGAATCCAACTCCAGCTGTCAATACTGCTCCAGTGCCAGTTTCTGCACCGCTGAATTCATCTTCAGCTCTCTGTATAATTCCAGTTCTTGCTCTGGTTGCCTCTGAGACAGCACCTGCTCCTAACTATGCTCTGGTTACCCCCAGAGACTGCAACTGCTTCTGACTGTGCTACAGTTACCCAAGAGACTGCAATTGCTCCAGATCTCAGGCCGGTTCCTGAATCCAGCCTGGCAAAATCAGGTCCCACATGTGTTTTGAACTGTACCTCTTTGGGTTGGGGCTGGGAACCTGGAAGTCTTTGGGGATATCCGGAGAGCACTCATCAGAGGGAGGGCACTCTGTCAGGGTCAATGGGGTTTGAACCTGTAGCCCTGGGAATTTCAAGTTGTGAACCAGTGGTGCAGCTTCAGAGGCTACTGGCTGTCCGGAAATACTAGCATTTTAACTTTCTATACCAGGGAGAGCTAGACACATTTCTGTTGCAGTCTGACTGCACTAGATGTGCCCCAAATTGACACCAACATATAAGGCACACAGCTGCAGATTCAACATCCTTCTCGGCATCTGCTCTGCAAAAACACTATATATTTGGCCTCTGATCCTGAGCCTGTTCCAGTGTTCCTGCCTGGTAATCCTGTTCCAATGTCTCTGTCTTGCTTTCCAGTTCTGGTTTTCCAATGCCCACACCTCTCTCCCGTCCAGCCTCTGGACTCCACCATCATGCCTTGGGCCTAGCTTCTTCAATATACATCTTTCACTGGGTGGCCCTTGATAACCAAGCCCTCACAGCCTGGACATTCAATGAATAAAATTGGTATGACCCTCCACAGAAGTTCTTCCTTAAAGATATTACTTTGTAGGTAGCCTAAACGCATTCATTACAACCCACATAAGGTGCAACCTTCACAATACATAATTTCCTGAGACACATTCATCTTTTTCAGGTCTGAATTATTTTGCTTTTAAAAATGCAATGTTCTGTGATTCCAAATTGAAAAGTACATTACAGGGTATTCTTCTCTCTGACTGCCCCACTTATTTTTAAAAGAACGCACAGGCTGGGCTTTTTTTTTTTCCAAAAGATATTTTTACATTTTTTTTATTGTCCTGTACATTTCCCTTACTTCCTGTTGGAAGGTAGAGTTCCTGGTTTGTGTATTGCTCGCCTTCCAGTAATCTGTAAATAAACCACTGGCAGAGAGAATTGGTAAAATGTTCTAAAAATATTTTATTTTTTATTTAACAAACCTATCTAGATAGGGAATAGAATATTTTAAATCCCCATTAAAATTTAGTTTCCTTTTGCATTTCAAAAATGTTTTGTTTTTTTTGGGGGGGGGGGGGGGGGGACTAGGAAGCACCCAGAAGAAAGGAGACTTTTAAAAATTTTGTTGACGTCTCCTGTCTTTGAAGCAGTTTGTTTGTAGACTGGTAGAAGGCCCAAGGAGCAGTGAACAGAGGTAACCATTGGCATTTTGCTTCAGTTTCTCTACACAGTGCACACGTCGTTCAGACTAAAAGTATCATCAAACCGGCTTTCTTTTCCATCTGACTATAACAGTTTCAATCACTTTGGGCCTAACTAGTAATTCAAAAGATGTGATCTACCTTTGAGTTACATTTCGGAAAAATATAAATAAAACTTCCCTGATAATCGAGCTGTGAAAACTCCAGTTTTTATGTAAGCAACACAAGGCAAGTTTAGCAAACTTAACATTATGTAAAAATAATAATAATAATAATAGTACTAATTCATTTTGTGCTGAGCAGATTCAGTGACCGGGATTTTAACACGCAGTAAGTTAAACTTATCCAAACAAAATTAATGGAAAATAAATAAATAACATCTTGCCAAGGCTTGAATCATGGTGATGTCACGGTTTTGGAAAGTTATGGATGCCATAAGAACCAACAGCACAACAGTCATGATCATTTAAGCCCAACTGCATGTAGCGCTGGAGGTAAATGGCAAGCACAAGCAAAACCTCGCTCCAGAGCTGCCAGGGTTAAATTTGACTGCAGTGTGTCAGTGTCCACCAATAAAAGAAAAACAAACATGCTCTGTAGAAAGCTGTTGCTAAGGCATCCTTATCCGTATCCAACCAGGACTGCACAGGTTATATAAGGACATGTGTTTATTCTCCTGTTGTAATATAATACTGGTTCTTTATACCATAAACAACTTAAGTATGGCAAGCTGCCCTTTTGAAAAACATCTGCTTCAAAGTAAGAGTCAGGGCCAAAACCCTTTCACGGAAGTTTCAGACTGTCCTGTGCGAAAATACATTATGTACAGGATACAGCTTTCTTTCCTTAGTGATTAGTCACCTACCAAATAATTTTTACGGTGGCTACAAAGTGCCACAGGAACACTTCTTCTTATTCTTAACCCATGGTCTCTGCAAGCTAGATGATCACAGGACAATTATTTCATAGCATCGGAAAGCCTGTTCCGAGCTTAATTAAATCGACAAAAGAATAAAAACCTGGAGTTCAAAGGGTCTTGAGCCATGTTGCTGCTGAAAAAAAAAAAAAGCATAAAAAAAATGGAGATCCTCCCACCCTCTCTTGAGAAAGCGTAGGGAAAGCGCTGCTTTATAATACCTCATCAATACAGTTGGCTTTACTCTTTTGTGCTATCACCAGGTGCTTGTTATGAAAGAGAACGGGCTTTTCATGAACCTCGCCACCGCTGAGAGGCAACTGTAAATTACCCTTGTAGTAGCAAGTTCTTACTCATCTCTTGGCATTTTTATGCACATTTCTTTAAAGAAATAAAAGCAAAGTTAAATATGTAACAGAGGTACATGAAACAGTTTAAGCTGTAACAGTCTAATTAAGCATCTGAAAAAACAAATTCCCAGCAGAAAATAACTGCTAGGACATTTTCTGTCCTTATAGATCTAAGCTCGTAACTGGCCCAATGGCCTGGCATTAGTGCCCTGATATGGAGAGTTTTGATTTGGATCCCTCCAATACCAGAGCCGATGGAGTCGAGCAGAGATGTGCAAACTGCTTTAAAGACTGCAAAACAATTTGATGCACCTAGAAATGTTTTGAAGGTTCAGCCAATCAGTTCAACAAATATTATTTTCATTTGCAGCAAAATCTGCTTTGCTTCAATGAGAAATACAAAGCAGATTCCTTCAAATCCGTTTATCCACTTTGTGTTTTCCTCAGACTCACCAAGATGGGGAAAATCTGAAATGTCCATTGAATCTAAACCTGGCAGAAATTCGACTGGCTTGAGATTGCCTTTGAATTGTTTTCGCATCCTTGCTAGTGGACAATATATTGCTGGGGTTGAATGCAACATTTGCATATGTCAAAAGAAACTGATATGTAAATGAGCATACAAACCTCCATCCTTTTGTAAGAACCCATAGGATCCGCATTACATAGCGTGTCCTTTTACAGTGGACATATTCTGTGCATAGTAGACGGTATGATCCATTTTTTAGAGCAAATTTTTAGAGGTTCACAACTTGGATCATTTCCATAGTGTCTCAGAAAAGCCCCCTAGAGTGTTCTGGAAGGTAGGAGTTGGAATCAGATTTCAGACAGAGAGGGAACAGTCTTCTTTCGTCTTTCCCCTGTATGTAAGTTGCGATGAGACTACTGTAGGTGTATGCAATATGTGGTGTAGGTGTGAGCCCTTGTTGCTGTGGTGAAGCTGACACAGCCTCATAGGTGGATGTACAAGGCCTACACCGACAGCTGGCGCCCTGTAGTGGGACAGGCTGGAGCTTCACCTATACCAACTGCCTCCTCCACTGGACTGGACCTTGGGTTTTTGTGGCCGGCAGGTTTTAGGTGAATCCCTAGGGCGGACTGGTAAACCACAGTCCGAGGGCATGCTGGGTTCAGGGCAGGCAGCAGACTGAAGAAGTCGGAGACAGGCCAAGGTCGGGGCAAGCGGCAGACAAAATTGTGGTCAGATCCAGGCAAGAAATCAGGTCCAGGCAGCAGTCAAGCGTAGCCAGGCCCAGGCAAGAGGTCAGAATCCAGAAGTGTGGCCAAGGGAATGAAGACACACAGAAGACATTGGACAAGACAGACAGGATAAGGTGAAGCTGGACAAGGAAAGCTGGACGAGGCAAGGCTGGATGAAGCAAGGCTTGATGAGGCAAGGCTGGAGGGGACAGGAATTGAGGAACAAGCTGGAAGACACATAACCCTGGATCGCTGTAGCAAAACACACTTCTAATAGGAAGGAGACCCGTTTATGAGGTAGTGCTTTGGTGCGTGGCTGCGCCTTAAGTACCCATCTGTGTGATGTCATCAAGAGGCTCTGGCTCTTCAGGTTCCTACTGTGTGCCCTTTAAAAAGAGTTGTGGCACACATGCATGCGCATAAGGACAGCCTGCAAGGAGAGGTCGGTGTCCTGTTGGCAGCATCCCGTGACATGGAGGAAGCACAGCAGCCTCCAGGCCGTGCTGAGGGTCCGAGCTTCGGGAGTGATGCCGGTTGTGGATGAGTCCCGCGACTGGTGGCTGTAACACTCCTGACTTGCAGCACACAAACTCAGTCCACAAATGTCTGAGGCTTGATGGCTCAGTATAGAAAAATTGCCCTCTTTCTACTCTTAAGAACAAAATAACATAAGACTTGCCATCCTGGGTCAGACCAAGAGTCCATCAAGTCCAGTATCATGTGTCCAACAGTGGCCAATCCAGGTCACAAGTACATGGCAGGATCCTATGGGGATTTTATAAACTTCGAACACATTTCTCCTCAGCCATCTCTTCTCCAAGCTGAAGAGACCTAACCTCTTTAGCCTTTACTCATAGGGAAATTATTCCATCCCCTTTATCATTTTGGTTGCCCTTCTCTGTACCTTTTCTAATTCCGCTATACCTTTTTTGAGATGTGGTGACTAGAACTGCACACAATATTCAAGATGAGGTTGCACCATAGAACGATACAGAGGAACTATGATATTCTCAGTTTTATTCTCCATTCCTTTCCTAATACTCCCTAGCATTCTATTTGTTTTCTTGGCTGCTGCTGCACACTGAGAAGAAGATTTCATCCTATTTTCAACGACGAAGCCTAGATCCTTTTCCTGAATGGAGGCTCCTAAAGTGGAACCTTGCATTGTGTAGCTATAATTTGGGTTACTCTTCCCTTAATGCATCACTTTGTACTTGACTACATTAAATTTCATTTGCCATTTGCACGCCCAGTCTCCCAGTTTTGCAAGGTCCTCTTGCAATTTCTCACAATCCTCATGATTTAACAACTTTGAATAATTTTGGGTCATTGGCAATTTTGATCTCCTCAATTGTTGTTCCCATTTCCAGGTAGTTTATAAATATATTAAAAAGCAGCGGTCCCAGAACAGATCCCTGGAGCAGTCCTCTACCTTTCTCCATTGGGAAAATTTACCTTTTAGCCCTACTCTGTTTTCTATCTTTTAACCGGCTGGCAATCCATAATAGAACACTGCACCCTATCCCACAACAATTTAATTTCTTAAGTCTCTCATCAGGGAATTTGTTAAATGCTTTCTGGAAATCCAGATACACTGTATCAACTGACTCCCTTTATCCACATATTTACGCCCTCAAAAAATATTTACACTCATCTATTTTGGGTGTAAATATCCTCCCTAATGGTAGTTTACTTTTTAATGCTTAAGCTGGACTCAAGTCCAGCATTTGGTATTAGTATAGTTTGCTCTGTCATGAAGTTATACAGTTGAGTAGGATATGTTTTAATTGCTCCATGCTTTCATATTTTTAATTTCTGTATTTATGATGTATGTTTTATGTATGTTGATTTTTGTATATTGATTTATTGAATATAGCTGGTTAGGTTTAGAGTTATCTGGCTGCGTGTGGCTAGATAACTGTAGACTTAACTGACTCTATTCAAAACAATTTTTACATTTAAGTGCCATACAGACTTCCCAAAAAAAGTATCTTACGATCATAGTGTCCCCGAATAAAGCCCCTCCAACCTAAGGAACAAAACAAAGGCATTACCAGGCTGAGCCTCCACCTCCCAAGCCCCTCTGATAGCACTTATTTCAGAAATTCAAAGGGTCCTGGCCAGCCTCCCTCCTTCCCTTCACCCACTCCCCAGTTCAGCTCCCTCTACCTTTCCTTGTTGCTTTAATTCGTTAATTTGCAACTTTCAGGCTGAAAATTTGGTTTCCACCTCTCTTTCCTGTTTAACAGTTGCCAGTTCTCGTCCTTCTAATTAATCAATGGCAAATGGATTTTTATGCACCCCATATACATGATTTAACTAATTTTTTTTTTTTTTTGCATTAAAGCATAGCTTTCAAACCCTGGACCTTTCTTCCAGTTTATTCAAGTTCTCTCTCATTTTTTCCTCCTCTCCTGGTATGTTTATCGTGTTACAAATTTTTGTACCATCTACAAACAAGCATAATTTTCCTGCCAGACCTTCTGAAATTCTCAAATAAAGATACTGAAAAGAACTGTTGCTAATACTAGGCCCTGAGACACTTCACTTGTGACTTTACTGTCATAAGACATTGAACTCCATTGACTATCTCTCCCTGAGTTCTGATACTCAACCAGCTCTTCACATGAACAGCAGCTTTCTGTTCTACTCTTCATATTGGCTAGTTTGCTTAGCCTTCTTCTATGCGAATCAGTTTCAAGAGTCTTGCTGAAATCCACATAGGTAACATCCACTGCACCTTCCTATCCACTACTTTTTGTTAAATCATTAAAACATTTCATTCAAGTTTGTCTAACAGGATCTGAAGAGAGGATAACTGAATAATTTCTCTTTCTAAGACTTGCTGAGGTGACTTCATTGTATAACATCTAGACCAAATCTCAGAAAGGCAACCAATACTACTGAAGTATGAAAGGAAGGAAAAATCAATTCATACTGATCCCACATTACCTAGCATAACAAGGTGCTCATTCTTGGCATTAGGGCTAATAATGGTGGAAATGATAGCGCAGAATCTTCAGGTGAAGACAAAATCCCCAACACAGTTGTAAGTCATGGTGAACTTCTTCAGTGACCCATTGTAGCAGGAGACAGACCAAAAAAGCTAATGAAAAAATCAAGAGCACTAGATATAGTTATGGGAACCTCTGAAGACAAAAATGAGATAAAGTACTGCTACTCTTATGCTGCAAATATTATATTTAAATTAAGAGGGTACACCGAAAGAGCCTATTAAAAGCTAGAAGAAGAATATCATCAAACAAAAAGTTGCAAAAAGCAACTGCTGCAAATTTAAGATCTCTAAATGGAAAAATCAAAGCAAAGAAGCCCATAAATGACACAACACCTTAAAACAATTGAGGACAGATGCGTTGCAAGCAATACAAGACAAATCAGGAAGCAGGGAAGAGAAAAGGCAGAACAGGAGACGGAGCAGCTCCTGGCCTATAAAGAGATGGATATGTATGCTGGAGTCCAGGAAAGGGAAAAACTACCTAAGTTAAAACTTACACCCAAACTAAAAGGCATAAGTCGGCTCAACAAAGCCATAACCTGCATAAAGAGACCATCTGTTGATGTCACAGAAGTAAATCAGATACAATACTGTGCACTGAAAATTATTATTGCGAGAGTCCTATCAACAAGGACCCAAGGTCAGGAGAATGATAACAGCGTCTCCTTGGAAAAATGAATAGAGGGAAAAATATCACCGTGTGCAGAGGATCAAGTATGCCAATTATCAAGTATGCCAAAAATGAGAAAAATCCCAAACCTCGAGCTAAAATATGTTGCACTAATAGAAGAAGATCTTACATTCATATGTTCCAATATCAAATTGACAGTAACAGAAGGCTCACAAAGCTGCGGTGATATGAAGAAAACAGAAGAAATATTTAGATAGAACTCAAAGAAGGAAACTGGTAAAGAACATTAGTGCAGCTGAAACACCACCAGCCAAAGTAGTTCTGGGGAAATGTATATGAGGATCCTACAGAGCTCAACAAGGAAACAGAATGGTTACCCAGCATAGAGAACATGGAAAAGGCAAGCCTCAATACTATGGAATGGAAAAAAGAGATGGAAACCAGGTTAAGAAAAGCCCCAAATGGGAAGAGCCCTAGCCCTGATGGAGTGTCCAAATTTTGGCTCAAAACTTTTAATATTCCTTCGTCAAGATCTGGCAGATTGCAAAAATCAGTTGATCAGACAGCCAGAACCAACAATGGTTAATAACAGGAAGAAAGCTTCTCCTTCCAAAGGGAGACCCAAGTAACATCCCCAACAATTATTAACTAATAACCTGCTAAACTACAGTCTACAAGCTGCTCACTGCAATAGATGCAGATTGAATACATGATCACACAGACTCTAATGATATCATGCAACAGAAGAAAAATATATGAAACCAAAGACCTAGCCAGTTGTAAGAAAAATTGAAACCGCTGTGCAGCATGGATTGAATGCTTTTGATAACATCCCATACTCTTGGATAATAAAATGTCTTGGAACATACAGAACCATAGGATTGATTGAGTCATTAAGTTCACCATAAAAAGGTAGCAGACTACACGCCATCTGAATTATGAAGATAGACAATTTGCCATTCCAAACATCAAGATCCAGTGAAGAATTCAGCCCTCTTGTTTTATGTGGCACTGAATCCACTTAGTACTCTCATTAACTCCTTAGGCTATGGATTTAGCCTTAACCCTAGAGTTACTAATGACCCACAGATAACATCTCATCTACTAATTGCTGAAGATTTGAAGCTCTACAGCTCATGTGATTGTCATTTAATGGATCAAATCCACATAGCAAAGAGTTTCTCAGATGACATCGGGATGACATTTAGGCTGGACAAATGTGCTAGGCAACCTTCCTTGAAGGAACACTAAATGTGACGCTGTTCCCAATTTGTACACTGACCTTTGGGTTCTATTTTGTAGCCAACATGTAAATGTGAACTGGAGGTAGTGTCCTTAAGGTGGTGATGTCACTCCTGCTCATACATTTATTTAAAATATTTATATCCCACTTATATACAATACTAGATAGGTTACAGTAAAAATACTAACATCATAAACCTAAACAATAACAATCTACTAAAAACAATTAATGATTAAAAACAATTCTAAATTCATTAATAAATAATACATAAAACAAGCATAAATTTATGCCCAGCACACATCATACTTAAAAAGCAACTAAATCAATATATGGTGCATTCATTCTCTTCAGTAGATCCAATGACACATTTTTTTAACCAGTTAGAATACTTAAAACCCCAATGTAATATGCAAATGAAAAAAATTCAGGTGTTAAAATCAACAAAAATAACTAATATCTAACTCTCTTAGGCCAATTGATATAAATATGTTTTTAAAAGCTTCCGGATTCTTCTGGACTCCTCTCACACAGAGGTAGATTTTAAAAGCTGCGTGCGTGCGTCCATATGCGCACAGTTCCCGGCATGCGCACACAGACTCACCGATTTTATAACGTGTGCTTTGTTTGCACATGTTATAAAATACGAGAGCCACACGCACATGCACGCCCAATTTTATATCAGCGCACATGTGTGGGCAGGTTGTGACTTGCGTGCGCGAGGGGGAGGTGATTAAAAAAAAAAACATTTGGTGCACGCATGTTATAAAATATGATATCCGCACACACATGCCCGCCGGATTTTAACATCCACTGTCTCATGTGCAGGCGGGCAGCGACTCGCATACACGGGGCGGGGGGGGGATTTTGTAATTTACACATGGCGACACGATTGGGCCTTTGCCCAGTTCCCTCCCAGTCTGCTCCTATCTACGCTTCCTCCCTTTTCCCCTCTCCTCCCCGACCCCTATTTTTAACTCTAATTAGGTGGGTGCCTAGAGACTGTTTTTTTGTAACTAACCTGTTCCTTTGGAGCAGAAGTAAGTTACGCGCACCGGCAGCCGGCCTGCGTGTGCTTCCCCAGGGCAGGGCCTAAGGGCCGCTGTCCCGGCCAGTCCCAGCCTCGCTCCTCCCTGCCCCTTTTGCAGGGCCCCGAACTTCTGCACGTAAAATGGTTACACGCGAGGCCGGGCCCGTTCTAAAATGCACCCGCAAGGCCCGGCCATGCACGTACCCCCGCTATTTATGCGCATGGCCCTTTTAAAATTGGCCCTAGTGAGTCTTTTGAGTGAGTGAATCCTAAACTTAAGCTGAGGCTTAGGTCTTGATCTGGTCTATGATTCTAGAGGTTGTGCAAGGAGGTTACTGTGAGTGCTGCACACTAGCAACAGGCCTGCTCTACAACTACTTAATGGAGGGAGAAATTTCAGCAATCTGCTCCTAGGCATTTGGCCTAGCTTCTCAGCAAAGTTCCTTGAAGAATCATGGAAACCACTACCAGGAGAATATAACCATGAGAAGTCTCGTTTTTATATTATCATCAGCATGATACTAAGTGCAGATTGCTATTGCTGCGAACTGAACTGTTTTTTGCCAGCAGAGGAACTCTTTATTCTAATGAGGAGCTTTGGTTTTTGCTGCTTTTACTATATTATTGTGAGCTGTGGCTTGACAGCTGCAGTACCTCTGGTGTTTTTCCCTTCTGTGAGTGGGAATACATTTTGACAAGTCTCCCGGACTGAACTCATTTTCAGGGTGTGGGTTTGAAGAGGTGTGGGTGCCTAGAGACTGTTTCCCAAATTTTTTTTTATTCTTAAGGGAGGTAACTATTAGAACTACAGATGGGAAAGTTTTTGCCTTTTCCCTTTCCAGTAAAATAATTTATCTGAGGCCAGGTTCACTACAAACCATCTCCTCAACTGTTTTCTAAGAACCGCTGTAGCCAGTGAAAGATTTGGAGTTCTAGTCACTAGTTAAATTCAGGGTCAACTGGGCGTTACACAGACAGATTGGCTGAATCTGCCAAGGAGACTTTCAGCTGCATAAAAGTATTCAAGTACTTTCACAATGCACATACTTTTTTAATCTGCTGTAAAAAAAAAAAAGTCTTTCCTAGGGATGTAACTTGGTCAGGAAAGAAAAGTATGCACATACATTTAAATAAAAAATACGTGTGCATGTAATCAACCCGTGTACTTTGCGCTCCTACTGTTCAAATATATTAAACAATCTTCTTTACAGGTACTCTTGGCTATGAGCATTTGAATATCTTTTGTTCATGTACACTTTTTATCCACACAACCACCTGTTCTTCAAACACAGTCCCAATCCTATCCAGAGTCCACCTTTTGTAACGCCTCTCACCTATGCACATAAAAGTATGTGTAATACAATGTGTGCAAGTAATTTTACACATGTGCTGGTTAGGTAGGTTTCTTAAGGGCCCTTTCTGCAGGTAAAAGACAGAATACTTTACCCTTTGTGGGAGTAGTTCTGTTACACTGCACATAAATTAGCCAGCAAATATGTGCACAAGTTGCAACTATTGTCAAAGCTGAATCACATACATAAGTTCGCTTTGAAATTATCCTTGAAAAGCTGCACCCACCTGCTATTTGGTGTATGTGTAAACTCTGACAGCAGTTTTGCTGTCAGAGTTTACACATACACCTTTTAAAATTAAGAAAAGCATGCACGTACGTCCAAAGCCCACCCAGATTTCACCCCCCTGGAAGGCCTCTCCCTTAGGCGCATAAATGTATAGGCATACAGCCCAATTTTAAATGGCCGGTGGGTGTAAAAAATGGGGGTTACCCGCGCGGCTGGGCCTTGCATCCGCCGCACGCATTTTAAAAAGGGCCTGGCCGCGCCCATAACCCTTGTTACGCACACAAGAGTCAGGCCAAAGAAAAGGGGCGGTCCGGGGGGGGGGAGGGGTAGTCCAGGGGGCGGGGCAGGGTGGAGCTGGAGACGGCCAATACAGCGGCCATTTGCCACTGTGCCAAGGGATCACGCGCTGTCGTAAGTTCTAAAACAAAGAAAAAAAAAACGTAGGGCCTTTTAAGGGGTTGGGGAGGACAGGGGAAGAGGGAGGGAGTCTGGGCAGGGGGGGGGGGGTAGGGAACTGGGGAAGGCTGTAATACGTCGCCGCGCGAAAATTGCATTTTTCAATCCCATGTGCGCGCCTCCCTGGATTTTATAACATGCATGCGCCAGCGTGCGCATGCATGTTATAAAATCGCGCGTCCATGTGCGTGCGCCGGGTAGTGGGTGCTCTTGGACGCGCATGTGTATGTTTTTAAAATCTACCCCATGGTGTGTAAGCACATAATTTAAGACTTATATCGATCACACAGTTTCCTAAAGGGCCATTTCTGTGGGTTAAGCTCTACTTTACTTGTAGAAGTCCTTTGGTAATTACTGTTCAAATATATTAAACAATCATTTTTAAAGGTACTCTTGGCTATGAGCATATGAATATCTTTTGTTCACCCTCTTCTAGTTGGTTTATTGTTTTATACTTCATAAACTTATAAATATCTTTTCAGGCACATTTAAAATAGGCATCATAATTCTTTGTATCACTAACAGTATTCTTTGTATCACTAACAGTATTCTGTTCATATTCTGTGACCTAACGTCTGTTAGGTCACAGCATGGTAAATGTTTCTGAAATTTTGCTCTTCCCAAACTACCAAGAATTATTAGCAGAGAACACCAAAATAATTAATAGGAGCAGAAAATCAATTCACTAGATATTGCATTGACAGAGAATGGAAATATTGTAATGAACATTAGAACCCTAAAACATACATTTAGCCTGTAATGGCAAGGGACAGACGCACAACAAAAGAACTAGCTTTGGTTTTTATTTTATGGACTTAGTCACACACTGATAACCTGTAGGGGGTAGTAGCACCGTACTTCAGATTGAAACCATTTAATCCAAAATGGCATCAAACGCATGCACCAGAGTGTGCTAATTCAGTTTATAAATGAGTGATTCAGAAGCCCACTGAGATCTAAAAGCGTAAATAAATCGTTATTAAACACGTACCATTTCAATTCAGTTTCTAGGCAACGCAATGGCTACAATTCGCAGACAGACTCCATGCATCTCAGCTCCAACTGTGTCAGGTGCTGAAATAGTATGCATTTGATAAAACAGAGTCTTGTAGAGTGCAGACCACTGGTTTGAATGGTTTATTTAAGAATGCACAACAGACACTTTAGTTAATGTCCACTGCATATTCTTCGTTAGTAACTTTTCAAGACTATATCTTAGCAGAGTATAACACATGTAGAAAGCAGGAAATGCACCACATTATTGCTTCCAAAAGGTGCCTATGCAGGAAGAATGATGTATATTTCAGAATCCTCCAATCTGAAACTATGAAAGAAAAAGCGACAATTGTTCATCCTATCTGCTACAACAAAATACATTCTTTTACAGTCTTACCATCATTCTTTCGGCAGCTGAACACTTTCGGTACCTAGAGCCAAAGAAATGTACAGAGCCACAGGGACAAAAAAACATCCATTTCATCAAGGCATTAAGTTTTTTTTAGTGGTAATTTTGTACCAAATATGCACTAATGCATTAGCAAAACAAGAAAATAAAGTGTTATTGTTTAAGAAAAAGTTCTAAATCAGATTTCATTTTCCAATACTCTTATGGCAAAAGTTTACCCTTCTCATAAAATATGCTCCCAGTGTAGAATTCCCCTTGTTGCCTTGCATACATCCTCAGCCAGAAATCGTCACCAAAAGGAACATGAAGGGGAATTACTAACTTTTCATTTACACCAACAGACAGCTATACTGTTCTGTAGCATTACTACTTAGTAAAGATTTTGTGTCTTTTACTGTACTCATGACAAAAATCCTTATAAAATATTAATGGCCAGCTCCTTTTAGCCAGATAACTTTAAACCTAACAGGATACCTTTTGAATACTGCCGGTTAGATTTAAAGTTATCTAGCTAAACATAGATAACTTTTGGCTTAACAAGCTGTATTCAGAATAATATGGTCTGTTTTGCAGCGACATTTAAAAAAAAAAAAAAATCTGGCCCCACAGCTATGGCATCCATTAACCCCCAAGTGAATTCCAAAATTAGGCCAGTGGGCTCGTACCCTCCCCCACCCCCAAGCCAATGGCAGAAAAAAGTGTCTGGCAAAAAGGCGGGGGAGGTGGGCCAGTAACCCCCCTTGAGGATTCAAAAGCAGTATATGGGTATAGTATTCCCCACCTGTCTCCTACCCTCCAAGGAGGCTTCAGCAGTACCTCCTTTTCCCAAACCCCGAATTTGCACAGGCCGACTAGGCCCCCAGTACCAGTATACCACTCCTGGCAGCACCGGTCACTGCCCTTGCACAGAAGCCTGGAGGGGGGTAGGGAAACTGTGGGATCTATAAGTGCTGACTTGGTCCTCATGCTCACTGCAGTCTAAGGATATGGCAATGGAGCACAGCACCTGAGATCTGGGGGCGCAGAAGGGAAGGATTCTGAGATTTGCCTTGGGATTGGGAAGTCTGAAGCGTAGCCGGGGCAGGAAATGTGAAAGGCCCCCAACATTTTGCAGCCCTAGGTATAGGCTTAGCAGGCCTATGTGTAAATCCAGACTTGATCTATCGATAGCATCCCTTAAACAGATGTGGCATTCTCTACTCATTAAAAGCCCGATGGGCGCCAAAACCGGGAGATATGAGAATATGTCGGGCTGGCGCACGCCAAGCGGATTTTAAAAGCCGCCCGAGTAAGCGCATATCTGTTGCTGCGCGCACAAATTAAAAGTTTCAAGAAGGGGTGGGATGGGGCCATGGCCTGGGCGCTCATAGATTTCAACTTCAAATTTGTGCGTGCCAGGGGACCCCTGCCGCATAACTTTACTTCTGCTATGGGGGTCGTGTAAGTAATAAAATAAAGATAAATAGATAGATTGGTAGGGTTTTAAGGGTCAGGGATAACAGGGGAGAAGGGAGGCTTTTAAACTAGAGGGGTTTGGAAGTCCTATCCCTTACCTGGGCGAACTGAGAACGAATTGGGAAAACTGGTAATGGTGTCGGCAAGTGTGTCTATTAAAATCCCACCCCCCCCTCCCCCCACATACACAGCAGAAGTGGCATTTGCGCACAAAGGCGCACGTTCACTTAAAATTGTGCACACATGTGCGCTGGTTCAGGCTATTTTATAAAATACATGCATATTCATGTATTTATTATATAATGGCTGCATCTCTGGGTGCGGGCCAACGAACGCACACACATGTGCGCTCATGCACCTGTTTAAACGTTACCATCAATGGTTTTACTGGTAAAAACCAGCAAAATCTACATTCAGAATTTTAGTCCAAGACTCCTTTTTCCTTTTGGGTATTCTGTCCACTTTTCAAACAGCTGTCAAAATGGAACCCTCTTCATTAGGGCAGACCCATTCCTTTGAAATGAAGTCCTTTATTGCAGGTTATCAAGGAAGAACTGCTTTCCTTCAGCTCAGATCCCAAGAGAATGCCTTCCTGGCATTCATATTTCCCTCAGAAATCCACATTCAAAGTCGTTGCCATCTGCTTAACGAGAAAGCTGAAGCTGGACTACTGGAAAAGACAGATTCTTTCCCCACAGTCCTCGCCTAATTATGATTCAGAATCATCATCAGAATGAAAAGGGAAATCCCTGTAAACATTGCAGGAGCCTAAGGACAGGGGGAGGCAGAATCCTGAAAAGATATGATCTACAGGCACAGTGCATGGTTTAAATAGCAAGAGATCTACCTCAAATCATTTCTTAAGCCAAAGAATAAAGACAAGTCTAGTCATAGAAACTGAGAAAGTACCAGGAACATCATCAGGAGCAAAAGCTTCTTGAGAGATATCTTCAACTGCAAGGAGGGGTTATCCCAGATGCTACCTCAACATACACCAGACAAAGGAAATGAATAATGAAGTCTGGATCTACATCCTCTGTCAAGGTTTTGTACTTAATTATGATATCCATCCCTGGCTCCAGCAGACCAAAAAGCTGCAGAAGTAGCACAACCCAAGTAGTCCTTCCCTGAAAGAAAGGTTTCCAAATTTCTGGCAGGCCGCAAGAAAATAATTCAAAATAGTGCCCTGAGGCCCTCTACCCACTTGAATTTGCCAGCAGCCCCTACTGAAAGAAGTTGGGGATCTGAACTAATAGCCTTCACTTTCTAATAGCCTTTGTAGAGCTTGGAAATAATGTTATATCCATCTTGCAGGGTCATTTATCAAATGGCTATAAGGTGTTTTCGCATGCGTTAAGCCCCTTTAATGCCTGCGAAAACACCTGTGAAAGCACCATAATGCATAGTGCTATGCAAATCAGAAAAAATGGAGGCGTTTGGGGTGTGATTTGTGACCAAGTGGGCTGGGTTCACAAATTTGCAAAGCTGTATCGCACAGCTTTAGCTACACCTTTTTCATTTGCAAAAATGCCATGCAATAGGGCTCTATCATGCTCTCTCTCCCCTCCCCCCCCCCCCCCCCAATGCCCTGATAGCTAGGCTGGCTCTCCAGGACCTTAAAACTACTAAACATGGTCGTCCCCCAGTGGTTGTAGGTAGGAAATACAACCATTCTGGCACTTATCGCAAAGTGTGAAAAAGTTATCGCAATTTCGCTAAGATAGCACTTCACATAGATATTAGCACAAATTGCGATAAACTGCCTATTACCATAAAACACACCCCTTTTCCTATCGCATGCGATATTTAGTGCATTTTGATAAATCCAGGCCTTGGTCACTAATAATTTCTTTCATACCAAAAAAAAACCCAAAAGGATGGAGAATTATGGTCTTTTCCCATTGAAAGACCCAGCAGCAAAACTGGAGGAAAGGACCATATCTCAGAAGAAGAAGGAACAAATCTTGAGGAATGTAATAGAACTTTGCTCAGTATAGTGGCTGAATATTATTAGAACTGAGAAATCTTGCTCTGCCATAAACTGAATTAGGTCAAATATCTTCAGGACAGGTTGTGCAATCGAGGATGGGTTTCTGAGTTGGGGACTTATATTTCCAGACACTTGTTATTTATTTATACACTGAAGAATGAAAGAACTGCTCTTGCAGGAGTATGTACTGCTGTTTATCATTAATCATTGTTCACAAGCCATAATAATTTAGTCCATCTTTTGCGAATTTAATAGTATAAAGATCAAGTGAGCTAAAATTTTGATGGCTAGCAATGGTAGGGCAGGATAGGGCTAAAATACTGTGACATATATAACTATCGTTTAATATAAAACTGTCCACATATAATGGAAAACTAACTAAATAAATCAGTACGTAGGATAGATGGTAAACATTCTTTATTTCTCTGGACTTTGACATTTGCTTCAACATGAATTATGAAGGATCACCCGGAATGATGTTATATAGTGAACTTTGTACTCTTCTTTCAGCCTCAGGAAATTACTTGCTGGAAAATGATGGCATATTACCACCCTTTCTATAGACATTGCTTTTACTTTGGCTTTGCTGGCTTTGGAAGTTGACAGCGCATTTAATAAGATATAATAGGAAAGCTGTGTCACTCCCAAGAGCCTGACAAATACTCAGTCTTAACGGTCTGAAAAGCAAAAATGGGCTGCAATTGAAGAACTGGAAACCTATAGGTATTGCGATATATATATGGGATGTGTGTATGTATATACATATATATATATATGGGATGTGTGTATGTATATACACACATACATATACGTACACAAACCCCAGTGTTCTTTGCATAATATTTGATACTAGCAAAATATGCACAGTCAGGTATTTTAATAAGATTAAAAGTTTAAATTTTAAAGGGGAAGGTGTTGGTTGGAGGGATTAATTTAACTCATTTAATCATATTTGGCAAATCTGAACACACGGATTTGATTTTACTAAAGTACTGTATTTAATTTTCTATAGACAATACAGTGCTATATGCTGGACTTCTACCAGTTTCCCTTATAATATCTCAATTCAAAGTATATAAGACTTTAGTCCTGGGGGAATTCTGTGCTACTGCGGAATGCAGAATTCCCCTCCTGCGCAGAATTTGGCAGGCCTCAACGTGCTGCGAGATGAGGCCATCCCACTCATAACGAAGATGAAGCAGGCCCCGTTGTGTGGGAGTGGGCCTGCTCCATCTTTGCCGTGAGCAGAGGCAGGTCCCAGCGTGCCGCGAGTGGAGGCCATCCCGCTTGTGGCGAAGATGGAGCAGGCCCGGTTACAGTGAGTCTGTCTGTGTGTCTCAGTAAGATTGCGAGCCTGGGGGGTGAGAGAGAGAGCATATGTGAGGGTGTGTGGGTGCTACACAAAGGGAGCTTATGTTAGTTGATTGTGAAGGAGTGGGTATATGTGTGAGAGACTAGTTGCAGGTGTGTATGTGAAAAAGGATTGTGAGTATGTGAAGGTGCTTGTTTGTGAGAGAGGGAGCCTGTGTGAGGGTGTGTGCATGTGTAAGAAAGAGCACCTGTGTGAAGAGATGTGTGTATGTGTGTGAGAGAGGAAGCCTATGGGGGGGGGAGCGAGTAAGCGAGCCAGCGTCAGGGGTGTGTGAGAGAGAGACATACAGGTAGCCTGTGTGAGAGTGTATGTGTGAGAGAGAGATGGAGCCTGTATGAGGGTGCGTGTGTGTGCGAGAGAGAGTGAGAGAGCTTGTATGAGGGGGTGTGTATGTGCACTAGAGAGAGGGAGCCTGTGTGTGTGTAAGAGAGAGAGAGGGAAAAAGGAAGCCTGTGTGAGGGGCAGTTCTGAGAGAGGGGTCAAAATCTGGGAGTGGAGATAGCGTAGAAAGGATCAAGCCTAGAAGGGGAGGGGAGAGATAGTGGCAGTTAGAGGAGTTGGGGCCTGAGAGGGCAAAGTGAAAGGAGACTGGCCAGGGGAGTAGGGAGAAAGGGTGGAAGAGACACTCTTACAATGAATTCCTAGGGAAATTCTGCTCAAAATATTTAAAACTCTGCTTTTTAAGTAATAACATTTTCTGGATTACATTTTAAATTAATTACTTAAAGACTGCCATATATATTGCGCTATTTTGACCAATGTAAAGTATGCAGAATTTTATGTTTTTTGTGTGTAGAATTTAAAATTTTGTTTGCGCAGAATTCCCCCAGGAGTAATATAAGATTACAATTCACTAGAATGGAGAGGACAATAATGTTACAAACCTTGTCTAGAGGAATCAGTCTCAAGAAGAGATGGCTGATTGTTTTTGCTACAGAAAGACAGAACTGCCATAATCAGAGGTATGTTTTGTAAAAGCAAGCAAGCCAAACTTAATGAAACTTTTTATTACAATGTCTGTAATGTTCTTGGGTAATTTACAGGAATGCCATGATCCAAATCCTGTCACATGACAACTGTCTCCACAGGGGTGAATTCTGCTGTTATGAAAACTGGATCATGATATTGCTGGATGCATACAGATGGAAAGAAAGAGGTTTTGATATATATAGATAGATAGATAGATAGATAGATAGATAGATAGATAGATATAGATAGATATATAGTATCAGGGATGTTCATGGAAACTTTGGGTAAAAAGCACATTTTGAAGGCTACAAAACTGTGAGTCTTATATTTTATAATGATACACATCTTCATCACATGTGATATGCTCCATTTTCCTTATTCAATTTGCTGTATCCATATAATGTCAAAATACTTAACAGTGCAATCCTGATCCAGGCCATACATCAAACAACTGACCACTGACACAATCTTTACAACTTAATGATTTTAAAATGGAATTTGATTCATGTCATTCACAGTAAGTCATAATCCAGTTACACATACAACCAAGAAGGATAAAAGTTTTGCAGGAAACAGACTGCACCCTGGAATCTCTATGGATACCAATTTAATGTTTGACGGGGAAGAGTACAGCAGTCGGGGTATTTATCATCCACCTAAGCAGGATGGTGAAACAGGATGTGAAATGTTAATAGATATTAGACAGGCTACTAAAAGTGAAAACACAGTAATAGCAATAGATTTCAATTACCTCAAGACTGATTGGGTAAATATCTCATCAAGGCATGCTAGATAAGTAAAGTTCCTAAATGCTATAAATGACTGCTTCTGGCAGCAGCTGGTCCTAGGAATCAATGAGAGGGGATGCTACTTTAGATCTAATTCTCAGCGGAACAGAGGATCTGGTGCAAAGAGAAATTGTGGTGGAGCTGCTTGTAAACAATGAGCATCAGCGGCCAATTTAACCATCTCCTCCAGCTGCCCTTATGCCTTTGGACAGTCGGCAATCTCCCTCCTCCTGAAACTGTGGTGGGAATGGGGGTGTGGGACATGTTGCCCTCCGAAGTTCCAGACACCTCAGTGGGGTTCCTCCTGCGTTTATATGACCACACAGGAATAGTTGTTGGAACACACTTCTGGCTGCAGGGCGGCCTCCAGCCCACAGGCTTTGGACTCTACGCCTACTGGGAAGTCTGCTCCTGATGATCATTAGGGATCTGCATTTATGTGAAATGAGTGGGTAAAATTCAACAAATGAGATAATTTTTGTTTCATTCATGGAACCCCAAAATGAATGGAAGGTGCCCATGAATTAAATAGGTGTCTATGCTGACCAAAACTGTTTTTTTAATACTCGTCAGAGGTTTTTGTAGATTAGTGCCTTTTTAAACCAGATCAGGTTTGGCTTCTTTGTCTTGCACCTTGTTTTCTTCATGGATTGACTACTGCAATTCCCTGTACATGGGCATTACTGAAGTAATACAATTACTGAGGCATTACAATTACTCCAAAATACAGTGGCAAGACTTACCTTTGGAGCATCAAAGTTTGATCATGTCTCACCACTTTTAAGGGAACTGCATTAGTTGCCTATCTGTTGCAGAGTGGTATTTTTTTTTAATGGCTTTGGCTTGTCTATAAGGTCCTTTCTAGGGGTCAACCTGACTAGTTGGCCAATTTTCTGTTGCCTTATCAACCAGTTAGAATTCTAAGATCTTCAGAAAAGAAACTTTAAAGGCTCCCCTCACCATGGGAGATTTTTCTAGAGAGTACTAGACAAACAGCCTTTCAGTTTCAAGCCCCATTACTCTGGAATTTTTTGCTTTTTGACATGACAGCTGAGAGCAATTTTATGAAATTTAGAAAGTTGATCAAATGCTGGTTGTTTTTACAGGTTTTGACTAACTTCTTAGAACTGTCTTAATGATTTTATGCTTAGTATCTTATTGAAGGTCATTTTATTATGTTTTGTTATTTGTTTATGTGTTTTATGATGTTTTCATTTTTCTGTTTATTTGATGTTTATGTTTATTTGTTTTATGAATTTCTAATTTTATGATTTCATTGTTCATCATTTTGAAAGTTTTGAAAATTGGTATAACAAATAAATTTATCATTTACCATTTAAGTCTACAGCCCATTAAAAAGTGCTACAGAGAGACTAATATAGCAACCAAGGAACTCCTGAGTGAGGTAGTAGCCAGGACAAAGCTGAGGTGGGAGAAGAGAATAAGTAAACAAGATGGAAAACCAATCAAGTTGAAGCTGCCCTGCTCCTGAACATACACTCTGAGGATCTTGCTACTCAGTCTTGCTGTCATACCCTAGGTGCCACACATTAGCCTTGCTGCTATACCATTTAAGCTACATCTTAGAGGTCTTTCTGAACTCAGCCTTCCTGCTATACCACACTTTACACCTTGGAGTTCTTTCTGCTACTCTGCCTTTCTGCCATACCCCAAATGCTACATCTTGGAGTGTTCTTGCCACTGTGGGTAGCTGCTTTGCACCTCTCATGGTGCTTTAGGGACTTCATGCCATCCTTTTTGCTGATTTGTCCCTCTGTCAGTGCCTGGGGATTTTTTTGGCATTTTTGCTGCTTTTTTCCTCCTTGTGCCTTAGGATATTCATGACACTCTTAGTGCTGTTTTTCCCCTTTTATGCTGTCTTTGGGGGTTCATGCCACATAGGTGCCCTTTTCTGAAGCCTTGGGGTATTCTTGACATTCTTGCAGCTGCTTTGCTCCTCTGATGGCACCTTGGAGAACACCTGCCATTGCTGGTACCCTTTTACCCCTTAGTGGTGCCTTTGGCTATTCATACCACTTTTGGTGCCACTTTGCCACAGTATTGATGCCTTGGTTCTCCTTTCCCTTATCATATTGTGTACTCTCAAGTTTCATTATAATTGATTAGAAAACCCCAATTTTGAATCTCAAAATAGGCTGAATTGTTTCCCCCATTGATTTCAATAAGAAACAAATTACATGAATAAATGAAAATTTGTTTTTGATTGAAACTAATGAAACAAATGGAGGCGACCTGTGAAACAAATGAACAAAACAAAATGAAACTGTTGCCTTTGTACATCCCTAATGATCATAATGCAATCAAATATGACAATCACTGGAGGTAGAATAATAAACAGAACTACTGTATTTAACTGTAAAAAGGGTAATTATGATAATATTTAATTTTAATTTAATTAAAACATTTATGTCACACAATCCAATGGTCTAGGGGCTTATACTTAAACATACTGTGACAAATTATAAAATTCCAAACAAGTTAAAAATAAAAACAATACAAAACATACAATAAGGTAACTTAAATTATTAGAATAAAATACTAAAAACATGTAAATATTTAAAAGAGTTCTCATGCTAGACAGTCTGTACAGTATAAATTTGTATACTCCTCAAAAACACCATTGAGATCAAGTACCTGAATCAATAAAATTAATAAAATGCTTGTTTAAATAAATGTGTTTTAAATTGCCTTTTAAAAATGTTCGTACAGGCTTCTTTATGCAACTCTACTGGCAGGAGGTTCCAAAGCACAACATCATCTACAGAAAAAAGCCTTTCTTTACAAGTAACCAAAAGGATCTTATTATAGCTAGAGACTTCTAACAGACATTGTCCCTCAGATGTTAAGGACCTTGATGGATGGTACATTTTTAAAAGGGAATTTATACAGGATGGAGAACTGTTACTCAAAATTAAATGAATCATAACTAACATTTTATATTGAATTCAAAAATTAACAGGTAACCAGGGTATAGTATGTAACTCTGGAGTAATATGTTCATTGTACATCATGTCTGTCCGAATTCTCGCTGCCAAACTCTATATAATCTTAATTGCTCTAATAGTATAGGCAGGCAAACCCAAAAACAGAGAGTTGTAATAATCTAAGCAGAGTAGAATGAGAGCTTGCACAACCATCCTAAAATCTGAAGGGTCTTTAAGGTTTCAATCTATGGAACATTCATAGTTTCCAGTAAGACTTCCGGACTAATGATTTAACATTCTTAAAGTAAGATCAGAATCAATATTGGTATTTGATATCCTTCAAAAGTAAATTGTAAAATAAAATATCAGCTTTCCAACTAAGGAAAATTATTTCAGTTTTTCCCAAGTTAAGTACCAATTTATTGTGTGCTATAACAGCTTTTGATTGCTACCATGTATATTGCTAATGACCCAATAGTTAAAGTACAGACAACTCTAACAGATCTATGAAGATCCAAAGCATGGGTATATCACCTTAGCACATACTAGTCAATGACTTGTATGTATCCCCCTAAAAGATATTGATCCTCCAGGGAAAATATCTTCCATGGCCTCTTCCAAGGAGTTATTAAAAAGTCTGGAGTGATATGTATTGTATACAGGAACTCCCGGTATATAAAAACTATAAATAAATAAATAAATCAATCAATCAATCAATCAATGCTAGGTAAATGTACCTCATCTAACCTGAAAAATCTCAGGCAAGCATTTCAGGGCCAAGGATGAAATATATTGTCAGTGCCCCCCCCCCCCCCCCCCCCCCCAGAACACTGCCATGGGCCAATCTGCTGGCTCACTTTTTGGATATACTGGCCCTACATAGCCTATTTCCACAATTTAGGTTGTGAAGGGATATTGGATCAACATAAGTATGGATGGCAAGGCCAGCAGCATCACAAAATTAGCTGCCTGCATGACCACTGGCCCAAGTACACTATCAAAAATTCTGTATGTACCAGGATTTTGATCTTCAAAGAAATCAAGGGCAGCTGCTGGCTCCAACATATGCCCTGCTGTGTAAACCATCGCACCGAGACTCCCTGATAATCAAGCCCAAAATGAAGACTGCAAGGACACCCATGAGCACACTCGTGTGCCTGGTGCACATACACAAGGCTAATGATCCAGATAAACCTTCCATGTGGGAAATGTCTACATGGAAAAAAAGAAAGTTAGTATCAGTTATCTCAAGCCTAATATAAGACGTAAAGCCCCTCCCCCAACTGCCAATGCCTGATATTCTGAATGACAGAATCTGGAAGGCCAGCCTCCGCAACACTCATGGCAGTGCCAATCTAAAATAAGAGTGCTCCGCACTGACGAGCATCCAAAGCCAAAATTCCAAGAACCTTCCTCGGAATCACTGTAAACTGTTATTTCATTGAAGGAGAAACACTCTCATGATCTAAAAACTGAACACCACCAGCCAGAAGAACCCTCATAAAAACCTGAACAATCCGAAATAGGCAAGTAATCAAATCCAAAGCCAAAAAGGTATAAGTGAAGTATTTGATGATTCAACAGAGAAACAAAACTTCTCAGCACTAATATTGCAAAAAGACTTAATAGTTAATAATTCTCAGATGTTTAAAAATCGGAGGAAAAAAGACCTCAGGACCTGTTGAATTGCCTTAGCGGTTGTGGACCGCAAAAGAAGAATTTTTTGGATGTTAAAAGTTGAGATTCAGAAGTAACTGCCTTGAAGCAGCCTCACGGCGAAACATCGGCTGATGTCAGTTTCAGAACAATGAATGGTTTCAATGCACATTTGGCACTCTATAGCATTGGATACTGCTGAATACAGATAAGTTTGAATCATTATCGTATCCGGATGTTCTAAAAAAAAGTTTTCTGAACATATCATTTTCATGAAATTTGAGCAACAGTGGATCTGGATAATAGAGTATGAAGTTTTAAGAAAATATAAAATTGAAAAATTGAATTTAAATAAAAATTTTGGTGGCTGGAGGTTTTTTAAAGACCAATGATTACAACTTACCTCTTATATGTTGTATGTTGTATGTTGTATGTAAAACAAACATGAGGTCCTGAGGTCTTTTTTCCTCCGATTTTTAAACATCTGAGAATTATTAACTATTAGGGATGTGAATCATTTTTTGACGATTTAAAACAATCGTCAGATATATTTTAAATCGTCATAAATCATTAGAGCCGCGATACAATAACAATTCCCCCGATTTATCGTCAAAAAATCGTAAATCGGGGGAGGGGGGAGGGCGGGAAAACCGGCACACCAAAACAACCCTAAAACCCACCCCGATCCTTTAAAACAAATCCCCCACCCTCCCAAACCCGGCGCGATCTCCCACTCTTGGGCCACGGCTGCGTTAATAGAAATGGCGCCGGTGGCCCTTTGCCCTTACCATATGACAGGGCAAAGGTAGCACCGGTGCCATTTTGGTTCCTGTCACCCGACGGCACGAGTGCAGGAGATCGCTTCCGGACCCCCACTGGACCCCCAGGGACTTTTGGCCAGCTTGGGGGGGCCTCCTGACCCCCACAAGACTTGCCAAAAGTCCAGCGGGGGTCTGGGAGCGACCTCCTGCACGTGCGTTGTATTGCCAATATTCAAAATGGCGCCGGCGCTACCTTTGCCCTCACTATGTCATACGGCCCTCCCCCGATTTACAATTTTTTACGATTTAAAAAAAAAAAAAAAAAACCAAAACATGACGATCAGATTTCCCTCCCCCACCAGCCAAAATCGATCGTTAAGACGATCAATCACACAATTCACATCCCTATTAACTATTAAGTCTTTTTGCAATGTTAGTGCTATCAAGTAATCAAATCACCAGTATTAAGTAAACTAATAGGCCCTTCCTAATATATAGACTTTTTTAATAAGTTCATATTCAAGTGCGTTACAGTACATAATTGTCTCTAAAATGTATTTTTGTTTAAAAAATATATATTTATGCAATATGGGCCGAAGGCCTCGGTCCTGCCCCCACCCCGCCCCACCCACTCCCCACCCCTTTTTTCAAGCCCCGGGACATATGCGCGTCCCGGAGCTTGCGTGCGTTGTTGGGCCTATGCAAAATAGGCTCAGTGCACGCAGGAGCAGGTTTTAAAGGGTTATGCCCTTATATTACCTGTGTAACCCTTTTAAAATCCGCCCCTATATGTGGCACTAATAACTATACTTATCAAAATCTGTGTTTAACAATTATGGGAGTAATTTTATTATAATGTGCATAAGTTAGCTGGCAAAAATGTGCATAAGTTACACCAATATTCAAAGTGGATGTAGGCACATAAGTCTGCTTTGAGTATTATTCGGGCAAAACTATGCTCACACAATTACATCTGCTATTTGGTCCGGGGGTGGGGCGGGGCATGGCCAGAGGCCTCCGCATGGCCGCTGGTAGCGGGGGGAGGGCAGGGGAAGGGAAGGTGGGGTGAGGGTAGAGAACGGGAGAAGGCAGCACGGCTCGGAGCGGACTCGGCGCGCGTAAGGTGCACAATTGTGTACCCCCTTGCGCGCGCCGACCCCGGATTTTATAACATGCGCATGCCTGTGCATGCTATAAAATTGGGTGTACATGTGTGCGCGCCAGGTGGCGTGCGCACATGTACCCCCGCACGCTCCTTTTTAAAACCTACCCCATACTTTTTAATATTGATGGGATCAATATTTCAGTGCACTTTTCTAGTTAAGTCCCAGGTTTAGCTAGACAAACACCAGGATTTAAAAATCATGACAGTCTGACTTTTCTTGACATAGCTGGATAAGGTTTTATCTTTCTATATCAGGGGTGGTCCAGGGCAGTAGAATTATCTGGCTAAGTTATCCAGATAACACTGAATCAGCTGTTCTAAAGTTAGCAAAACCATCTTCATGGTGCACAATAAACAACCATCACACTGCACAAAACAGGCTGTTCCATGAAAGGTGTATCACAGTTCACAACATTTCCAGACAGCCTGTTTCAGTATCCAGAGGGGGGAGAGAGAGAGAGAGGGAGAGAGAGAGAGAGAGAGAGAGAGAGAGAGAGAGAGAGAGAGAGAGAGAGAGAGAGAGAGAGAGAGAGAGAGAGAGAGAGAGAGAGAGAGAGAGCTATCATGTCTACTCCCTAGACAGGTATTTGTATCCCTATGAGAGGCCCACCTAGTAACTCGAGGTGGGAATTAGGTAAGAGTGTAGGGGGTTGGGGCCACTTTCACATTTAACGTGAGACGTACGAACAGAACAGTGGTCTCTTGTGAAGATTTGAAGGCCTTCGGAGTGAGGAAACTCACTCCAAGATGAGATTTGGGCAATGTTCTCTCCACCTAGCCTGTTGTTGCCCAGGTAGAGTGTCCATCAAGCTAGGTGGAGAGAACATTGCCCAAATCTCATCTTGGAGTGAGTTTCCTCACTCCGAAGGCCTTCAAATCTTCACAAGAGACCACTGTTCTGTTCGTACGTCTCACGTTAAATGTGAAAGTGGCCCCAACCCCCTACACTCTTACCTAATCCCCACCTCGAGTTACTAGGTGGGCCTCTCATAGGGATACAAATACCTGTCTAGGGAGTAGACATGATAGCAAGTCTCTCTCTCTCTCTCTCTCTCTCTCTCTCTCTCTCTCTCTCTCTCTCTCTCTCTCTCTCTCCCCCCCCCCCCCCCCCCCCCCGAAACAGGCTGTCTGGAAGTGTCGTGGACCGCGATAAACCTTTACTGGCCTCTAGCGCACAATGTAACGCGAATTAAAGGGTTGTAGCTAGGAGCCGCGCTAACACTGCGGCTGTTTCCCGCGTTAACGGCTGTTAGCGCGATTTGCGAATTTATCTCCCGTGGTAACTCCTTGGAAAATGACCCTCTTAGTTGGTTAAGTTTATCCAGCTAGGGGCAGTTCTATCATGGGGAAGGGAGGGTAAAAGGTGACACTCAAAACGCTCCTGTGGCAGCTGCCTCACCATGCTGAAGAGAAGGGCCATGGCAAAGCCCATCCCGCCATGACCTGAAGATAGAAGGCTTGATTGGGCCACAGCAGAGCCCTTCACATCTCAGCCTGAAGATTGATGGCCAGGTACGACTGTGGCATTTCCCATCCCACTGCAACTCAAACACAGAAGGTCCAGTGGAGCTGTGCCTATCCTGCTGTGGCCCTGAAGATCAAAGGCCCAATAGGAACATGACAAAGCCCAAAGTTCAAAGGCCCAATGGGACAGCCTGAGAGAACCGCAATGAATTCATCATAACACAGACTGAAGAGAGACTCTGCAGGCCACTGCCAACCCCATCCCACAGTGGCCAATGAAGAGAGGGGGAAGCCCTGAGAGAATGTATGAGTATGCAAGAGAGTAAGAGCTCCATGTTGCGAGATAGTCTGTATGCATGTGTGTGTGTGTGAGTGACAGAATGGGTGTGAGAAAGCATGTGTTAGTGTGTGAGAGAGCCTGTATGCATGTGAGAGTATGTGTGTGCGAGCTCTTGTGTTCATGTGTGTTTGAGAGTGTGGGAGAGAGAGAGAATCTGTGTGCATGTGTGTGTGAGTGTGGCTGTATGCATGTGTGTGTGTATGAGAGGGAGAAAGGGTGTGAAATAGTGCCTGAGTTCATGTGTGCATATGAGAGAGAGCCTGTACGAATGGATGAGCGTGTGTGTGAGAGAGACTGTGTGCATATCTGTGTATGTGTGAGTGAGTGCCTGCATGCATGTGTGTGAAAAAACTTATATGTATGTATGTGACAGCATGTGTGCGTGTATGAGACAGAGGGAGGGTGTGTGAGAGCCTGTATGTGAGAGTGTGTTTGTGTTTGTGAGAGAGAGAGCCTATGTGAATGTGTGAGAGAGAGGGAGTGAGTGTGTGTGTGTATGTATGTGAGAGAGAGAGAGAGGATAAAGTTTTGGGGGCACTGTCCCCCAATCCAGGATAATCTCAAGATGGCAGGAAATCAAAAGATCCAAGTTATGGAAAGCAGGAATTTAAAAAAAAAATCTTAATAGTTTTTGTTGTTGGGTGTTATTTGATGTGTTTATTATTTTGAAATATTTTATTGGTTTTTGAGAACGTTTTAAAAACTTTCTTGAGTTTAATTATTGAATGATCTGTTCCTCAGCTGTTTTGAAACACTTATTATTTGTTTTAGTACAGCTTTACTATTATATTTGATGTTATATTTTTTATTTTATTATGTTTTATGAGGAATGATAGTGTTTTTGTTGTACTACATAGAGTCTGGCTTCTTGCAGTTTCCAGTTCAGTTTTTGTTTGTATATTACTTTTTATACTTTTTGGTCACTCTATTCTCTATTTGATGAGGGTCCATCTGTGATCTGTATGTGTAACTGAGGTGGGGTATTCTGCTGGCATGTAGTTTTTGTGTAGGGATCTATAGCAGTCTGGCTTGTTCTGTTTTCCTAATATGAGGTGTATTGATGTTTTAGGACCTGGTATAATATTTGCAGTGTTGCATTTTCATAGGTAGGCTTGTTACTGTTTGAGTGCTGGCAATTGGGAGGTTCACTATATTATAACTGTAATTCAGTTTATTCATGGCTTTCTGAGAGCCAAGCACACGTTGAATATATTTTACAATATGCCTAATACTAAATGGGTTCCAATTGTCTTTTTTTGCAGGGTTTTCTGGTTGGCACCAGCAGTGCATTTGAAAACAATATACATGTTGTTGTGATGTATTCACCTCAGAAGATTATGTATGAACTTTTTTATGTAAAATCTGTTATTATAAATGTAAAAATTTTAATTGTGTGTGGTGAGGACTGGGAAGGAGGGGGTGCAAGGCATGTGTGCGTGCGTGCGTGTGTGTGTGTGTGTGTGTGTGTGAAAGAGAAAGAGAGGGAGAAACGGTATGAGAGAGTGCATGTGTGTGTGAGAGAGCCTGTGTTCATCTAGTGAACCTATTACCCTTTCACTACCTGGAGAGAATGTGCCACACAGAGACCCCCACCATTCGCCCAACTCCCACTTCTCCAGGGGGCAAATGCTAGGAAAGCATGGGAGGCAGGTGGTAGGGTTCCTGGGAATGTGGCAGGATTGCCAGATTTCTAGAAATATTATCACTGACACTCTATTTGCCACTTCACTGGGAACTCCCAACCCCTGTGTTCCCTTTCTGAAGCATCTGAAATCATACAAAGGGCCAGACTCCAAGGGGAACTCTCTTGGCCCTCTCTGTGATTTGACCTATGCCATGCATTGGTGGTGGTGGTGGTGGGAGGGGGGCATCTCATCCCTTGCCTCAGGCAGCAGATTGCCTTGAACTGCCCTTGTAGCTGGCACATAAGTCCCAACATCATCCAGACTCCAGGACTGCCCATGTGCATAAAATTATGCATATGCACTATGTATGCAAATAATTGAATGTGCTTATCTATGGTACAATTTCTTAAAAGGCCATTCTTGCAAGTAAAACACTACTTAACCCACATAAGACCCTTTGAAAATGACCCTCCCTATAGATATATGAATTTTCCGTTTGTTTTCAGCAGTTTAAACACAGATCTCAAAGTCGCATACAGTGTTGAAACAGACCATATCTGATCGATCAGCTGTGGTCAAAGTCACAAAGTCAACTTTCACAGTAACTGATGATGCTACAATGGCAAACTGATAGTCACTCAATCAAGAATCCTCTAAAGCAGCAATAGTAGCAGTTAAATTGACATCCTAAACAAAATGTAACCAATATATGTTATAAAATGGAATACACACTGTGAAACTTATTATCACTGTTGACTTCTAAAGAGAGAGGTTTCACTCATAAATTCTGGAAATCCTTCCCTCAGCTCCTTGCTATCTAGAATAGAAGCCTCATTACGTTTTACCTTAAGTGGGTAGGAAACACATTTCATTTGATTATTACACATCCTTAGAATGAAATTCAAATGGGATGCATTTCAAGCTCATTTGAGGGAAAATTAAATCACAATTGCATTTTATATATGCATCTATATGCAGTTTAGGGAGAACAGACTCTGTAGAATTGCTACACAGATGGGTGAGATGATTTTCAAGGTTTTATTTCTTTTTTTTTTTCCCCAAAAACTGAGTGAAAAGAAATTAGTGACATTAACTGACTAAACTTGCTGTTGTGTACCATTTGTTTTAAAAACTGTATTTCCTCAGGAGATGTACGATTCTGCAAACAATCCAATTATGATAGTGGTTCCCAAACCCACTCTGTTTTGAGGGTATCCACAATAAATATGTATGGATCTCCAGTGTATAAAAACTGATCATATTCACTGTAGATATCCTGAAAACTGGCTGTGGGGTCAACAGAACAGGTTTGGGAAAGGTTGCCTTAAACAATATGGGGTGAATTTTCAAAACATTTTGACAGTGTTTCCAAATTAGTGTGCCGTGAATGGAGTGCAGGTGTGCCATGGCTGCAGTCTCATTTCCTGTTGCCCTTCTGGCCTACAGAATGTCCTCCTGCCAGCACGTGGTGTTGAAGAGCTGCGCTTATCGGCGGCTGCTCCTACTTCCCCTCTGCTGGCTCTCTTGTGCAACAGAAATTGGACGGGGCTCTGTAGGCTTGTGAGACCTGCTGGCCCCATGCAGTTCCGACTGCAGAGGCAAAGGAGGGGGAAGCAGCACTTGGTAAGCCCTGCTCCCAGACGTTTGCTGTTCAGGGATTGGGGATGGAGTGGGGAAAGGGACAGATGAATGTGCCACAGTGTGTGGGAGGAGAGGGAAGGGAAGGTGATGATGATGTCAGGAGATGGAGGATAGGGAAGTTGATGATGCCAGAGGTTGGGGAGAAAGGGAGAGGGAAGATGATGATGATTCAAGAGGATGAGGAGGAAAGGTGTAAGGAGAGGGAAGATGATAATGCCAGGGAGTGAGGTTGAAGGATGCCAGGGTGTGGGGTAAACAGAAGATTGATAATGTCAGTGGGGGAGAGAAGTGGAGAGAGAGGGAAGGTGATGATGCCAGGGAGGTGAGGGAGAGGGAAGATGATGATGACGATGATGCCAGAAAGTGTGAGAGAGAGAGGGGTGAAAGAGAGGGGTGAAGGCAGAGGGAAGGAGATGATGTCAGGGGGAGAAGGAAGGTGATATTGATGATGAAAGGTGGTGGGGAAGAGGTGGTGGAAGGTCATGATGATGATGCCTGAGGATGAGGGAGAGGGAAGGTGATGATGATGCTAAGAGGTGAGGAAGACAGATGAAGGAACAGGAAGGAGATGATGCCAGGGGGTGAGGAGAAGAGAGAGAGAAAGGGAAGGCGATGATGATGATGGGGGTTAAGAGAGAGGAAAGCTGATGATGATGATGTGAAGAGGGGGCGGAAGAGGTGGTGAGGATGCCTAGGAGTGGGGGAAAAAGGAAGATGATTATGATGCCAGGGGGTGGCGAAGAGGGAAGGTGATAAAGATGATGCCAGAGGTGAGGAGGAGGGAGTGAAAGATGATGATGATGATGACAGGGGTGTGGGAGAGAAGGGTAGAAGGAAAGGGAAGGTAGTGATGATGATAATGAGGATGATGTCAGGGGTGAAGAGGTGGAGAGGTAGAGAGAGAAGGTGATGAAGCCAAGGGGTGCAGGAGAGTGGTGAAAGGAGAGGGAAAAGGTAATGATGATGCAAGGGTGGGGGAAGAGATGGTAGGAGAGGGAAGGTGATGATCATGGTGGTGGGAGAGGGAAGGTGATGAAGCTAGGGACTGGGCAAGAGGGGGAAAAGGAAAAAGAAAATGGTGATGATGATGCCAGGGGTGAGGAGGTAGAGAGAGAGAAGGTGATGTTGATGCCAGGGAATGAGAGAGAGGGAAGGTGATGATATTACGAAGGAGGAGGAAGAAATGGTGAGAGAGGGAAGGTGATGATTATGATGCCAGGATGGTGGGGGATAGGGAAGGGAAAAAGATGATGATGCCGGGGGAAGAGGGAAGGGAGAAGGTGATGATGCCAAGAGGGAGAGGGAAGAGAAGAGAATAGAAAGTGATGATGGGGAAGTGGGTGGTGTGCCACAACAAAGTGACCCCTGTGCCAGGTGTGCCACGAAGGATAAAAGGTTCGGAATCACCACATTATGAGGATAGGTTTAATGCGTCCACGCTCATATATGGGGGCATATGGCTGTGTGCAGTATTTTATAACCAGTGCATATACGATTCATGTGTGTTATAAAATACGCATAACTCTATCCTCCATCATCCTGGAGACTGCAGTGCACATCAGCTTGTTATCCGCGTAACTTTACTACTGTTCCAGATGGGACGCAAGTCTGTGGATCTCGGGTTTTAGGGCTTACAGGACAGGGTGAGGGGTCTGGGTCAACTGGGGGACATGCAGGATGAAGAACCAGGGGGATCCTGAAGATATTGACTGGGCAAACTGTTGGACTAATTGGAAAAACTGGGTTGTCCCTCAGGCGAGCAGGTTTTCAAATCCACCTACATATGCGCATAAAAGCTGGCAAACTCACAGGAAAGAAATGTGAAGTACGTTTTCTGGAGTAATCTCTTACGATTAGACTCATACTAACTCGCAGGAGGTGTATTTTAAAACATGCGCATGCAAGTGCACGCACAATTTAAAATTGCAGTGTTATTTCCGCTTGCACGCCGATACCCACACGTATGGGCGCACGCGCGCTTGTTTTAAAATTAGCCTGCGAGATTTTATACGCATATTTTAAGTAGCACTCCCCCCTCCCCCCCTCATAAGTAGCTTTTTATGCGTATGAATCTGTCAATTTTGTAATGTGCATCTGTGAAGGAAATTACCAGTTTTACTAATTAGTCCTGCCCATTCCAAGCGCAGGTCATTGAGCACCCTCCTGGCTCTTCCCTCAGACCTCCCACCCACTCAGTCCTTCACAAGAAAGACATTTAATATCACTTATGCCAAATAATGAACAGGTGTAAATATATGCGAGTAAACTGCCAAATCTCTTATAAATTAGCAACTTACATGCACAACTGTCGGCCCATCCCTGGAATGCCCTAGACCATCCCTTTTTTTTTTTTTTTTTTTACACACATATATTTACGCACAACTCTATTTGCATGTGCATATCGGAGCTTTATAAAATAGCATAACTGCAGGTACATACTATTTACACTGCATATGCTAATTTTTCTGCACTCAACTTTTTGAAAATTCACCTTAATGCACGTAAAAACTGGCATATACGCATGTACATAGCCTCTACTCATGTCATTTGTATTTTATGAAAGTAAAAAAAATACATGCGCACTTTCATTTTCATGCTCACACATGTGGGCGTAAATAGAGGGGTGGTCTAAGGGCATTCTGGAGCAGGGGCTACTTTAAAAGGCACGCATGCAGACTAGCCAAATTACTCATGTCATTTTACACTTGCTAATTATCTGGTGTAAATGATATTAATCGTGTTGATTGTGTAGTACTGATGGGGTGGGGAGGTCTGGGTGAACTGGGGGGGGGGGGGGGAGTTTGAGCTGAAGAACCAGGAGGGTCTTGATGACCTGGAGAAGGACTGGGAGAACTGGCAGACTAACTGGTAAAACTGGTAATTTCCTTGACGTGCGCATGTTTTTAAAATACAGCAACTTATACACGTAAATTCTGAGTTACTCAAGTAAGCCCTACTTTATTTTCGCATGTAAAATATAAGCTCATATATTTTAAAAATAGGAAAAATATGTGCGTTCAACACACTGATATACATTCTTTCATTCGCCTACATATGCGCATATGTTGCAGGGTAGAGAGATGCATATTTTATAAAATTCGTGAATATCATACATGCAGGTTATAAAATACCAGCATTATCTGCTTGTGGGTATATATGTGCGTATATACTATTGTGTGCATCTGTTTGAAAGTTAGCCTCCCTATATTTTGGCAGCATGGGTTTCCTATACAATCTTATAGCTACATTTGTTTCAAACATATTTACATGTAGGCTCATCTGTATTTTTCTAGCTCAGTGGTCACTCAAAGAGGTCTGCTTTTCAGGATATACAGCATGAATATTCATGAAACATGTTTGCAGATTATAGCTATAAAACAGGTTATTTTTGCAGATTATAGCTACCCTGAAAATTATCCCATTTGGGGGCTTGAAGAATCAGATTTAGCACAGAAATGAAAAATACCATGCACAAGGCAATGCTGTATGTTAAAGGTGACAAATGTTGGCCTAGAATTCTGATTGGTGGAATGCAAGTAGGGGCTCACAAAGAATTTTAACCCCTAATTTGGATGCAATATGAAATACTGCTCAGAAAGCTAAGAGTATGTACAAAACTACCTGAGTTAAAATCGGGCATGCTTGTGTGCTTACCCAAGCTATTTTTATAATATGCAGGCTTATGTGTGCGTGCTATAAAATTCCTGCGCCCCTGAGCATGTGCGACATGTGAGCGAGTATGTGCTCCCACACGCCCTTTTGAAAGTTACCATCTTAAGGTTTTATGTATGTAGAATCGCAGAAACCTTGTAAAAAAGAAGCCAATTCTATTTTAAAAGTATCACTCATTTCTTCAATATAAAAAAAGATATGCTTACAAACTTCAAATGCTTCCATGTTGGCTTACAGTAAAAGACATCAATAAATTATGCTCTTTAGTCAATAACTTTATTTGGAAGGGTAAACCTGCCAAAATCAGCTATGCTAAGCTGACTAATAGCAAGAAATATGGGGGACTGAATATGCCTGCTTTTTGTTTCCATAATGTGGCCTGCCAGCTAAGGTTTGGATGGGAATGGTATTTAGGAGAGTTTAAATTTGATATCCCAATTTAGCTAATGAATTGGCACTTCCATATTCCCCTGTGGGGATTTTGCATGCTCGGCGTACCAACTTACCCAGCAGTATTAAAAATCATATTTGGATTAAACCTGTACTAATGGCTTGGAAATATATGTGTCACTGGTGGGGGATGGTAACATTGGACTCTGAGCTGATCCCCTTGGTTGGTAATCCAGAGTTTGTCAAAGAGTAATCTAATTTGGTGTTTCATACTTGGAAGATGCAAGGGACTGAGGGAGGTTTCACAATTGTATTGTAAAGGGTGATCTACAATTTTTTCCTATGATCAACTACAGACCCAGTTTCAGGCTCCCCACAAACATTTTTATGCTTACCTCCAAGTAAGTACAGCATTACGAACATAAATTGTTGGAAAGGACTCCTGCTTTACTTACGCAAGATACTTTTATATCTCTTTTCCAAACTGTACAATGTAAACGTAGTAGTCTTTCATATTGGTACAAATTAAGAATCCTGAAAGAATCTGTGGATATTTGTACCCCTTGGGCCCCATACTGGATGGTGAATACAGGAAAATGTGTTGCTGCAAATGCCATGTCAGTGTATTTTGAACTGTCCTTTCATTCAACTATTGAATCCACTTTTCGGGAACTACAATTTAAAAGAATTCATCATTGTTATATTGACATGGTTAAAGCATTTCGGATGAGAATAACAGACTCGGACAATTGTATCAAGAGCTCTGTGGAGAAAGGCACTTTCTTGCACTCCTTTCTACTGGGTTATAAGGTGTTTCCTTTTTGGGAGGCTGTGTTTATACAAACTGAAAAAGTGGTCAAGGTTAAGCCTCCGTATGAAGGAGCAATGTTTTTACTAGGTGACAGGAACTGGGCTAATGACTTGTCACCTGGATTCCAGAAATGTATTCGCATGGCCCTGTTAACTGCTAAATGGAGTATTCTACAAATCTGCCCGGGCTTTTTCTGTGGAGATGAAAGATGAACTTATAGATGCAAACGGAAAGGCTCGATGTTCGCTTTCTTCACAAGGTGGCTAATTCAAACTACATGAAAGCTTGGGAAATGTTTCATTCTCATTTACCTGTAGACTCTCAGACCTCACTTGCAGCTGCAGGCTATCTACTGCTTGGTTCTTCTTCCACTCTGATTCTAGATGTTTGACTGGTTGAATGTATGTATGGCTGTGAATTGTTGAATGTGGTTTGAATTTTTTGGTTATACGTGATGTTCTGTGGTGCTATTTAGCGCTTGTTTTTTTTGTTTCATAAAGCAAAAATTGCACTGTGATGTATACCATTCTGGCAAGTCTAAGTTGTTATCTTAACTAATGTATATCACATGCTGTTTAAATACAATTAAAAAAAAAAAAAGATATGCTTAGATGTTTTGGTTTGAATAAATGCAGTCTGTTTTAAACAAGACATGACTTACCACTTGTTTAGGACTGGGAACAAACAGTTGAACAATTTATTCAGCCTTTAATTTCATCTCAGACAATGAAATAATGCAAGCCTTTGTTTTCATCAGCTTGGTTACATAAATCTCCACTGTTTTGTAAGTACTGGCATTTATGAAGGCTACCATAACAATCTAAATAAAATATATTCAGAAACTGTAAATCTGGAATTAGGAAGACTGTAAGACTTTCCCAGATTACAAAGCATCATACAGCAGCTGACTGATCAATAAACAGAGCTGGCAATCTCTTATTTTTAGTTACTGTCATGCTATCAAGTAGGATAATGTTTAAAAAAAGGAGGAAATAAGATAAAACACCAATCATTTATGTATATACTACTGTGTTTTTATCCAAAATGCTGTCTAGTTAACATATCATTGGAAATACTGAGAAGTAAATTATAGACTCCTATGAAATATAACATAAGAGAACTGAGGTCTTGGAGGCACCTTCCAGAAATATGAAGCTCTGGAATATATGTCTGGAATATATATGTCTAATACCAGCAAAGTGTGGAGAAAATAGTCCTTTTCGTCTTCACATATTTTGATGTACCTTGACATCATTTCATCTTTGTAATCATAAAATACAGCTTGATAGAGGCTTCTTTTTACCAGCAATCAAGATTCATTGACATGTTTGGTGAACCCAGAAATACCTGAATGTATCTGCAGAATGGCAGAAGGCTTTCCCTCTTTGCGTCTTGGTCTCAGATGGTCAATGGGCATATATCAGCCTCTAAGAAGTCTGAAAAATAAAAGAGGGGGGGGTGGGGACAAGAAAGGATGTGAGTTTGCTTTCCTTCAGACTCCTGTGGCAGAGCAGATTAAGATATTGCACTATAAAGAAGCACATTATCCAGCTAACTCTGGAGGCCTCACACCATGCTGAAAGTGGCTGACAGCCCTGACTTTTCACGGGGAGATGAAAACCCAGAATCACTTACAAAAAAAGGTGTTGAAATGTGAGACCTGGGGAAACACCTCTAGAGATACCTGTTGTTTACTACAACGGGAAAGATTTTCAAATGCTGATGCACAGAATTATCCATCAAAATATTGCCCATTCCTAAAACAAAATAAAGTCTTTCAACTGTTCCAATAAATGCAAGTGTGTCACCAAACTCAGCATGGAAGAGAAGGGAGAAATTTGGAGGGAGCTAGCAGGAACATTGCCTCGGGTTGCCTTGTAGTTATTTGTTGAACTCTGCAGGATTTCCTTATCAATGTCAAAAGAACCATCAAGAGACTCACTTTAGGTGGGTTTTCTGTTCTAGCATGTCTTATACAGAGCACATTATACAGGCAAAGTCAAAAGAGTTACTCAGTGATACAGCCAGGCCACTGAGCTGCTCAAATACATTTGTAGAAACAAAACTAGACAGAAGTGTGATATCTACAAGCTACACAGCAGTTTAAGAGCAGGAAAATACATTTGACTGCTGAAAGGCTGGTTTCTTAAGGATATTCAGAGGTCAATGTTCAAAGGCTTAGTCCAAGTAACCTTTGGAGTTAACCAGACAAAAACCGAGATTTCAATATTTCCCTCTAATCCCTGGCTAAGTTTTATTCGGGTAACTGAGGCACTGGGGGCGTTCTGGGTGGTGCTGGGAGTGTTCCACAGGTAGGACTAAACTTTAGATGGTGAGCACCGATATTCAGGGCTGTCCTGCTAGTCAGCTGGGTAAGTCTGGACAGAAAAATAGCTGTCCGAAAAAGTCATATGGGAAAGCTCACCCAGATATATTCAGCGGTAACTTTTCCGCACAGTAGCCCACCCAATATCAGTGTTTAATGTTTGCATTCCTCGTAGCTTCCTTCTTAGTTGTCCTAAATAACATTTTTTGCAAATGCACTCTACAGTCAGTCGGTCACTACCACAAACACAGGTAATTAAAGCTTCTGCTTAAAAAATTCTTTCCGATCTCAAAGGTAAAATCTCATAATTTTGTGGCTACAAAAGCCCTCAGTGGGAATGGAAACACAACAGACTGATGAAACTGAGATAGTTTCATGAAAAAGCAAAAGATTGTATGTGGTCATGATATTGTACCAAACTGTGAAAGAACCCAATCTTCGGTAAATAGAATGAGCGAAACGGAAAGACGCATTCAGATTAGCAAAAAGAATATGTCTCTATGAGTTTTACTAATTATGGACATGTCTTCATCCATTACCTATAATATTAGCAAAAGTAATTCCTGCTTTTGAGGGAAACCACTGAAAAATACTGGCATAGCTTTAATAAACCAATTATAAATCACTTCCAGTAAAAAAAAAACAACAAAATTATGCTTTTAATGAATATGTACACCTATGGTTGTAAGCAAACTATGCTTTCTCTCTCTGACCTGTCTTGTTCCATATCAGCACTGATGTTAAGCATATTAGACAGTAAATGTAATTTTCTTTTTGAGATTACCATTTCTTGTGCACTCAAAGTAAAACAATTTTGCTTCCTCATACACCCAGTCCATAATTTCCTCTGCAAGATAGTGCACTATTAATTTTCTACAAACTGGGATTCATGCTTAAAGGGCATCTTTTACTCTTGCAACCCCTGAATTCAGAAAAATGCACCCTTTTCCCCAGTTCTAACATAAGAACATGCCATGCTGGGTCAGACCAAGGGTCCATCAAGCCCAGCATCCTGTTTCCAACAGTGGCCAATCCAGGCCATAAGAACCTGGCAAGTACCCAAAAACTAAGTCTATTCCATGTTACTGTTGCTAGTAATAGCAGTGGCTATTTTCTAAGTCAACTCAATTAATAGCAGGTAATGGACTTCTCCTCCAAGAACTTATCCAATCCTTTTTTAAACACAGCTACACTAAGTGCACTAACCACATCCTCTGGCAACAAATTCCAGAGTTTAATTGTGCGTTGAGTGAAAAAGAACTTTCTCTGATTAGTTTTAAATGTGCCACATGCTAACTTCATGGAGTGCCCCCTAGTCTTTCTATTATCTGAAAGAGTAAATAACCAATTCATATCTACCCGTTCTAGACCTCTCATGATTTTAAACACCTCTATCTTATCCCCCTTCAGCCATCTCTTCTCCAAGCTGAACAGTCCTAACCTCTTCAGCCTTTCCTCATAGGGGAGCTGTTCCATTCCCCTTATCATTTTGGTCGCCGTTCTCTGTACCTTCTCCAACGCAATTATATCTTTTTTGAGATGTGGCGACCAGAATTGTATACATCTGAGTGAACCCCTGGCACAGATGGTTTCAGAAACTAACCATTTACTTGTTTCTAAAAGGGAATTATGTATTTTTAGCATGTTTTTTTTTTTTAAACCATATCCTATCTCAAAGAGTAGTGCAAAGGTAATACTTTCCTCAGAATGCCTAAATATTTATATCATGATTGTTCTCCTCTGCTTGTTGATCCTGTGTCTAAAACATTCTTCTCTTAATAATAGGTAGTCCAATTCAGCATGTTTTTTTCTCATTTTATACCTTTGGTAAAACTCCTTAATGATTCAGGCTTATAGTTCTGGAACAGAATAAAGACATTAGTTCACTATGCTCAGTCATCTTCTATGACCTAGTCACCCTGGATTCTAAATTCCCTTAAACTAGTGTTTCCATCATCTCCTTGAGGCACACCTAACCAGTCAGGTTTTCAGGATATCCATAAAGAATATGCATGATATAGATTTGCATACATTGGAGACCCAGGGTATGCAAATCTATCTTATGCTGATTCATTGTGGCAAACGTGAAAACCTGATTGGATACGTATGCCTATTACCTTCAACATTAACATTTCTAGTCACCGAAAAAGTGCATATTTTATTGTTAATTACCCCTCCCCCACAATGCTTGACATTCACAGCAGCAGAAATCTTGGCTTAGTGGTCACTGATGAAAAATGGTGGTCAAATCAGCTTTTACAATCACCCTTAGCCATCTAGCCCCTGGATCCCTGCCACACGGACTCAGAAACATAATGGCCATGATGGGATCTGTAAACCCATAATGCATTTACAAAGCTGAAATTTATAAGTGTACTATTTAATTACCTGTGCTGACAGATGTCCTGAGTTGAAGGAAAATCCACTTAAGATAACATTAGGTCTAACTACCTGATAAGGCTTGCTATCAAGGGCATTATTGCTTTTAGGGAAAAGGAGCTAGAACAATTTATTTTTCTAAAAGTATTGGCTTCATTGGGGGTTTTTTTTGTTTTAGATAATTTTTTCCTAACTTCTATTTCCGTGACAAGGTTTAGCTGGCTTCTGTTCTCAATTCACACCGGCTGAAGCTGGTTTCTAAGGGGCTAATGCTAACATTCATTTTCTACAATAGCAGCATAATTTTCAAAGGAAAATATAAATGTAACATACTATCGTAGCAATTTTCAAAAGCTCATTTACTTGTTTTCTACGATAGTATGTTACATTTATATTTTCCTTTGAAAATGACCTCTTAAGTTAATATAGGTGCTGTGAGTGATGTCTTATGGTATAAGATTTCATCCCTCTGGTTAACACATTTAGAACACATCCCAATCCTCTTAACCAGAAGTGACACCACATGTCATAAGAGATATCCATAACATGCATGCATAGGTGCTGCTCAGAAATGAATAGACAAAGTTCTGGTTTATTCGTCAAGGTTATACATTTATAGTAGCAGTTCTTCACTGTAATACAAAATTATGGGACCATCTTTGAATAACATTTTACTCCAAATGGTTGCGATGGTAAAGACCCTATTAAATAAATCCTCTTCTTCCATGTTGCACTGACAAAGAATATCATTTTCTTGTTGTTGGGACACAATACAAGAAATATATTTAAAGATATATTCACTATAGAGGCCTAATTCAAAGAGTGATTGAAAAAAATCCTCAGACCAAGTTAAGATCTCCTCTTCTCAGACATACTACCTCAAAAATAGTGACTTGCATTTGAACAGGATCCTAAATTGCTATTATGCTTTACAATTCAAAATTCCCCACAATGTCAATAATGAGTGGAGAAATCAATGATGCCCCAACAGGGGTGATTGTCAGCAAATTAGTAGAAGGGTTCACTAGATAGGAGTCTATACTGGATCCGGTTCTGACAAATGGAGACAGTATCAATGACCTCATGGCAAGGGAAAATTTAGGGTAATTGATCACTGCACTAACTGGTTCAGTATTAAACTCTGACCTGAACTGAATCATCATAAGATCAGTGAACATCAGTTGCTATTATTTGAATTGTTGTTTAAGATAAGATAAGAAGATAAGATGAAGGCATTAAAGTACACATTTTAAACAGCTTATAAACACTGTGGACTTGAACTGTCTGCCAAATCATTACTTGTGATTGTGATTATATACGTGATTTGGTTCTCCACCTACTTTGCTAGACAACCAGAACTGTGACAGAATTCAATGATGCTAAGGACAGATATAGTGGGAGGAACAAGATTAGGAGATTCCAATACAATTTACCTTTCATTCCCTCAAGACCAGAGACACGGGAAAGGCAAGTGATAACATGAAAACAAGGTGGAGGTAAAGGAAACACAAGTAAGTGACACTACAGGCCACAGGTTAGCATGGACTGAACCAGCAGGCAACAGCTCCTCGGAAACTAACTGGGTTGATGTTGGTGGCTAGCTACTATCTAGATTGCTTACATGAATTCGACAGCTGGATATTAAGGCAGTTATACTAGAAAGCATCATGATAATCATGGAGGTGGGAGGACTTGCATGTTGGATTAAGTATTTTATGTTTCATATTCCTATAATGAAGCTAGGACATGTTTATAGATAAATTGAAGTAAATAAATACATGAACATGAATACTTGTACCCATGGAACATCCACCAGGAATGGCCAAAAACCAAAAAGGAGAGAAATAAGAAGTGCAATTCTACAAGCAGGCAAGCTTCAATGGCTGGCAGCTTGGATATATTCTTAGCAATGTAGACCAGAAAAACTGGGCAAAGCAGAGAGGCTAATTGGTCTTTTTATGCTGTCATCTATTAGCTACTATACTACAGACACATCCATATACCCCTTCTGTGTGTGACTGTTTCTGTGTGTGAATTTTCTGGAACTTGGACTGCATGAAAGCTTCCATAGAGGACAGAACGAAAGAAAAACATTGTTATTATACAATTATAGTTGGGTAAACTGATACAATGGGAGACAAAGGGATTTGCCCGATGATAGAAAGGGACTGTGGCAGAAAAGAGACTCGTGATCAGCAAAGGGATTATTATTTTATTTATTTATTTATTTGTTTGGTTTTCTATACTGGTATTCGAAACATTATATCGGTTTACAAAGGAAAAAAATTGAAATAAATAAGGACCCAACATGACATGATTGAGATCTCTAATTATTTTATATGCCTGTTCTAACAGAATGTAATAATCTGATTAATAATCAAATTGCAAAAAAACAGACACCTGGAAGAAAGTAACCACATGAGGTGTGGAATTACAGATCATAATTCATGCAGTCTGATTTCTGGTCCATATATATTCTTTGCATCACAATATAATATTAAACAAGTCATAATTTTTTAAAAAATAAAGCAAAATTCTGTCAGCATTTACAACACACCCTCTATAGGCAGGAAAATATAAGCAATATAATTCTATAATAATTCTGAAACTAAATATGTCAGTGTAGTGTTCCATCTCACCCTCTAATTCAAATTCACAAATATTACATCAGTAATAAAGGAGTACTATCATTGCCAATGATGGGTTTCTTTAGTGATGTAGACCATGACTTTTGTTATACGGCTAGAGGACTTCCCAACCTGCTGTGTTAAAATCATGGGCTTAACAACCCAGCACAGCATTCTAGTATGTTCCTATTTATTTAATGCTTTCTTTCATCCTTGGGCATAGGTTGTGGTTAAATCGTAGAATTTGGCTCATCCTCCCAGGAGGATGGCACACTCCTCTGAGCATGAAATGTCAAATCACTGCCAGCTGCTGTGGGGGAGATGGTGGTGCATGACATAGGGTATCTATGTCAACTGAAGCCAACTGCTAGGGGGATTAGGTGCCAGTATAGCACCTGCTATGCCAATCTATCCTAGTTCATGGCGGAGAAATGCTTTAACATAGCATTTCTACAAGCTCTCCATATGTGTAACTACCCCAGTATAGGCCAGCTTTAGATGAGCATTGTTAATCAATGTTTGATGCAAACTTTGGGCCAGATTTATCAAATGTTTTCTCCCATGTTGTTATTATTAAGAAAACTCCTAGATAAATTAGACTCAGCATCTCTTTAGACAAGGGGTGTGACCATAACATGGATCTACAAATCAGAAAAAGGTCTGCTAATCCTAAGTTTAAGTTCTGCCAAACTCCAACTGTAAGTACATCCATTGAACTCCCTTCTTGTAGTAGATTTAATGGAAGCAAATAATAATAATATTATTAACACCATTGATCTCTTTGAAAGCTATCTTGTAGCCCAGGTGCCAAAAATGCTCAACATGTATAAGTGTGAACTGTGTATTGGGTTCTGGTAAGGATCAGCATAGCAAGCAGTGCTTTGGTTTACACAGACTGATTGTGGTAGCAGACAATATGCCATCATAAATGAGATAAAAATCAAAATGAAGCAGAATTAGAATGATTTTTCGACTGGATTTACTCAAAAGCATTTTGGCCACTGGAGGTTAACTATCATAGCAGGAGATATTCACAAGATATTTGCAGCATACATGAGGAGCCCCCATAGTCACTCCATCCAGAGACATATATACACCCAAATAGATACATGCCTTTTATTTACCTTTGCCATTCCTCAAACATGTATATATTTACTCCTGCGTGAGGCTGATGTAAACCAAGGATGGAGCACAGTCACAGTTGTCGGCTTCTATTACTGCCTAAGGAAATAATTTTGGCATCTTTTAACGATGTTTTTATGCTTCCATAAAATTAGGAAAGCTAAGTACAGCAAACACTATTTTTCACTCTATCAAATAATAGCCCCTCATTAACCCCTGCTCCACTTCCTTCCCCCTTTTTAATCAGCCATCATGGTGTTAATTTTTTTTTTTGACATACAGGGAATCTGAACCATATTTTTTTAAATAAATTTAGGATGTGATTTATCCACTAAACTCACCAAATATCTTTTGGCCATACATTTTTCTTATGCCCTAAATTTAGGTGCATTGACTCTTCAATACCTGATACCTATATCTATTTTTCCACTAGTATCACTGTTTTAATGCTTTCTGACATTTCTTTGGTGATTCAAGATAGCTCTAAAACCTAACCATACTACTGTGGATATCTGACATAGCAGCTAAATACTAAAGGATGTACAGCAAGTGTTTAATAGTGAACAGCTGAGAAAAGATATTTTTTATGGCCTTCCCTGCACAGCTTCTTGAGGTATGACCTGCAAAGTTTGTGGCAATCTAGGCAGTGTTCCTGTTTCTAGCCGAGATAAACATTTACGCTCTATTCAGTTCAAACAGGAAAAAGGTAACCCTAGGACGTGACCTTTAATTTCTTTGAGACTGTAAAAGAGCAAGTCTCCACTGCAATGCAGTTAAACATCTATGAAAAGACAGAGGTCTAAGCACACTGCTCCCTTGCTTTGTTATTACAGGTGTACTCCATTCTACATTCTATGAAGAAGGATCAATTATTTGCCCAAGGACGCAATCTTCAGGCAGCTTGTGAGTAGATGTGCAATGATAACAGACTGGCATTAGAGACGCATAAAGAGAAAGATAATATAATGAAAAGATTATTGATGGGCCAATGAAAAAGCAGTTAAGTAAATAAAAATGAACTGTGCTTAACCAAATTTTGCTTCTCTGCAGTGTTGTTATAATTGTGTACTGTTTTATTGTTCAGATCAGTGCAAATGCACTGTACAAGGTTCAAACTTCGCATTTACTGCAGTAAGAAGGTAGATAAAAGCATTTTAAAAGCTCTGGGAGTTCATATTTATATTGTAATTTAGTTTCCAGAAAAAAATCACTTTTTAATAACTTCATTTGCTGTAAAAAAATGTTCTAATACTTCTTTTTTCTTATCTGCTGTGATGACTGTTACTTCCATAGCCATTTTCTATTCAGGGTTCTACGTTCTGATGTTTCTGTGCCCAAACACAAAATGGCTGCTGCTAGAGGCAGACAGAATCAAGGCAGATACCAAACTATAAATGACAAGACTGCTACAGATTCTTGCTCAGGTATTTTTGTGTAGTAAAAACAGCATTACAGAACCCTGAAGGTCAAAAGAAGACAATGGAAGATGAATTCTGAGAATATTGCCCTGTCAATAAATATGTACTTAGAAGAATAAACTTTTTGAAAGCAACTGTGAAATATGTTTCATGTTTCAGTTATTTTATATTAAAAAGGCTGATCAGTAGTTTTAGGTGATGGTTGAGATTTATTTGACATGTCTATTTAAAGTTAAGTTGACATGTTCTTTTGACATATTCAGTCTGTGGTAAATTTCTAGTGTTCATGAAATATTATGTAAAAATTGTTAAATTATAATTCCTGTACTACTCGCCTGATGTCTTAGATCTTTAGTTAATATGTATTAGGACATCTCATTAGTGTAGCGCTCGGGGGTGGACCCTTGTCCTGGGGCAGTGGAGAATGGCTCCCTGGTAGGGACCAGGAAGCACCTGTCCCCAGGGGGCAGAGCACTGGAAGAGACTTGGATGAGCTTCACCACGGGAAGCCCGCGGTCCCCCCGGGTGGAGCTCGTAGGGGCCCGGGCCACTTGGACTTAGGTGGGTCTTGCAGGGTCTCCTGGAGAGGTAGTAGACAGGAAGATCAAGGAACAGGCCGAGGTCAGTACCAGAGAGACAGTCCGAGACGAACGCAGAAACAGAGGGACGCTGGAACAGCAGGACGCCGGAGCAGCAGGACGCCGGAGCAGCAGGACACTGGAACAGAATTCAAGGGAACCTAAGGCAAAGGAGAAAACCTGTTGCAAAGGCAAGCTCTGACTGTCAGAGCTTGCCTTAAATAAGGCTGGACAAGTGACGTCATCCGGTCGGGCCTGATAGCCCTAGCGTGCCGCGGCCCCTTTAATTCCTGAGAAGGAGGGTGCGCGCATGTTAGGGAAATCCCAGAAGTGCAGGAGCCTCGATGACGGCACGTCAGCCGCTGGACAAGCCCGGGGATGGCGGCGGCACCTCCAGCGCGCCGTGAGGCCGCACGCGGCTGGCAGGGCCGCGGCAAGAAAGTGAGCAGGGCCAGCCACGGTGCCCGTGGCCAGCTGTCGCAACAGTACGCCCTCCTCAAAGGCCCCCCTCCCCCCGGAGGGGACAAAAAGGCTGGAGGAACCTCAAACGGGGACTCGTATGCATATGATGATTGACCTTTGTTGGGGGCGGAGCACTGGAAGAGACAGAGACTTGGATGAGCTTCACCACTGGAAGCCCGCGGTCCCCCCAGGTGGAGCCCGTAGGGACCCGGGCCGCTTGGACTTAGGTGGGCCTCGCAGGGTCTCCTGGAGAGGTAGTAGACAGGAAGATCAAGGAACAGGCCGAGGTCAGTACCAGAGAGACAGTCCGAGGGTACTACCTGGGAGACAAACAGATGAATGCAGAAACAGAGGGACGCTGGAACAGAAGGACGCTGGAGCAGAATTCAAGGGAACCTAAGGCAAAGGAGAAAACCTGTTGCAAAGGCAAGCTCTGACTGTCAGAGCGGGCCTGACAGCCCTAGCGCGCCGCGGCACTTTTAATTCCTGAGAAGGAGGGCGTGTGCGTGCTAGAAAAATCCCGGAAGTGCAGCGGCCTCGGTGACGACGCGTCGGCCGCCGGACAAGCCCGGGGGACGGCGGTGGCACCTCCAGCGTGCCGTGAGGCCGCACACAGCCGGCAGGGCCACGGTGAGAAGGTGAACAGGGCCAGCCACGGTGCCCGTGGCCGGCCGTAGCAACAATTAGATTTAGACTAATCCATATTTATGAACACTATCTCTGTAAACTGTCATTAATTGTTGATTTATAGTATGAATGTTACATTTGTAAAGTTGTGCTCTTTATATGGAATGATGGTATATAAAATGTCTAAATAAATAAATAAATAAATAAATAAATAAATGATATACTGACAGCACAGGAAACATTTGTTTTCCATTTACATATCAGGTGGAAGAAGAGCAACAGCAATCCAAAGGTTTCTCACATTGTTCTGCTAATGGGCTTCAACTGTATTCTGCATGGACCAACTCTAAAGATCTAAGAATGGCTAACATCTGAGTTATTATAGTCCATTCTAATACAGACTTCTACCACTCCTGTTACAACATCAATTTTATTAGAAAAATAATTTGTGCAAAATACTTTTTATTACTGACCAGGAAGATTTCCAATACTGATATTCTTCTCTTGGGTAAAGCAAGTATTCTTACCTGTAAACATTGTTCTCCATAGAAGGTAGGATGAATTAGTCATTACTGCATGGCTGACATCATCGAATGATGCTGACTAACCCAGTTCTCAGTAAGGACTTTAATGAGTATGTGTGGGAATGCCTGCACACATACTGCCTCGTGATCCCCTCAGTCTTTTTCAGAGCTTAAGCTTTAGTAGTTGACTTTCCAGAGAAATTTATTTATTTATTTATTTATTTATTTTGCACTTTTATATACCGATTTTCCAATAACAGAGCTACTGATCAATTCGGTTTACATTCTGAACAGAACAATGACAAGTTAATGTCTTACAATGAACAGGTAAAAGTAACTTGGATACAGCTATATGGGGTAATAACATAACATAACATAACGTAAATGCTACAGAGCCTAATGTAGGCTAAAACAAAGAAGCAAGGTATCAATCTGGGAATGGATTTAAGTCTGTTAAGGATTCAAAGAAGGCCTGAGAGTTCTGGATATGATCTATATAGTTCTCTGGGGGGGTTACTAAAGAAGGGTCCTTGGCATGAATAGTTCGGCAGGCTGTTGCTTATGAGAACGCTTGATTCTCATGGAAATGAGAATGGAAATGTATAAGAAATGGAAAGGTATTAAGAATGTTAATTCGTCCTGCTGTCTATAGGGAACCCTGTTTGCAGGTAAGCAAACTTACTTTCTCCATTGACAAGCAGACATGAATTATCCATTACACATGGGGAGTCCTAAGCTGAGGGCTGCAATGTAGATAAACTTACTTAGACAACTGAGTGAACAAGCTGTGCAGATCTGCTAGTCCAAAATTACTGTCTCCTCGGGACATGCTGTCTAGACAGTAGTGGTATGTGAAAGTGTTTACAGATGACAAAATAGTGGTTTTGCAATTATCTTCAATGGAAGCTCACTTGATGAACCTTGACAGAGTCTATAATCTGTAAGCCAGCTAGCACATAACAGTATGCTATATGGACCACTAACCAATTGGACAGTTTGTTTGGCAACTCCCTTCCCAATCTATTGAGATCAAAGGACATGAACAGTTGAGAAGTTTGATGGTGAGGTTGTGTCCTCTGTAGGTAATAAGCCAGGGCTCTCTTAGAGTCCAAGAAGAGAAGAGCCCATTCTCCTTTTGATGCAAAAGATCCTGAAAAGAATACAGAAAGCACAATAGCTTGATTACTGTGTCACTTTCAGAAAGAACCTGGAATGAGTTCACAAAACTGAAGGTATGGTAAATATGAAACTAGAACCTATAGTTCACTTAACCTCCATGCCGAAGCAATGGTCACTAAAAACAACATTTTCCAGGTGAAAAACTTCAAGTCCACCAACTCAAGCAATTCAAACAAAGCTTTCAGCATTTGAGCTATGATTACATTGAAGACCCAAGGAATTGGAGGTTTACTAACCAGAGGTCTAGAATGATACTCATATTTATGAAAGGATTGTATCAAAGAGTGGAGAGAGATCAGAGGCCCCTCCACCTGCTGCTGATATGCTGCAAAGACACTGAAATGAAGCCTGACTGAAGAGGTGCTGAGGCCTCAGGAAGAATAGATATTGAAGAAGTCCTTTGGTCCACAGAAGAAAGAATCCAGGTGGCTGGTCCCATACCAAGTCGAGAATCTCTTCCACTTGAAACTTAGGATCATCTGGTTGATGGATTTCTAGCTGAAATCGGAGCATCCTCCATTTCCTTTGGAAGGAATAAGGCGGAGACTATTGTGCTTTCAACATCCATGCTGTGAGGGTCAGAGATGGAAGGTTAGGATGGCAAAGCCTTCCTTTCTCCTGTGTCATGACAGTCTGAGATATCCTCAGTGGAAGTGGAGAATTAACCAAGACAGATCAGATATGGAAACAAACTTGCCATGGCCAGGATCATCCTCACCTTGTCTTGAAGGATCTTCTGGAAGTTCCTGGTGATTAGAAGAATCTGTGGGGATCCATAGAGTAGGCTGACATTCCAGTTTAGCAGAAAAGCATCAGAAGCTGATCTTAAGGAGCAGACATTTTTTATTTTCCTGTTGACTACTGAGATGAACAAGTCAAACACCAGCTTTCCCCAGTGACTCAAAAGGCATTCATGACCCTTTGATCCATGAACCACTCATGCAACTGTAACATTCTGTTGAGATGGTCCAGCAGAAGTTAGATCACTTAGAGATGGGCACTGTGATGTCCTGCCCATTACCAGATTTGGGTGGCCTCCAGGCAGACGGTATAAGCACCTATACCTCACTGTTTGTTTATATAGAACATGACCATTAGGTTGTCTGTCTGGATTAAGATTTTCATTCCCAAGAGGTGAGAGAAAGCTCTCAGAGCATAGCAAATAGTTCACAGCTCCAGGTGATTTATCTGTAGATGATTCTCTATTGGTGACCAAAATTCATAGAGCCATGTATACTGGTGTGTGCCCTCCTCCACTCCTTGGTGGAGATGTCAGCAGACAATCACTTAATGTGGTAGGACTCATAATGCAAGAACTACCTTTAGAACTTCTGGATCCATCTACCTTTGAAGGGATGCTCTCATTCCGGAGGTCATGGAGATTTGAGATGATCCCATTGGCTTCAGAGACCCAATGTAGTCCCCACATGTGTAAATGAGTAAGAGGTATCACAAGCATCATGGCCATCATGTGACCAAGCAAAATCAGGACTAACCTTGCTGATGTTCGATTCTATTGAAGTAAGACCCTTACCAGGACCACTGGCAATGCAGCTCATCAAAAACTGATGTCCAGTTAGGCCATTTCTGCTGCTGAGCCTTAGGCTGATCCTCTTTCCTCTGTTGATCTCAAGTGGGAGAAGCCTGATGATCCTGAAAAGGGCTGAAGGGACATTTCTGGAAGAATGAGTTCTTGTAAGAGAAATGGAGAAATTACTACTTACCCGATAATTTCCTTTCTTTTAGTGAAGGGTAGGCCAATCCCAACGAGTGGGTTATGCACCTCTCCCAGCAGATGGAGACAGAGCAAAAGCTGACGTCATGGCTATATTTTCCCATCCCAACATCAGCCCGCTAGTATTCTTTGTAAAAACCAAACTGTGGACAAACCTGATTAAACTCAAACATTATTAGCATCAGGCAACCATTTGCGTTTCTTAACCAACAGGATCACTGAGCTCAGCCAAAAGAAGGAACATATCTAGCTAACTAAGGGCTATAGTAGCCACTTACCAGTTATCAACAAAAAGCAGGAATCATACTCTTCATCGTACCCCCAAAAAGGCTAACCACAAAATCCAAATCTGGCAGCCGAGGGCGGGTCTGGAATTGACCTACCCTTCACTAAAGGAAAGGAAATTATTAGATAAGTAGTAATTTCTCCTTCCTTAGCATTTGGGTAGATCAAGCCCAACAAGTGGGATATACAAAAGCTAATCCTGAAAAGGGCAAGTCAAAACCACCCATGCAAAAGTGGCATCCTCCTTGGTCCTAACATCCAAGTGGTAATAACTGAAGGTGTGCAAAAATGATCATGTTGCTGCTCGGCAAATTTCATTCGGCGACAATTAATGAAGCTCCGCCCAAAATACCGCCTGAGCCCTCATGGAATTCAGTCTAATCTGCTTCGGTTAGGCAACCTCAGCAGCCACATAGGCTGCTATAATGACCTCCTTGACTCAGCGGGCAATTGTTGCCCACAACACTGGTGCTCACTGCTTACCTCCACCATGGAGCACAAACAGGCAATCAGACTTCCGAACAGTCTTAGTCACCTCCAAGTAGCTCAGTAAATGAAGCATGTCCAAGGAATGTAAAAAGCGGTATGCAGCTTCATCTCTGTCCCTGGCAGTGAAATGTCCCAGGCAGTGAAAAGTGCTGATTCAAATGAAAGTCCAAAAACACTTTGGGCAAATAGGAAGGCACAGTCTGAAGCTGAACTGCACCATGAGTCATACGGAGAGAAGGTTCATGGCAGGAAAGAGCCTGCAGCTCAGAGACTCGACGAGCCAAACAGATTAATACCAGAAATACTATCTTCAAAGTAAGCATCCGCAAGGAAAGAGTACATAGCGGTTGAAAAGGTGGACGAGTCAGGAACTCAAAGACCAAGTTAAGATCCCACAAAGGCACCGGAATCTACAACAGGGGACGAAGATGTTTAACTCCTCATAAGAAATGGGACACATCCAGATTGGAAGAAAAAGGCTCTCTATTGACGCTTCCCTTGTAACAAGCCAATGCTGCGACTTGAACCTTCAAGGTATTAAGGGCCAAACCCTTAAGCAAACCCTCCTGTAAAAATTTAAAAATCAAAGGAATATCCAACTTGAGCAGTTGAATACCTCGCTCAGAACACCAGGCCTCAAAGACCCTCCAAACTCTAATGTAAGCTAGAGAAGTAGAAAATTTCTGGGCCCGAAGAAGAGTGGAAATTACAGATGGCAAATAACTGCGCTTCAACAGCTGAGCCTTTCAATGGCCAAACCGTAAGACAGAACCGATCTTCATGCAGAATGGACCCCTGATGTAACAGATCCATCCGAGGCAGTAGCTGGAAGGGACTGTCCACCAGAAGTCTCTGGAGATTGGTGTAACATGACCTTCGAGCCCAATCCAGAGCCACTAAAAAGACGGTGTTGGTTTGATTTGCAATCATCTGTACCAGCCTGCCCAAAGGCCAAGGTGGGAACGCAAACAGCAGGGCGCCATGTGGGCACTCCTAAATGAGAGCATCTATGTCCATCACTTTTGGATCCCACTTGCAAATGAAAAAGTGTGGAACTTTCGCATTGTTGAAATTCACCAACAAATCTAGATCCAATAAGCCCCAGTGGTCCACCAGGAGCTGAAAGGCCTCATGCACCAGCTCCCATTCTCCTGCTGAGGATATTGTCCTTTCCGGAAATGTGAGAGGCAGATATGCTTAGGAGATGCTGCTCCGCCCATACCATGAGCGCATCTATCTCCTCTGACACCTGTCGACTCTTGGTTTCACCTTGATGATTGATGTAAGCCACCACTGTCGCATTGTCGGACATTATTTGGACCCCCCAAGCCTCTAGCCACTCGGTGAACCACAGGCACACCAACAGAACCACTTGTGCCTCCAGTCTGCTGAAGTTCCACTGCAGCTCTATTGCATTCCAGCGCCCTTGCTCCACCAACTCCTGACAGTGAGCACCCTAGCCCTGGAGGCTCACATCTGTTGTAATTACCAATCAATCCAGCGTCAATAGGGAAATTCCCTTCCTGAGATGGTCTGCATGTAACCATCAGTTCAACTAGGATTTCACTTCTAATGGAAAGAGCAGCCTCACCGCATAATTCTGCGACTGCCGACTCCATCGGGAGAACAAGGCGGGCTGAAAAGGGCGCATATGTGCCCTTGCCCAGGGAACCACTTCTAATATGGTAGCCATCAACCCCAGAACTTGTAGATAAGATCACACGGTTGGACGAACAGAGTTCCGCAGGAATCAGACTCACAGCAGTAATGAGTGGATCCGAGACTCCGGCAGAAACACTTTGCCCTGCCTTGTATTGAATTGAACCCCAAGATACTCTAGGGTCTGAGACAGCAAATTGCTCTTGGCCAGATTCACTACCCAGCCTAGTTCCTGTAGCAAGGAAACCACCCTGCGGGAAATGCAAAGACTCTCTTCCAATGTCTTGGCTTGAATCAACCAGTCATTCAGATGGGGTGAACTAGAATGCCCTCCTTGTGAAGGGCCACTGCTACCACTACATGACCTTGGAAAAGGTCCGGGGCACTGTGTCTAGTGTGAAAAGCAAGGCCTGAAACTGGTAATGACAATCTAGGGCAGTGGTTCTCAACCCTGTCCTGGGGACCCCCCAGCCAGTCGGGTTTTCAGGATATCCACAATGAATATGCATGAGAGAAAATGTGCATGTTATGGAGGCAGTGTATGCAAATTTTCTCTCATACATATTCATTGTGGATATCCTGAAAACCCGACTGGCTGGGGGGGTCCCCAGGACAGGGTTGAGAACCACTGATCTAGGGTGACAAATCGGAGGACCAGCTGATGTTTTTTTGTCCTGCGAGCCATTGTCCCGAGGACTCAACCCACAGACCAATCAGGGGAGGAGACACCCCTGTTGCGTCTCCCTCAGTCCCACTCCCCTCAGTCTAAAGAGATGGACCACTGTCGTCAAAATCGAAAGGAGGCAAATCTCCCCGAGCATCCAGGCAGCACTGACACAGGCTTAAAGAAAGCTCTAGCTGAATGGCTCTAATGTGGCAGGCAGCACAGACAGATAGGTGCTTAGGTTTCTTTGCTACGAGCGCTATACTAAAAGCGCACAGCCCGAAGAAGGCTTGCACCTAGCTTTCCCATGCATACAAACACGTCTAATATAGACGCACAAAAAATGTGCATCCAAGCCCATGCGCCTTGGCCATTCATCCCAGTGGATGCCCAAACTGGATGCCCAGGACCGATGCCTAAACTGGGTGCACAAGATGTGCGTCCAGAAGGAAGAACATCCAATTGCATGCATAAAAGAGAATGGGTGCACATCTGGATGCACAAGCACACGCCGATGGTCTGCAGCAAAAAGCACTCAAAAGTACCCACGGGCTATCGCATGCCAAATGGGAGAAGCCTAGAAGCAGGACCTAGCTAAAAGGCTGCTCAACCTGCCATTCCTGCAATCTCTCCTCACCTCACAGAACTCCCCAGAAACGGGACAGCCGAACGCCAAGGAAATAGACCCTTCTGCTGTCTTCCTGTCGCTGACTTTTTTTTTTTTTTTCATACGTTAAAAACTTTTACCTGAGCTCAGCCATCCTTGGCTGAGAAGAGGAATGGATCCCAGCTATGGGGAAGACGGCTAAAGCCTTCACTGCCAAGGCTCTCTTGGCCTCCAACCTCTAATTGGAATTTAGGTCCATGCCAGTCAAGGCTACCGGATTGAGGCACTCTACTAAGGGAGGGACTGTACCTCAGGAGGCAAATGGTGCTACATAGACATCTCCTTTCCAACTTCTTTCTTGTATCCCACTGTCATATTAGTAAAATATTTTTTTTCATTTGCAGTTTATCAACAAGTAGGTCCTGCTTTATCAAAGAATGAAAGAAAACCTTTCATGAATCACATCCATGGTTTCCAAATCCTAACTGACTACTTTTTTCAAAATGCTCCAATCTCATCGTTTCTTACAGCAAATTTTGCTGAAAGAAAACCAAAGGATTAACTGTGAAGCTACACAAAAGGCACAGCTAAAATAGTCAGTGAATAACATTTTCACAATGGCTGTTCACATTTGGTGCACAGTATTTTAAAACTCTTAAACATTTGCCTGCGATCCTGAGATAGCACAGTTAGTTTAGGAGAATATGACAATGCAGGGGCTACTACTGAACAGAGAAAGTGAACAAAGTCCGCATGTTTTTGATGACACCTGTTTACAAAAAATGCAAGAAACATTTGTTACCATATGCTAATATCTGATTCAAAATAAAGTTGTACCCATATTAAGGCAAATTTTAAAAGTCCTAGACGTGCCAAAGCCGGAAGATATGTGCAGAGGTCGGGCTGGTGCATGCCACACAGATTTTAAACAATGCGTGAGTAGGTACGTGTACAAAGAATTTTTTGCAAAAAGGGGCAGGGTGTAGGCATAGTCTGAGCAGGGCATGGGCATGGCCATTCTGAGATTTCTCAATAAAATCGGTGTGTAAGTATTTATACACTAAAGCTTGCGCTGGGGTCCCCTACCACAAAACTTTACTCCTGCTATGGATGGCGTCAGTCCTGAAACCAAAAAATCTAAAGAGTTTTGGGTTGGGGCTAACAGGGTAAAAGGCTAGTTAACTGTGGGGGAGGGGGGAGTTAGGAAGTCCTATCCTTTACCGGCTGAACTGGGAATGAATTGGGGAAACTGGTAATTGCATCAGCATCTGTCTACTAAAATCCCCCCACTTACACGGTAAAGCACACATGCACGCGTTTATATAAAATTATGTGCACATGTATGTGCGTACGTTAAAAATTGGCTGCATATATTGACACAAGCTGGCATACACATGTATATGAGCGCTCGCGCAGCTGTTTAAAAGTTACCATTCCCGTGTTGGGCAGTATTTTAAAAGTTCACACAAGAAGCAGGAATACTTACAACCTGAACCAATTACAAAATTTATGCTTAAGTTCTGAAATTCTTTAAGTAGCTCCCCTGGATTTCTTTTGAACACCTGAGAACAATCATGTTCATAATAATGTTATAAATTAAAATTCTTGTACATGGAGTGATATTGCAAAGGTTGCTTCCAGACTTAATGCAGGCTGACTGGATTTGAGCACACGAAAATGTGTGACAGTTCTGAACAGGGATGTTCAAATCTTCCATGGTGGAACTGGAATCAGGTGCATTTCAGTCTGTTTTGAGATTGACTAAATCCTTGGTTTTCAGAAATCACTGAGAGATACATTATTCCCTGTATATGTCAGGGAAAGCCAAAGTGGAGCCTCAAAACTACAAAGCCAATCAACTAATGCAAGGAATTCCACCTCTACAGTACTTCAGATTTTACACACATGCTTTGCGAAGCTGCCTGGCACAGGGGTGGCTCAAGGCAATTTGCTGCCTGAGACGAAGGAAGAGATGGCACCCCCCCCCAGTCCCCCCAGCCCCTCTCACCCTCCTGCTCCTCTGCCCCCTCACTCCTCCTCTGCCCCCCCACACCACACCCTTCTACACACACTCACTCTCACCAGGGCCTTCATCTTCACCATGCGTGGGACAGGCTCCGCTCGCGACTTGCCGGGCCTTCATCTTCACCGTGAGTGGGACAGGCTCCGCTCGCGACTTGCCGGAGCCTTCATCATGCGTGGGACAGGCTCCGCTCGTGACTTGCCGGGCCTTCATCTTCACCGTGAGTGGGACAGGCTCCGCTCGCGACTTGCCGGGCCTTCATCTTCACCGTGAGTGGGACAGGCTCCGCTCGCGACTTGCCGGAGCCTTCATCATGCGTGGGACAGGCTCCGCTCGTGACTTGCCGGGCCTTCATCTTCACCGTGAGTGGGACAGGCTCCGCTCGCGACTTGCCGGGCCTTCATCTTCACCGTGAGTGGGACAGGCTCCGCTCGCAACGTGCCGGGCCTTCATCTTCCAAATAAGGGGCGGAGCATGGGCATGGGCTGGGTGGGGCATGGGCATTTCTGGATTTCAACTTCAAGTTAGCATGTAAATAATTATGCGCGTAGGCGCACACCAGGGTCCCCTGCCGCGTAACTTTACTTCTGCTATGGTTGACGTGCAAGTTGTAAAATAAGGAGAGGCAGACAGATTAGTGGGGTTTTAAGGGTCAGGGCTACCAGGGGAGAAGGGAGCCTATTAAATTAAGGGGTTTGGAAGTCCTATTTCTTACCTGAGAGAACTGGGAATGAACTGGGAAAACTGGTAATGGCGTCAGCGCATGTGTCTTTTAAAATCCCCCAATTACGTGGTAGAAGCCGCATTTGCGTGCAAAGATATGCGTCCACTTAAAACTGCATGTACATGTGCGTGTGGTAAGGCAATTTTATAAAATGCATGCCTATATGCACGTATGTTATAAAATAGCGGCATCCCTTGGTGCAGGCCAACAAACATGCACACATGTGCACCTGCACGCCTATTTAAAAGTTACCATCCTTACCTTTTACATGCACTAAGCCCAGGACAATTTTATAACAGACACTTAAGCACATAAAATCAGATATTATGCGCATAAATAGTTTTGAAAATCGGGCAAATAATTCCCATCCCATTTAGGAAAAAAATCCCAGTGAATACAGTGCTTAACTTTGAGAAAAAAATAACAAGCAAAAGTACAGCAACAGGAAGCCAATTTACTTTTTTAGAGCCTCAGAATTGTAAACTATTCCTTATTTGTAATTTTGACCTTTTAACACTTTGGTACAGTTTAATGTCCTTGGGTATAGTCTTCAATTTGGATATTCTTCATCTGTTTTGTCCTGCTTGCTTTAGATAAGCCATCTCACATATTTCTAGTCTAAGACAAAATACCTTTTTTTTTTTTGAAGAATTACAGCCGGCTCATACAGAACATAAAAACTGTCATTTATTGAAAAGCCCAAACCTCACAAACCTATATATATATATATATATATATATATATTACACTAAACTCTAGGCTAGTATGACCCTAGGGATGTTATCTCAGTCTTGAATCTGCATTTCATAAAAGAATGAAATCAATTTTACTTGGATCTTAAATGGCATCTATGAAATCAGTAGGTCTTTTTTAGTTGAGAATTACGGCCTTGAGCAAGCCAACAAATATAATGTTACCTAATTATAATTGCCCCATCATATTCTTTAAACCAGTCTGAAATGCAGTGTTTTAATACAATTCTTTGTATATTGAGTTGATTATAAATTGCCCTTATTTCAATGAAGTTGTCCTATGCTCTGCTGCAAATGGTACATTTTAGACATTTTGGCTTGCTCCAGAAAAATGTTTAATTTGCTGTACCTTCTCATGATTTCTGTCAAAGCACTTCATCAATCAGCAAGTTACAAAGACTAATACTTCATTTGAATTTCACGGATTTTACCTTCCTTGGGGGAACGGCAAGAAGAACATTAGAGTGGAAAGAACAACTGGACAACAGATTTATATGGTAACAGCAGCAACATTACTTCTGTTAGATGAAGAAAACAGAAAAACTGATATTCCCCATTAGAAAAACCTGCATTTTAGCTACATGCCATCTTCTTCCTAGATCAGGGCTAAGCAACTCTGGTCCAGGAGTGCTGTAAACAGATCAGCTTTTTAGGATATCTACAGTGAATATGCATGAGATAGATTTGCATGCACTGTCTCCAATGTATGTAAATATATCTCATGCCTATTTATTGTAGATGTCCTGAAAAGGCAACTCCGGACCGGAGTTGCCTACCCCTGTACATACATACGCTATATACGCTACATTTACTGACAATCACAGCTCTTCCCTGATGCCCTGTATTGTGTTATTTCTAGGGTTTAATAACAATCAGCTCTTATATATTCACAGAGGTTTTGCAGGAACCAGGAGATAACAGAAATTGCAGTTCTTCAATATTTCATAAGAATATTGTGCAACACGACAAGTTTTCAGAGATCAGATTTTACAGTTTGCTATCGGAAAAGGCATCAGCTAACCTTTATGGACTTGCATGCAAGACACTGTTTCTATAAGCAAATGACGTCACAAAGGGATGCTTGCAAGAAGGGAAACAAACATTTCCCTGTTTCCAGCATACAAACATTCCAGGTGTAAACAATTTTCTAAATTTGATGGCTTACGTCAATCTATAGTATACTAGAGTCAGGACTGGCTTCTACCAGGTCTCAAGCCAGGGGTCTGAGCAGCTGGAAGGCTGGTGCCTTGCTCTCTTTGCCACTGGAGGGCACTGGTGAATGCATACTGGTGCAAAAGAAGAGACCATGCAGGCAGCCTGCTGGAAAAGCCAAAGATGGTGCCCCTGACGAAACAGATAAGTCCCAGGTCCTAGAAAAGAGGCTGCAGGGAACAGAGGATTCTATTCTCAGAAACTTGACAGCTGTCAAGCCACTATGGATCCAAGAATCTGTGATTGATGGGAACTGACCAGTTATGAATACTTGGATATCCTAATACGAATACTTGAGATATGATTTGAGAAACTTGACCTCTGTGTGTGTACCTGAACCTGAGAAACAAATAGATGTAAAGATACTATGAAGAGAACTGCCTTGAATTATCAATGAACTTGTATATACCTGAGCCATGCTCTGGGTGAGCTACCATTTTGTTTCTGGTTTATTATATATGCTCTAGAGATGTGTATTAGTTTTTAAACAAAATGAAAAATGTAATGAAATACCCATATTTTGTTTCACTTAAAAACTAATAAAAATCCCTCCAAATTTTTTTTGTGTGCTGTTTACTTTGGTTTTGGAAAATCAACATAAACAGAACCACCAAAACAGCAAAATTAAATCTCCCCCCTACTCATCCACCCAAAGTGGTCTCTAACCTCCTTCCTGTGGTCTGTGAAGCAGAAAGGGGCAGAAGCAATTCCTACTTGCTCCTGCCCAACCAGGTCCTGATTTGACACTGGGCAGCCCTAAGGCTGGCACCGTTTTGTTATACAGCAGTACATATAGCATTACAACAAAATGGTGCCATCCTGGTGATTGCTCCTGCCTTTCTCTATTTCACAGGCCCCCAGGAAGGAGGTAAGACACTTCTGAGGGTGGGCTGGTGGAGGCCTTATAGGGAAGGCCCAAAGAGAGGGTGTGAATTGTGCTAATTTGTTGCCGGTGTGTGTGTGTATGCGTTGGAGTAATTTCTTTTTTTTTTCAAATATAAATGTTTATTTCAGTTCAGTAAACAAACCAAACCAAAATAAACATTACACAAACCAAAAAACAATTTTTAAAAAACCAAAATGAGAAAATAAAATATGAAAAAAATGTTCCCTGCAAAGCATGTGCTCTGCTTTTGAACCTGCTAGATATCAGAATCATTTTTCCGCTGCCTGTTGCCGCTAAAATATACTGGTTACGATTCTTCTTTTTTTAAGTGACTATATTGTGTTTGCATGCCAAATTTTATATGTCCCTGTGGTAACTTGGGTGATAGCAGCCTAGGAAACAGCCAAGAGAAAAAGGAGGCAGACTCTGGCAGTTTCCTTTATGTGCAATTTATTTGTAGTGAAAACAAAATCAAACAAAGAATGCAGCTCACCTGAAGCTCAGGTAGCACACAGACATCAAACTTACCAGGTCTTTGCACAGACTGGATTCCTGCCTGCTCCCCGGGGCCTGTCTAATCCTTCTAGGCCCTGAGTTCTTATACTCTGATGAGGGGCTCCTCCCTTCACCCAGGATTCCTTGTGAGTCTGGATCTTAAGGAGGACCAGACGAGACAGCTGTGTCTCATCCCTTAAGGTAGTCTGAGAGAGTTTCCTATATAATCGCTCACATATCCTCCCTCTCAGCTCAGCTTTGTTTAAATGAGCACCTGCCTGTACTAGGGACACCTCTCTAGACAGGAAATCTGCATTGGTGTTTACCCTGCCTGCCCTATCTCGTATTTTATATTTGAAGGGCTATAGGCCCAGGAACCATCTCATCACCCTTGCATTGGACTTCTTCTTGGTGGTCCATTATGAGCATTAACTGCCATCCCAGCAGGTAGTAGGATGAGGCCTCAAAGGCCCACTTGACTGCCAAAGCCTACTTCTCAACCATTGAGTAATGCCTCTCTCACAGCATCAGCTTCTGGCTAATGCATGTTATAGGATGTTCTTGGCCATCCTTATCTTGGACTAAGGCTGCTCCCAAGCCTACTTCTGAGGTATCGGTCTACATCGTAAAGGGTTTGGTGAAGTCTTCAATTGACAGGATCAGTTTGGAGCACAATGCCTCTATCAGAGTCCAAAAGGCCTCTTTTCCTTCAGCTGACCACTTTACCTTCTCTGGTGCTTTTTTCAACAACAGCCTTGTGAGCGGCTCCACCTTCTCCAATTAATTGGGGATAAAACTTCTACAATATCCTGTGAGGCCCAGGAACATCTCACTTTTGCTTTTGTTTGTGGGACTGCCTCAAACTTCCAGGACTGTTTATGGAGCCTGCCCTTCCCCAGATTGTAGCTAAGATACTGGACTTCTAGACCTCCTAGCAAGCACGTCTTAGAGTTGGCGACTGGTTAGAACGGCATGGAGTTGACTTAGGTGTATCTTCCAATCTGGGCTGTACACTACGATGTCATCCAAGTAGGCGGCTGTATACCGTTGATGTGGGCAAAGTAGGTGGTCAACCAAGCACTGAAACATTGCGGGGATGCCATGGAGTCCAAAAGGGAGGTCAGTGACCTGGAAAAATCCCCCTGGCGTCAAGAATGCAGTCTTCTCCTCTGCTGCTGACATTAGAGGCACCTGCCAATACCCTTTTGTGAGATCCAGGGTACAGGGCATTCTGAAATTGTTGCTGCCCTGTAGTGAGTACCTGTATCACTTGCTCCATCTTCCTTGCTTTCTGAGCTGCCTCCAAACTGTGTATCTCTCTGGGGCAAGGAGAGAGGAAAAAAAATCTGCTGGCCTGTCCAGCCCTTACTCACTACTTGAACCCTGACTATGCAAGTGGGGCTAGCCCCCTTGGCCTGTTGTAATTTCAGCTGGATGAGTAGAACCAGGAGCCCCAAGGAAAAAAAAAGAAAAAAAATCCTTAGGGTATTTTTTTCTGCTGCAGCTGTGGGCCCCTGCCTGTGCTTCCCGCTTAAGAAAAAGGATCTCACTGTTGCCACCATATTGTAGTAACTTGGGTGATAGTGGCTTGTGAAACAGCCAGGAAGAATAAGGAGGCAAACTCTGGCTGTTTCCATTATTTGCAATTATTTATAGTGACAGCAAAATCAAATAATGCAGCTCACCTGAAGTTCAGTTAGCACACAGCAGGTCTTTGCATAGATTGGGCTCCTGCCTGTTCCCCGGGGCCTGTCTAACCTTTCTAGGCCCTGGGTTCCTATGCTCTGGTGAGGAGCTCCTCCCTTCACCCAGGATTTCTTGTGGGTCTGGATCTACTTTAAGGGACTAAAAGCTATGTTTAGTCCCTTAAGGTAGTTTGAGAGAGTTTCCTATAGACTCCCTCACAGTCCCCAAATAAGTTATGTAAAAAAATTTGAACTTCCTGCAAAGACAAAAAGGATAAAAGATTCATTGATAAGTTTCTCAGAGCCACTGTTTGGGATAACACCATTGACAATGTTTTATTTTGCTTTTAGATGCACTAAATTGACTTCTCAAAAGCTTGTGTCTTAAAATATGTATTAACCTAATTAAGACAACTATTTTCTGGTCTTCTTTTAACACATTTTAATTTTGGCAAGCATTTTCATTGTTTGGGTTTTTTTTTTTAAACTCAAGAGTTTTCTAAGTGCCCACATATTCCTGTGTTTTCTGGAGCTAATCATGTGCAACTAATTTCTCCTTAGTATTTTAAAAGACAATTCTCAGTCTACTTGAACACACATCTCTGATCTTCTGATTTCTGCCTTGCAAGGGTACATTTTGCCTTATGGGGTACTTTTCAACGCAGATGTGGAAGTGCAGAGTCATGCATCTGGGATATGGTAATTCAAAAAAGCTGTATGTAATAGGGGGTGAAAGACTGATGTGCATGGATCAAGAAAGGGATCTTGGGGTAATAATATCTGTTGATCTGAAGATGGCGAAGCAATATGACAAGGCAATAGCTAAAGTCAGAAAAATGTTGGGCTGCATAGAGAGGAATAACCAGTAAGAAAAAGGAGATGATAATGCCCTTGTACAGGTCCTTGGTGAGGCCTCATCTAGAGTATTGTGTTCAGTTTTGGAGCGTATCTCAAAAAGGACAGAGGCAGGATGAAGATGGGTCAAGAGGCAACCAAAATGGTGTGGGGTTTGTATCGGAAGACCTATGAGGAGAGGCTGAAGGATATGAATATGTTTACCCTGGAAGAGAAGAGATGCCTGGGAGATATGATACAGACCTTCAGATACCTGAAAAGTTTTAATGGTGTACAAACTTTGAACCTTTTCCATTGGAAAGAAAACAATAGAACTAGGGGTCACAAAATGACTCAGAACCTACGTCAGGAAATATTTCTTCACGTAGAAGGTGGTGGATGCCTGGAATGCCCTTCCGGAGTAGGTGGTGAAGATGAAAACAATGAAAGAATTAAAAGGGACATGGGATAAACACTGTGGATCTCTAAAGGCAAAAAGAAGGAATGAGAAAAGCGTGCAGGGGGTAACTTGTTGGTGTGGCAGTTACGACCCTTAGCACAAGGCATGGAGATTACTATTCTTGACCAATAAGTCTTGATTCTTTTAAATCCACTGTAACATTGCTCCCCACTTAGACAGCAGAGGGGAAAAGAGTAATTGGATTCAGATGGCAATCAAGAGCCCCGACTTCCATGGTCTGAGATACTGATATGCAGACATAAAGGGGCGGATTTTAAAAGGAGCGCGAATAGCCTACTTTTGTTTGCGCTTCAGGCGCAAACAAAAGTACGCTGGATTTTAGTAGATACGCGCGGAGCCGCGCGTATCTGCTAAAAACCTGGATCGGCGCGCGCAAGGCTATGGATTTTGTATAGCCGGCGCGCGCCGAGCCGCGCAGCCTACCCCCGTTCCCTCCAAGGCCGCTCCGAAATCGGAGCGGCCTCGGAGGGAACTTTCCTTTGCCCTCCCCTCACCTTTCCCTCCCTTCCCCTACCTAACCCACCCGCCCGGCCCTGTCTAAACCCCCCCCTTACCTTTGTCGGGGGATTTACGCCTCCCAGAGGGAGGCGTAAATCCCCACGCGCCAGCGGGCCTCTTGCGCGCCGGGCCGTGACCTGGGGGCGGTACGGAGGGCGCGGCCACGCCCCCGGGCCGTAGCCACGCCCCCGTACCCGCCCCCAAAATGCTGCCGACACGCCCCCGAAACCCTGCGACGACCGGGCCCGCCCCGACACGCCCCCCTCGGAGAACCCCGGGACTTACGCGAGTCCCGGGGCTCTGCGCGCGCCGGTAGGCCTATGTAAAATAGGCTTCCCGGCGAGCAGGGCTCTGAAAATCCGCCCCAAAGGAAAAAGCACAGGACTACTTTACAGCCAAAACTAAAGGAAATGAAGAAACAATGCATGGGAGTAACTTACTGGTGCAGCAGTTACTACCCATAGCAGGAGGCAAGGAGATTACTAACCTTAACCAATAAGCCTTGATGCTTTTAATGCAAATGCAACATTGCTCCCTACTTTGATGGCAGGGGAAAAAGGGAATTGGATTCAGACAACAACCAAGCTGAAGATTTCACGGTATTGCCCACAATGACTCTGAGGTCCTTTCCTGGGTGGTGACTCCTAACACAGAACCCTGCATGTAAATGCACAATTTGGGATTTTATGTTTGAAATTAATTCAAGATTTTGTACCACTAAGACTCAAGTATGAGGCCCTGTATGTTTACATTATTGTGGTTTATTTGTTTTATTCATATACTTTCAGACTTTGAATAACTTTTAAAAGATCCTGTCCAGATCATAAGACTGCACTGCATATTAACCCTTTGACATTAGGTGTCAAGATTTTCTCACAGGGACGGTAACTTTCAAACAGGCGTGCAGGTGCACATATATGTGTTTGTGTGATCGCGTGCCCAGAGATGCGGCAATTTTATGACGCGTGTCATAAAGCATCCTATGTGTACTTACCTGTGCCTAATTTTAGGCTTGTGCTCAGCAAACGTTGGCTAACAGACACACACCTGAAGGGATTTTTAACAGATACATGTCCAACTGATGACCAGTTTCACCCAGTGTTCAGCTAGGTCCTCCCCTCCCCCCGGGTTCTTAGGCCTGCATGATCCCCTGTTACCTCAGCCCCCTTAACACCTCACAGATGCCTATACATTTTTTTTTTTTTTTAGATTTTACATCTCCTCCTTAGCAAAAGTAAAGTTACGTGGCACTGGTCCTGGCCGTGCGCCCAGAACGCCTATGTCCCACCCTAACCACGCTTGTTTCTCTCATGGCAGATAATCGCACAATTGGCACTTGTATGCGCATCTGGTCACCTTATAAAGTCGGGTGCAAGCCCATCTCCCGATTTTGGCACCCGCCCAGCTTTTAAAATTCAACTTCAATTGTAATTCGGGTTCTCGCAGGTAGATCCCTCCATTTTTAGACTAATTAATCCAGTACTCAATTCTTTTATTTCAATTTTAGTCAACAGCAGGAAACTGTTCCATAAATAAAAAGTGAAATTTTCTTTTTGTGGTTTTCATGTTTAAAAACTGAAGTTGTAGAACTCATTGCCAGGGCACATTGTGGAGGCCAGCTGCATAACTAGGATCAAAAGAGGAATAAACACTTTTATAGAAGTCATAATTAAAATCTTATGATTGAACTAACAGCCGTAGATATCAGTACAGGTTTAGTATAACCATAAATCATGACTCCATGTAAATGGAAGGGCATGACAGGGGATGGATATTCCCTGTTCTTAAACACTTTCACTAAGCACTCCTTACTTGCAATTATTAAAGACAGGATGCTGGGCTAAATGGATCTTTTGTCTGAGCCAGTACTGCAGTTCGTGTCTGACCTCAAAAGACCATATCTGACCATTTAGTCCCAAAGTAAATAAATCACATACATGACCACTACTGAATGTGCTGTCACATGAAGGCTGGAGTGAAAGATTTGCCCATGAAACATGCATAATTTTGACTGCTAACTGTGACATATGCCCTGTAATATGCCAACATGTAATCAGATTCAGAAACAGCAAAAGATAAGAGATGTACACATTTTTCACATTTCTGTGAATTATCCATAAACAAGAAACAGTCTGAGTTAACTTTTTTGACCCAAATGCTAAAGTGCATTTATAAATGATCCACTTCCTTTTAGATGATGTTTCATTATCATTGATTTTACATTTGTCATGTAAATGTTAGTCTCTCTGACTAAACCATTTTCATCATTTTGCGAAACTTTTCACGGAAGGTTGATTATGTGAAAGATTTTTTTATTCATATTTGTAAAGTGATAAAGTAACTTTTTTTTTCCACATACTGAGAGAAAAAGGCCAACATTCCCTCTGTTCCTTGTACTGATGATACTTGGGAGGGGGAAAAGGGTACAAATTTTACCAGAATTTCTTACAACTAATCTCACAAAAACATAGGAGAATTCTCATTTATGCAACTTTTAAAAGGATACTGATTTTGTAAAAATGCATAAGTCAACTGAATGTTTACTCAATTGCGATCGGATCAAGGGCTTTTTCCTTAGCACAGTTACAATGGATGAAAAATCTCTCTACTTTCCTGAAGATTTACAGTTGCAATATACAATACTCTGGAATTTTAAGAACATCTCCCATCTGTCAGCCTTATTTTTTTAAATGACTATTAATTTTCTCGAGATGTAGCAAATTTTGTGATATAAAATCTATGTGATAACGACTGCAGTTGAAGGGGCTTTAGGGGTTGAATGTGGCACATTTGGCATTGGATGACAATTTTGTGTAGGGACAACTTGACATTATTGGGGTGTGGTGATGGGAGGGGGGTCTGTTTTATACTGAAACAGTTTAGTGAGGAATTGGATTAGGTGATATATTAAATTAAAATTAAAGTAAAATACATATATATCTATACCTTTAAGATTAGTCCAGTCTTTAATCATGAGGAAGTCCCTGGGCAATACAGGATGAATGCATAACGATGCTTTGACTGGTTCGCCACATCCCTCAACATCATTATGTATTCACACTCTAATATCAAGGGACCTCATCATGAGTGAAAAAAGGGTTAATCTTATATATACGGATTGGGACACTAATGTATACATATTTCTCTCTATCTCGCTCTTTCCCCTTTCAAACAAGATTCTTGGTTAGCATTTCAGCCAGCTTTAAAGATTTGGATACTTTAAAGCAAGAGCAAACATATTTAATACTTCTCTAGCATGTAGCACCTCAGTAAGTTATATTCAAAGGAACCTCAGGAACCAAATGCATCTCTTCCATCTTAATATTACAAATGTTTTTACCATGTTTGTATGCTGTGAGCATATCATGTTATAAATAGTTATCACTAGCATGTTATCTCTTGCACTTCAGATAGATACAGATATAAACCTACAGCTGCAGTTGGTAATTTTTTTTAAACTAGGTCTACTTCTGTTTTTCATTTTAATTTTAATTTTTTTTTCACAGGGTCTCATCTCTAATAGTGGCTCTTGGGCCAAGTAATGAGCGTTGTATTAGAACGGAATGACAGCGGTCTTGTTTTAACTCCAGTATAAGTAAATGTAATAAATTAACAACAACTTTATACATTAGACAAAAAGGGAATTTCATTTCATATTTAAATATGCATGTCGTGCCAAGTATAATTTCACCATCATAGAATATTTATCGAGTATATTGACTAAGTGGTAAACATACGGAGGATAACTTTCAAACAAATTTGCGCAGCAGCATATATATGCACGTACGCGGCCGCAAGCAGATCTACACAAGCATTTTATAACCTGTGGGGTAGATTTTAAAAGCCTGGCACATGCATCAATGAGAGGATGCGTGCACAAGTTGGGATGTGCGCTGACCAAATTTTAAAAGCTGCCCAGATGCGCACATCTCACTTGATTTCAAAGGGGTGTAGTCTGGGCAGGGCATGGGTATTTCAGGGAGTGGTCAAGGGATGTACACGTAAATACTTACGCATCCCAGCACACACCCAGGTCCTCTGCTGTGTAACTTTACTTCTGCTATGGAGGTATAACTGTAAAAAACAAACAAAAAAACCCCAGCCACTGCGGAGGGGTTTAAATGGTCTGGGGTAACCGGGAGGGGGCAGTGCAGGTCATTAAACCAGAGGGGGTTCGGAGGACCTAGCTCTATACTGAGTGAACTGATGGATGAACGGGTGAAACTGGTCATGGCGTGGACATGCACCGGTTTTAAAATGCCCTGACGTATGTGATAGAAACCCGATTTACACGTCTGGGCATGCTCACACTTAGAACTGTGTGCACATGTGCGCACTCCCAGGCTATTTTATAACATGTGCACATAAGGGTGTGCAAGTTATAAAATGATGCATATCTGGGTGCATAACGGCATACATACGCCAAAGTGCACTCGTGCGCCAGTTTGAAAGTTACCATCCCTATGTATAATATATACATATTTTATAAAGTATGCGTATCTTTACCCTGCAACATTTGCTCGTATGTAGGCTTTTGCGTGACTGCATGCCATGCATTGAAACCACGTATATCAATGCATTGAACACGCATACTTTTATACCTATTTTAAAACTATATGTGTGTATATTTTACTTATAAAAGGAAAGAAGGACTTATGTTTCAGTTGGCTAATTTCAAAACATACAGAGGTAAATGAAATCAACCAGCTTACCAAATAGTTCACTAGTTTGCAACAGTTCTTCTCAGGGTCATCAAATCCCTCCTGGTTTTTCAGCCTGAACTCCCTCCAATTCACCCAGACCTTTTACCCAGTTTGTATTACACAATAAACACATTGAATATCACGACAGATAAGTAGCAGGTGTAAAAATATGCAAGTTGCCAAATCTACATGCTATCTTTTAAAATAGCAACTTGGTGTTGGTTCCGCCCCTTTTTTACACAATTATCTGTGTGCATGAAAGGGTAAATAAGTGCATATTTGAGACTTTTTAAAAATATGGAATACACGAGTAAAGGCTACTTAAATAGTTAGTTTTATTCAAGTCATAAAAGAGCACAGGCTTTCAGACTCGAAGTACAACTGTTTCACATTATTTCAATACCATACTGTAGTTGCCATGTAAGGCCACATGGATACATAGAAATAAAATGTCAATCGACTTCCGGCGATGACATCAGACTGAGCGGAGGTCACACTACGGGCTCCTTGAGAGTCCGCGATGAAATCCATATTTTGCTGCTATTCCCCCCTCTGGAAACAGTCTCCCTCCCGGATAAATCGAGGCGCTATAGTCTGCTGATCAATTTGAACTTAAGTCGCGTTTGAAAAAATCCCCGAGATGACGAGTCGGCTACGAAAACCTCCACCGGACAAGACAGCGGCAGAGACCATGCTTTCCCCTGAGGGGGTGTCGGACACGCTGATCAGGGAAATCACTCGCGTGGTCTCCACTGTGCAGAAATTACAGTCCTCTTTAGATGAAATACATGATAAGTGGGCTAATGATCAGACTCGATTGGCGGCCATGGAAGCCCGGGTTCCACATCAAGAAGAACGGCAAGAGGAGACCGAGAATAACGTGGCGGCCCTGCGAGCAAAAAATCAAGATCTGGAGGACAAAGTTGATGAATCTGAAAATCGAGCTTGGAGGAATAATGCACGGGTGGTGGGCCTACCAGAGTCCTTACAATCGGATGCCCTGCACCATTGGTTTGAAAGCTGGTTACCCACTGCGCTTGACATCGAGGTGACGGGCAGGCCTGTTCTGGTGGAAAGAGCCCACCGGTTAAGCCCACAGGCGGAGCCTAATCGGAGACCACGCCAAGCCATAGCATGCTATCTACAATGCATGGATAAACATAACATTCTCCAAGCCTATAGGAAAAAGAAAGAATTGCAATATGAAAGACCTAAAATTTTGATCTTCCTGGATTTCTCAGCTAGGGTATTAGCGGCACTTAGGGAAATGACCTCCTACTGCACGCAATTGTTCCAGAAGGGGATTCGCTTCGCCCTTCAGTTTCCTGCAAAACTGCGGATGTTCCATTAGGGAGAAGACAGGGTTTTCAACACTAAGGAGGAAGCACACATTTTCATGGGCAGCCTGTAACTGGAGCAGCGGGATGAAAGTTTTCAGAGACATCAATAGGCCAGAATCTTCTAAGAGGGTGCTGACCAGGAAAAGGCCTGCAGCAAACCTTTCAATCAAGGTGAAACCATTTCTGGGTGACAGTCACGGACTCTCCGGAGCCCCAGAGTTCTTGGTTTATCCCGATACCTGTGGTATTAAATTACGGGTGTCAGAAACCGTATAAGTGGGGCTGACCTGGGACTTTGGGTGTAGAGGTTGATTCGAATATGGGAAATGGGGTTTATATGTTGGGGTGTGAGTGTAAGAGTGTATGTGTGTGTGTCCAACCTGTGGGAAGGATAGAGAGTTCTTGGACCATTGACCTGCAGTACGATTGTTTCTTTTTTGAATTTTTTTCCATACACAGTTGCTACAGCACTATGGGAAGGCCTCTGCTGAGAGCCCGTCCTGCTGTAAGGGGAGACCAGAGCAGCATCGTTAGTAGGTGGTCCTTTTTTTACGGCTAATATTGTTGTGGGTACTTTAAATATAGCGGGACTAATTCCCCCATAAAGAGAAAAAAAATGCTCCATGAAATTAAACAAAAAGGGGTAAATGTTGCTTTTTTACAAGAGATCCACTTAACCGATGCCGAACATCAAAAGCTGAGAAGGGAGTGATAGGCCAGGTCTTTTATTTGTCTTTTTCCACTAACCAACGGGGGTTGGCGGTGTTAAATTGCCAAATCCCAGTCCTTCCAAGTAGAGGGGACTGTGGCTCATCCAGAGGGCAGATATCTCATTGGGCGGGGAATGACACAGTGTCTGAAGGTCTCATTGGTTAATATTTATGCCCCGAACCTGTTAGTGTTCGTGTAGTTGTGGGTGGATCCTTGGGCCAGTGGCAGATGACCATGCCCCCGGGGGAAGATCCCGAGAGGGACCACTGGTCAGGCTCAGAGTATGGAGACAGACACACACTAGTTCTTTTATTAAACAGTATATCGAACCACCAGAGGTGGCAGTAGTGAGCTGGAAGTGCCCAGCTGGGCTGTAGTCCCTCAGATACTGGAACAGCGATCCTGAATAACTGAGCTGTAGAGAAACTGAATATAGTGAGTAGGCAGGGTATGCAGAGTTCAGGAACAGAACCTTGATGGTAACACTCACACAATAGTCTCTTAGAAGCAGCCCAGGAACTGGAATGAAGTAGGCCCTCGAGGAGCGAGTACCTGGTTCCAGGGAACGCTCTGAGAGAGAGAGATGGTAACTCACTGGTGTTGTAGGCAGCGATGACTTCCTGTGGGAAGTGGTATTCAATAGCAAGTCCAGGAACGTGGGCCCTCGAGGAGCGAGTACTGGTTCCAGACTGCGATCTGAAAAGCATAAGAGAAAGCGAGGCCCCCGAGGAGCGGGTACCCCTGGTAAAGTCCGAGGAGGCAGAGTAGCAAGGTATGCGGAGAGCGAATCCCATCCGCAGCGATACCTGGAAGAAGCTAGGTAAACCTATCCTTTGCTAACTCCATTAGTTAGCGAATTCAGAGACCTTAAATATACGGTGAGGATGACATCACCTCAGGGGGACGCCCCTGAGGTTCGCGCCACTGCTGGTACTTGAGTCGGGGCCGCGCCGCACGCGCGCCCTTACGCTTTTGGGAAACATGGCAGAGTGCAGCGTCTAGCTGGTCTGGGGACGCCGGAGGGGAACGGCAAGATGACTCCGCGGCAGCCAAACTTCCAACAGGCAAAGAGGGAGTCGCCAAAGAAGTAAGGTGGGCGTAGTGGAGACGTCGGGCAGCGACAGTCGCAACAGAACCAATATTCTCATCGCTTCTTTATTTGTCTGGTCTCTAAGCTGATGGAGTGGGAAGAGTATAGTATCCTCATGGGGGGAGACTTTAACATCACGGATAACCCCAGTATCGATTGTAGACCAGCAAAAACCCCTCGTAAAAACTAGGGGGATATGGGTATTAGCTTTCTATATAAAGATTTGCAACTAATTGACATTTGGAGGGTGATGCATTTAGATGAGGTGGGATTTACTCATTTCTCCCACCCTCACAATTTGTACACCCATCTGGACTATTTGCTCCTCACAGAATCACTTTATGCCAGGGCGGAGAACAGTTCTATAGAACCCACCCCCCTCTCCGACCATGATATGTGGTATGTCATCTGGGCCTGAGTTCAGAAGGTAAAGTTCCCTGGATTTGGAAAATGCCTCCTTGGCTGTATAAAGACCCTAAATTCGCCCCCTTTTTAAAAGCTAAGTGGGAAGAATAAATGGGGGGGGGGGGGGGGGGGGTGAGGTGGACTGTTGTCTTCTGGAATGCAGCCAAGGCAGTTCTACAGGGGCATATTTTAGCATATCAGGTTAGTCAACGGAAAAAGCTCAATTCCAAGTTGCTGGTGCTAACCAAGATGTTGATTGCCCTGAAACGCTCCCATGTCCAAACCCTGGATGACACCACAAAAAGAGTTAATGTTAACCCGCAAGGAATTGAACGCTTTACTTACCCTTAAGGCCCAACGTAATCTTTTATTTTATAAATTTAGACTCTACCAGTGGGGGAACAAACCAAGGAAATTATTGGTCAAGCTGATCAAGGGTAATAGAGGCCCTCGGGGGGTCATTAAGCATTTAAGGGGCAAATCTGGCACGGTCACCGGAACCGCGGATATTTTACAGACTTTCACCCAATACTATTGCCAAATATACACGGCCCAACCTTTTTCTTTTGAGAGTAGCGAGGCTTTTTTTTGGGACATGGTAATCCCCCAAATTTCTGACAGCGCAAAACAAAAACTAGAAACGTCTATTCAGCCTGAGGAGGTGATGCTGGTCATAAAAAACCTGACCCTTGCCAAAACACCCGGTCCGGACGGACTTGGTCCGGAATTTTATCGTATCCTGGGGCAACAAGTGGCGGCCCCAATGGTGGCAATGTATCAGGCCACACGGAATAGAGGTTACTTGAATAAGGACCAGAATATCGCCACTATGGTATTGCTCCCCAAGCCTGGCAAGGCCCATGATAGCCCAGAAGGGTACAGGCCTATCTCCTTACTTAACCAAGACATTAAAATTTTAGCCACCGTCTTGACTGCTCGCTTGAGTAGGGTGCTCCGTGATATAGTGCATAGAGATCAGACAGGCTTTGTTAAGGGGCACCTCCCTACCTCGAATCTCTTAAAGGTCATAATGGTGTTGCAATCCCCCCTCAGTTGGAATACGGATGGGATCCTTATAAGCCTGGATGCAGCCAAGGCTTTCGACTGTGTGGAGTAGCCATATTTACTGTGGTCTCTGGGGAAGTTCGGGCTGGGTGGGGACTTTATCAATTGGGTACAGCTGTTGTTTACCAGCCCACATGCCCAAGTAATGGTTAATGGGGTTCTTTCTCAGCCATTCTCCCTGGGGAGGGGGACCCGTCAGGGCTGCCCCCTAGCCCCCTTACTTTTTGTATTGTCCCTAGAACCATTGGCGATCAAGCTTCGCATGTTACCCAGGTACCACGGTATACAAATTGGCCGTCAACAGGTTAAATTGGGTTTATATGCAGATGATATGATGCTATTTGTACGGAGCCCAGGAGAGACTTTGGAAGATATTCTGCAGTCCATAGACCACTTTGGCTCCTTTGCAGGCCTCCGTCTTAATCTGGACAAATCTGAGGTTTTACTGCTGGACGCGGCTCTGCCACAGTGCTGGGTCAGTTCGTTCCTGCTAAGCTGGGCGAGTGTATCTATAAAATATCTGGGGATCCACCTTGATGCGCAGAATAAGAAAGTGTATGAGGCTAATTTCCTCCCTGTTATTGTTTGTAAGGTTTTGGGTGGACCCTTGGACACTGTGGCTGCTGACCACGCCCACGGGGGGAAGTCCCGTGAGGGGCCACAGGTCAGGCTCAGCTTTAGGACACACAACACAGATAGATCTTTTATTAACAGTACTGAGGAGCCACCAGAGGTGGCAGTAGTGAGCCCGGCTGGGCTTGTAGTCCCTCAGGGCTCTGGAACAGCGAACCCACAATGGCTGTGACAGCGGTTTCTCTCGGTAGGGAACACAGGAGCTGAAGTAAAGGCAGGCCCTCGAGGAGCGAGTACCTAGTTCCAGGGAACAGCTCTGAAAGAAGTAGATGGTAACTCACTGATGGTGTAGGCAGCGGTATCTTCCAGGCAGAAGTGAAGTCCAGGCAGCGAGTCCGGGAACATAGGCCCTCGAGGAGCGAGTACCGGTTCCAGACAGTGACCTGAAAGAGAAGAGAGAGGCCCCCGAGGAGCGGGTACCCAATAGAGTAAGTTCAATAATGGAGAGGCAGAGTAGCTAGGTACGGAGAGCGAATCCCATCCGTAAGGAGTTAACCAGTATGAATATCTGATGCTAACTCGATTAGCTAGCAGTAGTGTAGGCCTTTTGTATCCGGGATGCGTGACATCATCACAGGGGAACGCCCCTGAGGTTCGCGCCAAAGAAAGTATTTGAAGCAGGGCCACGCGGCACGCACGCCCTAAGGCAGCTGGACAGCATGGCGGGAGGCAGTGCCCAAGCCGGACCGGGACGCCGGAGAGGACGGCAAGCAGACGCCGTGGCAGCCAAACATCCGTCAACCACGGGAGGAGTCGCCAGAGAGGTAAGGAGGACGGAGTGGAGACATCGGGCAGCGACAGTCGTAACACTCCCAGTCCTGAAGAAACCTAAACATCAATTGGACCAGTGGCGTGATCTTCCATTGTCTCTCCTGGGTAGGTGTGCTGTTGTTAAAATGGCCATTTTACCCAAATTTGTATATTGTCTTCAAATGTTGCCTCTGTGGGTAAGAGAAAAAGATCTACGTAGCTTTAAATCTATGATAGGGAGCTTCGTTTGGGGTGGGAAGCGTGCCCTTATTAAATATGACACTCTGCGTTTGGACAAGGGACTGGGATTTGCGCCTCTATAATGTTGCCTGCCTACTATGCCACATACAGGATTGGGCTTCGGGCCAGACAAAATTTGACTCAAAGGAGCTGCTAGCGGAATGGACTGTGCCCTTTCATCACTTAACCTTCTACACATGCCGAGTCTCAAAGTTGACATTCGGATCTTGTCCTCCTTCTGGATGAAGGCACACTGCAAGGCATGGACGTGGTGATGGATGTCTATTCATCGCAGCTTTCTCCGGAGCCAAGGAGGGAGTGTTTTTAAACAGTGGGCCTCCAGGGGCTTTCGTTTGCTTCAGCAATGGGTGGATGAGGACAGTTCCACTATTTACTCTTTTCAACAGTTGCAAACATGGCTGGCGATCCCCTCAACACAGTTTTTTGCCTGTCTTCAAGCTCACCATTATTGTTTCAAATATGCAAGGGAGATTCAAGCCAACTAATATTATCTGATGAGGAAGATTCTTTCTTTGATACCCCGCCACATTTCAACAAAATCAAGGTGTGGATGTTTCAGCTGAAAGCTGCTCTACCCACCACCCATTTACCCCACTTGGCGTCTAAATGGCAGGAGGATCTGGGGGAGCCCATAACAGTGGACATTCTGAAAAGAGCCTTCTCAGGCATAGGGAGACAACTGCCCTCTGCAGCGCTCCGGGAGACGCAGTTCAAGCTCCTACACCACACATTTCTTTCAAGAGCAAGGGGAGCCTCCACACATCTATGGCCTTCTGATCTATGTCTCAAATGTGGCACACAGGTGGGGAATCTTTGCCATACATCCATATGTTCTCTGGATGTACAAAACTGGGACATTTCTGGTCACAAGCCAAGGGATTGATGGAGAAAGTCATAGGATGTTCTATCTACACTTGTTGAAGGTAAAAGAAGCACTCCCCCGAGGGGGATTAAAATATGTCTGCATGGCCCTGGTACTGGCGAAAAAGCAAGTGTTATTGACATGGAATTCTGACCTGTCACTCACCCCACAAGCATGGAAGAGTTCAATGCAACAAATGGCACAAATGGAACTCTTGCGGAAAATCTCTATTTCCCACCCAAAAAACTCGCATTGCTTTACGTTGTTACTTTCGGTTGTACGAATGTATGCTTCATTTTCTATAGGATATGCTGGTTTTGATCCTGCAGGTTTGGGCACCTGGGTGTGTAATGTATGAATGTGTATGCGAGTGTGTGTTATGTGTTAGCTGGGAGGGAGGGAAAGGGAGGAGGGAGGGAGTTTCTACAAAATTGTGAAAATTGGATCTTTGGGAAAACATTTAGTTGTATGCTGTTATACTGACAATTTTGGCTGTATTGTAATCTATATGTCAGCTGGTTGGCTATATATTTTGCCTATGTTTGTTATTCCTTTGATCCTAATAAAAGATATTATTTAAAAAAAAAAAAAAAAAGAAAGAAAGAAAATGTCAATAAACAAGGTGTGGGTAATACATTTTTATTGAACTAACTGAATAAATTTGTGACAGCAGATGTGGTTGTTAAATTAGTCTAACAGAAAGGTATCACCTATCATTTGTTTGTTGACCTTTAGTTCCACATTATTTCAAGGATCACATTTAAATATGCCATTGACTGTCCTTTTATTTTGCCTTTTACAAACTCAGTATGAAAGCAGATATTGCTATGTTACTTGCCAGTTATATAGAGCATATGATAAGAAGCAATCTGTTAAATGGCTGAAAGAAAATTGAGAGAGGCAGATATGAAACCACAAGTGCTATAGAGTGGTTTGGCGAGCAGGACACTGCATTGGCCTTCTTCCCCAAGTTCTTTCCCCTCCATCTCCCATTGGTGCTCGACACAGCCCTCTCTGACTCAGTCTCAGAAAGGCTGAATCAGACTGCTGGCTGTATTTGCCCCACATTAATTGCTTGCTTTGGTTTCCAGCAGCAGTGGTTCTAGGTTCTAAGTGATTGACAGCAGGAATGGAGACATGCAAGAATAGGGAGATGTCATGGGAAGAGAATTAGCATGATGTATGAATTAAGGGAAAGGGATCCAAACCCAAGTCATGCAACACTATTAGTGATCCATCACACAGAAATTATTATGACTCACTGTGGTGCCCCATTCACACTACAGTGGTATCTAAGCTGTCTGACTTTAAACACAAATTAATTAATATATTAGTAACTATTTAATTATTATACTTGACAAACACATGGCCACAACCTATCATAACCTGCAACATTGTATTTTGAACAACCAGGAATAACCAACAGAAAAAAAGAGATGATAATGCCCTTGTACAGGTCCTTGGTGAGGCCTCACTTGGAGTACTGTGTACAGTTCTGGAACCCGTATCTCAAAAAGGATAGAGACAAGACAGAAGCGGTCCAGACAAAGGCAACCAAAATGGTGTGGGGTCTATATCGCAAGACTTATGAGGAGAGGCTGAAGGATCTGAATATGCACACCCTGGAAGAGAGGAGGTGCAGTGGAGATATGATACAGACCTTCATATTCTTGAAAGGTTTTAAAGATGCATGAACTTTGAACCTTTTCTGTCAGAAAGGAAACAGTAGAATTAGGGGTCACAAAATGAAACTCCAGGGGGAAGGATTCAAAACCAACATCAGGAAATATTTTTTCACAGAGAGGGTTGTGGATGCCTGAAATGTCCTTCCAGAGGAGGTGGTGAAGAAAAAAGCAGTCAATAAATTAAAAGGGACATAGGATAAACACTGTGTATCCCTAAAGGCTAGAGGACTGAAATGAAGGGGGTGCATGGGAGTAACCTGCATGGAGCGGCAGTTAGTACTTTTAACAGAAGGCATGGGGATTACTACCCTCAGTCAATAGCCTTCATGCTTCTGATACAACTGCAACATCGCTCCCCACTTTGATGGCAGGGGTGGGTGGAGGGGAATTGGATACAGGCAGCAACCTACATGTGACCTAACTTTTACGTTCTGGGGTACTGACATGCAGACATAAGGGAAAAAGCACAGGACGGCTTGTAGGGCCAAGTCCCAAAATCCCAAAGCAAAGAACATCAAGCAGCATTGTCTGAATTATCTAGGAGGCTACACACCCAGTAAAAATGCTGCTAGCAGTAATTTGTTATGGGTTTGACAGTTGCTTGGTTTTGATTGTAAATAATACTACCATTATCATAAGGCTTGTCAGTAACTGCACGGTGCAGCAGTTACTATACGTTTAAGAGAAACATGGACGTATCCTGCATGGAACAACAGATACTACCATAGGAAGCTTGCTAGGCAGACTAGATGGTCATCTGGCCCTTTTCTGCTGTCACTACTACGTTACTATATTGATCTGCTGTCTAGTTAACAAATTAGCATGGTTGAAACCAATACAATAGCATATTCGATATTGGTCCTAAGAGACAGACTAAATCAGTCCCGGCTTTTAATGGTCAGTGCATTTCCAAAGCTTGGAAAAAGCCTTAAGTTGGCAGTCAACTATCCACCAAAACCAGGAGATGTGCACAAAAGTCGGGCTGGTGCGCACTTAGCTGATTTTTTTTAAACCACCCATGTACGCGAGTATCTCCCGCTGCACACCCAAATGAAAAGCTTACAAAAAGGGGTGGAGCATGGGCATGCTCTGGGCGGGGCATGGATGTGTCAGGGCCTGCCCAAGATATGAATGCATAAGTACTTGTGCGCACTGTCGCACACCAGGGTCACATGCCACGTAACTTTACTTCTGCTGTGGATGATGCAGGTTTTGAAACAAAAAAGCTTAGGCAAGTCACCGGGGTTTTAAGGGTCGGCGCTAAGAGTGGGGAAGGGAGGCTATTAAAATAGGGGGGGGGGGTTTGGAAGTCCTGTCCCTTTACTGGGGAAACTGAGAACAAACTGGGAAAACGGTGAATGGCATCAGTGCGCGTCCCTTGTAAAATTTCTCTCCTTTCGCGGTAGATACAGGATTTGCTCACCGCATGTTCATGTAAAATTGAGCGCACATGTACGCACATCCCAGGCTATTTTATAACATGCGTGCATATATATATACATGTATGTTATAACATGACCGCATCCCTGGGCACGGGCCGATGAACGGGCTCACATGTGAGCCCACGCGCCTATTTAAAAGTTACAGTCTTAGTGTGGACCAAGATTTCTACAGAGGCCACAGCATATACGACGAAGAGCTGGTACTTACCACCTACATAGAAAATGGGCTCCAAAGGAAATTAGGTGCAGAATTGTTGGATTTCACAGCACTCTGGCTTATTAATGAAGCTGCCAAGGGTGCTTCCAAACTGGATCATGAAAGTTACTGTGATGCTCTTCTGTGGCAGAGTCCCTCTTGGACCAATGACAAGAGGCCAGCAGACTATTTCAGGGCCCTGTGGTGGCCCCAATTATGTTTCATCTGTAGGCAATCTACTAACAAGGTCTCCTATGCTCATATATGCAAATAAGAACATAAGAACATGCCATACTGGGTCAGACCAAGGGTCCATCAAGCCCAGCATCCTGTTTCCAACAGTGGCCAACCCAGGCCATAAGAACCTGGCAAGTACCCACAAACTAAGTCTATTCCATGTTACCGTTGCTAGTAAAAGCGGTGGTTATTATCTAAGTCAACTTAATTATTAGCAGGTAATGGACTTCTCGTCCAAGAACTTATCCAATCCTTTTTTAAACACAAGCTCCATCAGTCTGTGTCCTAGATGACACTTTAATTAAAGAATAGAAGAGCTTGTGGACTACTCTAGAATGAACCCTGCTGAACAGATTCAGCACAGGCCAAAGACCATAGGGTGCCATTTGGATTTTCGTCCTTTATGTAGTTGTGGTGAGATGCAAACAATGCCCCACACTGTTGAGGCATGTCCTCTTGCTATAGCAGTCTAATAAAACTGAACCAAACATAAGATCAGGCTGTTTAGCTCTGTGGTTTTGCAATTGGTAAATAAATTGCTTCTATTGACCTACAATCCTGCTCTATTTTTTTTTTTTTTTTTTTAGATAAATGGAATTACAAATTCACAGATGTAATATAATGTTAACTTACATGTATGGGCCCTCTTTCCTTGAACAAATTGCGACTCTAATACATGCAAATTTATCTCATGCTTGTTCACTATGGACACCGTGAAAGCCCAACTGCCTATGGAGTCATCAGGGCTGGTTTTGGAAGCCCTGACTTAACAAAAACAGCATTCCATACAGTCTTAAAGTTTTGTTGAAACTGGGCATCCTTTTTAGTTGCATCTTTGATAACAGCATTAATATAGAGGCTTTCTATTCAAATGGAGCTACCACAGCATGGTCTATTTGCACGTTGGAAGGACATTTGAAAGTAACTGACAAAACAGTGGCTTTGCTGCGGCTAACCATGGGTTAAATATTTATAACAAACTGTTAATTTACAGTCTCTGTATTTGCTGTGGTTAGGTGTTTCAGGTGGATATGTGTTCCTAAATAAGATAAGATTTAATTCCCCCACCCCGCCCTGGTTATTTTGTTTCTCAATTACCTTCCAGACAAGCACCAGCAAAGATGTGCTAAAAGCCAATCTATCTTTTGAGAAATTATTGCAAAAACGTTTGCCGTGTTTCACCCCAATTGTAAAAATTCTTCTGAAAGCCCAGCCCAGCGGCATAGTGTTAGTGCTATATACTGCCACATGGAAGGACTTGAATCCTAGCTCAATTCTTTTGCCTCCCGCCCCCCCCAGGTCCAGCCAGGCTGGACATACTGCAGACAGTATTCAAAGCTCCTGAGGGGGAGATCAGGGGAGGGGGTGTCATAGTCATTGCTTAATGGGGACAACTAGAGGCCAGTCCTCAGCCAAGAACCATCACAGAAATAATTGGACTGAAGTTGGGAGGCCATAGAAAACAGGAATTTCCTGTGAAAAGGGCAAAGAGTGACAAAATCTTGCAGAATTCACACAAAATCAGTGGCAAATTCTGTCAAAAAACTGTGATTTGTTTAAAGAATCCTTTTCTGGGAGTGCCAAAAGCGATGTCTTCATTTTGTAACTAATTTGAAAAAGCAATAAATGCCACTTTTTAGTTTGAAAAGTTCTGCACATCTCTTAAGAACAGAATAGGTCAGGAGTGAATGGGCAGCTGTAGATAGGCTGTAATGGTCTTTTGTCTGCCATCAGGTTTCTACTTGTGAAGAGGTTTTATTATTTAAAGAAAACACAGACAAATTACCTGAAACGAGTTTGCACCCTTTCTGTGTGTTACTTCCAAAGGACACTGTTACTCTGTTGATTCATGGCATGGTTTTATTTTCTTAAGGCTTTTAATTCAGCTACGTGATAAACCTGTATTTTAATAATAATTTTTCAAGTATGAATCAGATGGATACAATGAGTTGTTATTTTTGGTATCAAGTTAGATGTTACAAAAAGGACAATTTTTGTCAAAATCCAACATTGGTGGGGACAAAGCCACACCTACACACCAAGACTAATATTTGCTCTTTTGTAAATTCAGGCTTTAATCATAATTTTACTTATAAAAATATAAGATTTTTAAAATGTGAAATAGAATATTTTTTAAAAAATTCTAAACCACTGCATTTACCAGCTGTGTCTTAACAGCAGAGGTTTTTCCTAAAGATGCTATAACTCCTTGACAAAGGAGGTAAATTTAGACATAAATTTTGGTGTCCAGGATGCTTTCCATAGGTGAAACAAAATCACAAACCAGCCAATTAAACTAGGTAAGAGTTGGATTTTTGACCACATAAAGCAAGCTGCATGGTTAAACTTTCTGATTGCATAGGACCCTGGCAATTTTGGTTATCTCTTTAAAAAAATATAATTCAATAAAGATATAGGAATGAAAAAGACAACAGGAGTAGAGTTAAAACAATTTTTGTGATATCAACCTGCCAGAACAGGTAACGTTTCCAGAAGCTGTGGATTTCCACCTAGAAAACATACAAGATGAGAAATTCAGCCATAAAAAAATGTAAAAATATAATAAAATTAATAAGAATATGAGCACTTCATCACAAACAGTTGCAATCATGGATGTTTTACTGAAACAAGGGCATTATCTCTTGCACTCCCGTAAAAAGAGATTGCTCAAAGGTTTTATTATCAGTACAAGTTTTACGTATTTCAATCACTGAAACTACATTTTGATTTCATTTCTATTCTTTATCTTCACATGCTCTTTGTGATCTTAAATCCATCATCCCGAATTGTGCATTGAAAAAAAGCTTTTTGAAGAATGAATTTATCTTTTTTTATCTGGTTAGATGGGATAAGGTCAAGTATATATTTGAGTAAAATAAAACAAATAAGGACAGGTTGGCTTAAAACAGATAAGTGTGGAATTGCAAATGTATTTGCTACAATGTTCACCTCTGCTTTTGCAAATCATGCAAAGCTCTTCTTCTGGTAGCTCTCAGGTGTCAAGGGACACCCAGTTTATTTTAACTTCGGTTCTCTGAAACTGTTCAGGCTGTAACTATCTTCCATCTTCCAACAGGAAACAAGGTGTACTAGAAGAGAACAAGCTGTTCCATCTTTGCTCTTAGAATGTCAAAATGGCAGCCCGCAGTCACATTTCCACATACAGTAACATTGTTTCAGAAATTTTCAGAGGAATGCCAAAAGGAAGGAACAATAAATTCGCCAAGTAAACTAATGCTCATGGACCCTGAATGATGACTGCATATAGAACAATGAAACACATGCACTGAGCACATAGTAACATATATATTTTTAATTTAAAAAAGTTTGAATCGGCCCAAGTTTAAACCTGGTGAGCAGCAACACTAATCATTCACACTTCAAACCTGGTTACAGACCCTTCGTGTATCTTTCATAATTGAATTATGAATGTTTGCGAAAGAAATGCAAATGGACAGTAACTAGGATCAAAATCTTGACCTTGGCATTACTGCTGTCAAGATTCCAGTTTGTGCAAATCCAACCTTTTTTTTTTTAATGTTGAACTTAAAAGTGCTTGAGAGAAATATATCCTAGCACTGCAGCTAAGAGACAGCAGAGATGTGCAGTAGAGAGAGGATTAAATTAATCTTGACACAATACAGTGTCTTTAAGTGAATTTTATGTTTGCGAGACATACTGTATTGTCATTTCTGGAATTCCAGCCCTCTAACTACAGGACAACATGTAGAGCAATGGCAACACAAGCTTCCCATGCTAACCTGCTCTGGATAGTAGGCAAGTTCATCTCCACTCTGATTGTTTTTCGCATATTTGCTGAGATGCAAATATAGACACCAATTTGTTTCAAAATGTGATTTTTTTTTCCTTTAATCTCGTGGATACCTGGCAGTTAAGAAATCATTAAGGGAACTGGCAGGATGTCAACTCTGCCCACTGCTATGCAGAAGAACCTGGACGCAGTTCTTCCAATCTCCCTGTCAATTGGGGATGCTGTGAAGGTGATGTTCACAGCCCATGGGGGCTGGGGGCCATAGCCATCATGCAATGGTGACACCTAGTGGTCGGCTTTAGGACCCATGACTGCAGGGTTCCAAAAGAAGGCCTGTTGTACAGCCCCTGGCTGAAGACTGTCACTACAATGGCTTTACTAAACTAAGCTGGGAGGGAATATAAAATAGGGGAAAAGAATCCCTTATAGCACTGGATTCCAGTCCAGGCTCTGATTGAGTTAGAAGCTGAAAAGAACAGGAGGAAACTGCAGGATAAAAAAAAAAAAGGAGAAATAGTAAGGAGCAATGCATTACCACTATATTAGCTTTAATTGCAATTCAGCAAACCTGTCTCAAAATAAAATGTCAAGTTCACGATCAGCCAGCATCACTACTTATCATGAAATCATGGGGTTACTGTTCCTGCATGTCATTTTCTCCTATTAGCATGAACTGGCTTGACACGTGACACAGCGAGTTGCTAGGCCCAATATTCCACTCCCACCGCCCGACAAGTATCCTGAGCTAACAGAGAGGGCACCTTCTCATACGCCAAAGCCAACTCATCTGATAAAACTAGCTAATTTATTACTGTTAATCTAAAATGGATTTAAGTTATATTTAATTGCAGTGTTTTACAAATCTTTATGAACTGCCACATCAGCAGCATACGTCAGTGGTATGTTATGTTTTTGAACCTGGCTGCGGGTTGGCCAGCCGAACTACTCCATTTTCTAATTTGTGCTAAGATTCTGGAAATGCTTGTAGCACTGGAGGCACTGCAAATAACGGTAGCAATTTGTGCCCTTGCAGCCGATGTGTGCATTTCATGTAGGTTTAACAAACCAAAGCCTCCAGTATTTATAGATTCTCTATGGTCTTGCACACAATACTGAGGTAAATGTTCGTCTTTGCATGCGTTGCCCACATGAAATCTTGCTTTCAAGCGCTCTTTGCTACAACTTACTACGAGTGCAGGGCATGGAGTAAATTTTACCACATTTCCATAGCAAAAAAAAAATGCAAGCAGATAGATGAAACTTGGAGCAAAATGTTTCCTTCTACTTTTCTGCGTTGGTTATGAAGGGTAACTGAAAGCTCCTGCTTTGTTGCAGGTAAGGTACATCTAGAAAACCCTCTTCAGATAATTATTTCCCATTTATGGCAAACATTCTTGTTCTCTGGGACATAAAGGATTTTTTTTCAAGGACATACACACACACACACACACACACACACACACACACACACACACAAAAATATACGTTTTTGAAAAGACTGACCTGCACAGAGAAGGAGAGTATTCAGACAGTATATAAAATCACTATCAATAATCATTTCCCCCAAGTCACAAAACAGAAGGCTAACCTAAATGAATACATTCCTCACTGAACAGAGCCCTTAAATGTAAACTCTCCTTTTCTTAATTCAAAGTAGAAAGATATATTAATAGTGTAATTCCTTTACAGCTGATGTTTTTAGGCCACAAAAGTCTTTATAATTGTGAATAGTAAAACAATTCAATCGCTCCCCCAGTTAGGTACAGAAATCAACAAAATGAGGTCAAAGTTATAAATAATAATACCAATACTGCAGAAAAGCTAGGATAATCGGAATTGTATCAACGAGTGCATTAATACTTCTGAGTCCAATTACTTTATGTTTCTCCTAGGCCTCCACGCGGCAAAATTCAGGGGTGCATAATGAAATATGCTCGGTGGCATGCATCCTTGCAACCGAGCTGAGAGTTCTCCTGGCCAGGCCGAATATCTTTTGCTAGCTTACGGGGGAAAAACCCCCCACCACTTGTCAAACATCTCCAAATATTCGGACACAGAGTTTTGCAGGGCTGAGGCCACAGAAAAGAACGGAAAGGCAGCTCTGAAATAAAACTCACAAAACATCAAGCACAGGGAATTTTAGATTTTTTATTTTCTTAGAACAAAGAAAAAAAAAACATGTTTCCTAGTAGCATATGTCAACAGGGATGATCGAGAGAGCCATGTTCATAACTATATCATTATATTCATCGTCTTTTCTTATCAATACTGTGATAAGTCTGGCCAGCAATGGGTCTTCCAAAATACAGATTCCAAAATCTAAAAATGTCTAAAATAGCTATTTTTAAAGTACTCTACTTGAATCTTATTTTTCATCAACTATGTTTAGAAACTTATGTCTGTGTGTGTGTGTATATATATATATATATATATATATATATATATATATATAAACCCATATACAACTGAATAAAATCAGTTCCTCTGAAGTAAGCTCCAGCCTTTATTTTCTTTTTGCTCAGGGTATGAATGTTACATTAATATCCCCTTTTGGCTCTGCATGGCTCTTCTTGGCTGCAAAAGATATTTTCCCACACAAATCAACCCTCAGCTCTTTTGAATTGAAACAATATGGCTTGATTGTTGTGGGAATTTTTTTTTTGTAAGTTACTGTAATTTATAATGTTCCCTACCCACTTTTACATTTTCCTTAAAAAAAAATAAAATTCAAAACCCCATTTTATTCAGGGCCACAATTAAAACAGAGAAAATCAAGACCTTGTTCCCAGTAAGTCTTGTTATTAATCATTAGGGGGAAACTAGAGGCTCAACAATCAGAGTGGTAAGGGCTTTATATTTTTCCTGTCACAAGATACAATTTTCAGAATGATTTTAATCTAAAATGATACCAGTTAGAAGAAACAGATCAGAAAATGAATAAATAGCATGATTCGACACTAAAATAACCTTGTCGTTTAGCCCTTATAGTGTTGTATATTCTCCTAGACCTGGTTTAACAGTTGTATTTAGTTGGCAAGTTATAGTAATCAAATGAGAACCTGTTTTATTTTTATTTTTGGGAGGGAGGAAGGAATATAATACAAAATGTAACTGTGTTCCAAAAATTATTTACAGGATTTTTTATTGAAAGTAATTTATGAACAGGTTTTTGTGATTGTCTTTTTTTTTGGGGGGGAGGGAGGAACCAGCAATAAAAAAAAAGGCCAAACATTCCAAAATGGTCCCTGGTACATGCAATAATATAATGCTGAATGTGGAACACAATCTGTATGTTAATTTGTTCTGAAAAGCAAATTCTATTAGGTGACAGCATGAAATGTAAAACGGATGCCAAAAAATGAAGAGAGAAAAAAAGGGACGTTATGAGACTGGGAAGTTCTATGCTTCAGTTTTGCTAGGTTCCTGCAGCTCACCAACAAAAAAGATTGAGGTTTCTTGCACCTCAGCTTAGAGAAAACCCTGCATCCTCCCTCTAGTTTATCCAAGAAAGAGGTGCCAATGCCCGGGAATATATTATTGAACTAATGCATAAAGTTTTAGCTAACGACGGCTGGTATCGCAGGAGCCCTAACCTAAGCAGCAGTGAGTGTGCTGAAATTTGGGGCATATCCTTTTCACAGCCCAGAAAAGAACCGAAATTGAAATCATCGCAGCCCTCGGTTGTTTTCTCGTTCTCTTGAAAGAGTTAGTGCTCACAGCCAAACTTTTAATTTTTTCTACGATTTTTGAAACTGCACACGGGGGAAAAGGCTGACCTGGCTCTCTCTCTTACCATGGCTAAAAAAAAAAAAAATCAGAACTAAACCCAACCTGTACATGTCTCCAATCAAAGTAACTTAATCCCCAAATTTCTCCAAACACATCCTCAAAGCAAGCACTGTGTTTAACCAGTACAAGCATAATATTACCTTCCAGGTCTCCTGTGTGAATGCAAATGAAAACACAAGAGGTAAGTTACTTACCATAGGTCTGAAGTTTAGGGTTCTATTTAATTAGTCTCTTCTACTGAAACAGTGACTCACTAAGCAGGATAAAAGACACCCCCTGCCCGACTGAAGGGTGCATTTCGGTGCTGGGGTTGCTTCCAGCTATCTGAAATTCCTATTGCCAGTCAGACTGGCAGGGAGAGCCCTGCTGAACTGAGCTGCTGGTTCTCAGCTGCACATGCTAAGCTGGGCTTTGTCTGTCTCCTCCAATAGACCACCCTCCCTGGAAGGAGGGGAGACATGCTACCTCTGTCCCATTTGCTGATTTTCAGCTGCAGGCACAGACAAGTGCTAGCTCCAGGAGGTGTATAAGCTGAAAGTTAATTATTCCAGTCTTGGCCTCTCCTAACAGGAATGCTTATGGGTGTGCTGAGAAAAAAAAATTAAGTAGGGCAAATGAAATCAAAATGCAGAATGACAAAAATTCACGTCTGCTAATGTTGCAGACAAGAAAATGTACTCTGCATACATTTTCATCTTATTGCTCCCCATTCCCATACCCCCCCCCAGAGAGTATCAAGGATTCTAGCTGCAAAAATTATTTTGGTGATTTTGGGCCTATGGTAAATCAAACTATCGAGAATATTGCCTTCGGTTTATTCACATGGAAAGGCTGCATGCTAAGGTAAGCAAAATAAATCTGTTAATGAAAATGTTAATGGCAACCTAGAAAAGTCCAAAAAATGACTTGCAAAAGGCTGCCTACTGGGAGATACATCTTATTGCATGACAAAGTGGCTGGAACTCAAGTTTCCAAAAGGAAAATTAACTTACCAGTGGTCATAGCCCATCATGAGACTTTCTAAACAAAAAAAATCACATCCTATCACTGACTGATTTAAAAGTTAACAAATGTTAATATGGTATCCTAGCCCAACAATTCTAAATAGAATTTATTGTGGAACATGTTTCCAGCAGAAGTTTAGTTTACCTCATCCCTTTCAATCTTTAGGGTTAAATGTAAAGCTGCTTTTCTGGCCCCTGGCCTATTTCTAGCTTCTGAGATTAATCCTACTGGCCTTTTTCTTTTTTTTTCATTTCTCTCTCATCTCCTGTTCACTCCAACATTACCAAATTTCCACATTTGATTTTGTTCTGTATAATATATCCAGTCTAAGATGCATTTTGTAAAATTAGTTAAATAGCGATATAAAAATATAAGTATTCATCACTGTAATGGAACTCTGCATCTGCGAGTGGCAAAATCCAAGGATACTGAGGTTCTACTGCAGCCTCCTGTTGGATGCCGTGTATATGAAGTTCTCCCCCGCATTGTGAGTTTGTTTTGTAATGATATGCGCTACTTTTATATTTGCTGTAGCAGTTGTTACGGTAGCTTCCCCCTTGGCAAAAGGGAAAACCAGAGACGAAGGTGGTGCAGAAAATATAATCATCTGAGCTGAAGTCAATTTGCACTATAAACCTTAAAAACTATAGCATACAGAGCACTATTCTGTTAAACACCCATGGCACATACCCTTCAGGACTCCAGTGGGATCAGTAGAAACTACAAACAGCTGACGTATGATTGTGTCAAGAACTTTATGCAGCAAGATAAATTAAAGAGAAAAAAAGAGGTTAAGCACGAAGCACAATCAGAATAGGTTGAAAGAAAAGATGATTTCAGAAACACAGGCAACATTCAATTGTCATGGATCTCTGTTTAAGATTTAAAAAAGAAGCCTTATAAAATTACAGCTGTTGATTTCAGATTGACAGACATATAGTATTGATTTTATGTCATAGTGGGGCATGTAGAACACATCGAACAGGCCGTGAATAATTCTTCATTTTACCATGCATCCATATCTTTCAACTGATACACCAAAATAATGTCAGGCAACAACCCAAGAAAATCCAAAAACTGGATTACTCATTAGGGTTGGCACTCCAGATTATAAATTTCAGCACCAGCTATAGATTTTGGAATTATAAAACCACTCATTTCTTCTGACTGTTCTGCCGTGTTTTCTTATCTCTGCCTGCATGCTACCAGAAGCATGTGCAAGAAGTGCCATCTAAGACAGTGAGCATCAGGGCTGCCGAGAAGTCCCTGTGAAAATTAAATACATGGGCTCATTTCCCTCTGATTTATTGAATTTGATCTATACTACTTGAGTCTTTAGTAACAACCATGCCCCACCATGCATTTGGTGAGCATTTCATGGTTTGCAAAAGTACACAGCACATTTTCCAAGAGATCTGGGAAAATGAATCCACTAAAAGAGAGCTTGTGGTTTCTTTTTTACTGATCAGCTTCATAAATCAGATATAAAATGCTGGCATCAGGGTTTAAAAAAAAAAAATCAAGCTTTGCTATTGTGTGGATGAAGAATACCATATAATTCATATGACTACTATTCCACTATACTTTTAAACTCCAAGAATTTTTTAAGAATTATCATGAAAGCAAAGAACATAGGCATTTCACAATTACACTAGAAGATCAATATCTGGAATTTAAAGAAGATTAAAAATACTTTATTTTCTTTGAAATATGTGTCTTTAAAGTAAAACTACTATTTCGGCATTTATACATCATCCAAAACCAGGACACTTAACAGAAAATATGGAAACATTTGAAAAATAAAAATTGAGACGTGTGTGAACACTGTCTATTCTTGACGTGTTTTTTTTTTTTTGTTTTTTTTTAATAATTCAAGAGGGATTCTCCCACTCTGCCTGCAGCAAATTTTGAAAATGGAACCCACACAGCTTAAACCTTAGAACACAAGCACAAAAATAATTTATTTTTCTCTCTCTCTCTGATATTTATCCTGTTTTAATTTCTCATGCCAAAACATTGCACAGAACAACACTTTCATGAAGTCATTTTTTAAATTAAAATTTGGGGCTCTTATATTTGTTCTTGATAGCATGTTATTTCCTTTTCATGTGTTCTCTGTGCAATACACAAAGAGAAAGGATATAACGCACCATCTGTCATGGCGTGCGCACAAGTCCGATGTGCCAACAGACTTCGGCGGGGAGAGGCTGACTAATGTGCACGCCCAGAGAAAGCCACAATCTAGGGTCCAGCTTGGCAAGGAGGACCTACAGTGCCCTTGACTGTACTCCCAAAGGGAGCATACGTTGCAAAATTCCTTTTAATAGAGGCCAAAATTTAATAGAATTATGGATCAATGCAAAATATACAAATAGGGAGGATAACTTTCAAACAACACATGCATAGTTTTACCACTGTATTTTGAAACCAGCGTGAATGAGATATACACATTTCATAAAATATGCGTATCTCTACCCCGTAAAATATGCACGTGTGTAAGCTTACATGTGAATACAGGCAATGCATTGAAACATGTATACGTTTTCCGACCTATTTTTTAAATATGCGTGCGAATATTTTAGGCCTGAAATTAAAGTAGAACTTACTTGTATAAATCACAATTTACACGCATAAGTCAGCCAATTTTAAAACATGTGCGCATCAAGGAACTTAACCAGTTCACCAATTAGTCCACCAGTTTGCCCAATCCTTCTCCCAGTTGATCAGCCTCAAGTCCCCTCAGTTTGCCGAGACCTCCCACCCAGTAAATACTAAACAATAAACTCGATTTAATATCACTTTTGCCAGATAATGAGCAAGTGCAAAAATAACACAAGTAAACTAGAAAATGTATGCATTTCTTTTAAAAAAAATAATTTATGTGTGTAAAGGATGGCCCTGCCCTAGACGGTCCCTTTTTTATACGTGTATAGGTGTGTGCAATAGTGGAAATAAGCACTTTTTGGACATTTAGAAAATACAGAATACATGAGCAGAGGCTACTTACGCATACGGCCTGATTGTCAAAAACATTCATGTGCGTATAGCTGGGTTGTACACATGTAAATGCACTTTACCCATGTAAGGGGGCTTTTGAAAATTGCTACAGTAAATGCCATTGAATTGTCCATAGGGGTTTACTCGCATAAGTGCACTTTACTCACGAAAATGGCTTTTGAAAACTACTACCATGGCCCTGATTTTCAATAGTATTTGCACGCTTAAAAATAGGTTTTTACACGCATAAATGTACTTTACACTTGTAAATGGCTTTTGAAAATTGCTACTATAGTATGTTCCATTTATGTGCATAACTCCTTTGAAAATTCATCTGATAATGTTTTGAAAATTCACCTTCGAGTAAGGTTCGGTGGTGGTGCTGGGGGGAAGGAAAGGATGCTAAGAACCTGAAAGCTGTTTTATAGCATGCACCTTTGCATAAATGTGCTATTATAAAGCTGAAAAATGACTACAGGACAATAAATCCATGAATATGAAAGACTATTGACAACCCAGAACAGAGGTCTACCTTTTTCTAGTGGCCTGATATTACGGTAAACATGTCCAATGTTGCAGTCAAGGTCTGAAGGCGATGTCCTGAAAATGCCTCGTCCTTTTAGTTCTGAAAAGAGATCTGAAAATTAATCTTTTCTTTTTTTATTTATAATAATTTCTTCATGCATAATGTAATATGACTGGATTTTGTTTTAAGAAATAAGAGTCTTATATACTAAAGGCTTTTTCCCATTTTATATCTATGGAGGAACATACATTGACTGAGATGCAGTGTAAAAGGTCATCTGTCCGCTCTTTCATCTTAGAACAATATGACAAGGACATTAATTATGGACTCACTTATTTGTTTATCTTTAAAATGGACAGTAGGATAAGTACCTTTATTTTATGTTTGAATTATCAGAATAACAACTTATTAATCTTTCTACAAGCTCTGCAAAAAGGGGAAATGAGCAACCAAAAAACCCAAAGCAACAGAAATAAGAAATGGGGTATTTTGCATACATAAAAACTAAAATAAACCCTAATAAAGAATAAAATATTATAACATTACAATTATAATACTGGAACCTGCCTCCCCCAAACACAAACAGATATGGTTAAAATACCTATTATAAGTTCAAGCACAGTACTTGAATTAGACAAATTAACTTTAAAGACGCTATATTGCCAATGATAAGTGCAGGTGGATAAGTGGCTCACTTTGGGGATACTCAGAAAATGATTTCTGTGCATGTTGGACATGGACTTTATTTCACTTTTTAAATTAGAGCAAGCCCTGGTGATAATCATCGGCTCTATACCATGAACATGCCATTAAATAACTTAAGGATGCAGTTATTAAAGAGGTTTTGTTATAGTCATGGAATAGGAGAAACCCTTTTGAAAACGCAGCCTCGTTTTATATATATATATATATATATATATATATATATATATATATATATATATATATATACATACTGATGCACATTCTCAGCCAGAGCTGTTTCACAAACAATCCCAAGGCAGGTCCAAATGTGAAGTGTAAGCCAAGGTCAACGCTAGGGATTCCAAACCCAGAGTCACAAGGACAAAAAGGGACTTGTTCAAGATCACACAGATCAGTAGCAGAGCAGAATCTTAAACTTATGTTCCACGACTTTTCTGAGCTCAACCAATGAGCTATTCCTTCTCCCGTTGTTGGCATGTATGCTTAAAGAATATGTGAAGCAAGAATGCACAGTTTTCAATTCCTTTATATTATGTTTCATAATTTTAAAAAACCCTGCGTCCAACAACTTATTTATAGAAAATATGTAAAGACTGCAGTGCTATTAATACTAATTTGGGATTAAGTAATTGTACCTGTGCTATTATAGTGAACCAACGTTACAGGGTACAAAAATAAGTACAAGAAAGAATGAATGATAAAAGTGTGCTTTCTGTCTGGGAATTCTTTGTTGTTGAATCTTCCAAAGAGGATTTTAAAACCACATAAAGGGGCTTAGGAACCAGAAATACAGGGCCTTACTCAATAAATATTTGTCCCACTGGCAAAGAATGGGAGAAAGTCCTTTTAGAATAAAATAAACATTGTCCCCATAGTCACAAAATAGAAACACCCCTTTAATACATCTGGCCCATAGTTTGAGAAAGAAATATCCATAAAAGGTTCTCCATTAGTAAATAACAGTTTGTAAATACTTTTCCTCACTACAAATCACTGACCCAATGTAAATAAATCATGGCTGGACATACCAGGGGGGGGGGGTCAATTTGCCCAGGACCTTAAAAGGTGGCACTTGGCTCCTGCTCGAGGAGCAAAGGCTGCAGGAGATGAAAGAGCAGAGGCAGCTTGGACCAGAAAAAGCACCAGCATTAGGGGAGGAGAGGCGACGTGGCAGCCCCAGGCCAGGCCAGCGGCCAGTAACTATGGCCTAGGTTGGGCTGCAGAATGGATGCTGAAAGGATGGGAGGGAATTAAAAGAACAAAGGAAAAATAAGCATCTGTACAAAAAGAAATGTTTTTTTTTTTTTTTAAGTTATTTTTTTAAAAAAGCTATCAAGATTGTTTTCCTTGGCTCCTAAGAATTTTGGTTGGCACCTAAGTTTTCAAAAAATTGTTTTATCATTGTGAATGATTTGTACTGAGGCATAAGTGTTTTCCATTAAGCCTCAATGTCAGAACCCAATCATTCATTAATTACTTTTAAAAACTTGTGCTTAGGGGACCAGAATGACCCACGAAGCTCTTTCTCTTTTTATTACGTGAACTTAAGATTCAGATGCACAGTTTATACATTATTAATACTCTAGCTAATGTGATGTACTTGAATACACCGTCTTGGACCTCCAAAATAAGGAAGACACTCTTCACAAATGACTCTATCCAAAGACCAAGTGTCGGGAGCATGCAGGGTGGCTTTTAGACGAAGCAGCCAAATTCTATGCACCTTGACATTTTGTTTTTCCAGAATGGGCACTGGAAACTCCTTCCTTCAAGCCTTACCATACCCCCCCCACATACATTTTGTGCCAGTAACAAAAATCCCTGCATCCCAGTTAATAAAGTATGCCTCCCTGGTGTGTACCTATAACATGCACTCTTACTCCTGGAGGCCAGGGCACTCAGTGGCAAAGTTCCTGCTCATGTTGCCATTTTACCACGATGTGTTCCCATATTCCTCAGGACTCTGTAAGGCTTTAGTTTTAGAGATTACAGCCTTAGATATTCAGTAATCAGCATATTCCATGAGTCACTGTTTATTTGTTATAGAACAGGAATGTATAGCAAGCACTGAGCAAAATATGATTTTGGAAGTTGGTGTTGATTATAAAAGGAAGTTGACAGAAGGAAAAACTATAGTATCTATCAACCATATATTATAAAATTACATTTATTACAAGTTGGCTTCTCCCACTAATTTCTTCTTATAGAAATAATAAAAAGCTGTATTTTCAGGGAATAAGTTCAACTACAGCATTTTTTAATTCTAGTTTCACTTATTTCTTGGTGAATGAAATGCGTATTGTAAAGAGAGTACTACAACAATATCCTGTGATTGGTCGGTACTTCAAATGAAAAACAACAACCTAACAAGCAGATTTAAGACTTTTGAAAGAGATCGAGGTTTGGCGTATCTGGGGCTGAAACAGATTCCGGTTGTGTGCGCAAAATGTGCAATTGAGGGCGCTGCAATGTCACTCTTCTTAGACTGCAGCCCTCAGGCAGCAGAGAAGGAAACGTCACATAAAATATAAATCCTGCTAAATTTCATTTTGAATTAAACTGTATTGTAAAGGAAGATTTTTTTTTTTTTACTGAGAGTATATTAGAAGTAAAAATGAAAAAATGCAATTGCCAATCACCTTTGGCTAGTAAGGACAGGTGCTATATAGCATTGCCTGGTGATTTAGAAAATAGACATCATCCAAGAGGCCATTATGAATGTTATAAGCCTTTGAGCTGCGGTATTTGTCAGATTCCTCAAACTATACCATTGTTTCATAAGATCAATTGAATTCTATTTGGCACTTATTGCCATGTCACCTTTCCTTGCTGTCCTAACAAGTATAGACTTTTATCTTTTGATACTTATTTTGGAATAAAAGGTGTGCACCACATCTCATTTTTAAAACTCCCCTCCTTCCCTGCATCCACTTTCTATTCCTTAATTATGTGTTCATATTCTCCTTGCATTAATATTAAACTTGATAATGATCAGTACAGCAGCACCTCAATTTCATTTACACTGAGGGTTGTGGGAGTGCCAAGGAAAGAGGAGCTTTCAAAAACCTTAAGTTAATGTTTCTTCAGGAATAAAATATGAATTGGAATGAAAAATCTGATGCCATGATTTTTTTTTTCACATTGGCAGCTGAATTATGTATACAAAGATTGTTAATGCTGCTACTTCAATGCTGTCATTTCGGAAGAAAAAGTATGTTCTTTCCTACAGTGAAATCTAAACAAGGATACTGTACTGGGAGCAGCCTGGTGAGCATCAAATTCTTGTCTCTTTTCCCCTTTCCACTAGTCCTCCTGCACCTTCACTTTCTTGAGTTCCAGGTGCTGCTATCTGAATGGTCTCATCTTAGCTGGCTCTGTCAGACTTGTGCTTTAATACTCTCTATAACAGCCAATAAGAATGCAGGATTCATTCCCAGCCTTCCACTGGGGTTTCCAGGTAGGTGCCAGGCCCAACCCTAGTGATTGACACTTTTCTAGCCTCTTAGATTTTTACGCAAGCATTTTTACAAGCATAGCTCCCCACTCTCTCTGAAAATACCTGTATGAATAAACACATGTTTTATAAATATTTGTATGTAGATTTAAAAAATATATATTTCATAGAAATATACCATTTTCATGTCAGACTCCAATCATCTACATGTTGTAAATGATATTCAATATAAGAGATAAAGGTATATTTTATGTATTAAATTTATAGTAAAATCACCATTAATAACTCATCAATAAAGAATGTTTACATTAAATATTTCAACTAATTTTTTAAAGATTGAATTTAACAGTTTACAATTAGGTCTGCAGTTTTTATATCACATGATCTTTCTCACTCATCTATATCACACGTCCCATATCTGATTTAAGAAAAACAGAAAAATATATTACTGCAAGAAGCTACAAACATGAATATTAACTGAAAAATATGGCAGATGATATTCAAATTACATAACAGAACTGGTGGATGATGTGCAAATTATCTAGTTACTTTTCACATTTAACCACATTCTGTATTTTACCAGTATAAAATATATCTATCTATACCTATATAGATAAATAGATATGCATATAACTATAGGTATATAAATAGATATCCATATATCTATAGAAATATATAAATAAGCACATAACACCTAGAAAACTTAAGACAATATAAGAGATGGCCTCCATTCTTTACTAGGGCAAGGTACACATTGTAACATTTCTGAATGCACCATTTGAAATGTCTGGGCATATCTTAAAACCAATTAAAATAAATCAGAACTGTATTTAAAAATATAATTTTAACTCTCATGAGTACATGAGCATGCTTCTATATTCTAGTGAATAGGTCTTCACCATTTTTCTAGATAAGTATTCTACAATGGGCACCCATAGGTGGTACGTTGCAGTGTCTTAATTGAAATAAATACATATCTATTTTGCCAGGTGTAAAACTGTAGAAATCTAAATTAAAACTCACATAGTAATAAATTGTTTTAGCACCATCATAATAAACCATTGAGTAAAGAGGGATGATTATCTGCACCTGTTTCAAGCTGAGACCAAATGATGCAATGAGCAGGAAAATGCCTCATTATATAATACATTTTAGTTCTCTGAAGGGAAGGCACTATAACTCTTTTGGGTGAAGAACTCCTAAACCCATGTGCTATTTTCTATATTTTGGGGAAGACACTGCCATTCCAGGTCCTCGGCTCTCCCACCCTAGCTGATTAACATCTCCAACCCAGAACCATGAGTAATTCTGAGCCTTGCTAATCAATCTGATGGGCCCTGCAATGGCACTGTAGTGTGCCACATGGAAAGGAGAAAAACCGTAACTGTGAAAAAAACCCTCAGCTATAAAAAAAAAAAGGCCACTGACTCACTAGTTGCTGAATATGACTAACATTGCTACATTAAAACATTTGTGAATATATCTGATCCAATCCTTCATTTAGCTTCGAATCATTGAGTATGCTTCATATTTTGCTTTATGTAAAGTCTAAACAATGGCGTAAAATCTAAGTCACGAGCCGTGCACTTAAATTGCATACTATATGCGTGTATGAGCCTGTGTATAGAAACCAAGATGCAACCAATGGATGGAAATCAGGAAACCTTAATTCTATAAAGAACCTGAAGCCACCTTATTCATGTTCTGAAAACAGTACTGCAGAAAATGACATTGGTATTTTTAGAAAGCAGTTTTCATTCTATATTTAGGGGTTGAAAGAAGCTAATCTATTGAATATTTTCAGCCATAAAAGAAGTGGTTGAATGTATAACAGAATATTTTCATCTTTCACTGCTGCTTTCCCTATATTACCAATGTGTACCAAATATAATGTCGTCCAGTAACCTTTTACTGATAAAACTCTAATTGGATAGCTTACGAGACATTACAATTTTCATCAAGTCATTTGCTTGCCATTATCAAAGAGAAAAAAAATTATAGAATGTTAAAATATGTTGTACCCCTTGGGTGACTTTCTTATTAAAAAAGGTAAATAATAAATCCAAACAACAAATAAAATAAATTATTTTGAATCTACTAATAATAGTTAGTTTGTTCCATAGCGTGAGCCTAAAATAATGCAATTTTTAAAAAATCACTACATTCTCAAAAATGTGCAAAAGTGGATTTTTAGAATAAATACATTTTAAAAAGAAAAAAAGCTTTGAAGTTATTAAACACATTAAATGCTGCACCACAGCTCCTAATCAACCAGTTCAAAGGTATAAAATATGAAACGCACATACAAACATAAGTACACCAGTGATTGCTGTTGCTGATGCAATATATCATGTCCTTTCCCTTTTATTTCATTTCTACACCTACCATAAAAAGTCAATTAAAATTAGAATATTGGAAATTGTATAAAGAATAAATTCCATCTTCACCAACAATCCTCCAGCAGCTGTGCCTTTCCAGGGTGCCAAGTCACTCTCTCCTATTTATAAAGACTCTTCCTCAAATGATTCTTAATTTTTGGACTATTAACTGATAGCTATTTAATTCTACACTATACAAAAAAAGCATTTCGTTTTTGTACTCTGCTGATGTTATTTTTTTTTTCTGAAAAGAATATGAATTTTCAGGATTTAAAAAAAAAGCCCTCTCTCTTATGTACACTGCACAAACTGGGCCTTCTTCACAAAAGTATATTTCCCATAAGCAAGAAAAGGAATTGAATTCTTGCTGATCAAAACCCACTGGAATTAGAAGCTGCTGTACAAAGTACAGCAGCATCGATGACACAATACAAAATCTACTGGATCATGTGCGTGGATTGTATATCTAATATATATTTCATTTACCAGAGAAAAACCAGAAAATCTTAAAATAGCTGATATTTGTTCTACAGAAAGTCATCTTATACTTTATAGCCATTACGAAGGAATCAGTGGTAGCAAAGCCTTCTCAACCGATTATCACTAGCAAATAATGCATTCTTGAATAGTGCAAGTCACTGTTGCATATGGCTTGGCCTTGTGGGTGACCGGCCAGCAAGAATCGTTTTACTGCCCAAATTCAGAAGCTCGTAGTTTCGTACTCTGCCATCGAAATGCAACAAACCTGTCCACGGCCCCTGTGAACGAAAGGGGCTGGGCACTCAGAGAAGTTAGACCTGATCACTTTAACCATGCTTAAAAAAAAAAAAAAAAGAAAGAAACAACTTTACAAGCCACAATACGGTAAATGGCATGAAACACATGTTCAAACCTCTAAATCTGGCGATAAAAAGTTACCTATATTCTTGAATCTGATCCACCTTGATAGGTTTTCGCTTCGATTTTCACAGTGCTAACAGACACACGCGCACACACACACACACACACGCGCGTGCGCGCGCACCCGTTCTGCTGCGGACACTTAGCAACCAATATAAATCGGAAATACCAGCCTTTCCCCTTCATAGTCTCAGCATTTTTAAAATACTTAGATGCAGACTTATTTTTTATTTGTATTTTTTGTGTAAAAACCGAATAAGCAGGTACCTGGACCGGAAGAGAACAAGCATCACTCTTCGGCTATGTTACAGGAAATAAACTACGGGGATACCGCCTCCGTGCAACAAGTTCATTCTTTCGTTTACCCAGATTAAACGAAGACAAATCTCCTTGGGTCGCTTAAGAGACTAGGAACCTGGCGTTTAGTTTAACACCCCCAGTCCCCAAACCATACACACAAAGGATGCTATATGTTGTAAAATCACGCACTCCTTACCAGACGAGAAAAATATTAAATAGAAAAAAAAAAAATCCTGCACATGCATACTTAGGTCGGAATGCATGTTCTTTATTTATCATGGCAACTGCATCAATATAGGATACGATCATCGAAGGCCTCCACCCAGTAATATTTAAAATTAGCAGATATCTAGGTACCACGAAAGCAAACGAAGGAGGATGCACTGTTAAAGAGCTTTGCTGGTTCCACGTCTGTTTGGCTAAACACCTTTTTGGTTCATTTTAGTTATCTAAACAATAATCCGTTGTCGCAGTGTTCAACTTTGATTTGCCTCATTTTAGACTTTTCCCCCCTTCTCTCTCCACCCCAACACTGAAACACAATAACATGAAAAGTTGGCACCTGAAAACGGAGCTAACCTAACCCCTAAACTGCTAAAGCACACTGGCAAAGGTCCTACATTTGCATTGAGAAGCACTTAAAAAAGAAAAAAAATAAAAGTAACAAGGGATCGAGCTTTGCCCACTAACAAATAAAAGCTTGGCAGATTTTGGGGGGGAATAGGAGGGAGGAGATAAGGCACAACTAAAGGATTAAATCCATTTCTTAAAACTGATCTGACCAGAAGATCGAATTAAGCAACCCGGTTTTGCACTTTCACTTTTTTGAAACAAACTTAAAAAACGTCCTCGTTCAAATTGTGCCAAGAACCTTTGTTGCGTTGGTGTGTGAGTGTGATAATCAGTAACTTGGAAGGTTGCAGCACGTCAGTGGGGGAAGCATGGCGCGAGCGTGACAGCGGCGCTTCTTACCCTGCAGGTGATGGCGCGAGCAGCCTCGCCGAGAGACCCGGGCGCGGGCGGGAGGGAGGGAGGGAGGAAGCCGGCCAGCGTTGCCACCTTGCAGCTCTTGAAGCCTCCTGCGAAAAGCAGACGGAGAAGAAGACACTCAGCGCTCGAGTTTCAGGATTCGGCAAGTGCATGCAGGCCTGGCAGGATGGGAAGGCGGTCCCTTACCTAGCAACTGGCTCCGGTTTCTCAGCAGCATGATTTCCACCCTCCCGCCACCCCCCCCCCCTCCCTGCCACCATTACCCCTTGGCTGCCAGCACCCAGAAACAATAGGAGGCTAAGAGGGGTGGCATGAAAAGGAAAAAAAAAAAAAAAAGGAGACACAGAGAGGGAGCGGGAGAGAAGCGTGTTAAGCTTGTCTGGCAGTTAACAAGTCTTGAATGAAGAATGTTAGCAAACAGACAACAGCATGTCTGATGCATGCTAATAGTGCTGCTTCACTACTCGCACAATGAATAATTCAGTAAGCAAAAAAAAAAAAGACACCCCCACCCCTTTCAAATGCCTGCAGAGAGGACAAGGGGAGCGGGAGAAAGTATGCTGAAACTTTCCCTCAGTCTATATTAAAAATGCATTTTACCTACTAAAGAGACAAAGTTGCAGTGCTTGAGATGCTGATACAAATTGTGCCCGTCTTTAAAATTCTGATCTTTTTTACATTTTAACTGCCATATTTCCCCCTTGCCGCCTATTTTATGCCTTTTGTCTTAGAGCTGGCACCTGTCCCAGACAGCGTTTTACTATACACACCCCTTTTCCCTCCCAATCTGAAGGGAAAAAAAAAAAGGCGAGAGAAAGAAAGGAGGATGGAGGGGGCGTTGCGGGGTGGATGGAACGCAGCGGTCCCATCGCAGCTATGGTCATATGAAAAGGAGAGAGTCCACCCTTTTCTTGCCCAGACAGCGCAATTTCTGAAATAAATAAATAACACGGCGCCTTTGAAACGAAGAGCTGGCTTCGGGGAAAGTCGCCGAGAAATGAAAGCCTTTCTCCTCGCACCCTGCAACCCGGCAGACCCCTCGATTCACTGTCTGGTTGTTGTGGGAAGAGCGAGGGGGGGGGGGGGGGGGAAGGAGGGGGAGTATATTTCTGTGCTGTAAAAATGGGGGAGGGCAACAACCCCCTTCAAATAAATCCTTGGTAGATGAAGAGATGAAGCTTCGGCACTGGCATACATTAGGAAGCAAAGCAAAGGCAAAAAGAAAAGAGGGAAAAAATAGTCCAGTGGCAAAGAAAAAAAAAAAACAAAAACCCCGAAGGCGGAGGGTTAAATAAAGCAAAAGATGGGGAGGGGGGGAGAAGATCCTATTTTGAGTAATTGAAAAAGTTGTGCTTTGGCAAATGCAGTCTGAAGGGGGGAAAGGCCCTTGCAGCGGGAGTGGAAGCGGGCGCGGCAGCAGCAAGCTTTTTGCACGGTCCAGTCCCCACCTCTTGAGCTGCTCCGGCAGCTCTGTCTGCGCCGAGGAGGAGGAGGAGGAGTGCCTGAGCGAGAGGCCGGAGCTGATGATGAAAGCGACGCCCGGCCCTGCGTGAGGCCGGCTCCCTTTTCCCCTCGCGCGCGCACGCATGCACGCGCGCACCTACAGAGCCTGCCTGCACGCGGGTAGCAGCCCCCTGCTGAGGGACCCGCACTTGTTCGGTCTCTGTCACAGTCATGCAGAACTCTAAATCCAGTCTCAGATTGACGGGGGGGGGGGGGGGGGGGGGGGGGGACCGTTTAGAGAATGTAAAGCAATTTCAAATTAGGTACTGTATACTTTCAAAATCTCGACGCATGCAACTATTTCAGTGACAAAGAAATCTCTGCTACCCCGCCACTTCTGCTCTCCTCGCACGCTGGAAAAATAGAGAGGGTTAAGTATACAAGGAAAGAACTAGAAAAATGCTTCCATTCAGTGCAGGGTATGGGAGAATCGGAGAGGCAGGTAGTGTTCGTGAAAAGAACTTAGCGATTTTTGTTTTCTCATGCCCCCTTGCTTCTAGACCAGCTGCACAGCCCAGCCCGGGCTGCTTGGCCCTTATAACTATCTTGGCACAGAGTCAAAACCTGATAAGCATTTGGGCGAGACAGCTCAACTGCTGTGCTGGAAGAAAAACAGCTGCCATGATTGCTGTTTGATTGAGAGCGCTTACAAAAAAATGAGAGAGAGAGAGAAGAAACAACATCGGATTGCAAAAGGCAGGCCACAAATGCCTGAGGATTCAGCTGAGGAGAGGAGAATCTGCACACATTTCACTCAAAAAGAAATAGGCTTTTCATTTCCCTCCATTTCTTTTTTTTTTTCTTTCGCTTGAAAACTTGCGATGCAGAGTTGCTTTTCTGCTCTCCCATCCCCCCGTTCATAACCTCAAGCAAACTCGAGGAATCGTGCCAAAAGTCACGTTGCTAGTTACTGAATGCATTTCTTTCCCTCCTAACATCCCTTCAATACCTTTCTTCCTTTCGGCTTGCCCTTCAGTGCAACCAAGATTGTTTTCTTTTTTTTCCCATAACGTTAGGAAATAAGCAATTATAATCCTGCCACCTGAGTTAAAACTTTGGGGTGGGGGTGGGGGAAATAAGGAGGTAGAATGGGGGGGGGGGCTTTTTAACTTCAACATTTGGCTTTTTCCATTTGTAGATCACTGTAACGCTATTGTAAAACAACTTCCTGCCCCCTTTTGGCTCAGGTTCCAGAAGCAGCTATATTAAGTTCACAGGATAAACTTTCATTTCTTTTTTTTTTTTTTTGTTTCCACCGAAGAAGCACGAGAAAAAATGTCCTGCTAATCCCCCCTTCCCTTCCCCACCCCCCATTTCCTTGTGTCCCCATCTTTCCTATGGAGGATTTCTAAAAGGGAAATACGGTTTTCTGCGGCTGTCCAAAGGACATTTTTCAGAGATGTTTGTCCCTCAGCTGGATAAAGCATGAATTTAAAAGGTGGGGTATTTATTTATTTTTTATAATAATCAACATCTTTAACATTGATAACCTAATTTGACTGCTTCCTCTGCTCAGTTTTATCCGCATATCTGTCAGGGAACCAGGGGTTAGCCTAAAGTATGCACACCCGCCCCCCCCCCCCCTCCAACTCCCCACTCAGAACCTGGCTCTGCATCTTTCAGAAAACTAACCTATAACACCCAACCCCCTCCTACAATATTTTCATATGTAGGCTAAAACATTCCTCCTTGCTTTAAAAAAAAAAGAGAGAGAGAGAGAAAGAGAGAGAAAGAAACGTTCTCCAAGCTCTTTAAAACCTGGCTGGTGCAAGCCAAAAGGGAAAAAAAAAATTAGGCCTCATGAGCGCTCTCTTAGCAACAGCATTTCTTGGTACGCCTGCTTTGGCACACATCAGCATCTCTACCCGGCCAAGTGTCCTTTTACACCACATCTCGCCATTTCTAACAACCAATTGAAAGCCTTCTGCTGCAATCAAAAATCTATACTTTAAAGTTTATTGGTAAATTAACAAAAAGTATCTGTGCATGTATATATATATATTAAACATTTACCAACCTGCAGCTTTCTAAGACATTGGGGAAAAAAGGAAGGCTTTCTATACTGTTCCTTCCTCATCCCACCCCATTTATTGCAGTGTTTGGTGTATAAATAAACCTGTGAAACTTGTTTTAAAGACAATCCTGTTTCCTCTTTTCCATGCCTATGGTGCCAATACCGTCTTTATTTGATTTTATTTTTTGCTGTTAGTAATTTTCACACAGTGCTATCCTTATGGGATATGCCTCATACATACCTTCACTGAGAATTATGTCAGCCAAAAATACAGAGTAAGAAAAAATATATGATATCAGAGAGTAAACATATAAAGGTGAAAAGAACGATAATGTTTTGTAAATTCAAAATGTTACTCTACAGTTTCTTTCTGTTGAGGCTGGTCTCCAGGTTCCTGCTTAACCCTTGCATAGGGCTTTTTCAGCTCACTGCTGCAGAGTGCATACAGCCTACTGCAGTTTCAGCATTTATTTTATCCATTCAAAATGCAGTAATAGTTTTTTCAAGATTTCTCATTGATCTCCATGGCTGTGATCTGTGAATGTATTAGGCTGTATATGAAACAACTGTGCAAGGATTCTGTTTAATCCAAAATTAACTGCTTTGAACCCAATTTGTTAAGGTGGTAAATTATACAAAACTTTAAGCTTGAAATGTAAAATTTTGGAACCATCCCTCATTTTATTAGTGGTATCCTTAAATTGCAATGTACACCAAAATGCATAACCATTTTTTTTTAATGGCTTACCTTTCTTTAACAAATTTATATCCTTTCCCCTCTTCTGAATTGGCCGAGCTGCAACATGCCAGTCAAGTTGTAAGTGCAGTAATGCTGCTGCATGTGTGTTATTTTCTCACAAAACATATTGTAGGAGTAAGAAATGCTGCACCCTGAGTCTCCTGAAATATTCAGAAAACCATAACACACACCCATCTTCTGCCTGCCATCCTAGATCTCAGCAAAAATGCAAATATTTAGTAGAATAATGGATAGGCAATTTCTTCCATTAAAAGCAACGCAGGTACAGTGGCCTACACTTTTATTTTATGCCTGCAGTATCTTCAGTTTATATACATATATATGGCCATTTTGTAGGCTACAGCACAAAAGACGAGTTTTTAGATTTCAAATGCATTTTTCTACCTGCTAGATGAACCTATAATAATTTTCAGGAATAATGAAAAGAGAGCACAAATTATGGAATCAGCTCTCCAAGTTTTATTCACCCAGAGCAAATGTGTTCCTTACATGCCTGTAGACACACACACTGTTAATCCTGTAAGAGAAATCCATACTGCAATGACAAAAATAACATTTTTTTGTAGTGTGCAGTTTGAAAATATAATACAAGATTAAAAGGGAGATTAGAAAACAGCTGTTCTAAAAGAAAGGAATATTGAAAGGATGCTGTTTGATAAAAAAAAAATAACCTGGGACTGGAAATATTCTGCAGTATTTGTATCTTGTCACCTCCACAGACAGCATTTATTTTACTGTGACTGAAGTTTGGTTTGGATGCTAAACAGGAGTTTGAAATACGGCTAGATTTCTTTGCTAATTAGTTCATTATCTTTTGGCCATCAAATTTTAGATTTTTTATTAAAGGTCCAAAAGGTATTTATTCCTGAAAAATAATTATATATAATGTCTCTCATCTTTCTTTCCATATAAAGTGTATTACCAATTAGACAACAGTATAATAAAGGATTAATGGCTCTAATGTACATTAGTGGAAAAGAAAATCCTAAATTGAAAAAAGTGACGTTGGCTTATCCAACATGACTGAATTTGGTTGAAAGTAATCAGATGATTATGCCATAAATACTTCAGTATTCTTTCCAATACATTTGTATTCTTTTTAATTTGACACTTTTGTATGTTTTGCTTTTTTATTCCCAGTGAGGTTCTTTGCTTTTCTGAGATCTGACTGAATAGGCACCACCTTAATTCTGTTGCACTGAGTAGATTTGCTCTGTTTCGTTCCTTATTTATTTTTTGACATACTTTCCTGAAGGTAATGTTAAATCTGATTTTGGCCCAGAATATTTGGCAAGTCTGACTTTAGGCTTTGAAGAAGGAACTGCACCCTGCCACCGATCATCTTTATAAAACGTGCAAGACTTTCCGAGTTTTGCTATTTTAAGCAAAAACTGGAGATGATTAAAGAAGAATCCTCAAATTAAAAATCTTTGACCAAATGTATAATTGTCAGTATGAGAAACTTGCATGTTTAAGAAACAGATAAGCAGGTATAGGTATTTTTAAACATGTATACTTTTTTGGTATTAATGTGATAACCATATACCATTTAAATCTTATTGCAAACGTTCTTTAATTATACTGCCCTTACTTGGATATATAATGTAGAAATATTAACATGTGAGATCAGTCTTACCCTGTGCATTCTAAGGTCTGCACAGCCTTTACTATACTGCATGTATTAGGCCACTAAAAACCAATTAGAGGTAACAGTGTCCTTAGAACATACATACATACATACATACACACATGCACACAAGAACTACAAACATAAATGGGATACATACAATCAAAGAAAAGTTTTCAAAATGTTAGGTTAAAGCCACTCTTTTTAACAGAGCATTTAATAGCAATGAGTTTGTTTTATAGGAAACTTGGCAAAAAGCTTCTATCGTTGTTAGTTAAACTGGCAGCAGGACATGTTTTAGCAGAAGGAATGCATTTTCAAATACTGTTGTACGTTAGCAATTAAACAATCTTGAAGTTAGAGGGATTTTTTTTTAATGTTTTCCTTTAATTTCTTTTTTTTAAAACAAAGATAGAACAATACCAGCTTACACAAAATATTCAATTCCGTCTCACTGTAAATGAACATTACCCTGGCCAAACACAAAGGACTGGCTGTGGGGTGACTTGTTGGCTTCACTTTTCTGACTTTAAATCTACTGAGTATTTTTTATATTGTTGCTGCTCAGTTCACTAAAGTGCCTTTAGTTTCTGATGGAAGTAGTGTACATTCTTGGACCCAAAAATTAAAATACTGGTCACAGACACAGCCTATTTATAGCTGTCTGATACTATTCAAGCACAGAGTAAAATAAATAGTTACCGATTCGGCTTCTTAATAAGTGTAAACCTATGAAATTGTTTGTAATACTGCAAAGAAAATGCTGCTATGATCCGCTGTGCAAAACATGATTTTAGAATACAGCTCAGGCGATCTGCCTTTCCAGTATGAATAGCTGTCATTTGCTAATGTTTACTTTTTTAATAATATCTATTTACTTATTTATTGAACTTAACTTGCTCTTCCCTGCATGCACAGGAGGACTAAAAACAGTCATGTTACAAGAACAGTTCTTACACGATAGGCATTGCATAGCAAGAATAACAAATTATACATTTACTGCTGCCATTTTTTTTGTTTTTATTTTCATATTCTATATTTTTGTCAGAAAGCTATTAGCATTATAGCTTCCAGTAGAAAATCAGAACAAGGGGAATGAGTTAGATCACCTTTTTTTTTCAAGACGCTATCTGGACTGGGCAACATGAAAACATGTAGTTTTGAGTGTTGGAGGTATGTACGCGATTTTAATGTTTTGGCCTACCCTGTAGGATTATAATGTCTGCATGCCAACACGTCTTACTTTTTTTGCTGGCTGTCCCAAGCTGCAAAAAGAAATAACCAAATCTGTTCATATCTTTCAAATTCTGATTCCCCTCCTCTATTGCAGCATAAATCATAAAACCCTCTCTGATATATTCATGCACAAAAAGCAGCAAATAGCAAAAATGATTCATTCACTTATTAGAACTTCATTTTCAAAGTCCTCCCATCCAAATACAATTTTAAAATGGAGGTATGGTATGTTGGAAAAAATGCACATAATTATACGTAATTACATAATAATTATAATGTGTAGAAAAGCTATTTAAAAAGGAGATGAAACACTTCTATATTTTAAATATACTAGGCTGAAAGATGTTTGTTCATACATGTATACAGACACATACTCCAATATAGCCATCATATGAGCTAGCTAAATGCAAGTTCTCAGGCAAAAAGTTCTGTAATATGTTAAGACTGCAAAACAGCATGTGATGTAATGGGCTCACGTCAGTCATCTTATTTCCCTAACATGAGACTTTACTAACTAGAAAACCCTGAATCAAACAAACTGATTAGCTAATTCAGCTTTTCCAGTGAAAAGAGTAATCACGTTTGATCATATATTAGCCACATAAAATATCTAAATTGGGCCCTATGTGGTTCGAATTTAAGTCCAGGAAAGCATATTGAATTTCAGAATTCTATGAATGATGATTAATGACCAATTTTTCCCTGTCCGACTAATATGTGTGCAAGCTCAGACTACGTCAGCCACAATTTGTAGTGCAGACCTGGTCTGACTGCTTCCTTAGTGCAGTTGCAGGCAGGGCTGTTATTATATTTAGTTACATGCCTTAAAGATAAAAAAATAGACTGAAAAGATGCATTTCATCACAGGTAAGAGAACAAATCCAGTCCTGAATAAAATTTTAAATATTTTTATTGATGTTTATATTTTGCACAAGGAAGAGTTTGAATAAAAAGCATTTGATATATAAAATGTATATAATAAATAAGAAGAAAGGCATGGACTATAGCAAGGAAACACTAAAAATTAGACATTTTTAAACTTATATGCAAAGAAACGAAATAAAATTTGTTTCATCCCAATAATTTTTCCTTTCTTCTACTAACGTTGATGATGTGGATCAACTGCCATATGCAGATAAGCTTCTAGAAAGGTCTAGCAAGCTGCAGTACCCTCTCCTATTCTTTGGCTCTTGGCATTTGTCATTTGGCTTTAGGGTCAGAAACTGCCTGTTTCCTCTAAATTAACCCAAAGGAATCTGGCATATTAATAATTAGAATGTGCAGAATGCTGTCCATCCACAATTTAGTACCTAATAACACATTCTGACAGCAGATAAAGACCTCAAAGTCCCATTTAGTCTGTCCATTTTCCCTTCCTGATTTTTCACTGCCAACTCAACATGAGCTACTTCTTCCATTCACTTCCCTTGCAATTACCGCACATCTAAGAATGTACATACAAAATATACCAAAAGTCACAAAATCCACTATCTAAAGCAGAAACCATTTTTTTCCCTGAGCCTTCTTTTTTTCCCTTCATCTTAGTTTCTCCTCTGCTGTGGATTCTTTTTCCTTTTCCTCTTTCTTTCACCTTTCACCTTTCATTTGGAAGATCTTTCCTTTCTCCATCTCTGCCTCCCTTGGCTTCCATTTGTCTTTGACAGTCTGTCTTCCATGTTACCTCTTCCCATTAACACATCTTCATTTTTTCCCCTTCTTATTCCTCCGCCTACTTTTCTAGAGCTCTGTCTAACCCCCCAGTGCCTTCACCTGGCCTCTTTCAGTATCAGATCAACATCAGCCTCTGTCTCTTATCCCGTTCCCATCCCTCCCGTTTTCACGTTCTCTTTTCACATCTTCCCTTCTTCACCTTTTCCCTCTCCCCCATGCCACCTGTTCACCATTACCCCCCCCCCCCCCACTTTCCCTGTCTCACATTCCTCCCTTTCTAGTCTCTCGCCCCTTTATTTTTAGATCAGATGAAGGAAGAAGGGAAGAAGGAAGACATCGATATTACCCGATAACGGGGAAGCAAAGGAACGTCATAATGCATTTCACTGCCATCACTGCTGGAGTGTGCTTGCAGTTCTCAATGAGGTTTTTATGTAGCTACTTCCTCCAGTTGAAATATAGTTACATCAGAGTTTTTAGTACTAGCTCTGTGCCACCATTTTTATTACGGGTTTTTATTTTTCCATATATGTTCAATAAAAGTATACAGCAGCAATTCATAATGGAGAGAGACTGCTTGTTAGGAGAGAGACTGGTAAATGCACTACTATTTTCAAAATATAAATCTAGCAGACCAGTACACTTTTATGTATCTCTACAGGCCCTCCTTTTAGGGAGACAGTTTGCTCCCTTTATCCTTGCAGGGGAAATTTGAAAAGGTAAGAGGGGTGTTGCAATCCCAAAGTTCACTATCTGCAACTATTTGATCAAGTAATCTTACGTGGAGCAATTTTATTATCTGCTACATGAATTATTGCCTTTTATACAGCTGGGCTTGATTTGATTTTGTCATCAAGGCTGACCTTCAGAGGGTGCAGGTCCCAGGGCAAATCAGCAGGGCCCAGAAAATTATAGTGTTAGGAATGGGGCTACCATGGTGGTTCGAGGCCCCAGAGTGCTCGAGCCATACCACTCTCACCCCACCCCAGGACTGCCTTGTCTGTCACATGACCTTTCACAAATCAGTTATTACAGATTAAAGGTTTTAGAAATTAATCTAGGTATGTATCAGAGTCTTTAATTTGTGTTGCAGTTGACAGTTTTGGGTGGCGTGATCAGCTCTGTATTCACTGCTTCCATCAGGTATCAACAGCAAGCTATAAAAATTGCTGTTTTCTCTCTTAGGCCAGAGAAAAGAGGAGGAAGGGATAGGAGAAGCAGGAATGAAGAAAAGCAAAGGGGAGACAGGCATGGAAAGGGAAAAGAAAAGGCAGGAAAAGAAAATGAAGACAGAAGAAGAGAGGGAGATAATGCATTATTAAAAAGAAACAATTTACAAGCAAATATAAAAGAAATGGTTTTATCTTGTGGCACCTCAATTAAATTACTTCCCCATACCATAATCCACAATTCACTGCATCACTTGCAGAATTACATACCTCTACTAATTGGTCTCGGTGTACAAGCCTTTTAGTGGATTGAGTCATATATTTACAGATGATTGTTTCCAGAGAAAATTCCACAGATAAAATTTAGAAAGCATCCTGAGCTGTATCTCATTCCGTTTACGAGTTGAGATCCATTACCCAAGAGCAAGAGTCTATTTCTGTGATACCCTAAATTATAATACCTATAAGAGACCTAAAACAATTTTTCAAGTTTCTGACAACCACGAACAGTTCCCCAGGGGAAGGATTTGTAAGTATCGAGATTATCAAACTGAATTTTTATCTATAAAAATACTCATCTTAGAAGTCAAGAACTCCAAAGAATAGAAAATTAGAAATGTTGTTTCCTAAATTTAGACAAAACCAGAAAACTAAGATAAGATTTCTGGAGGCAGTTTGCTGTGAAATGTACAACTCCTCAGACACCAGCACGCTGCCAAATTCTGCTATCTCAGTCAAGCAGGCCTGAGGGGCAGACATTGGAGACCTGCATGGAAGAGAATACTCTTGTTCTTGGAGATGAGATCTGGGGAGGTCACTTAACTTGATAGGGTCTGTAATGCCCATCACATCTCCAGGAAATGGTAGGACATTTGGTTTCCTTGAGTGACGGTATTCCCTGAATGAGCAGTTCCTTGAGAATAGCTCCCTGACTCAGAATACATCTGTTGTAATCAGTCTGAGGATGAGAAGTTTGGAAGTGCAAACCCTGTCTCATATTAGCATGGCAGTGCCAATAGTCTGACTCAGAGGTTACCCAGGAAAAGTACAATCTTCTGGACTTTGACTTGTCAGAACCAATACAACTGCCTTTTTACTCTGGGCAAGTCTTGGGTAAAACCATACCTTGAGGGTGCTATGAAATTCCATGGCCATTATTCCCAGCATTCCTTTTTTAATCAATAATTTGTATTGGCAAGCTTATAAGTATCTTCATACAATACAATGGAGAACATTGAACTTAAAAATTAAACTAATCAAAAGAATACTAATTTAGGGGGTCATTTATCAAAGTGCTATATGGCGTTTTCGCATGCGTTAAGGCGTGTTTGCATGCAAAAAACACCGTTAATGCATACGAAAATGCCTTAATGCATGCAAAACCGCCATTAACACGTGCAAAAGCACCATAACGCATGGTGCCATGCAAATGAGAAAAAGGGGAGGATTTGTGGCCAAGTGGGCTGGGCTCACAGTTTTGTGCAGTTATATTGCATGGCTTTAACTTGAATTTTAACTAAATCTTTTTCATTTGTGTAAAGCCGTGCGATAGCCATAATGCCCTCACACTAGATAGGTATTTATATCTTGAGGCCCACCTAGTAACTCGAGGTGAGGTTTAGGTATTAGTGTAGGGGTTATGGGCCACTTTGACATTCAAAGTGAGACGTATGAACAGAACAGTGCTCTCTTGTGAAGATATATCACATAGAGATATAAATACCTATCTAGTGTGAGGGCATTATGGCTAGGCTCTCTCTCTCTCTCTCTCTCACATAAAACACACCCCTTTTCCTATCACATGCGATATTTAGTGCATTTTGATAAATCCAGGCCTTAGTTTTATATCAATGCCCTCATTAGACTGTTCCCCAAACCCCTTTTCCCCATCCCAGCTACCCACCTTAAACCCCATGCAGCTATCTAGAACATGTTATTTAGATATTTATAGGCCATGTTCCCTACTGTAGAATTCCATTACTCAATCACTGTAATACTTTTCTAAACAATTTGTTTACCCCTTCTGAGCATTGTGATACTAAATAAATCTTCCCCAAACCTCATGAAATATCTTAGGTTTGTCATTTATTCTGGAAATGCATTCTTCATACCAGGCTGCCTTAGACATCAGCTCATACCAGTCTCTGAAAAAAGCCAATTTGTTTTCCATTTTCTTGAAATCAGTCTCTATGCAATGCTACCATGCACCACCCCTGAATATATTTCAATCTTTCCCCATCAGTGTCTATACTAAATAAGGCCTACACTGTGCTGTACATTTCATCATATAGATGAGCTCAGCCTGCCCACCAGCTCCCTGGAGATCTCATGGCCATTACGGACCCCATCAAGTTTGCAATCTCACCAGATCTCATCTCCAAGAGCAAGAGTATTCTCTTCCATTCCATTCTCCAATGTCTGCCTCTCAGGCCTGCTTGACTGAGATAGCAGAATTTGACAGCGTGTTGGTGTCTGAGGAGTTATAAATTTCATAGCAAACTGTGCCCCAGAAGTCTTTCTTATTTTTCTGGTTTTGACTAAATTTAGGAAACATAATCCTTGGATACTTGATTTCTAGGATTAGTATTTTAAAGATAAAGTTCAATATGCTAATCTCCACAAATATGACTTGGGGAGTTGGTCATGGTTGTGGTAAACTTGAAAAATTGTTTTAGGGCTATTATAGGTATTATAATTTAGGGTATCACATAAATAGACACTGTTACACAAGAAATGAGATCCAGCTCAGGATGCTATCTAAATTTTATCTGTGGAGTTTTCTCTGGAAACAATCATCTGTAAATATATAACTCAATCCACATCTTCTCCAGCACATTTATGAGAGGCCATTCATATTATCCAGTGTTCAGTGCCTTCTTTGAAAGAGTTTAAGTCATCAGTTGGGTTTCACTTTTGAATAATCCTTTCAACATGTCAGGGCATTCTTATAACTCTTTTTTTCAAATTGCATGCTCAGCTCTCTCTTCTGTTTAAGCTTGTCTATATTTTTTTGCAATCCCTTGCACATCCCTATCAGGCACTGTAGATAAAGTATCCCAAAAAGAGATACATTGAACAGTCAGTCTTAAGCCAAGTACTGTCTACTAGTAGATTCATTAGGCTGTTCCTCCTAAATCCAACATTTTCACTCATGACTCCCATTGAGGCTTGGTAAAACTGATAGCTAACTCAGCATTCAAATGGTGATCCAACTTGATTTTTAATTTCTTGCCAACACCAGCTAATCAGGTGCACTCCAGCATCATACTTATGTACCACCACAATAGATAGATGCATAATTAAAATATGCCATATTAATACCAGCCCAAAAGATGACACGACATTCTAGAGATGTTACTTCCATGAAAGAAATCTAGGACACCTCCTTTGTCTGAAATGAATACCGATGGGTGAAAGTTTTTCAGATCCATAGAGCATAGTCAATATTCTTGATTGATGAAGGGAAGCCATAGGCACTAGCAAGAAAGTTCATGCTGAAGTTTTACTTTACAGGGTAGAGGCTTAGCGCCCAGGGCCGGTACACAGGAATTAGATGCTCTAGGTGAACTTATTTTAGATTTTTAAATACTGCCCATGCAGGTGAAAACCTGATCAGAGAGATGTACAACCTTAAAACAATACAAATATAAACAAAATACAACATTCACATTATCATATTTTAAACCATAAACATTTAAAAATAGGTTATCTATATAAATAAAAATGTAAATGTTCGTTTGTTCAAAATCTTAAATCTCCGAAAGTTCTTCACCGATTGCTTTGAAATTTTGACACAACGTTGCATTTGAATACGCGCGTGTTTATATTTACCTATATTATATAGATGTCACACTTGTGACAGGTAAAAACATGCTTTTTTGGAAAAACAGCGCCATCTGTTGGATGTACAAGCAACACACGCTATCTACAATATAAATGGGCTCTGACCCATGGCCCGCAAATGCACAGTAGAGAGCAGCTCTACCGCGCATGTGCGGACCATTGAGCTCTGCGCTACGTGCTGGGTGTCACAGAGGGGAGGAGGAAAGGGCAGACGAATCGCCGCTCCTAGAAACGGCTCAGCCCGTTCCTCCCCCACTGGGGAAGGGGAGAGGGAGTAGGGACTGCCAGACAGTTACACACAGGAGTAGGAAAGGGTAGAAGAGTTGCCGAGCCAGTCCGTCCACCGCCGGGCAAGGGGGGGAGGGAGTTGGGACGGCCGGAGCAGAGCAAATGCAGTAGAAAGCGGCTGTGAAGAGATCATAAGCAGCTGCAGCCTGCAGCAGCCAAAGCGCAAAGAGCTGAACAGAGAACAGCTCACTCTCCTCCCCCGCCCCCTGAGTCCCGCAGATAAGGAGAAGCCAAGTAAATATCCCGCAACTGCGGGTGGGGGGGAGGGGGAAGGCAGTGCTGTCAGCCCGCCCGTGGGTCTCAGCGCCACCACGGGAAGAGTTTACATGGGCATCACTCCACCCCCACTCCCAGCAAAGCACCGTGACGAAAGTGAAAGCCAGAGCCCTGCTCCCTCCTCCCTCTCAAGCCCCGGATCAGATTTCTTAAAGGCACAGGTCTGCCAGAAAGAGCAAAGTCAGCTAGGCAACGTGTCCCAAATCTGTTGCAGTGCCTGCCGCCTGCCCTTTGCGAGGGAGGGGGACGGAGTGTTTTCCTCTCTCTCCCAGATACAACTGGTGTGGGAACTTTGCAAGCTCTTGCGAGTGCAGAGCAAAGACTTAGGTGGGGACAAAAATCCCACCCATTTTAACTGTGTGAGAGAGAAGTGTGGTAGTGTGCGCTGAAGGCGAGTGTGAGTGCCAGAGAGAGAGGGAGACTACGTGAGGGATTGTGTATGTGTGTGAGAGGGATTGGGCGTGCATGTGTGAGGGACAGAGGGAGAGAGCCTATGTAGGGGGCTGTATGAGAGAGAGCTCTCCACTTATAGGTTACAGTGGAAGGGGTTCAGTGTAGAGGGGAATGGGACAGCAAAGGAGTTGGGGCCTGTAAGGATAGAGTGAAAGGGGTCTGAGCCTGTCCCTCCGCCACCGGAGAAGGGGGGAGGGAATTGGGATGGCAGGACCATTATGCTTCGCGAGATCCCCCTCAGCCACCACTGCAGCTCCTACCACCGCCGCCACCTCTAGCCCTTCATGGTGCTGGGGGAGGGGGGAGCGGAGCAGAACAAAGACGTAGGAGGAGAGGGGACAAAAATCTCGCCCGTTTTAACGGGCTTAACGGCTTGGACTAAATATTTTACGACTCCATTTCAATGTTTCCGATTGCATTGTTAAATTGAATTTTCATAGATTTCGATTTATTTTCATTTTGATTTAATTATTTCATGTGACATTGCGTTGGAATTGAGCGGTGTCGTTTACCATACCGTTCATTTAGTGAGTATAGTTTATGGTTTTTCTTTTTTCATTCTTTTTCATTTCTAGAATTATGCTGTTTACATCTAGACACGGATTGCTTCTCACATGGACAATTAAATGTTGCGTGTTCTAGAGTCGGCAAACCAGACAATCTCTATATCTGCACAGACAATGGAACAAAAAAAATGTTGTATACCCACAAGCATTGTGAAATTAACCATATTCAAAACGTGCGCTTTCTCTTTTCTTTCTTTTCCATTTAACCAGACTGAGCCACAGCAACGTGTGGCTGGGTACAGCTAGTATAATCATAAAAATAAAAGACATAAAATAAGTAAAATAAACTATAATAGAAATAAAATACAATAAACAAAACTAAGTGCCTGGATATGTCATTGTCTGCCCTTTGCTGGACCAGTCTCTAAGGAAACAACCATGCCTTGACCTTTCTTACAGAAACAACAAATTTGACTCCAACCTAATAACCAGAGGAGCAGCATTCCAAGTTACAGACTCCACCACAGTAAAGGATCTCCTCTGATATAACATTTTATGAACTTCATGTACCGTGAACACCTGAAACAAGGTACCAGCCTACAAACGAAGGTTGTGTCTAGGGGTTTAATTAGTGACTGCTTTCTTTAGATATTTTTCCCCCTCACCCCAGGCTACTTTAGAGTCATGAACTTTCAACCATGTCTCTCCCTAGCCCCATAAGCATTTCCCTATCTATTTCCTTCTCCTGGCCCCAGGAGCATTCTCCTCTCCCTCTCTTTCTCCTCAGCAGCATCATGTGTTCTCTTTCCCCATCTATCTGGGGTCGCCCCTTCTTCTTTCTCCTGCTACCAGGGGTGCTACAGGCATGGCAGGTCTCGCTCTCACCTGGGGCTGGCATCTGCGGTTCTGGAGTGCCTCTGGATACGAAACAGCAGTGGCTTGAAGAAAGGCAGCCTCCTGACTCTACACTAGTCAATGCTCTCCTGTAGAGTGTGCATGCTGCACATAGCTCATGCTCTTCTCTACATGTCAAGTTCTGGCTGCAGGAACAGGTGCAGTATGATGCCAGGGAGGGTGGGGAGAGAGATAGGTGACTCCTTGGTTCACTCTCCTCACTGCTTTTCTTGTGTTGGGGCTCTGGTTGAAGCTAGAACAGTGCACTGGAAGCTGGACCGACCAATACTAGCCTGGGTCTTGCTGTTTATGCCCCCGAAATCATGGTGCTCTGGGCGGCTGGCTAGTTTGCCTAGTGCTTTCATTGGCCCTGTTAGCACCATATAATATTCAGTTAACTGAAGCCATCCTTTCTTTGTGAGTATCAAACACTAAAATTGTTGTCCCTTTATCCTATGATGGAGTTAGTTCAATATTTGTCTTAGCAAGTCATTATGAGAGATCTGGATACAGTCTTTGAAGACCATTTAGGAGAACTGTCCAAAATCTGAATTCTATAGCTTCTGCTTCTGGAATAAAACCTCCAAACCTCCAAACTCTACCTGGTGTGAGGAAAAGTAAAGGCCAGTAACTGATGGGAAAGGAGTCTGGGATATTAACTGGCTTACTGTTGAATGTGTGTGTTTATGTGTGTGTATATATATAAATATATATATAAGATACAACTATACATATATATATGTGTGTGTGTATAATATCTATATATCTATATACACACACACACACACACATATATATATATATATATATATATATATATAATTATATCTTACTTTATTACTTTATTATTTAATTCATTTTTAGCTTTTTTTTTTTACAAATCTGCAATGAAAATTTGAAAGTAATAGGGCCACAATATGTCACATTAAAATGACTGAAATGTATTTACCACTGTGATGAGGCAGCAAAAATATACAAAGCGAAGTATAGAAACTCGTCAGTGGTTCAGTTAAAACTGACTCAATGGATCAGACTTATTTCTTCAATTTGCACCTCTCTGCTGTGGCACCAAGGTTGTAAACATATAATCAGCTATTTTCTGATTTCCTTTTCCCTACCCCCAAGTGCCCCCTTTAAGCCCTGCTCCTGAGTAGGAATGCAGTGATGTAAGTGAACAGTTCTGAGCTATCAGGGTCAGCTACTTCACAGTCGTCAGTGCCATCACAAAAGCACCAGCAGTCAATAGGGCTGCGGCAGCCCCATTCTTTCATGAGACACCCTTCACATATACCGGCTGTGCTGTGGGATGGCCATCACAGAGGAAGAATATTATCATACAGCCACAAAGTACTCTAGAAACCTTTCGCCTTGTGCAATCAGCATAGTGGCTTTGCAAGCAATCCAAAATGTTCTTCATCATTTTACACAGATCTGCCACCCTGCACAGAGCTGTTAAAGGCCAGAGTATTCACAAAAAATGTTTCTGCAACAGCTTAGAAAACAGTAGGGATGTGAATCGTGTCCTCGATCGTCTTAACGATCGATTTCGGCTGGGAGGGGGAGGGAATCGTATTGTTGCCGTTTGGGGGGGTAAAATATCGTGAAAAAATCGTTAAAAATCGTGAAAAATCGAAAAACCGGCACATTAAAACCCCCTAAAACCCACCCCCGACCCTTTAAATTAAATCCCCCACCCTCCCGAACCCCCCCCCAAATAACTTAAATAACCTGCGGGTCCAGCGGCGGTCCGGAACGGCAGCGGTCCGGAACGGGCTCCTGCTCCTGAATCTTGTCGTCTTCAGCCGGCGCCATTTTCCAAAATGGCGCCGAAAAATGGCGGCGGCCATAGACGAAAAAGATTGGACGGCAGGAGGTCCTTCCGGACCCCCGCTGGACTTTTGGCAAGTCTCGTGGGGGTCAGGAGGCCCCCCACAAGCTGGCCAAAAGTTCCTGGAGGTCCAGCGGGGGTCAGGGAGCGATTTCCCGCCGCAAATCGTTTTCGTACGGAAAATGGCGCCGGCCATACGCGTATGGCCGGCGCCATTTTCCGTACGGAAAATGGCGCCGGCAGGAGATCGACTGCAGGTCGTTCAGCGAGGCGCCGGAACCCTCGCTGAACGACCTCCTGCAGTCGATCTCCTGCCGGCGCCATTTTCCGTACGAAAACGATTCGCGGCGGGAAACCTCGCTGAACGACCTCCTGCAGTCGATCTCCTGCCGGCGCCATTTTCCGTACGAAAACGATTCGCGGCGGGAAATCGCTCCCTGACCCCCGCTGGACCTCCAGGAACTTTTGGCCAGCTTGTGGGGGGCCTCCTGACCCCCACGAGACTTGCCAAAAGTCCAGCGGGGGTCCGGAAGGACCTCCTGCCGTCCAATCTTTTTCGTCTATGGCCGCTGCCATTTTTCGGCGCCATTTTGGAAAATGGCGCCGGCTGAAGACGACAAGATTCAGGAGCAGGAGCCCGTTCCGGACCGCTGCCGTTCCGGACCGCCGCTGGACCCGCAGGTTATTTAAGTTATTGGGGGGGGGGTTCGGGGGGGTGGGGGATTTAATTTAAAGGGTCGGGGGTGGGTTTTAGGGGGTTTTAGTGTGCCGGCTCACGATTCTAACGATTTATAACGATAAATCGTTAGAATCTGTATTGTATTGTGTTCCATAACGGTTTAAGACGATATTAAAATTATCGGACGATAATTTTAATCGTCCTAAAACGATTCACATCCCTAGAAAACAGTACATATCACTTTTTCTCATGTGTGCAAACTCAAAGCACCATTCACTTACAATATTTGTGGCAGTTATATAACTAGTCACATGGTATTGATAATTTTTATATCATAAGCCTACTATAAATCTCAAGTATTGAACATGCAACAGAATTTGGAGACGGGAAATAACCCCAGAATACCACAGGCACATTTTTGTCCCTTTGTCTGTTCTCCTTTTGGCTGTATGTCACATACCCTACAAATAAATAAAGCCTTAAAGTTTGTGCTGCCATAGGCAAACTGAAACATGTGCCTATCTGTGCCCACTCTTTCCAAATCTAGCACCTAATGACAATAATATCCATATTTTGACTGATCAACCATACATAGAATAGTTCTAGTACACCTAAAGCTTTACAGTTTCTTTCACAGACTTCTACAGGGGGAATATCCTACCAAATTTTAAAAAAAATGGTCATGGATAGACAGTTTGGAAAAAACTCCATAGGAAAGATATTTTGCAAAAATAACTTTAAAATATGCATGTCTTGTGTCAGCCCCATGGCCCAGTCTGTAATGCTGTGGCATAGGAGACTAATGTTTACATTTCTTGTCTGACAGGGTTGGCAGACATGCAGCAATGATGTGTTTGTTTCCAGGTATCACAAAAATCTTCCTTTAACGAATTCTGACTCTGGCCTTCGATTCCCTCCAGGAAGAGGTGACAAGCACAGGTAATGATTTTCTTTCTCTTTTTCTTTTTTAACAGCTCCAAAACTGGGCCAGGGTATGCAGCACCCCCCCCCCCCCCAAGTCTACTTCATATGTATCCTCCCACAAATGCAGGCAGTGAACGTCACATAGTCACTAGCTTGTGACTAACAGTGAATCCCTTCCACAGGCCACACAGCTTGAAGAAACATTCTCTAAACACAATCCTGCCACTCTCCCTTCACAGAGCAGAGACAGCATGATTTCACTTTTCCCTCTCTTTCAGCCACACAAACAGAGATAGACGAACGGTCAGTTCCCATTTCTAACCGTTTCAGAGAGAAGAAACCCACAAAACCTAGGTGCAGCACAGAAAGATGATCCAACAAAACAGAACCAAGCCCAATTACACTAAACAGCAGTTCTTTCAGGAGAGCCTGATATTCACCCTGAAATGTCATTGCCAGCAGAAGGAAATTCCAGCAACATTAATTTAGTTAGAGTTACTCAGTTACTAGTATTTCGATAGATATACCTATCACAATTTAACTTTAGTGACAGCAGGTTCTAATGTGAGATAAAACAAAGACAAGGCTGATTAATAAAAAGAAAAAAACTTAAGCAGCACAAGTTTACACCACCTGAATTATTTCAGCAAGTCTACAAATATAATTCAAAAGCAGATAATTAAAAAGGAGATTTGGGAGAATAAACCAATAACAAAACCATTAACCAAGAGGATAATGCTCTAAAGAGTGAAAACATTTGCACAGTCCTCATCACGCGCTGAAACGCCAGAGAGAGTGCACTAAGGGCCTGATTTTAAAAAGCATTTACTCGCTTAACCTTGGGTTTTACATGTGTAAATGCACTTTGCCTGTGTAAGTGGGCTTTTGAAAATTGCTACAATACTGGATATACCATTGAATTGTCCATTGGACTTTATGCAAGTAAATGGCTTTTGAAAATTGTTACGACAGTAGATATATTTAACGTAGAAATGCTTTTGAAAATCAGGTCCTATATATGCAAACATGCAAGCAAAATGGACTTTGGTAAATATTTTTACTTTGCAGAGAGTAAAATTATATATGTAGCTTTACCATGTGAAAATTGTATTTAAGTTAATGGTTACTGAGTTGCTGTGATGCAAAATTATGCAAAGCAGCTCATTATAATGATTAACACCTGAAAACACTATACTCATGGGGTAGATTTTCAAATGTACTCACGGGCGTACATGTGCACGCGCTACCTGGCACGCACACATGTACATCTGATTTATAACAATTGTGCACCTTGTGCATGCCAAGCCACGCTGCCTTCCCCCGTTCCCTCCCCCCTATCCCACCTTCCCCGCCCTTTCCCCCCTACCTTTTCCTTTTTTTAATTTCCAAACTTACTTCAGCCGCTGTGCCGGGAACCTCTGACCCCCGCTCCGGCCCTGCCCCCGGATCGCCCCTTTAGTAAAGCCCCGGGACTTACATGCGTCCTGGGGATTTACACGCGTCGCCGGGCCTTTTGAAAATAGGCCCAGCGCACATAAGACCGGATTTATGTGCGTAACCCTTTGAAAATCCGTCCCATAATGTAATTTTACAATTTATTTTTTTTGCAAAAAATCCCCGCCTCAGTGAAGTATAATTAAGGTTTGTAAAATAAATAATAATAAAAAAAAACCCATTGAAGAAGAACTACATGTGCTATTTTTCTTTCAGGCTTATCCAAATGGCAGACCTAGTAGAAAAATAGTATGTGCATATTTACTAACACTGCACAAAGATTTTCTCCATCTCAAACCCCAATACGCACATCCCCTGAACCTGGCAGGTGGGTATCACGGATCAGCTTCCATTTGGCCACTTTGAACACTGCAAACCCTATGAACACGCCAACCCCTGAGAGTCTCCCGTTAGTACATTGGCCTCCAAGTACATTATGAGGACATTATGTTAGTGATTCTAGCTCCCATTTTTAGCTTTCTTCTTCCCATCTCTCCCTTTTCTGCCTAGATACAATTTTCCCTCTTTTTACCTCCCAAAGGACGCACTCTCCTTCCATCTCACCCCAAAACAAGGAGAAGTCATTCTATCTTTAACAAAGGGCTTGAACAATGAATAGATATTAGGTAAAATGAAGGAGCATAATTTTTAGCTCCTTATATTGCTGCTAAAAATATTTCTCATCTCCGTTTCACTGGGAGGCAGTGAGACATGGTGATCTGTGCCAGAGCATGCAACGTTTCCCCTCAGCTCCTCTGCCACGGGAAGACGGCAATGCTTGGCTGGCCTGATGGCTGGGCAGGAGCACTGCATGCTGCCATGTGAGAAATCCAGCTTCGGTTTCCAAGCCTGGTTTCTGCTCCATGGACTCTCAGGGGTTGGCGTGTTCATAGGGTTTGCAGTGTTCAAAGTGGCCAAATGGAAGCTGATCCGTGATACCCACCTGCCAGGTTCAGGGGATGTGCATGTTCCCGAGATGGAGTTGCATGTTCTTTGATCTCGGGTCAAGAAATGTTACAGTGACTGGGTTGGATGAAAAGGGGTGAAAGTTAAAAAAACTGGAAGTTCTGTGCGGAACTAGTGGAGCCTACTTTCCAGAACATGTGTGTCTGCATGCATATACATGAATTTAAAAGAACGCTCCTACCAAGATCCCCTTGGAGCCCGTACGTGTAGTGAAACTTTGGAGTTGACAGTACACTGTATGAGGAAGGGGGCATGGACACATGCATGGTAATCTCATAAGCTTTTTCCCTTTGGAAAAGTAGGCTAAAAACAGAGAAACAACCAAGGTAGCTGCAAGGGAGAGCTCATGGAGCAGTAGCCCAATAGGAGAGAGAAAGGTGCGGGAAAAGGCTGCTATGCAAACAAACAAAAAAAATTAGGTGGTGGTGGCGTCAGTGCTTATACTTACTTAGGAGTGACCATTTTGCTGCCAGCATCCCCCCTCGAGATATTCTGCTGCTTTTGCCAGTCACCTGTTCTGCCTGTTTGGTAAGAGCAGTTCTAAAGAAACACCACAGAACAGAGACCACGATAGTTTCTTGTTCAGTGTAAGGTATGTAACAGTAGTTTATTTATAAAAGCTTCAGCATAAGAAAGCTGGAACAGAATGCAGGACATTTCGTTCTTCGTTAGAAGCACAGGAAATAGTCCCATGTAGTCATTAAACCCCCTCCAAAAGGTCTGAAAACTTGGAGATTAGATAGAAAGGTTTCCAGTATAGAGGCAGATGACAGAGTTTATCTCAATTCTTACAGGGCCCTGATCTTCAGATCTGCAGCTCTGCTGCAAGGTCCTTATAATGTACACAGCTTCAGATGCCAGACTGTTTCCTGATTAACTTCTTGTGGACAAATAGGGACCCTGATGATGTACTGCACATAGGAATGGTAATTTTATAACTGTATGCATTGGGGTAAAGTTTGTGCCTTCCCTCTGCATGCAGGCTTTATGCACATTGAGCTCCAGGCTAATTTTAATGCCTATTTAACACAGTTTTAGGCGTGTAAATAGTATTGAAAATTTACTCCTAATAAAAAAAAAAAAAAAAGAACACCTAATGCAGAGACTGACCAACATAGAAAGTATTCTATTGCTGGGCATTATGATATAAGCAAGACCACGAAGGAAAGCCGGGGTACATGGAAAGGATCATGAAAAAATCCTGACTAGAAAAAAATCACGATACAGGGGCTCAATGACAGCAGAAGCATCCTTACAGTTAACGGCCTAAGATGCATGCCATGGTGAAGTAGGATAAACTCAAACACATAATGAGATGGAATCTGATTATGTATTCCCTGTTACAGTGCCTAAGGACATATGCTATACGGACATCCGGCTGGGTAATGTTCAGTACCTTCCTATCAATTTGTTACTATGGCAAAAAAGACAGTTATATTATAGCTACACAATGACCCTAACTTTCAAAACTGTCCACAATACCCAATTTGTGCACATATGTGGATGCACAAAGATTTATGCAAGCATTTTATAAACTGTGTGGCGGGTGCTGGAGAGTTACAAAATACCACATATTTCTGCCCTGAAAGTACATGCACATGTTGTAGTAAATGCGCATATTTCCAATGCCAGAGAACGCTTACTTTATCTGCCTGTTTAAAAATGTAGGCATGTATATTTTGAGTGCATAAGAATATATAACGTCTGCCTGAATAAAACACAGAGGCATGTATTTTGTAAAATATGCTCGAATACGGCACTGAAAATATTTATATGCATCCCGATGCCTCCACCAGTTCACCCAGTGTCTTTTCAGTTCACCTAGATCCTCCAGCATGTTACCCTGATCCCGCACCAGGGCACCCAGACCTCCCAACCTAAAACTGCAGACAAAAGATAAGTTCGATGTTAATTGTGTGAGGCTATTAGCAGGAGGAGATTTTAAGAGCTGCGCACGGGCGCACATGTGCGCACGTTTGCCGGCACAAATACATGGATGCGGTGATTTTAAAACATAAGCGCATATATGTGCGCGTATGCACGCATGTGTTTTAAAATCGGCTATTCATGTGTACATGTAGCTGATGTTATGCGCACAAAAAAATTTGACGGGAAAAAGGGGCGGGGCTGAGGAATGATTTTTGCATGTTACCTATTTATGCGCACAAGCGTGCGCCAGAGTCCCCTTCACCGTAACTTTACTTCTGCTATGAACAGCACATAAGTAATAAATTTAAAAAAAGAAGTTACTTAGCAAGGTTTAGAGGGTCTGGCCTAACAGGGTAAAAGGTAGGCAAAATAACAGGGGTGGTTAGGAAGGACAATTGGTTAGCTGGGCGAACTGGGAACAAACTGGGAAATGCTACAAAATGCAGCTGCCCGCATCATCACTGACACGAGACGCCATGAGCACATCACTCCAGCACTTCAGTCATTGCACTGGCTACCTGTGGCTTCCAGGATAGTATATAAATCCATGACACTTATACATAAAGCCGTTCATAACAGAGAAATGCAATGGTTCAATGATCAATTACAATTCAAAACATCTATCCGCCCTACTAGATTCCAACATTTAGCGAAACTGAAGATCCCAGCGCCTAATTTGACCAAACTATCAACTACAAAAGAACGTTCTTTCACCATTGCTGGATCCACAATATGGAATACTATGCCCTCTGAATTACGCCAGGAAATTTGCCACAAAAAATTTAAACAAAACCTAAAAACCTGGCTATTCAAAAAAGCCTTCTATCAATAAACTGAGTTCTATTATATACCTTTCAGAATATTTCTACAGACACTTTTATATTGATTTTCTTTATGTGATTTCAAAGTTATATTTGGTCTTATATTCATACAGTTATTATGTTATATTGTAAAGCTCTATGCTGAATTAATGTTTGAATGTAAACCGAGGTGATGTTTTTTACGGACCCCGGTATATAAAAATCCTTAAATAAATAAATAAATAAATAAATAAAACGGGCTGCAGCGTCGGCGCGTGTGTCTAATAAAATCCCTCCCGCTTACATGAGCAAGGCGACATTTGCGCGCACACATGCACGTCATTATAAAATCGTGCACATGCATTGTCTCGGGCCTTTTAAAATCCGTATGGCGCACACACATCCGAGACATGCGCATATCTCCCAGTTTTGCATGCGCAAGGCTTTTAAAATTGACCAGTAAGCATTTTTCCCATAGACACTAAATGGGAGAAAACTTCTAGTAAATGACCACCTAATAGGGTCATTCATCAAAATGCGTTATGGCATTAATGCACGCGATAATGCATTAACGCATGTGTTAACACCATAACGCATGCGATAATAGTACTATCGCACGGCTCAAATACAACTTTTGGAAGGGGTGGGATTAGGGAGGGGTTTGGGTGGGATTCATTAAAATGAGAGGCAATATTGCACCATACGATAGCATAACGCATGCTATCGCATGCTTTTAACATCGGAAATAACTACACCTTTTTACCTGGTGTTAAGCTGTGCGATATGCCCGAAGCAGCCATAACGCAATTCGTGATAAATTTTGCAAATTGCATTTTGAAGCTTAGGAGGGGAGTGGAATAGAGGTGGGGGGGGGGGGGGGGGGGGGAGAGAGAGAAAGAGAGATTTCTCCTATGTTATCTCGCCCTAGCTTGATGGTACCCTGTAAGAGAGTCCATCAAGCTAAGGCGAGAGCACACTGTAAAAATATAGGGGGTCATTTTCAAAGGAGTTACGCATGTAAATGTGACATACTATTGTAGCAATTTTCAAAAGCTATTTACTCGAGTAAAGTGCACTTACTTGAGTAAATCCTATGGACAATTCAATGGCATATATTGTAGCAAGTTTGAAAAGCCCACTTACTTGAGTAAAGTGTATTTACTCGAGCAAAAACCAGTTTTGCTCGAGTAAATGCTTTTTAAAATCTACCCCATAATCTTTGTGAGACTTTCCTCACTCCAGATGATGTCAAATCTTCACTAAGGAGTATTGTGCAGTTCGTACGTCTCACTCTGCATGTAAAACTGGCCCCTAAATCCTAAACCACCACCTCGAATTATTAGTTGGCCCTCCTATAGTCATATAAATAGTTGAATACTGTGAAGGCCTCCCCAGAGTCTCTCTCTCTCTCTCTTTCTCTTTCTCTCGACACTTTGTGAGCTGCAAAATAGAAGTATTGCAGGGTGCAAAACTTTTACTGCACTATGCGATGCGCTGTTACCGTGCAGTGGGGTAATTTTAAAAATTACCATAAAAACACCCCTTTCTCTTACTGTAGGTGTTATGCATGCGATATTATAGCATTTTGATGAATCTAGGGGTCAGTTTGGTAATGTGTGTATAGACACCTCTTACAAAATAGCAACTTACACACTCACTTCTAAACCCCCATGCCAGAATGTGCCTAACCTGCCCCTTTTTTCACCAAAAAAATGTATGTGCCATACTGCAAGTACACATGGACTCTTGAGGTTTATCAAATAGTACAGACATGCAATCCTGCCATTTTTACACACGAAACCCCCTTTGAAAATTCTCTCTAATGCACATTGATTCAAATGGAGATGGACAATTTTCTGATACAAGCAATGCATGCATGCTGCACACTATAGGCCATATTTGTCAGACGCAATAGATAAATAAAGCAATGTATCACGCTAATGAAATTTCTGTAACTACTGCAATATAAATACAATCTAAATCAGGAATTGTGTTCCAATTTTGGGAATAGTTTGAAAAGCCATTTTATGAGGAAAAGGAGCTCAATTCAATTTACATGCTCACACCCAAATAACTGCATTAACCAGGTAGTTGCATTCTCTCTGGAGCTCATGCCTTGCTATGCACCAAGCTGGTGTACTTATTCCATTAAGAAAGCCCATCATGTTGTGTGCTATTCTTTTTATCTTTATGCAACTATACATATTTGTAGAAGTATATATATGATAAACATCTGTTTCACATACCTTTACTTGGCTACTAAAAACAATTAATTATGCCTGCAGAGAATGAATACATTTTATCTGTCTTTTTCTTGCTTGCCATGAAATGTATACACCTGGCTCCTGCATACCCAGTCCATGTTCTAGCACTATATATGTTAAACTCATTTCAGTTTACACATGACTAGAATTAACAAATGGATAGTTCCAAGAGGTTTTTCAGTTGTGTATGCAAGGGCAAGGTATGGCAGTAAAAACTTTATGGAGAACAGGCTGAATTAGTTGAAAGACTATTTTGCTAACTAGCAGGGTCATTCATCAAATTGCGATGGGCCGTTATCGCGTGTATGAGGGCATAGCCGCATATGATAATGCCCTAACGCACACGATAACCTCCGCATCACGATTTGAACATTTAAATTAGGGAAAAGGGAGGAGCTTGGGCGGGATTTGGGAAAATTAGGGGGCCCGCAGCAGCACTGGAAATAGCTACAGCTATTTCATTGGCGCTACGGGGGCGACAGTGTGCAGCGTGGTCGCAATTGTGGCAGGCGAAAACGCACCGCTGCGATGTGGCCGCCTGCTCACTATCACCCCCCACCCCCACCCCCTTCTTTTGTCGCCGCTCATCATTCCATTAATATTTATAGTGGAATGATGAATCCAGACTTAGGATTGTGGTTTTAAAATAAGTTCTCACCCTTTCACTATATAAGTAAAGAGAAATGCATAAAGAAACAAATATATAAACATATATTAAGCTTTCTTGGATTATTCTGCAGTTAAACGTTTGGTTCTTGCACTTGTCATTGGGGTGTTGGATTATTGGATTAGGGTTGCCTAATACTTTGATAAGGAAATTACAACTCATTCAGAACAGTGTTGCTAGAAAGGTATCTGGGAAGTCTAGGCAGGAGAGAGTTGTCCCCATTGTTGGAATTTCTGCACTGGCTTCCAGTTGTAGAACAGGTTAAATTTATATTATCATCACATACTTTTTGGTACATGAGGGCAGATGGACTGAAGTATTTGTCATTGAAACTGGGATGGCATAAGCCTTATCAGGCTCTTAGAGCATCTCATGACTAGCATTTTCATTTGGGCACAAGTTTAAATCTGCTAAGGGATGAAAGTGGGGCCTTTTCATCAGTAGCACCTCAGGTTTGGCTATATTTGGAGCAAGGTTAATTTAGGAAAATGGTTAAAATGTTTCTTTTTCCATCATAGTGTGGAAAGTAAGGGTGGTGTACCATGGTTGTGGTTTGATAGGGGAGGGTGGTAACAAAGTTTTTGATTTGTTGGAGCTATATTGGTTGTATTGATTTTTTTTATTCTGTATGTGAAGCTGTGAACCACTGCTATTGTATTTGTACTGATTATGTGGTATATAAACTTTTTAAATAAAATAAATAAAAATAAAGATTGTGTAAGTTTTCTGCTGTAAACATATGGAAGCTAGGTACGCCAGATAAACTTTATAGAGAGCAGTCCCTATTAACCAAAAATCTTTTTTTGACTAACATGGACTACTGTTTTAAACTGAGCTGTGTTTTATATAGAGATAAATTGATATATGACAATATTGGCGTATACATAACATTACTAAATTACTACTAATTCCTAATAAATGTTGTAGGTATCAAAAGTATTTGCCCACTTCAATAATTTAAAAATGAATTGAGAAATCTATTCCCATCATCAAATTAAAATAAATATTTAGCAAGGTAAAAACATAAAATACTAGGATTATATACTCAAAAATAAAAATGGAATAAAAAAAATCACATATTTTTCAAGGTAGGACTTTCTTTATAAACCTGAAATGAACTGAATCAAGATGAAGGCCAAAATGTTACAGGTAACAAATAAATGACATCATCAACATTAATGCTGACAATTTTCTTACATAAACAAGCCGAAATGAGACTCCATGTGCACAGCAAAACTCTGATAACCCAATACATTTTAACAGCAAATATCAACTTTAGGAGCATGTTAATAGCAGGGAAATCTGTCTGCAAAGGCAGTCATGAAATTAGCTCGGAATGGAGGATTTGAAAAGACAAGATTCCTTGGGCTTTGGCTATTGGAGATTCTCGGCAGAACAGCTCCTAACTTAGAACATTCCTCCTTGTCTGAAAACAACGTTATGTACATGCAATTGAGTTTGGGGAAGCAAATATCCTGAACTGCATGGTTTCCAAGAAAATGTATTCTTCCCATCCTGGCCCCAAAGGCATGACACCTCTTTTGAAAAAAATTAAACATCTTATATTTTTATATGGTTCCCTAATATGCCTCCCCAAGCATTCTTCGCCTGAGTAGCTGCATTTGAGGGGGACATAGACAGCTTTGCAGAAATGTGAAAGTTCTGTTTAAACTGAACACGAGTCGTTGCAAGGGTTTTCAACCCCAAATTCCTGCCTGCATTTAAATTGTCTAATATCAACTTTTGCCTCTAAAAGGAAAAAAAGATTAGAAGATGTGAATCATCTGCACGTCTGTGGCCTGCTAAATGGGGAGTCAGTGAGACTCCTTCGTTTATTTTAGATCCCGTCTTCTCTTCCATTTGACTCTGTACCCACTTTATTTTATAATAACCCAAATGCTTACAACTTACAGGAGTGCACAGGACAAGGCAGGTAAAAGTATAAAAAGGAACTGTTGCATTCTGGAAAGTTCTATACTTTTCCCATTCCTGCACTGAGATGTTTTCCAAGAAAAAGAAGCACAGACTGGAATATAAGTGAGCGGAGGAATGATAGAAAACGTCACTTGTAGAGGGAGTGGGTTACTCCTCGAGCAATATTTTCCGTTTCATTTCCATAAGTTGAGCAAATAAAATTGGTGAATGCTAAAAGATACAACCAAAATTAAAAAGTTTTTGAAAAAAAATCTTTAATAGCTGTGAGCAGGTTTTTTTTCTTTCTTTTTCTTTTTTGCATATGAGAAAGATATTGCCTCATCTAATTTTAGTGAAATAGGCAAAAGTAGCAAAAAATAAGCAAGCCAAGGTTTGCTGCAGGAAAGGGGGGGAGGGGGGGAATTCTTCTTCCATACCATGTGATGATGCTTCTTTTCTTTCTATTTGACAGAGTTGCTAATGTTTTACGTCAGGCACCCAGATGCATGCAACGAAGGAAAATAAGATACCTCTCTAGTGCCTTCGTTTCTTCAAAATGAGATTTTTTTTTTCCAAGAGGCCTCCCTGCAAGTAAAACAAACAAAAACCGAACAATTTACTCCCAAAACAGTCTCTGCATTCTTAATACTCTGTTCTTACATCCCCATCATCATCTCTGTCATTGACAAGTGATAAACACAGTGCACGAAAATATAACAGTGCATCAGAGAAACCCTAAAAGTGATGGACCAGGCCTCTTGTCTGAAAACTCTTTGAGATGTGCACATTTTGAGTCTACAAAATAGGAAGCGATTTTTCCTAGTAATATATCTATTGTCACATCAAGCCCAGTTACTTAAAAAACAAAACAAAAAAGAGCACAATTAGCAGTCATAATATATCCATTAGCTAATGGATCATAACTTGAATCATATATTTGAATCAAATCACCTGAATATTCTTACGATTAAATGAAAATGACAGCATTTCAGAAAAAAAAACTTGTAACAGGACATTTTCCTATTTCCATTATGATTATTAAAAATAAAATGATAACATTTTGATACCTGAGAGAGGAAAGACAGAGAAAGGGAGAAAGCGTAGGCACATTTTTTGATTATGGCCATAAAGACGTAGACATTTCAGTTGAAGTATATCTGATAGTCTGCTATTCTGTGACAGCACGTGCCTAAATTAGTTCTCCATTTTGTGGTGGCCCTCTGAGATCAGCTCCCATTGAGAGGAGAACAAAGGCCATAACCCCTAGGTCAGAGTGTAATGCAGGAAGCGTGACCTCTCCTTTGTTCTGAACACCACTGTTTACTTTGCCTAAGTAAAGATCACCAATACATTAACTAAAGAGGATTAAAAAGGTTATACCCCTAGGGATATAGTTCAGACAAGTGGCAACCATCCTTAGATCACTAGAGCTGGTGGACTTAAGTTACTGGTCTCCCTCCTAGAGCTTTCACTCCAAATATCTGTGCTTAAGGTATGCCAGGATATTTTTACGACTGACCAGTTGATTCAACAACCCTGAAAGTTCTTAGCAGGTATTATTTTATGAAGATGAATAAAATCTGTTTTTTTTTTCTTTATGGCACTGTATTTTATCTTTTTTTAAATTTTTATGAAATGATGCATTATTATTGGATAATTTCTGCCTGTTTTACATGTTTTATTAATATTTATGTAGTTTTGTAATCCACATAGTACAAATATGTTTGGTACATGTGGAATATAAGTGTTAATAACTACAAATGAATAAATAAAATTAGATATGAAATATTTTCAATGTACATGTTTATTAAGATACATGGAAATTTATGAAAAGATTCGAGTCCACTAGTTTTTCACACCCCATATGTGTATATATATATATATATCAGAATATAAATCAAATAAGAAAAAAATGAAATATACACATACTCCAACAAAAAAAAAAAGACACATATGAAATAATTATTTAAGTGCTAAAATGTTCTAAAAAATGTCCAAATAAACATATTCAGACTGTTTCCATTGACAGTTATGTAGGGGCACAAAGCCTTGCAGTGGGACAATTCGTGTTAACACTGACCTTTCACTGTGGCTTCACTTTGCTTGTTGTTAATTAGACTATTAGTGGCTTATCCATAAGATATTTATTTATAATCCTCTGGGTTGTCTTTATATCCATTTATAAATTCAAATTTTATTTGCAGTGCAACTGAACTGATTTCTAAAGGGCAAGTAAGCAGTCCATGCAAGTCTGCTCACTCTTTTCAATGAAAAAATGTCATTACTTTCACATACTGTATAACACATTCATCCCTAGCCAAACTAAATCATAAAAAGTGTCTCAAAGTCAATGCATTTTACTTACCGTGCAGATATATATATATATATATAAAATACATATTCAACAGTCATATTTGTGCAACACTGTATATATAAATTGAATTCATAATTTAAAAATTGGTACTTTTAATTTTGCATATTATCAGTTTTTAAGTATTAAAATTAAACTGGATTAAGAAGATTTTCCTTATAGCACATTTTGTATTTAACCATAGGATATCCTCTATTTAACTGCTCAAAGAGAAGAGCTTGTTTTGATAAAATCACTTGTGAATTGAGCATTGGATATTTAATTATGTGAAAGAATGAGGTTTCCTCTGCCATAATTATAAGAAACCTAGTATCAATGTCTAAGTACAAGTTATCTGCTAGATTAATGTAAATCATACCAAATCTTTCAAAGACCAGAGTTTTAAATTTTGTACGGCCATATATTTTCTGAGAGCAAGTTATGAACTTGCATTTGCTCTTAAAATCAAAGGCTGCAGCACTAAAAATACACTGAATGCATATACTGCAGATTTTGATAAATGCAAGCAGTAGGTTAAAGGAAAATAAACGTGTTTTCTCTGTTGGTTACTTTTCATTAGAAATGTTCTCTCAGCTTCATCTCATTAAAAAGAAAATCATACAACTATCAGCAGCATGTTTTAAGATGGGGAAGGTGGTTTAGTGGAAAAGGTAATATTTTTTCATTCCTAAAAACTGGCAGAATAATTACTATATTAATAGTTGGGAGCAATGTAAAAAGTCACTTTCTTTCCATCTTACAGGTTGAATTCATACATACTGAGTTACACTAAGCTTCCTTACTACTTGCCAGTAGAAACCCATTCACTACTCCATCATATGAAAAGAAAAAAAAAATCTTAGACTGCTGGAGAAGTAATTAACATACCATTAAACTAATACAAACTATCATTTTAACACCGACTAAATAAAACAAATAAATGCACAGAAGTCCAGATTTCTCTGTGCCTTTACACTTCTTTATATAATAAAATACTCAGCTTCAAACATGTCTTGTTACAGGGAGTAAAACTGTGTGCCTGCGAGAATTTTCAGCTGTCAAATAAGAAAATATATAACTGCAGCATCGTTAATACAGAAGAACCACAGTGTCTGAAAGAGCCTAGTGATAAAGATATAATCATATCTAAGACAGAATGTGCAATATATATGCAGAACAAAATTCAAAGGTTCAGAGTGCTCCTGTGTGTGTATTTCTGCACAGATTACATAAAGACAGATATAGAGAAGTCTTATTCCAATGATCACCAGCTCTAAAATTTAGCCTACATCCAAATATGGTACAGAAAAAGCCTAGAACTAAATAAGGGCATTTTTTGTAAAAATAAGAAACGGAAATGTTTGCAGCCTGCTTTAGTATTACTTCTAATTATATCATTGAACACTGTGTATAGATTTTTCTTTTGGAAAGAAAGTTACTTAACATGTAAATAGTAAATCCCACCCCCCCCCCCAAAAAAATCCTTTTCCAGCTTTCATAGTTCAATCTAAAAAATATTTTTTAAGCTCCTTTCTTTCTGAGTACTAATTAATAATATTCATGTATTAAAGGAGCTGTAGGTAGGTAGGCAAAGGTGCTCTCACAGTATGTTTCAAAAACTCCAAAAATAGATGTTCTTATTTCCAGTTTATAAATGGCACCCTATACAACATCTTAAAACAAATTACAATTAAAATAAAAAAAAAATATATATATTTTTTTCTTTCATGGAAATCATTGCAACTGGTATTCCTTTCTATTTCAGCATCAGTAAAAATGGCCATATTTATGCTGCAGTCTTTTGCAATATTGCTATTGTGTGGGTTAACTGAGCTTTGTATTTCCCATGTAACAGTTTTCACTCATTCCTGTTTTGATTCTCAGTATCACACTTTTAAAATCCAAACAAGAAGAACATTATTAAAGTAAAAAATAAAAGAGAAATGAAGGCTAACCTCGTGTAGAAATCTGAATCCATATTTAATGTCCTTGTTTTTAAAGAGAATAGCCTGGATAAAGAAAAATAAATAAATAACCCCCAATTTTACTTATCTCATCTCAGTATTTCTTTTCACCCGAAACTACTTCACTACTCGTTTTTAAAACATTTATCAGATAAGAACTTCTAAAATGGGTGGGACACCATACGTCTTATCCTAATGAATGTTTTCATTGGCAAATATTTCTCACATCGGATACTTCAATATCAAATGCATATGCTTTTAAGAAAAATAAGATCAGATAATGCACTACAACACCACTGAAATGAGAAAGTAATTCCAAATAATTTCGAAATAACTGACTGCATGGGGCATCCTGAAAAATCAGCTGCAAGCCCTGCTATATTTGTCTGCATTACAAAATGAAAACACAAATCTGTCTGCTTTATCAGGGTCTTCCATTGATTTTAGCAGCTACTAGTTAAAATGAAATATGAACTAATAAATCTACAGAATTTATTAGAGCACAAAAGTATATATACAGCGTATGCATGCGGAGGAGGTTAATGAAAAGAATGATGTAACAGAAGCCTTATTATTGCAGCTTTCTTGACTGAAAAGGATACATAAAACAGCACTGTAATCTCTGAGTGCTTTTCACATACAGATCTTGCTAAATTTAATTTCCAGGATTACCTATAATATGTACCAATATAAACCAAAATGCTCACAATCACAAAATCTTTGGAATGGATTTGGAACCTCAGAAACTTCTAGAATTTTCCAATTCAAAAGTATAGTTTTTTTCTCCTTAATGTAGCAGCATGATAAGTGATCAATACTTCATTAGTATCACCTTGACAGCTTCAAAGAACATACAGCAGTGTTACTTTACAATATGCAAAACAACTAAAGACTGGTAATATTCAGTCTTCTATTTCTCATACTTGTTTATAGTGCCCTTCAGAGTTGTCAATTTACTTTGCCTTATTAGAACCAATGGAAATAACTCCTTCAAACTTTGATTAACAGTGCATATTTGACTCTTTTTCTCCAAATGATGCATATTATACCTCGTGTGCTCAGGCTCACCATATAATCTCTTTCTAGGGATATTTTTGTTGCCTTTGGGCTGAGATTTTATTTTTAATTGTCTGAAAACTAATTGAGAAATAAGTGGCAGTAAACATAAGGGTTAATTAAAAAAAAACAAAAACTAGTCCAAAAAGTACCTTGAAAAACACATTCTGCACATATAGTAACAAGTTAGGTGGGGGGTGGGGGGTGGGGGAGAGACAGATGAAAGAGACAAACACAGACTTCAGTGTCTAAACACTGCCTGAGATGCCAACTAAGGATTTGGCTGCCTTGGGTCACAAGGACTATCTCTCTGACAACATAGCCCATGGTTCATGTACTATTTTCTCCCAGCGCTGCAGCCACACTGTGACTAACCGCCTCATTATGCTACTCCTGGCATGTTCTGAAGCAAACTTATTGAGAAATTGTACAAAGCCAAGTGAAAACCAGGGGAGAAAGTGTTTCTTCTCTCAGAAGAGTGGCCCAGGGACAAGTGTTGTCCAAGATGGGTGACAGGCTAGGATTGTTTTTCAGAACCACAGAATGGCAAAACTGGTATGAGTCCCACTGCAAAGCAGATGCTGAACGCCCTGAAATGCAAGCATGGCAATACATCTCAAGACAATAAAACTTAAAAGGTTTGTTTAGCAAAGACAGCTTTTTAAGACAAGGTTTATGCTTCAAATGTGCAATGAACAATTTAACTGTATTTTATGGAGTACAGAAATGTGCTGAAACATTTAGGCTGAACATAGTAATGATATGACTGCCAGACTAAAAAAAATCCATTATAATTTTCCTTTTTAAGCTTGCATGATTTTTTCTGCATTCTGTTTTTCCTTCCTTGCTTCACTCACTTTACAACTATTTTCTTTTGTAGATGTCCATCCTTTTTATTAACAGTTATTTTGTTCATCTAATGCTGCAGTCACCCAGTTATGTCTGAGTGATGACCAGAAAGAGACGTGCTTTGGAAGATTTAGCTAATGTACACAAAAAAAAAAACAACCCATACCACTTGAGAAAGCACATAGGTTCCTAAGAGAACATGGAGATTTTGGAATGGGCCCAGCCTCTCTTCATGCAATCTGCACTTTGCAATCATTTTGAAAGATTTTGATCTTGGTCTTTATCTATTTATAAGCCTTTTAAATAAATGTGAGCGAGGTTTCTGTGGCTCTGAGGCCTTTGCTCTGCATCACTTTAAGACCTCTTTTATATACTGGCGGTTCTGATGCTGCTCATATATGAATGGTTGTGTTAGAAAAGGGACAGCACTAAGGCAGTTAACATAATTTGTGGTAGGTTGCTGTATCTCTCTGATTCCTGCCATCTTCCAGGGTGTCAACAGCTTTAAAAAAAAACCTACAGATTTATTGCAATTATATCTGTAGTTTTCAAAATCCATTTGTCATTGTGAAAAGTATGCACACTATTCAGAGAAACATTATTAATGGAACAGTTCTTTCCAAGTTGTGTCATTTGTTAATTATCATAAATTGTCAATGATGTATGCAATTAATGTTCTCCAATAAAGACAATCGTCTACTTAAATTTTGGTTTTGATAGTCAATGTAAGTCTATAATTTTTGTAGATTAATGACATCTTCAAATCAATCCAGTTTAAATAAGCCCAGTTCCAGAAATCCTACTTAGGGCCTGATTCAAAAAGGCATTTTTCCTATTCTGGGTCTATGGAAAACAAGCACAGTAAATCAGGCCTTTAGTGCACAGAGTTTGCTTATATGCAATATTACAAAATTGAATAAAAACCCTAAATTAACAAGGGTTTAAGTATAATCATAGTTAAAATGAGTCAGAACCATTTATGGTCTACTTTTTTTTTTTTTTTTTACATTCCTAAAATAATATATTTGCTGCATTTTCCTTTTATATCGAAATGCTCAACATTTAACTACATGATCTTTTTTAAAGACAAATTTAACATTGCTCTCAAGCTCCAAATACAGAGTGGCAGGAATATTTCTCATTGCACTGGCATTTCATCTCTTTTCTCTTCTCCTCCAAACAAACCACTTTTAAAATATTAATTTTTAGAAGCAGTATATCCTGGTACAGTAACACTCTTCTAAATGTTCTTCAAAAATTCTTATTATTTCAATGTTTGGGAGAAGGGTGCAAGGCAGTAGATGGTTAAATTCTACATCATTTTTAATAGCCTCAAGAGGAAGCACTGCCTTTTTTCAAAAGAAAAAAAAAAAAAGCTGAGAACAGCAATTTGCAGAGCTTTTTCCTTGACAGTACTTTGCCACGCCTCAGTCTGGCCCTTCCTCCAACCTCTGCTAACTTAAAAAAAAGGCAGCAGAGCCTGGCAGTGTGCCATGCATTCAAAACTAAACATGATTCTCCTACCATTTTTCGGTGCTGTTTATAATAACACCATCTCCCTGCTCACTTGTTTCCACTAAAGCTAAAATCATATTCTTAGCTCCCAGTTTATTTCATTTGGAAATCCAAGGACGAACCTCTGAAGCAGTTCACCTCCAGCTTACAACAATCTGGTAGAAACCCTGGATTTTGTTCCCTAACCGCCCCCCCCCCCCCTTCCACAAGTTAAACCACACGCTATTCAGAGAAAAAGGAAAAAAAAAACCCAAAACCACAAAACAGCAGCCATATCGATCTCATTCCAAAAAAAAAAAAAAAGCTTAATCTGTCACGAAAATGATGATCGTTTTCCTAATATTCTATAGGAATGCCCTTCAAAACAGCGCAGCTACATTAATTACAATCTCTCAATGCTAGAATCATCCTATGCAATATAGTCTTACTGCAACCACTCAGGGAAGCAGTTACAACTCAAAGCACTAATGAATATGCAACACACACACTGCATCTGGGTGCTGGTTACACTTTTACTACAGTCTGCACTCCCTCCCTCCCTCCCTCCCTCTAGTTAAACAGTTCTTTGAATTGCTTTAAAAAAATCCAATCATTCACACGTTTATTTTTTTTTTCCTTTCACATAATCAGGATTTTATATGCAAGGAAAAAAAATATAAAAAAGATATTGCAGCTTTTAATACTGGGAAACCATCACCTTTTCGTTTTCCCTGGCAGCAGATGCGCACTGGCAAGGCCTCCATGACACTGGAGAATTGCTGCTTCCTATTAAGGTTTTAAGAGCGGAGACTAAACAACGGCCATGTTGTCAGCGCTTCTCTCTCTCTCTCTCTCTCTCTCTCTCTCTCTCTCTCTCTACCCTCCTGCCCTGTGCTATCGCTGAGAAACTGGCAGCGCGCCAAGCAAGAGCCTCCTGTCGCAAACTCGGTGTCAGTCAAGGGCAAAGCTGAAAAGAAAGAAAAGATTGCAACAACCATCATTCGCAGTCAAAACGGCGCACAGATTCCCTGAGCTACGATGGGTGCACGTATCTGGGGGTTGTTGTTATGATTATTATTTATGTACGCGGAGCAAAGTATAAACATGGAATGGTTTAGTCAAAACAGTCATGTACAAGTAGCCTGGCAAAGAAAAGCTCCCCCCCCCTCCCCCTATTTATTTAGTTCCAGCACAGATAAGGAAGAGCTTTTGTGCACATAATTTCACACACAGAAAGGGGATGCCATGCTGCTTTCTGCAGGCTGACACAGCTTGTCCTGCAATGCTTTGGGACTGCCTGGAGGCTCATTAATAATTGCGGAAGGCTTTCAATTTCCATATTTAAATTGTGAAGCACTGTATGATTAATTAAGAAGAAGCAGCAGCAAAGGAAAGGCCTGCGCATTCTATCCAGTCTGACTTTTTTTTTTTTTCTACCAGACAGGCTGCGGGCTTTAACTGTTAGCTTGCCACTGACTGACGTCACTGAAGCACGCCCAAATATTTCACTCTGGTTGGTTTACAGAGAACTCAGATTGAATGTTAAGTATGTTCCAGTATCTTTGTGCACTTAATCCTTAGAGCTGTTGTTTTGGGTTTTTTTTTTGCACTACAATTGCCACGCAGTCATCAGGAATGCATGCTGCATGAATGTACCCAGGATGCTCTCTGCACGTTGAAAGAAATAAAGATCAAATACAGATTTAGCAGCGCTTTAAACCAACAAATTTGTATTTAATGAAGTTAAAATTGTATTTATACCTAGAAAGGCTGTCATTAAGACCCAGAAGGCTTGTATTTAAGCTGTTCAAAAAGCTCTTCCACAGCTCAAAAAGCAGCAGTGCTGCAAGATCTCATTAACAGGCTGGTAAAAAAAATAAAATACATAGACTTAAATATAGACTGGCACAACATAATGTGAATGTAACAAATTCTACAATGCTACAAAAGGCATTTAATTTCAAAATATTTTATTTGGTTAAAAGACATACATTTTTCAGATTTCAGTGTACCAGGAATGGAGGAAGAGGATGGGAATTTCTCCAGACTACTGAACCATTTTAAATCATGCTTTGCTGCTGGGAAGGAGATCCAGGTTAAGGGATGCCCTTTTGGGTCAAGCTAGTCCAGAGCAGAGATTTTCTGTGTGCACTTGCACATTTGCAGGACAATTTTCAGACTCTCCCGGAAATTCCCCATTGAATTTCCCTTTTGACTCTTCTTTCCCAGGAGGGGCCTGCAAGAAATAAACTTCCCTAAGTAGGGGAATTAGCTCAAGTGGTAGAGCGCTCGCTTAGCATGCGAGAGGTGTCGGGATCCATGTCCCCATTCTCCATGTTGCTATTTCACGGCACGATGTATGGTGGTAGCAGCAGCAGTCAGCATTTTTCCAGGTTCTTATGGCTTGGGTTGGCCACTGTTGGAGACAGGATGCTGGGCTTGATGGACCCTTGGTCTGACCCAGTATGGCATGTTCTAATGTTCTTAAGTATACCTTACTGGGCTGACCCCGCTCCCATCCCCAGTGCCACCCCTTTTTCCCTATTGGGAAAAGTATCCATTGTCAGCTTTCTGTGAGAGATGGCTTCAGAGGTACCACATTCTCCAGAGTGACATCTTGAACATGAATTGTCAAAGCTGGGGTTGGTTCATTGAAATTTTGTTGACAGAGGACCTTAAGTCTTCTGAGAGTTACGCATCGGTCTCATTTTCTCGCTTACACTGGTAGGGGCATCAGTATTTGCCTGAAGATCCACTTCAGGACGAACACACACACTACAGCATCCAAAACATACTGCAGCTCGATGCCTGAAGCTAGGGCAGCCTTGGCTCTGGATCAGAGTTGGCTGATGTTAAACAGCTTATCGATAATTTAGCTCCACGCTGACTGGTGGCTTGCTAATGGTCTGATGTAGCATCGTAATAAGGAATATCGTGAAGAGTATTGGGATGGTAACTCAGTCTTATTTTACTCCTTTATAAGCCTCAAGGGGAGGGGGGTCTCTGATGGATCCATTACTGAGAGCCACTGCTCGCAGGGATGGGAACTTTGAAACCGGCGTGCGTGCACACATTTGTCAGCAGCTGCCCAGGTACACGGCCATTTTATAACATACGTGCACACATGTGCACATTATAAAATAGCCTGGCCACATGCACATGTGCGCCGAATTTTAAGTGGGCATGCAAATCCTGCTTCTGCCACATAAATCAGGGGATTTTAAAAAGTATGTGCGCTGACTCCATTCCCAGTTTTACCAGTTTGTTACCAGTTCTCCCAGTTAAGAGATAGATCCACCTCCTGGTTTTGTTACGTTCGTGGACCCTTGGGCTGGTTGGAACAGAAGATGGAGTGCTGTAGAGGTCCACAGCGAATGTCCCAACCAGGAGGCGGTTCGGAAGCTCGGTGCTGGCTGACACACTGGTCTATGGTGAAGTCCTGTGCGACCAAGGACTAAATCCCCACTGGATGGATGGACGGTGTTGGACCTGAGCGGTAGAAGACTCTTCACCCTGGAGACCGGCACTCCCCCGGGAGGAGCCCTTAGGAGTCCAGCCACTGGGACTTAGGAGATTCATCCTGGAAGCCGAAGTCCCCCCAGGAGGAGCCCGTAGGGACACAGCCGCTGGGACTTAGGCGACTTCCTGAAGGTGAGGGTGGTCCGGATGCAGGCGCCTCCTGCAGGTCGAGGTTCCGGATGGCTGGCGCCTCCAGCAGGTCGTAGGTAATCCAGAAGTCGGTCCAGGAGTCGGAGCCCAAGAACGGTCCGCAGCCAGTCCAGGGGTCGGTATCCAGAGAGTGGTCCGCAGCCAGTCCAGAGGTCGGAGCCAGAGAGCGATCCAAAGCCAGTCCACGGGTCAGAGTCCAGAAGAATCAACAGCGGAGGGAAGGCAGAAGCGGGACGAAGTACAAACCAAGAACGCAGCAAGAACACACCAACTCCAGGAACCTTGTTGCAAGGCACTGGAGTGAAGTAGATGCAGGGTACTTATACCCTAAAGGCGTCTGACGTCATCCACAGCTGCAGACAGGATTTTCCCGCGCTGGCCCCTTTAAGGGGAGCTCCTCCTCGCGCGCGCGCGTCAGGGGGCGGGGCCAGCCGTGCCAAGCCGTCGGCGTCTCTCCCGAGGAGGGAGAGATGCGCTGGAGGGCCTGCAGGCCCGAAGACGTCCCGAAACGGCCCGGGCCGCCCCCGAGGTAGGTGGAGGGACCGGGGCACGGCCCAGGACCGTAACAGGTTTGATAGCCTTCACTCCCGTCAGTTAGATTCGACCCTGTTTATCTTTAAATTTTAACTTACACAGCATCCATAGCAGAAGTACAGTTATGTGGCAGGGGGCCTCGGGGCATCCCGGATCACATCAGGAAGCGCACAACTTAGGTTCACACCCCGAAATGTGCATGCCCCGCCCAGATCACCCCACGCCCCACCCCATTTTTTAAAGCTGTCAAGATGCACATGCTGCGGGAGATATATGTGTATCTCAGCGGCTTTTAAAATCCATTTGGCACGTGCGAGCCCGACTTCTTCGCTCATCTCCTAATTAATGTGCATGTTGGGCTTTTAAAATTCACCTCATATTGTCATGGAGCAAGAAAAAGTCACGATGAATTTTGGTGGGCATCCATACTTCAGAAAAATCAGCAACACTGCTTGCAGAGGCCAGGTAAAGTGAAAACTGCACGGTTAAAAGTGAATATAACACAAAATTAACAGAATTTAGGGCAAATGTCAGTCCCCAAAGGCCATAGTACCACTTTGCCAGTTGGAAACTAGACTATTAGAGGTGAATTTTAAAAGCCTGACGTACACATTAATTAGAGGATGCGCAAACAAGTTGGGCTTGTATGTGCAAAGTGGATTTTCAAAGCCGCTGAGATACGTGCCTATCTCCCACAGCGCACACATCTCGAACGTTTTCAAACAGGGGTGAGATGTGGATGTAGTCTAGGTGGGGCATAGGCGTATTGGGGCATGAACCTAAGATGTGCGCATAAATATGTGACCCAGCGCGTTCAGAGGCCCCCTCTGCGTAACTTTATTTCTGCAATGGATGCTGGGTAAGTTAAAATTTAAAGATAAATAGGCAGATCTGTGGGGTTTTAAGGGTCGGGGTTAACTGGGGGGAATGAAGGGGGGCTAGAGGACCTACTGGGCGAACTGGGGATAAACTGGGAATGGCGTCAGCATGCGCCCCTTTTAATATCCCCTAATTTTTATGTGGTAGAAGAGGGATTTGTGTGCACATGCGCACGCCCACTGAAAATTCATACGTGCGCGCACGTATGTACATATGTTATGAAATGGCTGAGTACAGTGGCGCAGGCCGTCTTATGCGCAGAAATGTGCGCACATGCACCAGTTTGAAAATTACCATCCCTGTGATTTATGCATAAGACTTTTATTTACAGTACACTGGTTAATCTCTTTAAGATCATGAGAGGTCTTGAACGAGTAGATGTGAATCGGTTATTTACACTTTCGAATAATAGAAGGACTAGGGGGCACTCCATGAAGTTAGCAAGTAGCACATTTAAGACTAATCGGAGAAAATTATTTTTCAGTCAACGCACAATAAAGCTCTGGAATTTGTTGCCAGAGGATGTGGTTAGTGCAGTTAGTGTAGCTGGGTTCAAAAAAGGTTTGGATAAGTTCTTGGAGGAGAAGTCCATTAACTGCTATTAATCAAGTTTACTTAGGAAATAGCCACTGCTATTAATTGCATCAGTAGCATGGGATCTTCTTAGTGTTTGGGTAATTGCCAGGTTATTGTGGCCTGGTTTGGCCTCTGTTGGAAACAGGATGCTGGGCATGATGGACCCTTGGTCTGACCCAGCATGACAATTTCTTATGTACTTATGTTCTTATAAATTAAAATCTTATTTACAATGCATCAAACTAATTTCTAAAGAGCAACTAAGTGGACAATGCAAGTCTGCTCACTCTTTTCAATGAAAAAATATTAATACTTTCACATATAGCACATTCATCTGTATCCAAAGCAAATTATAAGAAGTTTCTTATGTTCAGTACATTTTACTTAATGCCAGACATATAAATAAATATAGATATAGATGGATATAGATAGATAGGCACCTTTGTTTTCAGTTTAAATTTTATATTTCCCAGGAATTTATCAATGTTTATTACAACAAAGGGAGAAATCAGTGGAAAAGAAATCACTCATTTTTCCAGGTAGGTATCATTTTTGCTCTCGCTGTAATAAATCCTGATAAATTCGTAGGAAAAATAAAATAAAAGCTGAAAATGAAGGCCCTGTATATATAAAATGTATATTCAATTGTCAGATTTGTGCAGCACGGTATACCTAAACTAAATTAATGGTTTACAAAATGGTAGTACTTTTAATTTTGCAGATTATTATAAATTTTTAAGTATTGATATTAAATTAGATTAAAATACTTTCCCTACAACACATTATGTTTTTAAACAAAACTGAACTTTTAGTGCTCCGAGTTCACAATAGATGCGGATTACTATGTGTTATACAGGAAGGGATCTTCAATAACCTTCCTGTTCTCTCTCCCTCTCTCTCTTTTCTGGCCTACTAAAGGATATCTCTGACAATAGGACTAGGAAATTCATTCAAGATGTTTCATGGTGCCTTTATTTACTTGATTAGAGATTTTATAGCTTTACTTCACAAGGGATTTCCTGCTTTCCTAGTAGATCTTTTAGTTAGGGTTTAACTGTTCTGAATATAAGGCCGTCGCGAATACAAGAAAGCCCCCCCTTGCAGCCAATAGCAGCCATCTCCCCTGCTGATCCAATTCCTGTCCCTCCCTCGCTCCTCCACCCGCTCAAGTTCCTACTCAGTTCCCACTCAATCCTCCATCCCCCTCCTTCTTCCTCACTTCACATCCCATCCAGTCACCAAATACCTGCACTCCCCCACCTAGCCCCAGAGTCCCTGCCCCCCCCCCCCCCCCCCCCATCTCACCACCACAATCGCCTCTCTCTTCCCACCCCCTAACCATGTGACACTGCCCGATCAGGCCTGGCTGGTAGGAAAGTGAGGCCCATGGCCCAGCACGGCGCAAACCTCTTGGCTATCCCTCCACGCCTCCTCTCCTTAGCCCTGGTCTGACCCAATCCAGCTGGTAGGAAAATGGAGCCGGAAGCCCAAAGCTTCTCTAACCTCTTTCTCCTCCTGCCAAAATCTTTCCCTATTGCACAATTCAAAACACCAGCTATTTGAACTGCAATGGTGCATCCTAAATTTCAACAGCTGGATTAAGCGTGCAATTCAAATAGTTGATCTGTGAAAACCAGGCAAAAAAAAAAAGGTCTGCTGGCAGGAGAAGCAGATTAGAGAAATGTGGGGCTACTGGCTTCATTTGCCTGCTGGCCGGTCCTGGTTGGTTCGGGCCACTGAGCAAAGTGTGAGAGAGATAGGTGATGGCACTGGCGGTCTATAGCCACAATTATAAGACAAAGTTTGTGGACATGGAAAATGTTCAAAGAACATTTTTTTTATAGTAACATATTCAGGCCAATATGACCTATACCAAACCCTCTGTAGAGTGTCAGTCTGAGACCCAGAACAGTTCTATGCATTATCAATCGTGTCCATGCTCAAAAATGGACTATGTGCCCTCCTCCTAAGATAATCTTCTCAACAATATTTTATTTTATTTTGAGAAAGAAAATAATGTAACCCAAAATATTTAGGGGTAAATTTTCAAAGGCTTAGTTGGGATCTATGTACATCATGTAAGGAGTTACGCGGTTAGATCAGCTGAAAGTGGATTTTCAGTCATCTAAAACTATGCACTTACTTTTAGCCACGTAGGAGTGGCATTCCAGGGACAGATTTGTGGACATGGTTGGAAACTACATATGCATATTTTTACTTTTGAAAATGCACACATGTAGTAGGAATGCCACCAGCGCATGTACATTGAACTGTCATTCAACATCACTTAAGCAAATGCCTATACTTTTAACCACGTAGCAAATTGATCTTCAAAGACAATTATAGCCTTGGCTCATTCTTTAATATGAGACAGGTGCAAGAGTTCTTGTCTACTGGGAAAGGGAATTGTCTCTCAGGTCCATGAATGGGGAAACACTCCAGTTGGTATCACAAGTAAAACAAACTACAATGGACTGGGTGCTCCCAAATACTTCTTTTACTTGAGGTAGACAGTATGTAGGTATTTTTAGCAGCAGAAGCAGTCTATTTACTATCAGTATTCCTTGCTCTTCTTCCCAAAGGGTTTCATTTCACTTTTGGGTAGCAGAACATCGGACACAAGGGGTCTCATTTTGTTTGGGGCAGAAGTGGTTTCCAGCCCACTTGGGTAGGTTCCAGCAGTGTGTTACTGCCTGGTCATCATGCCAAAACAAAGGGTTTGTCACGCCTTTCTCACTGAAGGGTGATTAAAGGTTGATCGGGAATGCATTTCTTCTGATCTAGCTTGCTCACAGATCCCATGGAAGAGTAGTTCAAGGTACCGGTGGGTCTGATCCACTGGATTACAGGTAGCTCTCCTAGTGCTAGCCCTGTTGCTCAGGGCTGCAGATGGTAAGAGGATCCTGTACAGAAGGTCAGGGAGGGTCAGGTTGTTTGTGCTGAATCTTCCAGGGGCCTCTAGATTCTTTTGGCATCCCCACAGAGGCAATAGCAGCAACTCTCAGTCCCTCTTTCATGGAGAAGTCTGGAATTTACCACAGGGGCTCTGTATACCCTCTGCTGGCTGAAACTATTGACACCTAAAGGGGTGTCATGGATTATTTCATTCTGTGTGTTACGAGAATGTGGGCCTTTACACAATGTTCAAAAGTTTGAAAATCAGTTGGATTAATGTGGGCTGAAAAATGCATCTTCATTTGAAGTGAGGTACCCTATTGATAATGCACTCTTTACTAGACATTGTAAGGGGAATTTTAGAAGCCCGGCACGCGCATTAATTAGGGGATGCACGAATAAGCCGGGCTCGCCTGTGCCAAGGAGATTTTTAAAGCTGCCCGGATACGTTTGTATCTCCTGCAGCGTGCACATCTCCAAAGTTCTCAAAAAGGGGGCGGGGCGTGGTCATGGCCTGGGAGGGTCACGGGCATTTCGGGACGGGAACCAGAGACGTGCGTGTAAATACTTCTGCTCCCCAGCGCACAAAGAGGCCCCTGCCACGTAACTTTACATCTGCTATGGATGATGGAAGCTAGAAAATAAAAGGATCGAGCCATTTCAGAGGGGTTCAAAGGGTCTGGGGGGTAACGGGGGGAGTGTAGGCTATCAAATGGGGAGGGGGAGGGTGGGAAGACCTATCGGTTAACTGGGCGAACTGGTAGACAAACCGGTAAACTGGGAATGGCGTGGATGCGTGCCTCTTTTAAAATTCCTCCAATTTACCTGGTAGAAGTGGGATTTGCGTGCATATGTGCACGCTCACATCCAATTTGGCACACGTGCACACGGCCAGACTATTTTACATCATGCGCGCGTATGTTATAAAATGGCCACGGCCCTGGGTGCGGGCCGACTATGCACACAAATATGCACCTTTGCACCAGTTTGAAAGTTACCATCCCTGCTGATAACTGATCAGAAAGAACTAGAACATTGTGATTTTTGATGGGCCCAAAATAAAAATCTTCCATGAGCATCATACACCACTGAACGTTGTACTAACAAATGGCTCCTCATGGCACTGACATATTAGAAAGTGTAGAAGTCTAGGTTTTGAGCAGTTATTTCACTTACATGTACTATATCCCTCCTTGCTCGGGTAGCGATGCCTTCATTGCTACTAGGATTGCTAACTGGCTCCACACTTTCAAGACATGATGATCCAGTTCTGGTTTTACCCCCACTGCATGCAGGGGCTTGTATTTTTGCTGTCTTAGAGAATTCAATATAGAAATCAAAACTACAAGTCCCTGCATGCAGCGGGGTAAGACCAGGTTTTCCCCTTCCTGGAAGAACACATGAAATATGAGAGGATCTGGCATCTGATTGGGCCAAGTTCCAGTCTCTCAATCAGTTTAAACAACAATTTGGGTCAAGCAGATGGTGTAGTGCAGGGCTTCCCAAACCTGTCCTGGGGACCCCCCAGCCAGTCGGGTTTTCAGGATATCCACAATTAATATACATGAGATAAATGTGCATATGCTGAGTCTCCATGGTATGCAAATGTATCTCATGCATATACATTGTGGATATCCTGAAAACCCGACTGGCTGTGGGGTCCCCAGGACAGGTTTGGGAAGCCCTGGTGCCCTGGTGTAGTGGTTCAGGCCCAGAGGCAAGGTGGGATTTTCTTTTTCCTCAGCTGGACAGGGGACCCCACAGCACAGGCCCCATCTCTGTGAACCCCCTTTGGTCCCCAGAAACCCAATAAGTAAGGATTCACTGTAAAGATATATTCAACAAAAGCAGAGCCATAGCCAGGCCATTTGTGACCTATGGCCAAGTGATAAAGTACGCTCTCACCCTGAACATACATGACATACAACAAGGCTTTAATTTTTATTTTTTACTTTGTGATTTCGTCCTGCTCCTTTGGGCTTCCAGCGCAGTCGGATCCACTAAGGAGATCCTGGAGCCATGAGACTTTATTTACAATTACCAGGATTTTTTTCCCCCTTATTTTATATCCCCTCCCAACTTATATTTATTCAAGTCATTGTGGCAGTCCTAGGCTGGGGGCCGTGCACCGACTCCCCTTGGATCCCTGCAATTCTTGTCCCCCAATCCAACCACTAGGTGTCATCTTTAGACAATGATCAGATCCCTGCAATCTTGGGCCCCCAATCCAACTACCAGGTGTCCACCTTAGGCAATGTTCATGGCTCCTTCCTTCCTGAGGGCTGTGAATATGGCCTCTGCAACATCCCCAGACTTGGCCAACCCAAGGAGCAGAAGATCTGACCCCACGATCAAACCAAACATCTTCTGCATGGCAGTGCACAGGTACTTAGCAACTGGGTCACCGGGACAACCCTAGATTAATTTTATTAAAAAAAACACTATTCTTATTTTTTTTATTTATAATCTATGTGTCCTCGGTTGCAAACATATGACCCTTCAGTCTGTATGAATGCAGTCCTTAACCTCTAATAGAACTGAGTATTAACCTTTATCCAGTTGATTAGTAATCTGTACCTTATATATATAATTAACAATGTGTTACTCAATTCTTCAAATATTTGAAGAATAGTACAACAACTAATCCATTAATACATAAAACAACATAAATAGTCCATCAAATTACAGATAATAAACCGCTCAACCCATACAACTAAAAACCTATTCATCCCCAGTTAAGCAATAAGGAGTGTGTGCTTCTAAGTCATGATGTCAACCACAGACCCTCAACAAATACAGAATAAGTGACCACAAATTAGAAATATGCCCACAAAAACTGAAGTGGAAATCCCAAGAAGCCAGATGCCCCATCTCATGCAACACCAAAGAAATAGAAACTAAAAATTATATTTACATGTACTGCTGTGGTGCCAACCAGAAAACACTGCAAAAAAAAAAAAAAAGTCACTTAGAACCAGTATGGCATTAAGCCTATGTAAGCACCTTCATTTTCAGTTTTTATTTTTCCTAGGAATTAATCAATATTTATTACCCCAAAGAACAAAAATGGGGAAAAATGACTCATCATTTATGTGGGTAAATATTGTTGTTCTTATAATAAATATTGATAAATTCCTGGGAAAAATAAAATAAAACCTGAAAACAAAGGTCTCTAGCCCTAGAGTAATGCATGTTGGGTATGAGCATGGCCCTCAGAAAGCCATAAGTAAATGGAATTAAAATTACCATATAGTAAACCTTCCATACCAAAACAGTACTAACTGCCCGCACTCAAACATTGACAACATAAGAACATAAGAAATTGCCATGCTGGGTCAGACCAAGGGTCCATCAAGCCCAGCATCCTGTTTCCAACAGAGGCCAAACCAGGCCACAAGAACCTGGCAATTACCCAAACACTAAGAAGATCCCATGCTACTGATGCAATTAATAGCAGTGGCTATTCCCTAAGTAAACTTGATTAATAACCGTTAATGGACTTCTCCTCCAAGAACTTATCCAAACGTTTTTTGAACCCAGCTACACTAAGTGCACTAAGCACATCTTCTGGCAACAAATTCCAGAGCTTTGTTGTGCGTTGAGTGAAAAAGAATTTTCTCTGATTAGTCTAAATGTGCTACTTGCTAACTTCATGGAATGCCCCCAGTCCTTCTATTATTCGAAAGTGTAAATAACCGATTCACATCTACTCGTTAAAGCCTCTCATGATCTTAAAGACCTCTATCATATCTCCCCTCAGCCGTCTCTTCTCCAAGCTGAACAGCCCTAACCTCTTCACTTTTCCTCATAGGGGAGCTGTTCCATCCCCTTTATCATTTTGCTTGCCCTTCTCTGTATCTTCTCCATCGCAACTATATCTTTTTGAGATGCAGCGACCAGAATTGTACACAGTATTCAAGGTGCGGTCTCACCATGGAGCGATACAGAGGCATTATGACATTTTCCGTTTTATTAACCATTCCCTTCCTAATAATTCCTAACATTCTGTTTGCTTTTTTGACTGTTGCAGCACACTGAGTAGACGATTTTAAAGTATTATCCACTATGATGCCTGTTGCGACAGCCAGTCTCAGACGGCTTCGACCTCTGACCCTCACCTTTCTTCATTCTCTCTCCTCAAGCCTTGGGTAGATGGCTGCTGCCGCGTCTTCATGCCGCTCTCTCCGGCGTCTCCAGAACGACAATAGCGACGGTGTTTGCCATGGATTTCCTGAGGGCCTATTAGGGTGCGCGTGCACATGCCACCCACTTCTTTATCTACGTCATGGCGAGAACCTCAGGGGCTTCCCCTCTGAGTGACGGCATGCCATCTGGGTATTTAGCCTTCGCTTCGTTTGCTAACAAATCGAGTTAGCAAGGACTTGTCTCGTACCAGTCTAAGCTGCTGTGCCGCTCCCAGCTGCCGCTGGAATCTCTCTACCCTTTGGGGGTCAACTCTAACCTGGGTATCCGCTCCTTGAGGGCCCTTGTGCTTTCTTTCAGGTACCTATCTGGGATACCGGGTACTCGCTCTTCGAGGGCCTGCCCTCTCTACCTTGGTGCCTACAGCTCTACTATTTCTGCCTGCCAGGATTTTCATCAATACAGCTGTCTCCTTCAGTGAGTAACTTAACTTTCTCAGCTTTTGTCATCTACAGCTTCAGCGCTGGGTGTCTACTTCCGGGCTCTCTCTTCCACTCTGCGCTGCTTACCATCTACACGAACGTGGGACTGGTCTCCTCTCCCAAGGACCCCTGGACTACCTACTGGGTTACCTCACTGCTGCCACCCCTGGGCAGTACCACCAAGCTGTATAATAAATACGAATTCACTGTGTTTCCGTGTATTGAGTCTAGCCTAGTACTGCAGTTCCTCATGGGGCTCCTTCCCGTGGGAGTGGCCATCACTGCAGTACCCAAGAATCCACTCCAATACCTCAAAACCCTAACAATGCCTAGATCTTTTTCCTGGGTGGTTGCTCCTAATATGGAACCTAACATCGTGTAACTACAGCAAGGGTTATTTTTCCCTATATGCAATACCTTGCACTTGTCCACATTAAATTTCATCTGCCATTTGGATGTCCAAACTTCCAGTCTTGCAAGATCCTCCTGTAATGTATCACAATCCGCTTGTGATTTAATTACTCTGAATAATTTTGTATCATCCGCAAATTTGATAACCTCACTCGTCGTATTCCTTTCCAAATCATTTATATATATATTGAAAAGTACCGGTCCAAGTACAGATCCCTGAGGCACTCCACTGTTTACTCTTTTCCACTGAGAAAATTGACCATTTAAGCCTACTCTCTGTTTCCTGTCTTTTAACCAGTTTGTAATCCATGAAAGGCAAAACTGCAAATATTATACCAGAACCAGAAATACCAGTACTCCTTCTATTAGGAAAACATAGAAACAATACAGAGAAAAACTGAACTGAAAACTGAAGCAAGACATACTATGTATGTAGTGCAACAATAGAAAAATAGAAACATCACCATTCCTCATAAAACATCAATCAATAACATCAGAAAATATAAAACATCAATCATAATAGTACAATCATGCTAATAAAAAGAATAAATATTTCAAAACAGCTGACAAAATATCCAATAATTAAAAACTCGTATAAAAAACTTTTCCAAATGCCCATAAAATATTTCAAAACAGCAGATGCCTCAAATAACATCCAAGAATTGTAATGAATAAGGATAAGAAAAATTCCCCTGCTTCTCATACCTGGGAACTTTTGATTTCCAAATGCCTTGAGATTGTCATCGAATAGCAGGGAGAGGGAAGGGGGGAGGAGATTGTTGAACACAATTATTCTCTCTCTTTCTCACATGCTCAATCATTCACATACACACACATGTTCATTTGCTCTCTCTCTCTTAATCATCACACATACACACACACACACACACACACACACTCACTCAGTCTGTCATACACAGATAAGTTCATTTGCTCTCGCAATCGTACACATATGCTTGTTCACACGCTCTCTCTCTCTATCAAACACATATATGTTTGTTTGTGCTCTCTCTCAAATCATACACATACACGCTCGTTTGCTACCTCAATCATATTCACACACATATGCTGTCTCTATCATATATACACACGCATGCTTGTTTGCTCTCTCTCACTCATACACACACACACACTTGTTCATGCTCTCCTGTCATACACACACACTTGTTTGTTATCTCTATGACAAACATAGACATGCTTGTTTGTGCTCTCTCTCAATCATACACACATGCTCATTCACCCTCTCTCTGAATCACACACACACACACACACATACACTTGTTCGCTCTCTCTCAATCATATATACAGAAACATATGCTCTTTCACTTGTATCTCCTGTAAATGCACAGGGGGCAGCAGCAGCAGCCGCCGCCTCTTTCTTCAGCTACCATGGTCTACCAGATTGTTCTAGACTCCAAGCAGTGTTGCTTCTGTTCCTGAGTGGGGGGGGGGGGGGGGTCTTCTTCAGGCCTATGGCTGCGATGCTCCTTACTGTGGTGAGGGAGGTGGGAGGAGAATGGAGGCCGATGATTCTTGTGGCCCCTCGGCTGTGCTGCTCTTGACTGCTGCCAGGCTGGAAGAAGGCCGGGGGGGGGGGGGGGGCCCGATATTTCTAGCAGCCCTTCAGCCATGCTGCCCCTCACTGGGGGGAAAGAGGAGGAGGCCACTGCTTCCTGCAGCGCACGGCCATGCTTCTCACTGCTAGAGGGGAACTGAAAGGAGGCCATTGCATTTGGCGGTCCCGCAGCCACCCTGCTCCTCACTACAAACGCTTATTTTTAAGGCCCACTGCTCCATGGACGGAGGGGGTGGGGGCGGGGACCATGTAGGCTACATATGAGCTGGATGGCAGTGTTAGTGCAGATTTGTCTGGATTTGCCCTCTCCCCCCACTGCCTTTAAGGAGGGCCCTGAAAGGAGAAGGGCCACATGAATAGGCGCAGCTGCTCTTCTCTTCCCCCGCGCTAAGTTCGTAAGAGTAAGGCCTGTATCAGGTAGTGGGGAAATGCCTCTTCAGGCTCAGTGGGAGGGAGCAGTGGCATCCCCCCCAACCGGTAGCTGGCGCCTATGGCCAAGGCCATGTCGGCCATAGGCTAGCAACAGCTTTGTACAAAGGAAACTTATTTTCTGGGGTTATCGACAGAGATTACAATTGAATTTAGAATATCCATTTGGGTTTCAGAGGTTCACAAGTTTCTACTGTCAGGTGGTAACATCAACAGTTTCAAACGTAATAGATTGATTCATTTTGCCATTCTCAACTTTAACTTCTGCAACAGTTTTACATACAATGTTACCAGTATCTCTTCTCCCATTACTCCATGCCATCCCTTAAGATAACCACAAAACAATTTCTCTTACTGATGTACCTTAATATTTTCTCCAGACATACAGATACACTCCTATTACCACCCTGGAGTCTCCTCTCTTCTCAGGACAGCTCCAGCAGTATTTCTTCAAACCTTGGTAAGGGTTTTCTCCCAAATCCAAGACTCTACTCAAACACCCCTTTCTCTGGTCTTCCACTGCCGGTCAGACCTTCCCCATTTCTCCTTTACTGGGACCCTGAACGAGTCCCTTGGGTTATTTCCCCATGAGAGAAAATATCTTCCAGCCTCAGGCCTTTCCTCTGGAGGGGGGAATGCCTTTTCATAGCCCTCTCCCATTGGAAAGGCATTCTGGGGCACCCCACTCTCAAAGTGGGTTCCCTCCCACCAAATCTTGAATTCCGAATTTTATACTGTGGAGCACTTCCTTTACAGGACCTCTCTCTCCTCATCCTTTTTAAAGGAGACATTTCCTTTATAGTCTGTTAAATGCTCTTCAAACATTTTACTCAATACACAAGCATTTTTTCATTCATTATGCCATCTAATGACTATTCGGGATACCATGCCTTTTATAGCAGTGACTTAGCTGTAACTGATAGCTTCTGCTCTGCTCTCCTATAGTACATCCATACCCTCTTCTTTCCACAAGTTTAACAGTAGTGCACAAGTGGAGGTTAAGTAGTCTGTCTCTCTCTCTCTCTCTCACACACACTCACACATACCCACACCCACACTCTCTCTCTCACATACATATGCTGTCACAGACACACATACACACACACATGCATGCTCTCTTTCACACACATTCTCACACACACAGACACACACACTCTCACACAAACATGCACTCTCTTACACATACATAAATCTCCGACTCACACACATGTGCCCTCTCTCTCACATTCACACACTCCCCTGCTCTCTCTGACATTTGTACACATGCTTACACACATGCTGTTTCTCACATCCTCACTCACACACACACACACATAGTCCTTCTTTCAGTTTTCCTCCCTCTTGAAGCAGCAGCAGTCTCCGCTTTCAACCCCCACAGCCAACAGGGTGGCCTTCTTTGGGCCATGGGAGCCGACTCAGCTTTGATTTTGTGCTTCTTTCTGCAGGGCAGGCTGTGCTGCTTCTTCTCCTTAGGCCCTGCCAATCACACTGCTAATTCTGGCTAGGCCTCATCACGACTCCTGCTAAAGCCCCCTTGTTGATGCTGCTAATTCAGGCTGGGCTGAGCCATTTCTTCTACTAAGGCAGCATGTCCCTGTCAGAATTAGCAGCATGGCCCAACAGTAGCAACAAGCAACATCTTTCCTTCTACACCAGGAGAATTATAGCGCCCTTCAGGTTATAGACCAGTGAAGCAGTGAAAAAGGACCCAAACACACACCAAGGTTAAATCCACAAGGAAGAAGTGTGCTTAATGAAAACTTAAATTCATCTGCAGACAAGAATGCCTTAATAAAGAATACATTTATTAGTGTTCATTAAGTCAGGCAGGCAGGCAGTCATAATAACCATTCAAAAATGACAAATCATAGTTCATTCACAAGAATAGCAGCATCGGTCCCCCAGCACAGAGTCTGCATTGGGAGGGACAAAAATAGACTGCGCGGGTCTTCAAAGCAATGGTATATGTATCTCACAGCAACAGTTATTTAAAGATTACATGTAACATTGCTTTGAAGACCCGTGCAGTCTATTTTTGTCCCTCCCAATGCAACTTCTGCATTTATAATCAAGAAACTTACTTGAACCCAAGTTCATATACAGACTTTTGTTTACAACTATAACAACTGTGCAAGTTAGCCCAGAAGTACAGGATTTCTAATTTGTCATTCATTTTACTTTGATATGAACTATCAGTAAAGTTATGTTGGAACTAGCATGCTTGTTACTTGATCCCTTCGGAGACTGATAGAAAACACCCAGGTCTTTGGAAAGTAATCTTCCCGACAGAGAATCCTAGAAGAGAGTGAGGCTTATGGAAGGTATGAGAGGTGAGGACATCTTAAACCCTTGAAAGTTGAGTGGCCTTGGACTCTTTAAGTGAGGATCACAGCCCAGGGGTTACATATAGATGCCCAGTGTGAGACCATATAAGTGGTCTTAAGCTTCAGGAGGGCTGGAGAACAGCAGATTCTGGACTCCAACCTTTTCTTCATAGAGAAGTGCTTTATCTACAGTACAGAAAATAATAACAAAAGCAGGCAGCTTACCTCAGCAGCATAATTCAAACATTAAAGCACTCATGGTTAGGATAGACATAGCAGGAACTGCTTTCTCCTCTCCCCAAGCCCTCTATTCCTCCATAGTCCTAAGCCTTTATTCCTCTCCCTAAAGGAAATACCTTACCACCAGGATTCCCTGGTGGATCTGGCTAAGTGCCTGATCCAGGACTTTTAAGGGAGTCTTAACATTTACATACCCTCACCCTCAGCTTGACTGGTCAGTTTGAGCACTTGCCTCTACCTGGGCTGTCTCCCGGGGAAGTGGAACTGTTGTTCCTATTTTCCTTTCCCACCCTTATCTGGGACTGACTATTCCTTTTCTCAATAAAGGGTAGGGTCAGAGAAGGGATCCCTAAGCCAGAGGGTACCTTCCCCTCTAGCATCTGTATGTGGCTCCAGCCATACTCAAGGAACCCAATTTTAAGTGGGGTTCAAATACCTTTTCCAGGGTTACTCTCCCACTTCCTTTCCTGGGGAATCAGTTACGGGTTCCTGGAACGTCCACAGTTCCCTCTGTTTTCATGTCACCTGGCAGTGAAGTCCCTGGCATGCTTTTTCCCAGTCAAGCATGCCACTTTTCCTTTTGTCTTTAGTGTACCTTTGCTATAGCAATGTCTAAATATTGAGCCCTATTGGGTTTTCTTCTTTGGCATTGTCTTCATGATCTGAGTCTCTTTGGCTCCCTTAGGTATTTCTCATCTTCCAGTGGAGAAGCTTCCAGAAGACAGTAATGTTTGGCTGGCTGCAGGATCACTCTGCATCCAGCTGCACACACCATGGGATGCTGCTGGCCCCTTCCCGACACCATGCTCCTCTGACGCTGATGCAGGTAGGACACTGCCATATTGTTCCTGCCCTGGACCTTCTAGGTGTGTGCGTGCATGCCACATGATGCATTTTAGAGGCTCCCATGGCAGAAACTGTCCTCTGGTGCTCACCTATGATGTCAGCCAGCCTGGGTGACTTAAGGAACAACTGTGCAGGAATTCAAAGCCTCAGCAACAGGTCCTCCTGCCTTGCACTGCATATTGCTACCTCTCTGTGCCTTGTTGCCCTGCTTTGCCTTGATGTCATGTCCAGTCCTGCTGTTCTGCATTGCCTTGTTGCCCTGTCATACCTCCTTGTCTTGTTCCTGTCTTGCACTGCCTTTCTGTTAACTTGCCTTGACCGCCCTGCCTTGTCTGTCTTGGCCTGATTCATGGTTCTGACCTCTACTACCGATACTGATTACTCTCTTGCCTGCTGCCTTGTTCTGAACTCTGCTACAGACTCCGGCTATTCCTCTGGACTTTTGCCTGCCCTGACCTTGACTTGGACCTGGATACTGATTCTCGCTGCCTGCCCCTAACCTTGACCTGGACTTCGACCATGCCTATGTGCTGCCAACCCTGATGAGGCACTCGCCTAAGCCCTGCCAGCCCTTGCAATCCAAGGGCTCAAACTGTGGGGAATGGAGCTGGTAAAGGTGACGTTCCAGCTCCAGTCCCAGTAAAGGTGTGTCTACCAGCTGTCAGCATGGGCCTAGTGGATTCACCTACTATGCTGTGTCAACCACGTCACAGCCCATGGGCTCACATAAGTGACAAAAAGATGTCTCATTGTAATTTGAGTTGGCCAAATTAGTTGTAAGCTGCCAAGCTGGCTCCACAAACTGGGAATAATCATGCACCAGAATAACGGGGTATGGGAGCTCAGGAAGTATTCCCACTTCTATACTGGCTTGCTCCGCCAGAGTCGTCAGTACAAAATGACTGGTTGGGTACCGTTGCTGATCCCCATGTATGCAGGCAGGTGTCACCTTCTTCTTGTAGTCGATATGTACTCTCAGGGCTAACTCAACTGGGGGTCACGAAGTCACTGTTGCGGCCGTCGCACTCAGACGGCTTCGTCCCACATGCCTCACCTCAATATTTGCTTTCTCCACCAGCCTCGGGAAAATGGTGACCGCCGCGTCTGCTTGCCACACTCCCCGGCGTCCCCGGAACGGCTATGGCAAGGCATTTTGCCATGATTCACCTGAGGGCCTCCTAGGGTGCACGTGCGTGCGCTACCCACATCTTTATTCCAAAGTTGGCGCGAACGTCGGGGGCGTCCCCCTCGAGTGACGTCACAACATCCGGGTATTTAGGTTGCCCATTTGCTGACTGACTTTGAGTTAGCAAGGATTGGACTCGTCCGGTCTAAGCTGCTCTGCCGCTTCTTGCTGCTGCTGGAAGCTCTCTCTACCTTCCGGGGTTCTACTAACTTGGGTACCCGCTCCTCGGGGGCCCTATGCTTCCTTCCAGGTGGCTATCCGATATCCAGGTACTCGCTCTTCAAGGGCCTGAGCTGTCTACCTTGGTGCCTGCTACTATTACTTCTACCTGCTGGGAACTCCACCAATACAGCTACAAGAGTGTGAGTAATCTAACATCTACCAGTCTGTCTCACCTACAGCTCCTCATTGGAAACCTGTATCAGAGCTCCCTGTACCACCATTGTGGGACGGGTCTCCTCAGCCGAGGACCCAAGATTGCTGCTGCAGGAATCTACTCACTACTGTCACCTCTGGTGAACTCTACAAGCTGTACAATAAAAACTATCTCTGTGTTTGTGCATCTTGAGTCTAGCCTGGTACTGCAGTTCCCCATGGGGCTCCTCCCTGTGGGAGTGGCCATCACTGCAGCACCTAAGAATCCACCAAACACCTCAAAACCATAACAGTCACTAAGCCCTAAACAAGAAATATCAATGAAATTACAGCTGTGAGGCATCATTAGATTGCCATTCAAAATGTATTCTCAATCCAGGGACATTCCATGGCAACATGTCCTCTCTCTCTCAACAGTAGAAGCATGCCTGTGAATTTAGACCCAGTGATCGTCCCTTCTCTGGACATTTTACTTCACTTCTGCAGACTTTAGGACCCAGTGCTGACCGTCCTTGCAGTCTGGGGGGCTCCAGTCCTGGTTGTGCTTGATGGAAGGCATCAACAGCTTCTATGGCAGACTTGAATGTAAGCTTTGAATGCTGACGCACTCACTGTTGCATGGCTGGTTGCAGACCCTCTACAAACTGCTCTAAGAGAATAAGGTTGGCCACTTCTGTGCCAGTCTTCCATTCTAGCTGATGCCACTTCCATTCTATGTCTTATAAACAATAGAAGAGGTTCTGTGGACTCTCTCCTGGATGAAGTTTTCCCTGCTGGAACTATTCTTGGTATGCTTCTGGGGTGTACCCTGCTCTCTCTCGCATGGCAGCTTTAACCTCTGCATAGCTGGCCCTTCCATCCAGATTTGCAGCTTAAAAAGCAGCTTGGCTGCTGCCTGTCAGTAAATTTCCCAGATAGGTGGTCCAAGCAGCCTCAGGCCAACCTGTCTGCCTAGCGGTTCTTTCAAAATTCACTAGGAAGCAGTCTGGGTCTTCCCCGGAGGCCTATTTGAGGTATCATGGGGTTCGCCTGGGTAGGCTGGACTATAACTACTTGTAGGATTTCTACCAGCCCTAGCCAGGAGGCCTGTTGTTTACTCATTTGTTCCTGTAGTACTTGGTGCTGGTAGGGTTGCCAACTTTAAACTGTGAAAATTCTGAACCCTTGGATACACAGTCACAGAGTAAACTTTTCGCCTATGTCCTTCCACACAGCTATTTTAAACTTTTATTAATGGCTTTATTACTAGAAAACTGTGCACAAAGTGTGGTGCAACCAAATGATCCCAAATATAGAAATACCAATAGCATTCCATTAGAACAATCAGGAAAACTACAATTACTTAACAACTGCCACCCCCACCATTAGGAAAACCTATCTTTTTCTTTTTTTTTACCTTATATCACACACCTTGACCCTCCACTGCCATCCCAGGACTGGTACAAGGATATTAGATGTCCTAGGGCCTACGCAAAGTTTACAGCCTTGTGTGACCCTCTGCCCCCAGCCCTCCCTACACACACAATTAAAAGGTTATGCAGTTATTGTAACAGATTTTACACAGAAAAAGACATTCAAAGTACAGTCTTCTGAGGTAAAAGTATCACTTCCAATATGCACATTCTATTTACATGCATTGCTGTGGGGCCAACCAGAAAACTCTGCAGAAAAGACACTTGGAACCCATATGGATTTAGGTCTTTTGTAACATGTGTTGGGTGTAGGCTTGGCCACCAGAAAGCCATAAGTAAACTGAATTACAATTACAATATAGTACTCCTCCCAAACCAAAACCACACTAATTGCCAGCACTCAAAAAATAAAAACCCTACCTAAGAAAAGGCAATACTGCAAATATTATACAAGGTCCAAAAAATACCAATTCATCTCCTAATTAGGAGAGCAGAACAAGCCAAGCTGCTATAGATTCCTACACAAAAAGTACATGCTAGTAGAATACCTCACCTTCGCCACACATGCAGAACACAAACTCTCACCAAATAGAGAATAAAGAGACCATAAAGTATAAATAGAAATGTGCAGACAAAAACAGAACTGGAAACTGCAACAAGCCAGCCTTTGTACAATATGTAGTTCAAAAATGGAAAAAACAAACATCTTCATTCCTCATAAAACAAATAATAAAACCAAGAAATATAAAAACCTTAATATTGAAACCATTCCAATAAAAAGAATACACATTTCAAAACAGTTATTTGGCTAATATCTAATAATTAATAACTCATATTAACATTTAAAAAAATCTACCAAGCATCAATAAAACATGTATGGCTCTACTGAATGACGGTATATAAAACTCATCAAATAAATAAACAAATAAATAAATGTCAAAACAGCATACACATCTAATAACATTCAATATCTAATAGGGGTAAAAAATAAAAATAAAAACCCCAGCTCTCCATACCTGAGTTTTTTGATTTTCAGTTGTTGATTAGTGGGGGAGAGGGAGAGAGGGAGGGTACACACTTTATCCTCTCTCATATACACAAACTCCCTAATATACATATTTATTCTGTCTCATACACATGTTGATTCTCGTGCACACTCCTTTCTCTCACAGACGAACACACAGACTCTTACAATCATTGGTTTTCTCTCTTTCCTTTACATACATAGTTTCTCTCACATTCACTGGCTTTCTCTCTCTCTCTCTCGCTCACACACACAAGCTCTCACACATTCATTGTATCTCTCTCCTTTACACACACAGGCTCTCACACATTCATTGGCTTTACTTCTCTCACACACACATAAGCTCTTTTACATTCACTGACTCTCTTTTCCTCAAATACACACACACACACACACACACACACACAGAGGATTTCACACTCACTAGCTTTCTCTTCCACAGACACACACAGGCTCTCTCATACTCGACTCTCTCTCCTTCCCTCATACACATACTGACTCTCTCACACATACTCACTGGTTCTCTCTTACACACACAGGCTCTCATGTATTCACTGGCTGTCTCTCCCTCACACCCATACAGGCTTCTATCACACTCCCCTCACTCCCCTCACTCACTCACACATACACACTCAAAGGTTCTCTCACCCCACCAGGCTTTTTCACACTCACTGACTCTCCCTCATACACACTTTCTCTCCCTCAGACAAACACACAAGTTCTCTCACATTCACTTACTCTCCCTCAAACACACACACACACAGGCTCTAACACTTACTGGCTATCTCTCTGTCTCTCTCTCTCTCTCTCACACACACACACACACACACACACACACACACACATACACTCATTCTCTCTCCCTCATACATTGTTGCGACCGTCGCTGCTCGACGTCCTCACTCCGCTCTCTTTACCTCTGTGGCGACTCCCTCCGGGTCTGATGGATGGCTGGCTGCTGCGGTGTCTCCATGCCATCTCCCTCCGGCGTCCCCGGACTGGCTCGATGTTGCAGATCCGCCATGTTGCCTGAATACCTAGGGCGTGCGCTCTGATTGAAGTACCAGCAAGAGCACGAACCTCAGGGGTGTCCCCCTGAGATGACGTCATCCGCTTCCAATATTTAAAGGTCTCTATTTCACTATCTAACTGAGTTAGCAAAGGGTTGGGTATGGGAATGTGTCTTGCTACCTACGGACTACTCCCCCCAAGCTACTCTGCCTCCTCGGACTTACCAGAGGTACCCGCTCCTCGGGGGCCTCGCTCTTTTTCTTTACTTCAGATTACAAATAGCAACCGGTACTCGCTCCTCGAGGGCCCATGTTCCTGGACACTCTGAAGATTCTCTACTGCTTGGAAGCTATTGCTGCTACAAACAATTGTGAGTTACCATCACTCTCTCAGAGCTTTCCCTGGAACCAGGAACTCACTCATCGAGGGCCTAAACCTTTCCAGCTCCTGAGCTTCCTTGAGACCTTACGTGAGTTTTGTCATCTACTTCTGTTCATGAACTCTGCCTACTCTGCCTATTCACTTTCTACAGTTTCTCAACAGCTCAGCCATCCTGGATCGCTGTTCCAGTACCTGAGGGACTACAGCCCTGCCGGGCATATCAGCTCACTACTGCCACCTCTGGTGGTTTCAAAAACTTGTTTAATAAAAGAACTAATATGTGTCTGTCTGTTATCGATCTCCTCATGGAGAGGGAGGAGTTAGCAATCTATTAGAAATCTCCTCCTGTAGAGGGAGGAGCTAGCAATCTGTTATGGATCTCCTCCTGGAGAAGGAGGAGTTAGCACACTGTTATCAATCTCCTGCTGCTAGGAGTAGCAATCTGTTAGAAACTGCTCCTCAGGGAGCACCCCGCCAAGGGGAGGAGTTGGCAATCTGTTATAAGTTCGCCAGAGAGTAGCAATCTGTTATGGATCATCCTGCCAAGGGGAAGAGCTAACAATTGTAATACTCTGTAGGCGAAGTTAATGATCTGTAGTGGTTGGCTTCCCACAGAGTGGCAGTCTGTATAATACCGCTCTAGTAGTGTAAGGAAGGAACACTTAATGTAAATTGGTGAATCCCTGGGCCGATGGCAGATGACAGCACCGCCAGGAGGATATCCTGAGAGGGATCACCGGCTAGGCTGGAGTATGGAGACAAACATAGATAGTTCTTTATTAGACAGGAAGTAGAACCACCAGAGGTGGCAGTAGTGAGCTGCTGTGCCTGGCAGGGCTGAAGTCCCTCAGATACTGGAATTGTGGTCTCTGGGTTGCTGAGCTGTAGAGAGAGACTATAGGTAGTGAGTAGACAGGGTATGCTGGATACATAACCAGTAGTGGATGATACACTCACAATTGTAGATATCTGTAATGGCTTCTATGCAACAGAGAGTCTTCAGTATATTCAGGAACAGGAGCCGTAGGCGAGTACTGGTTCCTATATGCAGTCTGGAATGAGAACTCACAATTCACAATATCTGTGTTTGAGATGGCTTCTGGAATAGAAGAGAGTCTTTGGAGAGTATTAGGAACATAGACCCTCGTGGAGCGAGTACCGGTTCCTATCAGCAATCTATAATAGTAATTCACAAGATATAGGTATATGATAGCTTCTGAAAATAGAAGAGAGTCTGTGAAGGGTTTTAGGAACATGGGCCCTCGTGGAGCGAGTACTGGTTCCCATCTGCAATCTGAAATAGTAGTGCACCAGATATAGGTATGCGATAGCTTCTGATATAGAAGAGAGTTGAGAAGGGATTTAAGAACCTGGGCCCTTGTGGAGTGAGTACCGGTTCCTATCTGCAATCTGCAATAATGACTCATGATCTCCGTACCTGCAATAACATCTTAGACAGAAGGGAGTCTTCGGAGATTAGGAACATAGGCCCTCGTGGAGCGAGTACCGATTCCTATCTGTAATAGAACTCACAGTGTTCACATCTGCGATCGCTTCCAGGTAATCAGGAGTCTTCTGAGCATTCAGGGACGTAGGCCCTCGAGGAGCAAGTACCGGATCCCGTCTTAGCAATCTGAAATCAAGAAGAGAGAGCGGGGCCCCCGAGGAGCGGGTACCCCTAGGTAAGTTTTTGGAGGCAGAGCAGCGGAGAAAGAATTCCCCTTGCTAACTCGATTCGTAGTTGCAAACAAAGACCTTTTAAGTTGGAAGCGGATGATGTCACTACGGGGGGACGCCCCCAAGGTTCGCACCCTTGCCGGTTCAAACTCTGGAGCGCACGCGCACGCACGCCCTTAAGTCATCAGGAACATGGTGGATCCGCAGCGTCAGGCCAGCCCGGGGATTCCAGGGAGAAGCCGCGAGGAGAAGCCGCGGCAGCATCTGTCCATCAGACCTGAAGGGAGTCACCACTAAGAAGCAAGGGCGAGAACAGGCATGAATGCAACAGTACCCCCCTTGAAAGGGCGGTCTCCTCTTCTGGTACCAGGTTAAGTACCAAGGATGCGTGAGATGGAACTGATGAAGCATCTCTTTATCCAATAGGTCTGAGGCTCCCAAAGATGGATTCGGGGCCAAAGCCCTTTACAGGCAAACAAAACTCAGCCTACGTTCAAACATCCAGGATCTCTAAATTCTTGAATTCAAGTTCGAATATTCACAAGGATAGATGGATGTTGAGATTTTAAGAATCTCGCAGAGTGTATAATGAAGTCAGCAGTAATGAGAGGGCTGCCGTGGACATCACTAAGGTTTCAGTGGAAGTAGTGATGTAGAAACTTGTCCAAAATCCACTTCTGATTGGCTCTTCCGCAGGATGCTGGAAGAGAGATGATGGCAATGCCAGCAAAACAAATAGGCTGATGGTTGGAGATATCTTCATCCCCAGAATCAACAGTGCTGTAAACCTCCAGCATGATGTCCGAGTAAACCAAACGTAAAGTTGATAATCAGAGATCTCTTCTTCTTCAGAATCAACAGTGCCATAGACCTCCGGGCATGACTTCCGAGTAATCCAAACGTAAAGTTGATAGTCAAAGATATCTTTTTCTTCGGAATCAACAGTGCCATAGACCACCGGGCATGACTTCCGAGTAATTGAAACGTAACGTTGATAGTCAGAGATATCTTCTTCTTCGGAATCAACAGTCCCATAGGTAGTAGGGCACAACTTCCGAAAGAACCAATTGCGGAAGCTGGTAGCTAGAGATGTCTTCTTCTTTGGAACTGATGGTAGCACCAGCAGACAACCAGGCTGGTAAATAGAGATATCTTCTTCTTTGGAATCAACAGTACTGTAGACCTTCAGCACGACTTCCAAGTGGGTAGAATGTAATGGATATCTCAAAATTGTAATCCAGGAAGACATTAAAGATGTAGAGTGCCACCTAGCTATGGCGCGCATAGCAACTGCTATGAAAACAGCAGGAAATAGAAAAACTGCTGGTGATGTTGATAAGATCCTCAAAAGAAGTGGTGGTAAAAACAATCATCCAAGACTCACTTCAAATTGTGATACAATAGTGGATCTTTAAATTTGTTGAATGGACTCCTCAGATTTTCCACAAAATGTCTAAGATTAAAGTTGCTTCCTGCCCCTGAGTCCTTCAGGGCAGGGGTTTGAACCGTCATTGGTTCAGGGATCACAGAGACTGGACAAGAGAGTGGAGGAGATATATATGCTGTATAGCCCAAGAACAGTCCTCCCCCGGGACTCAGGCTTGTCTGTTTCTCGGATGAATAGGACAAGCAAAAACATCATGGCCTGGCTGACCACAGTACATGAACAGGCCATTCTTCCTTCTAAATCTTCTCTCTTTAGAGGTCGTGACCGTGACCAGGTTCCTTCGGTTCATTCTTCTCCACAGCAGGAGGTGCTGTACCCCCTCACAGTGCAGGAGCACTGGTTAGCTTCAACCCAGGTAACACCTTAGGCCTAAGTTCGTTCACCTTGTCTTGAGCCGCCAGTCAATCCGAGTAGCTAAGGCTATTAATTCTTCCAGCGAGTCAGGTGTCTGACGAGCAGCCAGCTCATCCTTTACACGGGTGTCCAGTAGAGATGTGAATCGGAACCGGAATCGGTTCCGATTCCGATTCACATCGTTAATTTTTTTTAGTGAGGCCCGATTGCATTTTTGTTTATCGGCTGCACCCGAGCCGATAAACAAAAAACCCACCCCGACCCTTTAAAACTGACCCCTTAGCTTCCCCCACCCTCCCGAAACCCCCAAAACGTTTTACAAATACCTGTTGATCTAGCGGAAGTCCCGGGAGCGATCTCCCGGTCTCGGGCCGTTGACTGAGCAAATAAAAATGGCGCCGATGGCCCTTTGCCCTTACCATGTGACAGGGTATCCGACAGAAGGGAGTCTTCGGAGAATAGGAACATAGGCCCTCGTGGAGCAAGTACCGATTCCTATCTGTAATAGAACTCACAGTGTTCACGTCTGCGATCGCTTCCAGGTAATCAGGAGTCTTCTGAGCATTCAGGGACGTAGGCCCTTGAGGAGCGAGTACCGGATCCCGTCTTAGCAATCTGAAATCAAGAAGAGAGAGTGGGGCCCCCGAGGAGCGGGTACCCCTAGGTAAGTTTGTGGAGGCAGAGCAGCGGAGAAAGAATTCCCCTTGCTAACTTGATTCGTAGTTGCAAGCAAAGACCTTTTAAGTTAGAAGCGGATGACGTCACTACGGGGGGACGCCCCCAAGGTTCGCGCCCTTGCCGGTACAAACTCTGGAGCTCATGTGTGCGCGCGCGCACCCTTACGTCATCAGGAACATGGCGGATCCGCCGCGTCAGGCCAGCCCGGGGATTCCAGGGAGAAGTGGTGAGGAGAAGCTGCGGCAGCATCTGTCTGTCAGACCCGAAGGGAGTCGCCACAAAGGTAGAGAGGGTGGAGCGAGGGGGAGAACAGGCATGAATGCAACACTATCTCCATACTCAAGCCTAGCCAGTGGTCCCTCTCGGGATCTCCTCCCAGGGGCGTGGTCATCTGCCACCAATCCAGGGATCCACCCACAACTATATCAGATTCATTACAGATTGCTACTCCTTAGCAGGACGATATCTGAGACACTACAAGATTGCTGACTCCTCCTTCTTTAGGAGCCTATAAGAACAGATTGCCACTCGCAGTCTAACAGCAGATTTATTACATACATATACCAGGCACTCTCCCTCATATACACTTTCTCTCCCTCAGACACACACAGGATCTCTCACATTCATGACTCTCTCTCTCACAATCACTGGCTTTCTTTCCCACAGATACACGCAGGCTCTCTCACACTCACTGGCTCTCTCTCCCTTACACACACACAAGGCACTTTATGTTCCTTATATACTTTCTCTCTTTCCCACACAGACAGGCTCTCACATTCACTGACTTTTTCTTCCACACACATATAAAGGCTCTCTCCTTCTGCTCCCTATCCTCTCCTCCCTCCTTCTCTCTCTCTCCTCCCCCCTCTCTCCTTCCATTCACCTCAATAGGCTCTCTCATCCAGGATTCCTCTGCTTCAGCACACTGGCAGCCTCACTGGACCTCTTGTTCCTGCCATGGGCAGGAAGGAAGATGTGCCCCATTAGGCCTTTTTATGTTGTGTCGCAGCAGGAGGGGAGGTATGGATAGGTCCTGCTGGGCTGCTTCTTGTTGTGCCATAGGTGGGTTGAGGGGGAGATGCTAAGGACCCTATTGGGTCTTTTCCTGTTGTATGGCATGCTGTCAGCAGGTGGAAGGGAAGGGAGATACCGATAGCTCTGCTGAGCCTCTTACTGTTGCGCGGAAGGTGAGATAGAGAAGAAGCGGCGGGCCGTGTTGGGCCTATTTCTGTTGTTCCGTGGGCAGGAGAGGAGAGATAATGAATGCCTTGCTGGGCTTTATGCTGTTGTGCCGCAGGTAAGAGGGGATCCCTTAGCTGACGAAGACAGCAGTGAGAAGAGGCATGTGCAAGGCTGCAAGCAACTCCTCCATAGTAGTGTAGCACCAACTTTGGAGTTAAACCACAGCCACTTCAGGCACGGGTTTGAAATGTGGCTGCTGCGCTGGCTTGGAGGGTTAAAATCTGGACAATTTCCAGACATTTTATTTTTTTATATAATTATATCCTTATTGGATTTAAATCATATTACAAGAAACATGAAACATGATATAAAACAAGAGAAGGAAAAATATACATATACGAGATCAGTACAGGTAAAGAAAGCAAGCCACATCTTTCTAAGTACAGTCCACATTATCTTGGAACTGGCCATTAAAGGAACATTTCAAACAGTGCTAATCTCTACCTCTACAATCAGTAGCTAGCATTATTAAGAAGACAAAATGTCTCCAGGTGCATTGGGTCCACAAAAAGAAACTTTTTTTTTTTTTATATCTTACTATACATTTACATGGAAATTTTAAGCAGTACATAGCTGCTAGAGACAAAACGCGAGGCTTAAGTTATAAGAATTGCTTTTTCTTAATCTGTGTCTCCCTAAATACATCTACCTTTTGACCACAAAATAAATTATGCTTATATTTAAAATATTGTTTAAAGAACAATTCTTTATCAGCGGTCAATGCAAAGGAAGTTTGCAAAAATAAAGAAAGATCAGGACTCAAAACAGGATGCAAAACATCTGCATCCCCTTCCTCACTACCAGGTGTTATCTTTTTATCAGGTATATAATAGAAATTAAATAACAGGAATTTCTTCTCTGGCAGGAATTGCAATGTTTCAACCACATACTTCTTAATGTATTCTTCCCCTGAAATCAGGCAAAAATGTGTTGGTGTTTGAGGTAGTTATGGGTGGATCCTTGGGCTGGTGGCAGATGACCACGCCCCCGGGGGAAGACCCTAAGAGGGACCACCGGTCAGGCTCAGAGTATGGAGACAGACACACACTAGTTCTTTTATTAAACAATATATTGAACCACCAGAGGTGGCAGTAGTGAGCTGAAAGTGCCCGGCAGGGCACTTTCAGCTCAGATACTGGAACAGCAGATACTGGAACAGCAATCCTGGATAACTGAGCTGTAGAGAAGCTGAATATAGTGAGTAAGCAGAGTATGCAGAGTTCAGGAACAGAACTTTGATGGTAACACTCACACAATAGTCTCTAGAAGTAGTCCAGGTGTTGGAATGAGTTAGGCCCTCGAGGAGCAGGTACCTGGTTCCAGGGAAAACTCTGAGAGAGAGATGGTAACTCACTGGTGTAGTAGGCAGTGATGACTTCCAGGCAGAATAAGTATTCTGCAACCAGTCTGGGAACATGGGCCTCGAGGAGCGAGTACCGGTTCCAGACTGTGACCTGAAAAACAAAGAGAGAGCGAGGCCCCTGAGGAGTGGGTACCCCTGGTAAGTCCGAGGAGGCAGAGTAGCATAGAATGAATCCTTGCTAACTTGATTAGTTAGCCATTTCTAAGACCTTATATATCCGGTACTGATGACGTCATCTCAGGGGGACTCCTGAGGTTCACGTCATTGCTGGTACATCAGTCGGGGCCAAGCCGCACGCGTGCCCTTAGGCCCTTGTGAAACATGGAGGATTGCAGCATCAAGCTGCTCCGGAGGTGCCGGAGGAAGATGGCAGAATGATGCCGTGGCAGCCAACCTTCCATTTGAGCAAGAGGGAGTTGCCAAGGAGGTGAGGAGAGTGGAGTGGAGACATCGAGCAGCGACGATCGCAACAGTAACCCCCTTCAAAGGGCGATTTCCTCTTCGGGTACCAGGCTTAGGTTTTGAAGGATGCGTGAGGTGGAACTGATGAAGCATCTCTTTGTCCAGAATATTGGTCTGAGGCTCCCAAGAGTTTTCTTCAGGACCAAAACCTTCCCACTTTAGAAGGTATTCAAAAGTCTTGCCTCTTTTACGAACATACAAGACCTCTTCAACTTTGAATTCTAAGTCGTCTTCTGCATTGAAGACAGGTGGATCTTTTGGAAGAAATTTCGCTGAGTATGAGTGGTTTTATATGAAAGCGTGGAAAGCGTTATGAATATCAGCAGCAGTGGATGAGCTGCTGGGACATCACTGAGCTTCAGTGGAAGTGGCGGTGTTGGGAAACGTCCATAGACCACTTCAAAAGATGACACAGTAGTGGATCTTCCAGCTTGATGGAGGGACTCCTCACGTCTTCCATTAGATGTCTGCGAATGAAGTTTCCTTCTGCCCCTGGGTCCATTGAGGCAGGAGTCTGAACCATGACCGGTCATGAGTCCAAGAGACTGGAATGGAAAGCGGAGAAGTGGGCGCGGTATGGACTAAGAACAGTCCTCCTGCAGGACTTAGGCCCGTCTGTTTTCCAGACGAATGGAGCATGTAGAGACATTATGGCCGGGCTGACCACAGTACATGCAAAGACCGCGCTTCTTCCGAAGTCATTTTTCTTTGGAAGTAAAATGTCCATGACCAAGTTGCATTGATTCATCTTTATCTACAGATAAATTACTGGAACCATCCGAGGTGCAGATATGGCACTAGCCTGTTTCAACCCAGGTAACACCTTGGGCCGGAGTTCCTTCATCTTGTCCTAGAGCCGATGATCAATCCGAGTGGCCAAGGCTACTAATTCGTCCAGCGAGTCAGGTGTTTCGCAAGCAGCCAGCTCATCCTTTAAACGGGTATCCAGGCCTCTGCAAAAGAGTGTCTTGAGACATTTGGGGTCCCAGCTAAGTTCTGCCGCAAGAGTTTTGAACTCAATGGCAAATTCAGCCAATGATCTCCTGCCTTGCTTCAGTTCCACCAAAGTAGAACCGGCTACAGCAGTATGAGCAGTGTCATTGAAAACGGATTTAAACAAGTCCATAAATCCTTCTATGTTCTGCAAAGTGGGGTCCTTGTGCTCCCACAAGGTAGATACCCAACACAAGGCCCTACCATCCAGGTATGAAAGGATGTAGGTGGTCTTAGAAAGAACCGTTGGAAATAAAGATGGCTGTAAGGCAAAGTGCATGCAGCACTGGTTTAAGAAGCCCCGGGCCTTCTGGATTTCACCAGAAAAGCGGATAGGAGCCGCCAGTGGTACAGCAGTTTTTAAAGTTACCTCCTGTAACTGACCTTCTTGGTTGCAAGCTGTGCCTTGAATCTTCTGTGTGTGTAGCTGATGAAACGCTGAAGTAAGTTTCTCCAAGGCATCTTGCTGCTCCACAATGCGCTGGGCCAGGCCCGGTATGGCCTGCAAAGCACTGAGTTGTGCCGGATCCATGGAGTTAGCAATCTGTTGGTGTTTGAGGTAGTTGTGGGTGGATCCTTGGGCCGGTGGCAGATAACCACGCCCCCGGGGGAAGATCCCGAGAGGGATCACTGGGCAGGCTCAGAGTATGGAGACAGACACACACTAGTTCTTTTATTAAACAGTATATTGAACCACCAGAGGTGGCAGTAGTGAGCTGGAAGTGCCCAGCAGGGCTGTAGTCCCTCAGGTACTGGAACAGCGATCCTGGATAACTGAGCTGTAGAGAAGCTGAATATAGTGAGTAAGCAGAGTATGCAGAGTTCAGGAACAGAACCTTGATGGTAAAACTCACACAATAGTCTCTAGAAGTAGTCCAGGTGTTGGAATGAGTTAGGCCCTTGAGGAGCGAGTATCTGGTTCCAGGGAAAGCTCTGGGAGAGAGATGGTAACTCACTGGTGTAGTAGGCAGCGATGACTTCCAGGCAGAATAAGTATTCAGCAACCAGTCTGGGAACATGGGCCCTCGAGGAGCGAGTACCGGTTCCAGACTGTGACCTGAAAAATAAAGAGAGAGCAAGGCCCCTGAGGAGTGGGTACCCCTGGTAAGTCTGAGGAGGCAGAGTAGCGTAGAATGAATCCTTGCTAACTCGATTAGTTAGTGATTTCTAAGACCTTATATATCCGGTACTGATGACGTCATCTCAGGGGGATGCCCCTGAGGTTTGCGCCATTGCTGGTACATCAGTTGGGGTCGCACCTCGTGTGCGCCCTTAGGGCCTTGTGAAACATGGCGGATTGCAGCGTTGAGCCGCTCCGGAGACGCCAGAGGAAGACGGCAGAATGACGCCGTGGCAGCCAACCTTCCATTTGAGCAAGAAGGAGTCACCAAGGAGGTTAGGAGGGCAGAGTGGAGACATCGAGCAGCGACGATCACAACAGAATGAGGAAAATTCAACAGATGAAAGTTGTTAGACCTAAGTCCATTTTCAAGTATTTCACATTTAGCATAAAGCAATATCTTGTCTTTTATACCTACATTAGGCATTGACTGCAAATTGGTAATAGAGGTGGACTGAGCAGACACTTTAGTTTCTAAGGATAAAAATGTAGCACACACTTCCTGCAGTTTATTGCTGGTATCCCTGGAAAACTGCCATAATTGAGTAACAGTACTAGACAATTTAGAATCTATACCCACAACAAATTTCCAAATGTCCTTAAGGTGTTGGTGACAAATTTGTCTCTCCCCATTGCACCACCAATGGAAACTTGCATAGGAGTTGGAATTGGAATGACTTCCTTCCTGACATTTGCCAGTTCAATATTTGATTCCAATAAGCAGTCAGTGTGTCCCAGCAAAGGAGAGGTAATTACAGTTACCTGATCAAAAAAACCCTCTTGCGATATATTAGCTGGCATAACCAGAATAGGAGGTGGAGATCGATCTTCAGGACTCAAGGAGGTATCCTCCAGATCTGTACTCATGTTTTCATGCAGAGATGAATTGGAGTATATAACATGGTGATCCACTGAACCAGAAATAGGAGTTGAGCTAAAGGCTAAGGAAGGAAAAGAAATCTTTCCCTTCCTCTTTTACCCCATCCTTAGCTGGCAAAACAGCAATCAAAAACTCAGCATAAGGGGCGAGCCAGTGGTGCACACTGCTGGGCGTCTCCTTTAGTAGGCCCCTGGTGCGATGATGTCATCAGTGTTGGGTAGCCTTGATGACCCCAGGTGGGCTCTTTCTATGGGTCCAGGCAGCGACATGGTAGGCGGCTCACTTCTGGGTACAGTTGCAGGACCTGCTCCCTTTGCCATTCCCAACAAGCCGGCAGAGATGAGGTACAATGAGGCCTTATGTGCTACCCGCTTTGTCAATGAATGCATCTCAAAAGTCGCTTTCGCTGTTTGGACAAGATGGGTGGAGCTTTAATGTATGCCCCACCCAAAGTTGCAGATATAATGCTGCTTTGCTGTGTCTTCCATAATATTGCTCTATGCCATAGACTACGAATGAATTTAGTTCCTGATCTTCCCCCGGCTCCCCCATGATTTCCCCGCATGACTCGCGGACACCATGCTGAGTGGCAGCCATCACCTACCACATCCTCACCTACCACATCCTCTTCCAGGGAAGGGAGGCCAGTAGACTGTTAGCAGCTGTTCTCCTCTCTATCATCTCTCTTTCTCTCACTGCTTCTCTGTGAAGGTCACTGTGTTACAGAAAACATGTATATCTACTCAGGATTCATCTTGACATTGGAGCAGTAGACTGTAGTTGGAAAACAGTTGTGAAAGTAAAGATTACATCAAATACATGTGGCTGCCATTATGTGTTCTGCTCGATAGTGACACTAAAAGATGCATGTGTGGCACAACAGTTTGTGGCCTAGCTGGCACCGTGTGGCTTGCCACCCCTCTCCAGTGGACCCCCATCCTAGTGCTCACATGTTGATGAGATAATGCCACAAGTGTGATGCCACCCAGAGCCAGTGCAAGGGTATAAAGCGCCTTAGGTGAATCTTCTGCCTTGCGCCCGCTCACCCTCCCTCATTGTGCCACCCCCTACCGGCTCGAGTCAAACTAGTTTGACTCGAGCCAGTAGTCAGGTTGGTTGAGGACGGATGGATCGCTCATCGGTCGGCAGCAAGATAGAAGAGATAGCTGCTGCAGTGGCGGCGGGACTGGAAGCTCAGCAGCTGCTGGCAGGATATTTCACCGACGACTGACGAGTGAACTGTCCATCTTAACCTGATCTGACTACTGGTTTGAGTCAAATTAGTTTGACTCGAGCTGGTAGGGGGCGCGAAGGACGGGTCACTCAGTCGTCGGTGAAATATCCTGCCGGCAACTGCTGAGCTGCCACTACCGCTGCTGTGGCAGCAGCTGTCTCTTCTCTCTTGCTGCTGCGGCTGCTGCCCCTGGGACCCTGGTGCCCTAGGCCCCTGCCTAGTTTGCCTAGTGCTTCCTCCGGCCCTCATGCCACCCCAGCTACTCCTGGAGCATGGAGAGTTCAGCTCTAGAAATGCTGTACATCTCAAATACCTCTGAAGCTTAAAGGCAAACCTAAAAGTACAGGTAGACAGTTTAAAGTTTCACTGACAGATTTCTCAATTTACTGCCTCATTCCGTAGTAGAGAAACATGTGCATGTGAGGTCATACACCTGTACTAGGTAGGCTTACTGTCACATGGGAGTGATAAGACACAGCTGACACCACAGCCTCACCAGTTTCAGAGCTACTGCAGACTAGGTTTCTCAACTAGATCCAGATTTACAGGTCATGTTGATCCAGTCCTGGTATTGCTCCCATGCATGCAGGTATTGATAGTCTTGGTTTCGCTCAGAAAAACTATAGGGAAGATCGATGAAATCCTAGCATGTAATGGGTTCCTAACCAGGACCGGATTTAACTGTCCTGAAATTTGCAACCAGTTGGCAAGCCTATTGCAGACATCAGAGTGCTGTAGTAGCATATATTCCCTTACATTCCCTGACACTGATGCACCATACTACACCTAACAATGCAATGTAATGTACACATGATCATGTACAGAAGGTGAGGGCTTTGCCCATCATTATCTCATTTAGGTTCTATTACCTTCTCGGGTAGCCAACACCAGGATGCACGTCTGGCTCTGTGAAGGCAGGATTGGGAATCAGATGGTGTCCTGCCTTCACTTGTATTTTCCAATGACATCTGAGATGTCACTGTCACAGTATAGATTCTAAGCTCTCTTATAGCAACCACATCTCTTCTGAGCAAAGGTAACCATCATAGAAGGCAAAGGTAAGTTGTGTTTGAACCTCCTGGCTTCAACTCAGCCATCACAGTTAGCCTTACTCAGATAAAGAGATGTCAGGGTGCTCTAAGGCCCGTGACTATTTTGGTTCACTGATAGGCATGCAGTGCAGCTGTATAGATGTAGGTATGTACCCTAAATTTATGGAGAGTATTTTGCTTTTAGCTATAGCTAGTATTTCTTACAGTCCTTGTGTGATTGGTGACCACCCTTAAAGCACATAGGCTGAGCACTCCTGCATCAAATAGCTTGCAGATAGTTCCATTTTCAACATCACCCTACACATTTCTGTGCTTTCATAGTTGCAGGCTCTTGCTGATCGACATTCCTGTCATGACTTGTGGGGAATCAGGAAGAGCTGCTATCTTCTAGGCTGTACCTCATGTGGTGTAAGTCACTTTTACAGTTAGTGGTGAGCAGGGCAGGTGTGCTTCTACACTGTCACTGATCTACTGTTTGTATAGCTTTGGCTAGAGAAACTGTTGTCAGTTGATGATTTAATGAGCCTACAAGCTTCCTCCATAGTGAACGATACACAGTGCTGAATGTATAGGCCTACTGCTCCCAGAGGTCTCATGTGATTGCCATGATGGCTGATGGCCTTTCAGTGTTGGTGTCTTGCCGGACACCCATTTAGTGCCACCTAAGCCCTCAAGGGGCCCATGTCAGTTCCTCAGACAAAGTATGTGTCATATATGCCTCTGACAGACATGTTTTATATGGCCAGGTATACGTAATCTGTGCTGAGGAAGTACTCAGACTACCTCATTAGAAGTTTGGGACAAGCAATGTGGTTTGAGAACAAACATTTCAGGAACGTACACATTGCCCATGTGTAGGTGCTGAAGTGCCGCAAGTAGTCCATACTCAAAAGATAAGTGTGTGACTGTGTGATAGTCCCTGTCAATCTCTGTGTCTGGGGGTACTGTTGCACTCAGAGGTTCCTCCCTCACCACAGCAATCAATATCCCAGAACAGGCAGTGTGTGTGTGCATTCACTTTGCACACACAGCTTCTGCACAGCAATGATCCAATGCTTGCACTCTTGAGAAGGGGCGCATTTGACAGTTGAGCATATGGGCATGAATGGCCTCATGCCTTGCACTCTAACAATTCCCTTAGTACGCTCACAGTTTATACTTAGTGTTGAGAGAGAGGCGGAGGTGTGAAAGTTGCCAATGTCACACGTCAGATATGCAGTCTTACATGCACGTATTAGTTGACATTTGTCTGTCATGCACAATGCTCCCCCACGCCCCACATGGATGCTTTTCCACCTAATACTTGGAGTGAGCCTAGTAGAGGCTGTGCAGGCTACCCAGAGCTTAAGCTATCACTGAGGTTTGCCACTTTAGGGAGGGAGGAAGTGGGTATTAAGAAGCTGTCCACTGAATGTGGGGATGCTGTGATGGATGGAACATGGAGTGACTATGACCACCTAATGCCATCGATGATGAGCTGATTCATGGTTTGCATGATGATGGTTTCATTGCAGTATGTTCTGAAATATCCTATCCAGGGAGTTGTGTGTGTGTGTGTGTGTGTGTGTGTGTGAGGGGTTGGTTTGATTGATGGATGGCAAAAGCCTGGTGCCAGTCCTAATTGAGAGTCTCTTTTTCCAGTCAGTGGTCTCCTTAGCCTCCCCTCAGTTGATCATATCATGCAAAGTTTACATAGAGACTGCCAGCCCAGGCCGCATAATTTGACACTAACTTTGTCCTCTGTAAACGGTGGCAGGGTAGGGCTACCTTATTTCTGCTATATGGTCACTAGCTTTCTTGTGCATACAAAGAGGTGGGGTGCCCATATGTGCTGTAGAATGTAGGGGACAGGCTTTGCTTAGCACTTTAAGTGCTTCACTTGTACAGTAACCTACCTTTCCCTTCCACATCGCTGTGTACTTCCTGACTGTTGGCACAGAGTGAGAGCTGCTGTGTGACAACTAGGGACGATGAGTGAGGGCGTATTGTTTTGTCCATAATGTCCACAGGTGAAGAGCAGAGGGCCTAGAGGGCTGCTGCTGCTGGAGCTTGGGACCAGGAAGACTTCCATAGATTGACTGCCATCCCTGTAGTGGACAGCCTTCAGGATCACCCTAACCTTTCACGCATTATACATATCCCCAAGCCATGCCAGTACAGGGATGGCTGTCCCGAACCCCCTCCAACCCACCCCAACCCTTCACATTTAATTAACTGCAACCTCCCACCATCCCGACCCCCCCCCAAGACTTGGGGGGGGGTTCCTGAGAGCGATCTCCCCCTCTCGGGCCGGCGGCTGCCAGTAATCAAAATGGCGCCGGTGGCTCTTTGCCCTTACTATGTGACAGGGGCTACCGGTGCCATTGGTTGGCCCCTGTCACCTGTGCGCCACCTGCTCCCTGCTTTGTAGTACTCCGCTGCCCGTGGTGATGCCCTGGGCTATGTTGTGCCATATCTGGCCCTTGGCTGCTTTTGAGGTCTTGGCTGCCTGTTTACCGAAGAGCTTTGCATAGTGCTGCAGGACCCCTGCAAAGACCATGTCGTTCTACTGGATGCTGAACTTGATAGCCCCGAGACGAGGGTGGCCTGCTGCCTGCCTGCCAGAAGCGAGTGCCACTTCCGCTTCTGGAGAGGTGTCCTCCCTTTCCTCACTCTCCCTCCCACTCCCCTCTCCCCTCTCCCCTCCCTTCCTCCTGCCCCTATCCTGCCAACTTCCTTCCCCTCTGCCCTCTCTCTCTATCCCTATCCTGCTGTCCTCCTCCCTCCGTCCTCGCCTGCCTATCCCCTTTCCCTCCCACCTCCTCCTATCCATTCCCTCCTGCCTCTCTCTACTCCTGTCCCTGTCCCTCCTCCTACTCCTCCTTCCACTAGCACTCTTGTCCTCCCTCGTCCTCCCTCCTCCCCCTCCTCCTCTCCTCACACCTCTCTCCCCACACTTCTCACACTCCATCCTCTCCACAACCTCCACTTACCTCCTCACTCCTCCACATACCTCACTCCTCCTCTCACTCCTCTGCACATCTCCTCCATGCACATCCTCACTCCTCCACTCACCTCATCACTCCTCCACTCCTCCTTACTCCTCCACTCCTCCTCACTCCTCCACCACCACCACCACTCCTTCTCACTCCTTCACCACCACACCTCCACACCATAAAGACAGACAAACAAACTGGACTAACAAACAAAAAAACTTTCACTCCAACAAAGAAGACAAAAGACCAAGGTAAAAGGAAATAGATGTCCCTTATTTTATCATGGGCACTATTTCCACTATATTTATAGTGATATGATGAATCTAGGTTTTGGTTGGAAAAGAGTCCATGTAGTATGGCATTGCAATAGTCTAGTCTATTGAGTATATGAGAATGGGTGAGTGTCTTCAAGTCCTTAATTTCTAAAAATGTTTTGAGTCTTCTAATGAACCATAAGAAAAAATAGGATCACTGACCTAAGAAGAGAATTTGAGTGAAGAATCTAGTGTACCCCTAAGGAAGTGACTATATTCTTCAGAGGTATTGGAGTTCCAACTATGATAGGCATAGATAAGTCCACTGGATCACTATTTCTGGTGAACCAAACAGCCTCCGATTTTTCAGGATTAACTTTAAATTTAGAGGACCGAAGCCAAGTGGCTATCTCAGAGAGGCAAATATTGAATTTAGTAAGAGGTTCCCCCCTTTTAAATCAATACTAGCAAGAATCTGAATGTCACCAGATAATTGTAGCTGCTGAAACCAGGATTGTGTATCAAAATTGCGAGTGGAGAGATAAACAAATTGAAAAGAGTAGGAGAAAGAGTTGAACTCCGGGGTACCCCACAAGTAAGTGAGTGAATAGATGATATCGAGGAATTGCAATGTATTTGGAATGTTTTTTTGTTCTAAAAAGATTTGAACCAGAGAAGGGAAGAGTCCTGAATACCAATGTCAAATAGACAGTTGAGAAGAAGCTGATGGTTTATTGTGTCGAAGGCAGTGCTAATGTCGAGAAAAACAATGCAGACAGCAAAACCTTTGTCCAAGTTTAAGCTGATTTCCGAAATCAGTGCAGTAAGGGCTGTTTCAGTACAAAAGCCTTTTCAAAAACATGATTGCTAAGGGTTTAATACTAGCGTTCTGTCAAGAAAGTAAGTTGTCCATGGACAAACTTCTCATGGATTTTTGATAATACAGGCAGATTGGAGACAGGTCTGTAATTTTCAGGTTTAGCAGAATCTAAATGTGTTTTTTTTAAAGAAGGGGCAAACTTTGGCTGCTTTTAGACTAGTAGGTAAAATACCTAATTCTAAACGTTAATGATTGCTGCTAACGGATGCAGGAGTTCTAAATCAGCATTTATTTTATGAATTTAAAAGGAAAATCATGAATAGATGATGCAGAATTCATCTGTTTGAGCAATAAAGCTAAACCTGCAGCTGTAATGAAATTAAACACCGAAGGCTTGCTTGTAAAATGCTGCTAGTTGTGGTAGAAGGCAAGGAAAAGCCCACAGTAGCAGATGGAATGGAACCCAGAATGAATGTTTCGAATCTTGTCCTCAAAGCTACATGCAAAATCCTTAGGAAGTAGTATCTCTATATGTGATGAAACAGATGCATATTTTATATGCTGTATATTTTAATTTTATTTGTGAGAATGTTTTTAGTTAGTATTATCATAATTTGTTACTTTTTTATTGTTATTTTAATTATTGGTTTGAATTTGTATCTCTATTTACTGCTTTTTATTTTTTATATGTTAATTAAATTATACTATGTTTCTTTAAGCCCAAAAATCAACCTGCAGACCTGCAGACCCTACCCACTAGGGAGTGGATAAGCAGGGCAGGTCCCTGACCTCACTCACAAACTCCCAGCAGGGTTTGCTGGAGTCCTAAGAGCAGACCCAAAAATCTAACTTAGGAAAAAAAACTTCCAACACCTCCAATAACTTGAAAAGTAACTCACACTGCCCCCAGAGCTCTCAGGAGAGAGTGCTTATAAAACCCTCACAAAGGGTTTGGACCTTCCAGCACCCTTAAAGAGAGGGGCAGTACAGAATGGGGCCTCCCTTCACTGGTTAATCTATACCTCACTAACTGAAACAGGAATACCCAGGGCCATGCTAGCAATTCCACTAGAGGGTCCATTACACATTATAAAGATAAAGTAGTTTGGTAAGCTTGCTTGTGTCTGCATCTTTTTTTTTTTATTGGGTGAGAGAGCAGAGTAGTTCATTTTTTGCTCTGCTATGTCTACTTCCGGCTCATCTCCTCTCCTTCTGTTCCTGACATGCTGCCTAAGAGGGAGGGGCTGGATCAGGAAGTATAGGGCTGCTCTCTGCTGAGTGAGATGGGAGGCAGGAAATCTTCAGCCAGCCTGATGCCTCCTTATCGTTTCTGCCCTAAGCACAGGCCAAGTATGCCTATTGATAAGTCGAGGCCTGTTCACTATACCATCTGCTCAACCACTTTTCAGATTCCACTGACCAGTGCAAGGATTTGGAAACACCTTAGCTTCTTATTTTATTTTATGTATTTTAGGTGAGGGATGGTACCTCCCACAGGGAGGAGCCCCGTGAGCCTCACCGTCGGGAGGCCAGGTCTCAGCTGCTAGGTGTGCAGGTCAGCAGGTACTGGAGAGGAAGAGAGAGAGAGAGGCACTGCCCGCGGAGCGGGGAGTGCAGGCAAGAAAGTCACACAGACACAGAGGTGCCACAGGGGCTGTGGAGTGGGGTATACCCTCAGGAGAGATGGTACGGTAGTGGTCCGCGATGAGGGTTCCTCAGTAGAGATGATACGGTAGTGGTCTGCATAGCGGGGTACACCGATGAGGGTTCCTCAGTAGTGAGAATACGGTAATGGTCCGCAAGTGAAGTACTCACAGTGGAAGTAGTGATGGTTCCAGAGAAAGCCCCGGGGAGCGGGGCAGGCAGCGATCCTAGGCACATGGCCCTCCGAGGAGCGGATAGCCAGAGATGAGGAAGTGGCCCCCGAGGAGCGGGTACCCGGGACGTCTCACGCCAAGGAAACAGGAGCTGGAACGGAAGTCCTTAGTGAGCAAAGCGGATTCAGCAATGAGGGAACTCGTTGCCAAGTCATAGGCAGACAGGGCCAGCCGGCTTAAGCGTCCACGATGAAAGACGTCATCCGGGTGGGGGGGGGGGGGGGGGGGGCGTGCCCCCGAGGTTCCCGCCATGACGTGGATAAGACTGACCCGGAAGCGCGCATGCGCCTAAGGAGCTCCAAGGGCAAGATGGTGGTCGGCAGCGTCCATGCCGTCCAGGGAGAACCGGGAACAGGGGTGGACAGGCCGGCAAGAGGTGAGCAATAGCAGTCGCAGCCTTCTGCGACCGACGGGCATAACAGTCCTTTTTCTCATAACCTCACACTCTATCCAGAGAGGGAGCTCCAGTATCCTTGAAGTAGCAGCCCTCCAGCTCATAAAAAAAATGAAGAGATTGGGAGGCATTGTTTATTCACAGAATCGGAGATAGGACTGTTGACCAGATGGCTGACTTCAGGTCCCAATACTAGAGGCAAAGAAACCTTAGAAAAACAGGAAAGCATATCCCATTCTACTAAGGACTTCCAGATTAAAGATGTTCCCCAGCTCATCCTACAGCAGGGAAGGAATAACCTCACTCACACTGGAAAGTAGCTCTTCTAAAGTGTTTTTCTAAGCTGATCAGGCTACTGAAGCAAAAGATGGATTAGTAAGGCTTTGCCCTTTCAGTGACTAGCACTATATCACAGCTTTCAAAATATATGGCTAGAAGGAGCAGCCTCTCTGAAAGACAGCATGAACGGGCCCATGAAAGGAACTACAGAAAGGATTCATGTTATAATCTGTGGTGTCCTCAGTATATATGTTCAGAGCTAATGAGAAGTGGGTTCAGCAACTGAAAAGAGAGAACCTCATGGCAGGAAGAGACCAGAACAGGATGTTTCATTTAGGGTTTCTGATTTTAAAAAAGCATTTACACATTTAACGTTGGGTTTTACATTATGAACATTTTGAAAATTGGAGACTTTCCTTTCTTTGAAAAGTAAAGTGCTAGCTCTTGGAGCCTCTTTCTAAAATTTCCTTGTAGGCGTTTCATTACTTTACAATCTAATAAGTTTATTTTCATAGACCCTTTGCATTTAGCATCTTTTATTGTTAATAAAAGTATGGAGTGTGGGTTGGAAGCTTAGCTTTTGGGGTGATTAATTAGGCTTATAGAGAATTGGTAAGTTACTCCTTATTCTCTTGTTTTGTTTTTTTCCTGTATGATACAATGTATCTTTTCTTTTTGGTAATGCTCTCCCTATTATGTTTATACAATATGTTGCAGCCTGGTTTTTTATTTGTATACATTTCATTAATATGCTGCTGACTGCAGTGTATATTTCCATGTATTTCATTGTATTAAATGAAAACCCAATAAAGATTTAATTTAAAAAAGAAATACAATTTTGAAAATTGCTACAATATATGCCATTGAATTGTCCATAGGATATTCATGTGTGAGTGCACCTTACATGCGTAAATGGCTTTTTAAAATTGCTATGATAGTATGTTACATTTACATGTATAACACCTTTTAAAATTACCTCCTTAAGGCCCAATTTTAAAAACCCGGCACGCACCAAGACGGGGCAGACATGCACGTGGCCGGGATGTGCGCTTGCTGTGGGGATTTGAGCAGGTAAGTTTTAAAACAACAAAAAAATTTAGCTGGGTTAGGGGTCAGGGTGGATAGGGAAAAAGGAGGCAGGTTAGCTAAGGGGTTTAGGAAGTTCCCTCCCAGTCCGCTCCTTTATTGGAGCGAACTGGGATGGAACTGGGGAAAGGGCATATCGCTTCACCGCACGCTTCTTGTAAAATTTGGCCCCCTTATGCATGTGAGTCAGCGCTCGTGAACACAGATTTGCACTGATATAAAATCAGGTGCGCATGTATGCGTGGGTAGCGGATACATGGACGCCATCACGCTGGTTTTAACCAATAAACCATGATAATAATAATAATTAAAAAAAAGAGATAAACACCAGAAAAACAACACTTCCTCTAGTACCCTCTCACCTCTCCTTTGCCTATCCTGGATCTTCTGCTTTGTTTTTGTGCCTTTTCCACTCTTCAGCTGCACAAATATATGTATTTGATTCAACTAGAAACACAGATAAAAAACAGTTTTTGGTACCCACAAAGAACCTCAATCAGCTTGAAAATAAATACCTAAATTTACAATTTATAAACAACTAAAATAAGAAGCTCTAATTTTATTATATGTTATGGGCTCAGATGTAGAGACCGGACAGTGCTTGTGAAACCATATCAACTTCTTGATTGGTTTCTGCTCCCTCCCCATGAAACCCTCCCTCACACTGGTTCCTCCTCCTTCCACCCATAACTCCCTCATTAATCCTGGTTCCTCCTCCCTCACCCTATGAACCCTTACTCTCCCTGGTTCCTTACAAACCTCTCACTCACCCAGGTTTACTCCCCCCTCCAAAACCCCTCACTCCCCCTGGTTCACTACCCCCCACAAACCCCTCATTCACACTTGTTCACATCCTCCCCCCACCCTACGAATTCCACACTTACCTCCGCTCACTTCCCCCCATATCCAGCTCACTCACTCCTGTCCACATCTGGCAGGTTAAAGTCACCACGGCTTTGAGTGAATTCCTCGGAAATGCAGCAAATATGTGACATAGCAATATTTTGTGCAACACCTTCTGGACATTAAGGGGGTCATTTAAAAATGAATTTATGCTTGTAAAACATTGTTTTACGCATGTAAATGGGCTTTTTGAAAATCACCTCAGAGGTTGTATGTGTACAAGTACGCATGGAAGCAATTTTGCTCACACTTTTACACATACTGTAAATAATTGTTCCTGGGGGTAGAGCTGGGGTAGGGAAATCATTTAAGCACACATTTTTTATTTTTGAATGTAAGCACATAAAGGGGAAGATTTTCAAAGGGGTACGCACGTAAGATATGTGCGTACCCCCCGAAAACCTGCCCCAAGCTCCCCCTACGCGTGCCGAGCCTATGTTGCATAGGCTGCCGGTGTGCGCAAAGCCCCGGGATGCGCGTAAGTCCCAGGGCTTTCCTGGGGGGCGTGCTGGGGGCGTGTCACGGCATGCGCACCATCGGGGGCATGTCGGGGGCATGTCGGGGGCGTGTCGTGGCCGGTGCGTCATCAGGGGCGTTCCGGGGGTGTGGCCACGGCCTCCGGACCAGCCCCCGGACCGGACCATGGCGCACTGGCAGCCGGCCCAGAGCACGCAACTTACGCCTGCCTCAGGCGTAAAGGATACGTGCGGCTATGCACGTATCTATTAAAATCCGGCGTTCTTTTGTTTGCGCCTGGTGCGCGAACAAAAGTACGTGTGGGCGTACTTTTATAAAATCTACCCCAAAGTGGTCTAGCAGGTGTAAATGTGCATGATTATGCTGCACAGTTTAATTAATTTTCACAGTGGATCTGAGTTGGGCTGTTCTAAAATGCGATGAATTGAGCTCTATTAATGACCATGGCTTCATTTGAGAATTTGGAGAAGGCTTCAAAATGCATGATGTAATAAGGATTGTAATATGAGAGTATGATCTATGGTATAAGGGTTTTAGAAATTGGGGCTTAACATAAGGGGAGAGGGGAAGGATAGCATTGGAAACCTGCATGGGGCTTAACATAAGGGGAGAGGGGAAGGATAGCATTGGAAACCTGCATGCTTAATTTAGGAGCGTCTTGGAGGTATATAACAACATATCCATAATGTTAATGGTGTTAAAATAATGTATTAAGTTAGTTACTGAAAGGTGCCAAAATGTTGGAATCTGAAAGGGTGCTGCAGTCTTGATATGAAGTTTATGATGGTTGCTTATATGTTTGTTCTGGAGAAAGGTGCAGAATAGATTCAGGGAGCTGGGAAATGGTTCTTGTATATAGAATGCTTATTAAAATGAATGCAGGAGATTAAATGAAAGGATGCATGTTTACAAGGGGGAGAAAGAAAATTGAAGAAATGTCTGGAATAAGTGAGCTGATGAATCTGAAAAGTAAATGAGTGGAAGATTAAAGGGATGTGATTAGGTTTTGTAAGGAAATGCTTCAAGGACTTGATTCCTCAAGGCCTTTTCGCCTAGACACAGAATGAGAGGAAAGATTTGGTGAATCAAGCCCATAATGTTAGATTGCTGTTTTCAAATTTAATAGGAGGAAATGCAGTCGTTTATGGGAAATGCAGGGTGTGGGAAGAAAAAATTGAATAGTAGATTCCTCTTTCAGCACTTCTGAATGCAACTCATGGAGCCAAATGTTTGTTCTAGGCTAATTTTACTGTTTATAGTATGTTCTGAGAGGATTTTACTGCAGAAATTGCACAAGGTTTGGTATATGTTGTTTGCTGATATTGAAATGATGTGGTACACATAAAGAATGCTTCTTATTATAGCGATAGTATCCTCTTAGATGAGTTCATGTAATATTGCATTGAATTCAAAATAACTTTTTATATATTTATTTACACTTTGAACACAAAAATATTAAAACAAAGATCTGAATCTTTCTTCTTTTGAATACTTTTTCTCATCTACCATTTGTAATAAGTAAATACTATATTTTGGTCTTCTGCTGTTACAATATGTTTTTAATGACTTGCAAAGTGTTATGGCCCTCGGCGGCGGCAAGCCGCGACCGGGGCCCGGCTCTTACCGGCGCGGCAGACCGCCTTGTCCACGCTAACGGTGTCCTGCTTCAGCGGGTGTTCGCCACTTCAACATGGCCGCGGCATCGGCCGTCCTCCTGGGGCTTCTGGCTCCGCCCCCTCTAGGGCTATATGCGGCAGAAGAGGATTTGCTAGAGGAGTCATTCCTGTGTTGGGATTGGCTCCTCTCTTGGAGTTCCAGCCTTTGGGGACTATTTAAAGGCAAGGTCTGCATCTCAGACCTTGCCTTGACTTCATCTTAGCTCTCGTGGTTTGTTCCTGAGTTCTGTTCCTGTGTTTGTCCCTCCGTGCTTGATTCCTGGACTGGCTGCGGTGTATTCTTCTGGCTCTCGACCCCTGGACTGGCTGTGGAGAGTCCTTGGCTCTCGACCCCTGGACTGGCTGCGGTGTATTCTTCTGGCTCTCGACCCCTGGACTGGCTGCGGAGAATCCTTGGCTCACGACCCCTGGACTGGCCGCGGAGTATTCTTTGGTACTGGACTTTTGGGACCGGTTGTGGAGTTCCCCTTGGCTCTGATTGCTGGACTGTGTATACCGATTCCACGACCTGCTGGAGGCGCCAGCTCCGCTCTGTTTTCCCTGACCTGCTGGAGGTGCCAGCTCCTGATCCCATGACCTGCTGGAGGTGCCAGCTATCTGGACCACACGACCTGCAGGAGGCGCCTGCATCCAGATTTCCCTTCTCCCATCTCTTGTGAGTCTTGGAGTCGGCCTCGCCTTCCGGTGGCTGGACGCACATTCATCGCCGGATCAAGGGTCCACCTCCCAAGGCATAACACAAAGGTATCTTACAATCATGATACATCAAACTTCTTGTCCTGTAATCTCTGTGTACCAGTGTTTTGTTCATTTTGAAAACTGGAATAAAGATATTGACAAGGGAGTCTTCTGAGACTTCTCCAGTGCTGAATATCCATTTCATGAAATTTAAGAGAGATTTATCTTCTTCCTTTCCAACATTCTATAGATATTCCACAAGATGTCATCAGCTCCTAGCATGTTATTTTTTTTTTTGCACACTTTTTATCACATTTTTTATTTTCTCCTCATTGACCTTACTTATATTTTCTTTATTAGTAAATAGAGGGTTTGGGCTTTTGTTTTTCTATATTCTCTTCCCCTATTTTGAAAATTGTCTTAGGGAATAGCCACTGCTATTAATTGCATCAGTAGCATGGGGATCTACTTAGTTTTTGGGTACTTGCCAGGTTCTTATGGCCTGGATTGGCCACTGTTGGAAACAGGATGCTGGGCTTGATGGACCCTGGGTCTGACCCAGCATGGCAATTTCTTATGTTCTTATGTTCCTTCTTCTATACTAAATAAACTTCCCTATCTTTTACACTTAATTCCACTCTACAGTTGTCATATGTTTTTTAACTTTTTAATAAGTGACTATATTGTTCTTTACATTTTTGTTTTAAAAGCATCTTTCTTTTGCCTCATTACAACCTTTTTCAAGTTCTAGATTTACTTTCTTATATTTAGCTTTGCTGTTCTCATTGCTCTGCCATTTATAACGCTTCTTTATTGACATTTTATTTAGGATTTCAGTAGCTATCCATGCTTCTTTCCCTTTCCTTTCTGCTTTTTCACAAGTTATTATTTTCTCTATGCAGGTTTGCATTTGTAAACAAATTCTGTTTGGGTTGAATCTATTTTTGTAATTGGTTCTGGAGCTCTGCTTTTGTTGCACTGCACTTGAGACATTCCAGATTGCAGTTTATGTTATCCTTTTTCACACATTTTTTTTCTTTAACTTCATATTTGCCTGGATTCAGACAAGTGGCATGTCTAGGCAAAAGTAATTGGGGGTGGGGCAAGTCAAAATAACATCCCCACACTCATGTCCACCATCACAACATGTCCTCAGGTCTTTAAATTAGCTACTTCAGACAATAAGAAAAAGTCCCCAGGGCCTTCTCTGCAATTTTAAAAGCCTCAGCCAGGTTCAACTATCTCGAGTACCATTAAAATTGTTTGATAACCTCATTCAAGCAATCCTTCTATATGGACATGAGAATCTATACAGGAAGGGAGAGAATCTCAATATAAATCCCACACTTCCAGTTCTGTGGCAAACTCTGCATTCACAAAACTTCCCCTAACAATGGACTTAAGCCACTGACCCACACAACTCACCAAAGAAAATGATATATATTCAAATTCTAGTGTCAGGAGATGACTTCACTAAAGCACTGCTGCTGCTCCTGCTGCTGGCTCACATCGGGAGGAGCAGGGCATTGCTACCCCACATTGGATCAGGCAGGGGTTTGGTTACCTCTGCCTGATCCATTGCGATGCCTGTGATTTGGACAGGACTGTGATTTGATTCACAGTTTGCTCCAGGATTACTCTTTGCAGTCTTTGTACCATTACTGAATCTGTTCTTAATGATTATATCATTGATTTGAATTTCAGTATTACTATCTGGTGATGTCCATGCATGTCTTGTTATCGTGTTTGCTCACACCAAGTATTAGTTATAAATCACAGAAAGAGCAAGACAGGCAACAATATCTAAGAGAAGTTGAGAAAGTAATCAGGTATTGTGGAGCGCTAGGAGAGCGGTCCCACTTACCAAGAGGTGTGTGTTCTTGGGCCATGGCTCGACCTCAGAGGAACTCCGAAGAAGTGCCACAGTAGGCGAGGCATGCCCGAGCATGGGCTGGACAGGAGCGAGACTGGAGATACTGACCCTCCTCCGGACCTGCATGCTTCGGAAGACCAACAATGCAATGATGGTCTTATGAACAGTCCTCCAACCGTTCCAAGCCCTTTCGGACCTGCCGCAGGGTAGGCAAGAAGTGGCAAGCCGGATGGAGGCCAGGGCAGCAAAGACTGGAACATGGAGATTCACACAAGACTCAGGGACGAGGTACTTGGATGCGTAGACTCAGGAATAGATGTAGACTCAGGAACGGGGTACTTGGATGCACAGACGTAGACTCAGGAATAGACGTAGACTCAGGAACGAGGTACTTGGAGGCACAGACGTAGACTCAGGAACGAGGTACTTGGATGTACTGACGTAGACTCAGGAAAAGACGTAGACTCAGGAACAAGGTACTAGGCTTTCAGAAGACTCAGAAACAAGGTACTTGGCTTTCGGAAGACTCAGGAACAAGGTATTTGGCTTTCGGAAGACTCAGGAACAAGGTACAAGGCTTGCATCATGAAGCGCCTTACTCAGCCCGCCCGTGGGGCTGGTCGCAGATCACGACATGGCTTGCCACGGGGTACCAAGCGTACAGAAGATTCAGGAACGAGGAACCAGGGGTTCAGGAGAGCAAGACAGGATCACGGACTTCAGGATCAGGAGAAGTAACATCAGAGCTGGGTCACGGACATCAGGAACAAACATCTGGACTGGAACACAGATACTGGATCAGGAGACAGACCTTAGGGCTGGAACACGGACATCTGGAACAGCAGGTGAACATCAGGACTGGAACGTAGACAATAAGACAAGATGAGGAGCTCCAACGAAGAACAGGAAACACAGGACCTTGAAGAAGAGCTGGAACAAGGACGACTCCTGGAGCGAAGGACAGCAGGATCCCAGGAGTGACCAACTCCTTGCGAAGGCAAAGCTGGAATGGACGCTGAGCCCTTTTGTAGGGCTGAAGAGGACAACGCCCAGGGAGGGGTCAGCAGAGGGCCACACCTGGCTGGCCCTTGAAAAACAGACGAGAGGCACGCACCCGCACCTAAGGAAAGCTGGATGAAGAGAAAGCTGGAAGCTGGTGGCGTCTTCAGCCATGTGGAAGGCCGAGGAAGCAAGGCAGAAGCGGGGCAGCCCTGCCCTGAAGCTGGACGAAGGGCAGGCTACTGGAGCGACTTCCAGCCACGAAGAAGACAGAGCAGGAAGAGAAGGAAGGCTGCAGGACGAGCAGGCAGCTGTAGAAGATGCAGGCACCGGCAGGGACGGCCTCCCTGCCGGGCGAGGACCCCGGCATCGAGTGCATCGCGTCGGGGAAGAGCAGGAGCGGCAGCAGCTGTCTCGGCCGCATGGGAGAGTTTCCGGTGGCTCGACCCTGCCTCGCAGGGCTGGAGGCAGCTGGGGAGGAGCCCGGCGATGGCGGCACACCCGCCACGAAGAGGATAGCGTTAACAGCCCGACTGGCCGCGGAAGGTAAGTAGCCTGCCCGCGCTCCTCGTGGGCAGGACCGCAACATCAGGAGAGTGAAGATGTATATGGAAGAAAAATAGCAAAGACAGTAAAACAGGGGGACAAGAATTTTTTTTTAGATACATTAGTGATAGAAGGAAATGCAAAAGTGGCATTATGAGACTCAGAGGTGAAGGGGAGGAATATGTAGAGGCTGTTGAGAAAAAAGCTGAATTACTAGGATAACAGAAAATGGACTGAAATAGGGTTGGAAGTGAAATAAACCTCAATTTCCAAAAAACTATGTTCATGAGGATACATCTGAGGGTATTAAGGGAACACAGAGGTTTTGGTAGCTCCACTAATTGACCTCTTCAATGTTTTTTTAGATTTGGGAGTAGTTCTGAAGTGCTGGAGACAGGTGTTATGGTTCTTCTTCTCAAAATTTGAAGTAAGTTGGAGACTGAGAACTTTAAGCCAGTTAGTCTGACCTCTGTGTGAGAACATTAATGGAATCGTTACTAAAACAGAGGATGGTACAGATTCTGGAAATTTACAAGATGTGAGGCAGCCTGATTTTAACAGAGGTAGGTCTTGTCAGACAAACATAAGAACATGCCATACTGGGTCAGACCAAGGGCCCATCAAGCCCAGCATCCTGTTTCCAACAGTGGCCATTCCAGGCCATAAGAACCTGGCAAGTACCCAAAAACTAAATCTATTCCATGTTACTGTTGCTAGTAATAGCAGTGGCTATTTTCTAAGTCAACTTAATTAATAGCAGGTAATGGACTTCTCCTCTAAGAACTTAACCAATCCTTTTTTAAACACAGCTATACTAACTGTACTAATCACATCCTCTGGCAACAAATTCCAGAGTTTAATTGTGCGTTGAGTGAAAAAGAACTTTCTCCGATTAGTTTTAAATGTGCCACACACTAACTTCATGGAGTGCCCCCTAATTTTTCTATTATCTGAAAGAGTAAATAACCGATTCACATCTACCTGTTCTAGATCTCTCATGATTTTAAACACCTCTATCATATCCCCCCTCAGCCGTCTCTTCTCCAAGCTGAAAAATCCTAACCTCTTTAGTCTTTCCTCATAGGGGAGCTGTTCCATTCCCCTTATCATTTTGGTCACCCTTCTCTGTACCTTCTCTATCACAATTATATCTTTTTAGAGATACGGCGACCAGAATTGTACACAGAATTCAAGGTGCGGTCTCACCATGGAGCGATACAGAGGCATTATGACTTTTTCCATTTTATTCACCATTCCCTTTCTAATAATTCCCAACATTCTGTTTGTTTTTTTGACTGCCGCAGCACACTGAACCGACGATTTCAATGTGTTATCCACTATGACGCCTAGATATCTTTCTTGGGTGGAAGCACCTAATATGGAACCTAACATTGTGTAACTATAGCATGGGTTATTTTTCCCTATATGCATCACCTTGCACTTATCCACATTAAATTTCATCTGCCATTTCGATGCCCAATTTTCCAGTCTCACAAGGTCTTCCTGCAATTTATCACAATCTGCTTGTGATTTAACTACTCTGAACAATTTTGTATCATCTGCAAATTTGATTACCTCACTCATCGGATTTCTTTCCAGATCATTTCTAAATATATTGAAAAGTAAGGGTCCCAATACAGATCCCTGAGGCACTCCACTGCCCACTCCCTTCCATTGAGAAAATTGTCCATTTAATCCTACTCTCTGTTTTCTGTCTTTTAGCCAATTTGTAATCCACGAAAGGACATAGCCACCTATCCCATGACTTTTTACTTTTCCTAGAAGCCTCTCATGAGGAACTTTGTCAAACGCCTTCTGAAAATCCAAGAAGACTACATCTACAGGTTCACCTTTATCCACATGTTTATTAACTCCTTCAAAAAAGTGAAGCAATTTTTTTGACTGGGTGACCAGAGAATTGGATCAGGGAATTAGGATTTCAGAAAGGCCTTTGACATGGTTCTGCATAAACGACTTATAAATAAACTGAGCATCCTTGGTATGGGCCCTAAAATGACAGACTGAGTTGGAAACATCTTGTGAGTTAGTATAAGATAGTTGCAGTCTTTTTTTAGTTTGGGAGAATATCATGATTGAAACCATTTGCATGAAGATATGGTTTATAGATGGAATGTTATTAAAACTTCATTGTGAGTGTATTTTGAATATTTTATAAATAAGTATTTATACTGAGTTTTCATTTCTCGTTTATTTATAGGTATTTTGTATTAAGAATGGCATGTTGAATTGGTATTACCATTTTTGAGCGGCATAGTATGGGGAGAACATTAAGTAAGAAGGTGAAGGATTTCTGTATTAAGAACATTTTGGAGATTATCATGTTTGACAATAGTTTAACAGTATTGCAGAATCAATGGAAATATATTTCAAGATTGAAAGAGGAGAGAGGTTAACCTCCATATGAAGTGGTTTGAAGACATGAGGAATATATGTTGATGATATTTATTTGTGTTACACAAAGGTATTTGATTATTCCCCTGAAGAAGCCCAGGGTTGGGTGAAACAAGGGACACTTATTGGGGTTTGTTCTGAATTGGGGTGTTTTTTTGAAGCCAGATGGTACATTGGATTGAGAAGTCGAAGCTCTAATAATAATGTAGTGAGGATAATTTGTGGGACAGTTTATTGGAATAAGGGATATTGATCTTTTGATCAAATTCAGATAATTACTTGTGTTAGCATTTTCTGCACTAAGGATATAACAGTTTATTATATTGATTTTATTGTAATTGGGTAGTATGAGTATACATGATTAATAGGGATGTGAATCGTATTTTGACGATTTAAAATATCGTCCGATATATTTTAAATCGTCAAAAATCATTAGGGCCACGATACAATACCAATTCCCCCGATTTATCATCAAAAAATCGTAAATCGGGGGAAGGGGGAGGGCAGGAAAACCGGCACACTAAAACCCCCTAAAACCCACCCCCGACCCTTTAAATTAAATCCCCCACCCTCCCGAACCCCCCCCCAATGCATTAAATTACCTGGGAGTCCTCCGTAGCGGCGGTCCGTGGCTAAATCGGGGGAAGGGGGAGAGCACGAAAACCGGCACACTAGATCGTGAGGTCTACAGCCGGCGCCATTTTTCAAAATGGCCGCCGCAAAATGGCGGCGGCCATAGACGAAAACAATTTGACGCAAGAGGTCGTTCCGGACCCCCGCTGGACTTTTGGCAAGTCTTGTGGGGGTCAGGAGGCCCCCCCAAGCTGGCCAAAAGTTCCTGGGGGTCCAGCGGGGGTCAAGGAGCGATTTCCTGCCGCGAATCGTTTTCCGTACGGAAAATGGCGCCGGCAGGAGATCGACTGCAGGAGGTCGTTCAGCGAGGTCCGGAAATCTCGCGAGGGTGCAATTGGCTGGCCCCTGTCACATGGTAGGAGCACTGGATGGCCGGCGCCATCTTTAAAGATGGTGCCGGCCATCTTTACTCATCAGCCCATAGTATAATATGGACTGATGAGTAAAGATGGCGCCAGACATCCAGTGCTCCTACCATGTGACAGGGGCCGGCCAATGGCACGGATATCCTGTCACATGGTAAGGGCAAAGGGGCATCGGCGCCATTTTTTTTTTTTTTTAGAACAGCTGATGCCTGGGAAATCTTTCCCCGAGGCCCCCCTGGATCTCTCCCCGAGGCCCCCCGAGGACCCCCTGGACCACCAGGTAACTTTAAAAGGTTTTGGGGGGGTCGATTTAAAGGGTCGGATGGGGTTGTTTTTTCTTGCGGCGCGGGCCTCCGTAAAAAAAAAAAAATAGCGATGGGTCGGGGGGGGGGGGGGTCGATTTAAAGGGTCGGATGGGTTTTTTTTTTCTTGCGGCGCGGGCCTCCGTAAAAAATAATTAGCGATGGGTCGGGTCGGGAGGGGGGGGTGTCGATTTAAAGGGTCAGATGGGTTTTTTTTTTTTTTTTTGCGGCGTGGGCCTCCGTAAAAAAAAAATAGCGATGGGTCGATTTAAAGGGTCAGGGTGGGTTTAGGGCCTTTTTTGGTGTGCCCTATTTAACGATACAATACAAATGCCCCTGACGATAGATCGTGGGCATTTGTATTGTATCGTGCACTCTAACGATTTTGGACGATTTTAAAATTATCTGACGATAATTTTAATCGTTCAAAAACGATTCACATCCCTAGTAGCCAGTTCTGCTTCAGTTCCTGCTTGCTTCAGTACTAGCCTGCTTCAGTTCCTGCCTGTCTCCTGATCCCTGCCTGCCTGCTCCAGCTCCAGCTTCCGTGATCTCCTAAGTCCCAGCGGCCGGGCTCCTACGGGCTCCTCCCGGGGGAGTACCGGCTACCAGGGTGAATCACCTAAGTCCCAGCGGCTGGACTTCTACAGGCTCCTCCCGGGGGAGTACCGGCTACCAGGGTGAACCTCACCTTCAGCTCCTGCCTGGTATCCGCCTCCCGACCTGTCACTCTCCAGAGACTATAGTACACCTCTCCCCAGTCTCTCACAGGTCGGACCAAGGGTCCACTAAACAGTTCACTCACAACAATGGTGATATACAATTTTTTTTGCTATAAAAGTGTGCTGAGATTAGAAACTGGTTGAACAGTAGGCAACAAAGTGTAGTGCTAAATGGACTTCACTTTGAGGAGAGGGGCATTATTACTATTAGTGATGTGCTGTATGGATAGGTTCTTTCAACATTTTGTAAGCAATATTGTGAAAGAACTATTGGCAAAGGGTTGTCTTTTTGCAGATGAAACCAAAACCTGCAACAGAGCGGAGACCCAGGAAGATGTGGAAAACATGAGGAAGGATCTAGCAAAACTTTAGGAATGCTAATTTGGCAGGTAAGATTTATTGCCAGAAATGCAGAGTCATGCATTTGAGTTGCAAAAATTTAATGAGTAACTTTTCAAAGGCATTTCACACGTATAAACACCTTATATATGCTTACATTCGACGTATGTACATACAAGAGATTTTCAAAACATGCCAAGTATACATGTACTTGGGAATATGCATGGGAAGTACCCATTAACAAAATGGGCATGTTGGGGAGTGATTTAGATGTTGACTCATACTTTGCTATTTTATAAAGAACATATGCTTGAATGTCATCAAGAATGTGTGAACGCTTTTACACCTGCTATTTAACATACCATATTCTAATTTGCATTGTCTTTTTGGACCTGGTGTTTGGCATGCTGGCTTCTCTTGGTGAGTGCACAGAGCTGCTTGCTAGGAGGAGAGGGAGAGGATGTGGGGATCTAAATAGGAAGTCAGTGGAAATGGAATCTGATTGAAGAAAACAGGAAACAGCATAAGCACTGGCAAGTTAGATATAAAACATTGAGAAGGATGGTAAAGACAGAATTTAAAAAGAAACTTGCTGGGGAAGCAAAAACTCATAATAAAAACGTTTGCAGGTACATTCAAAGCAAAAACCCTGCGAGGGATAAAAGGGGCGTTAAGGGAGGATGAAGCAATAGTGGAGAGACTGAATTAATTCTTTGCTTCGGTCTTTATTGAGAAAGATGTAAGGCAGATACCATGCCAGAAGTAATATTTAAAGGTGATGATTCAGAGGAAATGAAACAAATCTCAATGAAACTGGAAAATGTACATAAGAACATAAAAACATAAGAAATGCCATACTGGGTCAGACCAATGGTCCATCAAGCCCAGTTTCCTGTTTTCACAGTATTGCCAATCCACATAATAAGTACCTGGCAAGTACCGAAACATTAGATAGATCATAAGCTACTATTGCTTATTAATTTCTGTAATAGCAGTTTATGGATTTATCCTTGAGGAACTTATCCAAATCCTTTTTAAACCCAGTAACAGTAACTGCTGTAACCACATCCTCTGGCAATGAATTCCAGAGTTTAACTATGCTCTGAGTTAAAAATAATTTTCTTCAATTTGTTTTAAATGAGCTACTTGCTAACTTTATGGAGTACCCCCTGGTCCTTCTATTATCTGAGAGAGTAAATAACCGATTTACATTAACTTGTTCAAGTCCTTTCATGATTTTGTAGACTTCTATCATATCCCCTTTCAGTCGTTTCTTCTCCAATCTGAACAGCCCTAACTTCTTTAGCCTTTCCTCAGGTCCTCAAGTGTCCAGTCCTTGTCTATGGAAAAGTTGGCAACCCTAACTTCACCCTTCCCCTCCTGTTCCCTGCAGGAGAGGGGGGAAGGGAGTAACAACAGGAGGGGAACAGTTGGATTAGGGAACGGAATGCCTCTTCCTTGATCTGCTTTGTGCTCTGTCTACTCCAGGCTCTCTTCTCCCCCTCCTGTTTCTTGAAGCTGATTCTCTCTTGCCTAAGATTCTGGCACTGACCAACAGAGTCATGAGTTGAGCCTTGTGCACTCATGTATAGAAGCCCCAGTGCCATCCCCAAAATTGTAGCTGCTCTAGCAATTGCCTAGAATGCTAATGGATGATCTGACTCTGTCTTTTGCCTCCTTCCGTAAGGTTCTGGTGATCCACATGATGTCAGCCTTTGTCTCTATCATTTCTTGAATTATACAAAGATATTTTCCAGATATCATGGAGGATTTATGACATTCCAAATACTAATGTTTTAACTGTAGTCTGATAAAGGTACAGATCTGTTTGCTGTCCTACAGCCCCTTCTTCCACACTCCCTTTTGCCAAGATCTGCATTCTGCATGTTGTGTATTACCATAGTTATCCTCATGGTCTGATAAATGCTCAAGGCCCCTAGAATTGCTACATCCAACAATGCCTACTGACGATGTAATTGCCAACCTTTGCTGGCTGGAATCTTCCACTTGCCAAATTATCATCTGCTATTGACACAGAACCCAATTTTCAAAACCACTCACCCAGGTAAATGTGCCTGTCTGAAAATTGCCTGCTTCAAGAAAAGCAAACAATAATGTACTTTTCAAAATTGCTCACCAGGTCTGCTGTTACATCTAGGCAGGCTACTAAACTTTGCCCCCATAGAGGTCTTTTGGTCTTCTGTCTGATTAGACTACTTTTATGTTGTGGACCCATAATGGAATGTATATTTTTAGGTTAACTTTTCTAGATCTGCCTGTTTTGCAGTATAAGATCTAGGCTTATATTTGGAGGATATGATTCTTTACCATGCACAGTCTTCTTCTTATAGAGGCTATGCCTGATGCTTCATCATAAATTGCAGGGGAGGGGACGGTGTGCCAGTGCCAGGGAGAGGCTACATTTTGCAATACACCTGTAAAAGTATTAGCCTTCTATGACTCTCATTTATTTGTAAGAATAATGTTGTTGTGCTCTATGTATTTATTATATATCATTTAAAGTGTTTTAGTAGCAATGGGGGAATGTTACTAAACGCATAATACATACATTTTAATAGAACACAAGATGCATTTTATAGAATGGTATATTATTAGATTTTATTTTTGCATAATATTGACAGTGTATGCTGCTCTGGAAAGTTAAAAAGACAATATAATGATTACCTCATCTCATACAGGTGACATAAGTAAGGACATTCCTTGTACCAAAGAGCTGACAGTCTAAGTGAAGGGTAAATAACCCACTTGTGGTTGGAAAATGTGACTCTTCAATACATTTCCCAGAACTCTGGTTTTCTTTTCTCTATGTAGGATTTCCAGGGAAAGATGAGATTTTGCTGGCAGTGCAACTTTGGTCAAAATAATTGGCATGCCATTTGTAAATACAGGGATGAATGCTCTGAGTTTGAGGATCAGCATACTGATGTTTTAAGCAATTTAAAAAGTCAGGGTCTGTAATGAAAGGGGTAAAGAAAGATCCAAAATACCTTTTGTATAAACATTCAGGAGGAGGTCATCAAACTGAAGCGGTGTTTTTTGGAGCATTTCACCATATTCTGGATTAAAAAAGGACAAAAAAACCATTAGTGGTGAAACCAAAAATGACAGGCACCTGTCATTTTGGATATTCAAGGTAGTTATGTGCTCACTACCTATGAAAAAAACCAAGGTAGTGAGCAAGTGCATAACTAATTCAGTTTTCACAGGGAGTTCAGAAGAGAAGTAGATTCATTTGATCATAATAATCCTTTTGACAATAGAACAGCCTCTCACCTGTATGTGGTTATAAAAGTGGACAAGGCAGGTGAAGTAAACAGCGCACACATGTAGGAAACATACAATAACAAAATAATGTGTGGCAAACAACCTACTGGTCAATATTTCTTAGAAATATAAAAGGTTTTTAATTATACATACAATCACCAATATGGTATATATTTTTCGAACATACAGTCACAGTCACAGAATCATAATACACACAAGGACCCCATATAGAGGACACGTTTATAGGCTCGCTTAGTGATATGTCCAGGATCACCATGTTCTTGGAAACGTAAAGACATAATTTTTGCTTTTATAATGAAGTCCTGCCGAGTAGAGCAGATTCAACGGAGACGAAGGACTTGGCCTACCGGGATGTTAGCCCGTAGTGGGCGTGGATGATGGCTAGTATATTGAAGAAGAGTATTGCGGTCGGTGGGTTTATGATATAATGAAGTACCAAAAGAAGAGTCCTGAACTTTAATCACAATGTCGAGAAAAGGAATCTGTTCACGGTGAAAGTGGAAGTGGAATTTAAGATGTGGGTTGCGGGTGTTTAACCAGTCGTAAAAAAGAAAAAACTGAATCTCGGTGCCTGTCCATATAAGAAAGATGTCATCTATATACCTGAGCCACAAATGATGGAACTGTTTAAAAGGAGAGTCAGAGATAAACATGGACTCAAACTGGGCATCATATAAGCAGGCTATTGAAGGGGCCATTTATTTATTTATTTATTTATTTAAGGTTTTTATATACCGACATTCTCGATATACATATCAAATCAAGTCGGTTTCCATATAACAAAACTGTCGCCGGTAAGGCGTTACATTGAACAAAAGACAAAGTATTGAACAGAGAACGTGCAGCGTTACATTAAACGATCAACAGCTTATTTGAACAAAAGAACGTAAATCAATAAATATTAAGTGTAAAAAAGATATATAAAATAGACGACAAAAATTCGTCAAATAACATGAATAAATGATATGATAACTGCAAATAATTGGTGGTAAGGTTGGATTGTGCAGGAAGGGGTATACAGGTGCCAGTGTTCAATGTTGAAGGACATAAATATGGGAAGAAAGGTCCTGAGGGTATAAGGTCAGTAGTGTACTTTATATTGCACTATTTTGCTCTTTGACCTGTGTCGAAGTGTTCCCGCGATTCCGGAAAGGCTTGCCGGAAGAGCCATGTTTTAAGGTTTTTCTTGAAGGTTAGATGGCAGGTTTCAAGTCTAAGATCTGGCGGTAATGAGTTCCAAAGGGTGGGCCCGGCTGTGGAGAGTGCTCGTTTAGCTAGCGAAGTTTTAATCGGGGGCGTATATAAAGAACCTTTATAATTATATCTGATAGGTCTTTTTGATGTGTGAAGGCGGAGTGGCGAGGTAAGATTTAGGTGAGCGCTTCCCATAATATCCTTGTGGATCATAGATAATAGATAATGTCTTGAAGGTGATTCTAGCTTTTATGGGAAGCCAGTGGAGGTATCGCAGAATTGGAGTGATGTGGGCTCTTTTGTTGGTGTTGGTGAGTAGCCTCGCCGCAGCGTTTTGTACCATCTGTAAGGGTTTTATGGATGATAGCGGAAGACCAAGCAGAAGAGAATTGCAGTAGTCTAACTTGGACAGAATTATAGACTGAACTACTAAACGGAAGTCACTGAAGTGAAGGAGTGGTTTCAGATTTTTTAGCACTTGGAGTTTGAAGTAACATTCTTTAGTTGTGTTGTGAATGAAAGATTTAAGGTTGAATTGATTGTCGATGCGCACCCCTAAGTCTCTGACTGAAGGTGAGTGGTTGATGGGTGGTATTGTGGATTGTGTTGAGCTTTGGACGTTGAAGAGTGTGTGGTTTTCGTCAGACGAGATGATGAGGATTTCTGTTTTATTTGTGTTGAGTATAAGGTTGAGGCTGGATAACAAGGAATTGATGGATAGTAAGCAGTTGTTCCAATGAGCCCAGGTTTTTTGGAATGATTCTGTGATGGGAAGAAGTATCTGAATGTCATCAGCGAAAATATAGTGCTTTAGCTTAAGGCTGGAGAGTAGGTGGCAGAGCGGAAGCAGATAAATGTTAAAAAGGGTAGGGGAGAGCGATGAACCTTGAGGTACTCCTCTGATTGATTTGATAGGAGTTGATTCTACATTATTTATCTTGACTTTATAAGATCTATTTTCTAGGAATGATTGAAACCAACTATGAGCTTCTCCTTGGATTCCTATATCCGATAGCCGCTCGAGCCATAGTGGCCCCCATAGCAGGACCTTTAATCTGCTGAAAGAATTGACCCATAAATTGGAAAAAAGTGTTAATGCTATGCAGGTCAGGGAGACCAGTGGAACCAGAAAAATGCCTAATTTAGCTGTTTTCTTATATGAGGCTTGATTTGGTTGATTTTATGTTTATCTTCACATGGCACAATTTAAAGGACTAGTCAAAGTTTAGTTAATAATTATTAAAAGCAGATAAAGTTGTTTTTTAAGAGTACATCTAGTACAGAGTACACAATACCCAATCTATGCAAAGATTTATGTTTGAAGACAGATTTGATAGTGTTGCGCTTCCTGGCCCCGTACGCTCCGCGGTCGGGCCTACTCACCTTGCTACACCTTCTACTAGCTCCGGGCACGTCCCCTCCACAGCCGCTCCCAGTTCACGACGTCTCTGGTCTCCCTGCGCTCCCTCTCTGGACCAGGCTTCATGGCGGGGCTCAGCGTATTCCGTGGTGTTGGCCCCTCCCCTAGGCGCATGCGCGTGGGCTGTCTGGCCTCTTAAAGGGTCAGGGGTGGGACACAGCTCCACGGCGCGCCCTGATAGATCACTGCATAAAAGGAAGTGGTCTGATCCCACTCCCTTGCCTTGGCAATCGGGTTGATCACGTTGTGATAGCTAGTTTGCCTTCCTGATCCAGTGTCTTGTTCCAGTCTCCTGTTCATAAGAACATAAAAACATAAGAACATGCCTATACTGGGTCAGACCAAGGGTCCATCAAGCCCAGCATCCTGTTTCCAACAGTGGCCAATCCAGGCCATAAGTACCTGGCAAGTACCCAAAAACTAAGTCTATTCCATGCTACTGTTGCTAGTAATAGCAGTGGCTATTTTCTAAGTCAACTTAGTTAATAGCAGGTAATGCACTTCTCCTCCAAGCACTTCTCCTCCTCCTGTTCCAGCGTCCTCCTGTTCCAGCGTTCTCCTGTTCCAGCATCTTCTGTTCCAGCGTCCTCCTGTTCCTACGTCTACCCAGGTAGTACCATTTGGACAGTCTTCTTGGTACTGACCTTTGCCTGTTTCCTTGACCACGTCTGAATGCTGCCCAGAACTGACCTCTGCTTTGTCAATTGACCACGTCTGAATGCTGCCCAGAACTGACCTCTGCTTTGTCCACTGACCATGTCTGTATGCTGCCTGGAACTGACTTCTGCCTGTCCACTGACCATGTCTGACTGCTGCCTGGAACCTGACCTTTGCCTTACTGACCATCCTCAGATTGACCATCCTCAGATTGACCCCTGCTTTGGCTGACCACGCTATCCTTGACTCTGGCCTTGATCCTCGCTCTTCATTCAGAGACTCTGTTCTGGCCTTCTCTGGCTCCTGGACTACCTGACCTGAACATCGACCGAGCACCCTTGTTCGTGGTGGGCACACCCTTGAACTTTATCTCTCAGAGATCCTGCGAGGCCTACCTAAGACCAGGCGGCCTGGGTAACCAAGGGCTCAACCTGAGGGAACCCCGGGTTGCTATTGGTGAAGCTCCAGCTAGCCTCTGTCTTCTCCTGTGCTCCGCCTCCTGGTGGCAGGCGTTCTCTGGGTCTGACCAGGGAGCCTACCAATCTTGCACCAGGCCAAGGGTCCACCTCCCGGCGCAACAAATAGATGAAGGGTGGGCCAAGAGAAGTGTTCAGTTTCTTCTCCATACATTAGGTTACTTAATGTGAGTTTTGATTCAATCTTTAGCAGCAGGGACAGATTGCAGGAAAATATCAGCCCAGGAGATTTTTTCAGAACCAGCCCATGGGGTATCTAACGCCCTCATGCATGTTCCCTGCAGCACATGTGTCAACAGCTCCCTGCAGCACATCAAGTCAACCCTGGAACCCGGCAGAATTGAGCCAAAAGATCTCCAAAATAAACTTCATCTTTCCTAAATAACTACGAAGTTGAGCACATTCTAGATCAGGGGTGAGCAGAGTTGCAGCCCCCATTCCATCCATTCAAATTGGTAGTGCCCCCTACACACCTGTTTATATCTCTTATAGAGATATATCCTGCATTCCCGATCTGGCTCTTGAACCAGTTGCAAGTAATGGCACTGCCAGCCAGTGTCAGATGCACACACGCTCAGTCACAAACAGATTTTTAGATTGCAGAGATGTTATTGGCACATACACACTAACATCCATAAAGACACATACTCTTTCTCAGACCCAAAGACACACCCACACACAGAGTACGGGTGTGTGTGTCAGAGAAAAAGATGCACACCCACTTACACTCTCTCTCACAGACAAAATGTGTATAGGTGTGTCCCTCTCGCTCACTCTCTCTGACACACACACACACACACACACACACACACACACATATACATACAAACACACACACACATATACACATATACTGACATGCTACTGTTGTGCTGCTGCTTATGTGCTCACACAGTGAGTGCCCCCAGTCCAGCACTGCTGCATCATTCTGTAAAGTTCTTGCTTGCTGCCAGTCCGTCCTCATTCTGCAGCAGCCCCCTCCTTTTCCCAATCCTATTCTCTAGGAGTCTCGTTGGTTCCAGAGCCAGCGGCTTCTCTCAGAGCTCAGTACAGTCACCTCAGACAGAAAACTCCCCAATACTGCATAGGCACTTCCTCCTGTCTTACCCCCTTCCTTCCTGTGCCTATAGCTTGCCTCCACTTCTCCACAAACCTCCCACCTCTCTAGTGCATTTCCATTGACTGCAGGCTACACAGCCTGCTGCTTTTATGGTTCCTCAGGCTCTGCTCTGCCTACCGACTTCAGGGAAGGGGGGAAGCCAGAAGTGACCCATTCTGTTCTCTGGACTTATAAAAAGAGAAAATTAAGCTTTGGCTGAGACTGGGGAGTAGCTGCTAACTAAAAGTAGCACAGTTCCATATGGAATCATGCTTTCTTTTGTGGATCAGTACAGACAGGGCTGGTGCAAGTAATACAAGGGTACAAGGTGTCATAAATGAACCTTACAGCCTTACACACATTCCTGGTCCCACCTTCCCACAAACAATTAAAAATTACGTATTTTTAGTAACAGATTTTATATGAAAAAGAACAATCAGTATTTTAAGGTAAAAATTTCACTTACAAAATGTACATTATTTACATCCACTGCTATGGTACCAACCTGAAAACTTTGCAAAAACGTCATATGGTATTAGGACTATTGTAAAGCATGTCAGCTTTGAGATAACTGAATTACAATATTGCAAACGTTCCATACGAAAACAGCACTAACTGCCAGCACTCAAACAGTAACTGTTGGATTCGTGGACCCTTAGGCCGATCGGAACCGAAGGATAGACTGCTGAGCGAGGTGGCAGCAGTGGTCCCGACCGGGAGGTGGCAAGGACGGAGTCGTGGACAGCCGGAGGAGGAACCAAGGAAGCCCTATGTGACCAAGGGCTTTGGCGAGGAAGAAGGAGACGGTGGAACTGGCGCAGAGATGAGAAGATCTTCGCCCTGGAAGCCGATCCTCCCCCGAGAGGAGCTCGTAGGAGTTCGGCCGCTGGAACTTAGGAGATTCACCCTGGAAGCCGGAGTCCCCCCAGGAGGAGCCCGTAGGGACCCGGCCGCTGGGACTTAGGAGGGCCCGCGGGGGCCGAGTCAGACGGAGTCCAAGGTCGAGTGCCGGAGGGTCGTCGCTTGCCAGTCCAGAGTCGTGTACCAGGGAGTCTTCGCTTGCCAGTTCAGAGTCAGGAACCAAGGGATCACCGTAAGCCAGTCCGGGGTCAGAAGCCAGAGAATCACCGCAAGCCAGTCCGGGGTCAGAAGCCAGAGAATCACCGTAAGCCAGTCCGGGGTCAGAAGCCAGAGGATCGCCGTAAGCCAGTCCGGTGTCAGAAGCCAGAAGAGATCAAGACGATACAGGAACGCAGCAACTGGAATCAGGGAATACCTGGGAACCTCGTTGCAAGGCGAGGAGCAGATCTCGTTGCAGGGTTTAAATACCCTGAGGTCTGACGTCATCCTGGGGCTGTGCTGTAGTTTTCCCGCGCTGGCCCCTTTAAGAGCCGGGGCCTGCCACGCGCGTGCGTCTAGGGGGCGGAGCTAGCCGCAGCTGGACGCCGGCTGCTTCGACGCAGCGAAGACGCGATAGCAGGGGAAGCTGCAGGCCCGGGCGAGGTGGGCAGGCGCTGGGCCTGCGGCGGCAGAGGTCCCCGGAGGTCCGGGGAACGCGGGCCCAACCCGGAAACACGACGGGGTAGGTGATGGTTCCGGGAGTGGCCCGGAATCGCAACAGTAACAACCCTACCTATTAAAAGGCAACATTGCAAATATTACACCAGGCCGTAAAACACCAATACACCTGATATTAGGATAACAGAACAAGTCAAGCATGCAAGTCAATCGCATGCAGAATACACAGACCCTCACCAAATATAGAATAAAGAGACAATAAAGTTTAACTAGAAACATGCAAATAAAAACTGAATTGGAAACTATAACAAGACAGACTTCATATGCAGTGCAAAAATGGAAAAACAGAAACATCACCATTCCTCATTAATCAAACAATAAAATCAAGATATATAAACTATTAATCATAATTGTAAAATCATACTTATAAAAAGAATAAATATTTCAAAACAGCTGATGAATAGAACATCCAATGATTAAAAATATATAACATTGTTTCTTTTTAAATTTTTCAAATCAATAAAATAATTTAAAACAGCAGACACATATAACACCAAATTATTAAAACTAAAGCTAAAAAAATTCCTTGTTCTCCATATCTCCACATGTAAATAATATCTCCATATCTCCACATGTAAATAATCAAACGCTAATCTTGCTCACAACTTATCATGAGGTTTGGCCTCTGCCTCCATCCCATACTCCATTGTATATAGTAATTTATTGTATGTAATAATTTATCTTTCGTTCTCCCCCTCTTTTTTTCCTCCTCCCAGTTAAGGCAACCTTGTTATAATGTAACTTTTATGCTCCTTCTAAATGTCTCTTGTTGAATTGTTGGTTATAGTTCTGCTTAGTTCGATGTAAACCGAGTTGATTTGATCTGTATCAAGAAAGTCAGATAAAAGCCTTAAATAAATAAATAAATAAATAAATATCTGGGAACTTTAGATTCCATTCACCCAGAGATTGTCATAGATTAGTCAGGGATAGGAGGTATGTACAAACTGTCTCCTCTCTCTTATATATACATAGTTTCTAACATATATATGTTCATTCTCACACAAACTCCCTTATATTCTCTTTCACATACATGCTGACTGGTTCACTGGTTTAAATAGTCCTCTTGCTCACACAAATGCTCATTGATTCACTTGTTCTCTCTCACTCATATACATGATCTGGAAAGCCTGGCAATTATGCAGTGCAACACTGGAAAAACAGAAACAACATCATTCCTCATAAAATAATAAGCAATAAAATTAAGAGATAAAAATCATCATTCATAATATTAAAACCTACTAATAAAAAGAATACATATGTCAAGCAGGCAAAAGAACTCACAAATTGTTTCTAATATTTCCCAAACACCAAATATTTCAGACAGTAGTCACATGAAATAACACCCCAAAATTTAAAATAATAGGATTAAAAATCACCAGTTCTCCATACCTAGGATCTTTTGATTTCCAGTCACCCACAGATTTTTGTGGATTGGGGGAGGGGGGCCTTACAATCTTTATGCTCTCTCTCCTTCCCCAACACACAAACATGCTGTCACACTTACAAGCTCTCTCTTACATATATGCTGTCACATACACAGGCTCTTTTACTCTCTCTCTCTCTCATACACACATGCACACACACAGTCTCTCTCATGCTCACATACACACAGGGTCGGATTTCCCATATGGCCAACCTAGGCCATGGCCTAGGGCACAGCAATCAGGGGGGTGTATATACAGCTGAAATAATCAAACATTTACAAATTTTTCAGAATTATTTTGAAAAGGCCATATAAAATGCTGTTTTTTAAATTTTCATCCATATACTTTAAATAAATTGAGCGGTACATTTATGTTGCCCATCTCTACAGTTTGCGCTGTCTTGCTCAGTCACAGGCAAAAAGCATTTGCTATTTCTTTCTCACACACTCAGCGTGAACCACGTGTTAAAGAAAAATTCCAGATTTGGCTTTACAATAGTGATTCCAAGTGATTCATTACGCACATATCGCTTGTCTTCTACATATCTACTTATAATAGGTATGTAAAATATATCGTTACTACTTTTATATATTGTTTTGTTAACTCAGGTGTTCGCCAAATTATAAGGGGGCTGCGATTTTTATTACAAGACATGAAATATACACAACTTATGGCTTGTTTATGCAGCATAATTTAATGTGGTGTAATGTAAGTTTGACACAAAATGCAAAACATTTCAATAGAATTCTATAATGTCAGATGAGAATCAATATAAATCTTCTGCATTTTATGTCAATTTTATTCGCTGTTTTTTGTATCGAATACGCCATCTGGGTGAATAATTTGAACTAACCAAAGAAATAATCGTCGCACCTCGTATGGGTTATATAGGCAGACATCTGTATTTTGCGGGCTGGCCTGACCCGAACCCGCGGGCCGGGTCGGGTTCAAAATATTTCAGCGCGGGTCGGGTCTGGTTGGACAGAAGAACTTCCACAGGGCGATGCAGGTCCCGCGGGCTGAAATATTTTTTACTGGTTTCGGGCTGTTTTATTTTGCTTCTGGGTTCACTCATCGCAAGTTTAAAAATGTTTCAAAAATAAACTATTACATATTAAATAGAAAATTATAAATCTACTTTTGAGGGGGAGGGGCGCAGAATTGTGCTTTGGCCTAGGGCGTATCCGGCCCTGCATACACACAGGTTCAGGCTCTCACAAACACATGCAGGCATTCTCATTCCGTCATACCTACGCAGTCTCTCACACATAGACAGGCTCTGTTGCTCTTTCATACACATGCAGACTCTGACACACACATGCAGGCTCTCTCGTACACAAGCAGGTTCTCACATACACACATTCAGGCTGTCTCATACATACACACATACACACACCCAGGCTCTCTCTCTCACATATACTTGCAGTCTCTCTCATACACACATACAGCATTCAGGTCTGTCTCTTCTGGCCTTCCCTTTGCTCACTGTAGGATGGTAATGCTGCTTCTCATAGCTGAAAGGGAGGTGGAAGAGCGCTGCTTCTGCAAGGTGGGGGAGGGCCTCAGCTGCTTTTCTTCAGGCCATGGCAAGATGAGCTTTGCCACAGCCATGCAGGCCTCTCTTCAGTCCGTAGTAGGATGAAATCTGCCGTAGTCACACAGGCCTCTCTTTAGGCTGTGGCAGGATGGGCTCTGCCATGACTGAGCAAGCCTCTCTTCAGGCGATGGCAGGATAGGCTCTGCCACAGCTGTGCAGGCCTCTCCAGGCCACGGCAGCAGGGGCTCTGCCGCGGCTGCGCAGGCCTCTCTTTAGGCAGCGGCAGAATGGGTTCTGCTGCGGCCTTGCATTCCTATCTTCAGGTTATAGCAGGATGGGCTCTGCCATGGCCATGCAGGCCTCTCTTCAGGCCATGGCAGGATAGGCTCTGCCACAGCTGTGCAGGCCTCTCCAGGCCACGGCAGCAGGGGCTCTGCCGCGGCTGCGCAGGCCTCTCTTTAGGCAGCGGCAGAATGGGTTCTGCTGCAGCCTTGCATTCCTATCTTCAGGTTATAGCAGGATGGGCTCTGCCATGGCCATGCAGGCCTCTCTTCAGGCCATGGCAGGATGGGCTCTGCCATGGCCATGCAGGCCTCTCTTCAGGCAATGGCAGGATAGGCTCTGCCACAGCTGTGCAGGCCTCTCCAGGCCACGGCAGCAGGGGCTCTGCCGCGGCTGCGCAGGCCTCTCTTTAGGCAGCGGCAGAATGGGTTCTGCTGCGGCCTTGCATTCCTATCTTCAGGTTATAGCAGGATGGGCTCTGCCATGGCCATGCAGGCCTCTCTTCAGGCCATGGCTGGATGGGTTCTGTTGCGACCCCGCAGGTTTTTCTTTGGGCCAGGAAGCTGAAAAGAAATATGTGATCAGATGCCTGATCCCTTGCTAGGCCAATCTGCACCTGATTAGCAGTAACATCAGTACTTCCCTTTTAGAAGGGAGGTTTTTTTGTTAGACATTTGGACCTGGCTTTTACCAGTTAATAATTTTTGAAGGCTTGTATGAGTTCATATGGCAGAGTACATGATGTAAAGTCTCACAGAGTGGCTACAGTTCTTCAGACAGGAATTGAACTCTGCCAGTACTTTCTCTTGCTATCTAGCTGATTAAGTTGTGTCACCATTTCCAGCCATTAGCAGGGGATTTGAAGCAGGTACTATAGATGTTAAGAGAAAAGTACTATGCCATTAGGTCTGCAAGGCAACAACCAGATAATTTAGCAATTTGGGAATTATTCCTGTCACAGTTTAATGGAACTACCAGTATAGAAGCTTTTAGCAAAATCAAATAGAAAATTAGAACTCACCATTAATTCACTTAGAGGAGATAGTTTAATATAGATTGTATGTGTTCTACATGTGCATAGAATTGGTGTCTATTTTGAAAAGAGGACAGTATTATTCAAAACAATGTTTTTGCAATACCTTCTTATGGGGTTACTAAAAGGTTAATAAAAAGAAAAGTAACACTCTTACAGAATAGCTTGGATATGATTGACCTGGTAGGCTACTGAAAGTGGTTGTGTTTAAATATACATTATTTGTGCATTTGGAATAAGGCCATATATTTAGGTGCCTATTCATCAAAGTGCTTTAGCATTAACACATACAAAAATAGCTGCTATAGCATGTGCCTATGGTTGTGTTCTATCAATTTAGCCTAGCTGAAAAGCAATACTAAATTGATTGATTGTATTCATGTTCAAAGTGAAAAAGACTGTATATTTAAATTATTTAAATAAAGAGATAATGAACTTATTAGTTCACTGTAATGGTTTTGCCTGCCGTGCAGCCTGCTGTGACACTTCCCCACCTGGAGAGGCTTACTGTGAGCTCTGTTTTGAGCTATCCAAGCCATCTACTGAATAGCCATATGACTCACCTGTGGTGCAGCCTCTTCTCCACCAGGAGCCTTCAGCAAGCTTCACCTCCAGCCTTGAATGCTCCGCCTTGCAGCCTGCACCACACCTAAGGTCCAGCCCCATTTAACCCTGCCTTGCTTGAACCTAGACACTGTTTCATGGAATCACTCTTGGCTCTCTGATCTGGCTTTTCTTATCTTACTCTATTCCTTGTGGCCTTTGGGCCTTCTTGCTCCTTGCGGCCTATCTAGGTCTTATCTTGCCTTGTGGCCTCCAAGCCTTCTTGCTCTTTGTACCTTACTCTGTGGCCTATCCTAGGCCTTACCTAGCCTTGTGGCCTCTGTGGCCTGCTTTTTACCTAGGGCCTTAGGACTTATAGCCTAGTGGCCTACAGGCCTCCAGCCTTGTGGCCTTTGGGTTTCTATGTTCTCTGTTTTGTGTTATTCTAAGTCCTGCCCCAGTCTGCCTTATTTAGTCCTGTCCACAGCTCCCTGTCTGCTCCAGTATCCTGTCCACAGCTGCTTGCCTGTCCTAGTACATAGTCCACAGCTCCTTGCCTGTTCCAGCATCCAGTCCACAGTTCCTCACCTGTTTCTGTATCCAGTTCTCAACTCATTGCCTGTTCCAGACTGCCTTTATCCACAACCTCCAGCTGGTGCATGCCCTTCCCTGATCATCTCCCAGCTTGTCCATCTAAGCCCTACTGGCCCCCAGAACCAAGGGCTCAACCTGCGGGGAAGGGGCCTGGCTAGGCAGAAGATCAGTTTTTAACTATGATGTTCAGCCAGTGTACCCAAGTCCTACTGGGCCCCAGAATCCAAGGGATTAATCTGCAGGGGAGGGCTAGGCAGAAGACAGATCCTGCACCTGAGAGGGTATTTCTTGACCAGCCCTCATGGCATTCACATTAATTCATGTTTCCTTATTTACTAAACTATGCAAATGATATGAAATGCCAAACAGAACTGTATACCAGCATTTAGGAGCTAATGTAACAAGACAACACACTAGACTCTTATCTACCACCCATCTGACCTAATGTGCCACTGTAGGATCCCTTCTCATCCTTTGAGTCTGATTCAGAGCCCCTGATGCCTCTATAAGAACACACTCCCTGATCAAGATGCCCTAATGTGACGATAAGAACCCATCCATCAATATCCTACTGTCACCCCGTCAACTCATCCACTGGCAGGACGATAAGCATTTTGCTCCTACCAGATAACGACTGGTTCTATTTTCATATCCTTCTACTAGCAGGGAGGCAAGAGGGGGACAAGGGGGGCTAGTAGGACATGGAGGGTCCATTGACAAGTGGGGGAGGTTCTTTATGGTGCCATCAAGGAGATTTTATCAGGAAGTAGGGGGTGTTGTTGTGGAGACATCAGGGGGATCTTGATCAGGGTATGGAAGGGAAGTTCTTATAGTTGCACATCGAGGTCTTGATTAGGAATATGGGGCCCCATCCTTCAACACTCTGCCTTGCTGGCACTGGGATCATTTTTCTGCTGTGCTGTTATTATCTACTGCTCAACGGCAGGAACAATTGCAAAGCTGCACTCTGCATATCATTAGTTTTGTGACTTGGGTGAGAAGGCCCATTTATTTTGTGTGTTCTAAGTTTAAAAGGTTGGTGGCACTAACCTAAATGTTACCTGGACATTTCTCGGGTTACCAGTAAGCCCTGGGTATTTATTGACAATGTCAGCTAGTCAGTATAGGATGGATGTTGGGAGGTCCATGCACATGCAGCCCCTCCTTCTGTGGGGTTTGCCATGGTCATCCCACTTGAAATGCTATATATTAGCTCTCCAGCTACAGTTGAGGAGGCAGTTCTTTGAGTTTAGTACTGAGTACAGAAGGTAGAGAGGAGTTATATTTTTGCTATTTTACAGGCCCAGCTAGTTTGGGCAATTCCCCTCTGGGTCATTTTTTGAAACTTTTACCCTTTAAGTATTGAGGCCTCTTTGAAGCTTGTTCAGCTCCTGGCTCAGGGAACAGGGAACCCTGAGTCTGGGCCTGGGCAGGTTAGGGAAGACCTACCCTCCGTGAGCCTCAGTGAGGAAGGGGATGTCAGTCACCCACTGTGAGCCACCCTGGAGATTTCCTGAGTTTGGTAAACCTAATTTCAAGTTCCAGGTCAGAAGTTCTGACTGCCCTTCCTTCCTGCTGGGAGCATTAAGAATCCTGCTCCAATGGATCCCTCCCATCAGGGACCCAAAAGAAAACTACAAGGACTGCAACAGTAACCAAGGCTAATCCAACAATCTGTGAGTAAAGGCAAAGCCTAGCATCTGGGAAGTTACCCATCCAGTGCTTCCAAATCCTAGGAAGAGAGAGAGTTTATCTCTCTCTGCAGAGAATGCAACAAAATATCCTTGCCAGTTGGAGGGGGTGGTTCTGTCCATTAAAAGGACACCCTGCTCACCTGGGGACCCTATTTTTCCAAGCCTGGAGCATAGGAATTCCCTGGCTGGTGTTTGACCTTCCTGCATAGATTGAGGAGGAAATTGTTACAAGAGGAATCATAGTGCTGCTGTGAATGATGATTGTGCCAATTTCATTGTTTTCATCAGTAAAAATTCCTTTGGACACTAATTCAGTGACTCCACTCTTTCTTTGGTTCACCCAGCACACTGTGGGACAGACATGCATTGCTTGCCCCAGGGAAATAATAAAAGGATTACCGGGAGCCACCCGTAGCACTCTGGGCCTTGAGAGTCATTCAACCAAGAACCCAGGTCCTGGAAGGAAGAGTCAGAGATCAAGCTAGCCTGGGAAGAATCCTGTCCCCACGAGAACAACAACCTGCACCTGGAGTTGGGGTTACATAAGCTTAATGTGCTTTGTGAATTCGCTGCTTTTAATATTTGTGTACCTTTTAACTCTATGTCCATACTGTTGTTCTATCCTGTGCATCTGTGCGTGGAATCTGATAGAATTTTTTTCCTTCTCCAGTACCAGTTCTGACTCAATCTGCTTATTCAGGATCAGAACTGAGTGTACGCAGCAGGAACCACCCATGCTTCCATGAGGAACACTTACTGGGGTAGCTTTTAAAAAAGTACGCCCGCGCGTACTTTTGTTCGTGCACCAGGTGCAAACAAGAGTACGCAGGATTTTAATAGATACGCGCGTATCCTTTAAAATCCAGGGTTGGTGCGTGCAAGGCTGTGCAAAATCGGCAGCCTGCGCACGCTGAGCCACGCAGCCTGCCTCCGTTCCCTCTGAGGCTGCTCCAATTTCGGAGCGGCCTCGGAGGGAACTTTCCTTCCACCCCCCCAACTTTGTTTGACAAGTTACGCCCCGAATGACATGCCGCCGCGACACGCCCCCAACACCCCCCCCCCCCAGGAAAGCCCTGGGACTTACGCTCGTCCCGGGGCTTGCGCGTGCCACCGAGCCTGTTCAACATAGGCTCGGCACGCACAGGGGGAACTTGGGGCAGGGTTTTGGGGGGGGGGGGGGAGGGAGGTACGCTCGTATCTTACGCGCGTGCCCCTTTGAAAATTTGCTCCTCTGTGAAGCAGAAAAATTTCTTCTGTGCCAGCATTTAAGGATTCTTTATTTGGTAAACTGGAATAGAAAAGCAATAAACATTTATGAGACAGATATTCAAACCATAGCTGGCTAGAAAAGTTAGCTGCGCTGATGAATATACCCAGATAACTTTTGAGTTAGCTGAATAAGTTTATCTGACTAACTTTTGGCTTGCTCAGTAGCAGGTCTAACTTAACTGGCTAACTTAGACAGATAAATCTAAATATTGCTACTTATCTGACTAACAGGGAGCTGCAGTAGAGCTCTAACACTTGTTAAACAGAGCATATACCAGAGAATATCGAATGATATATGCTGTTTATTGTGCGATATAGCCCTATTGTGGTGAAATTGTGTGATATATGTGATATTTAGCATAGCCCAGCCCATATTCCCTCCCCTATTACAATAAACTGCTTTGCATGGGATTTGCAAGCATGAATTAAGCAAATCAGCTCATTAATAGGCAAACTGATGTAAATAAATTAAAGTGGCCGACTGAGAAAGTTGTCAGCCACATTAAATTAACGTTTCTCAAACAGATGTGGTTAACGCAGGAGCATCGAAATTCTAACGTTCTAGCGTTAGATTTAACAAGCCACCCTAATCCCCCCTAAAAAAAGGTGGTAAAAAGTAAACCCATGTGCAGGAGTCAAACCTGACCCGCCTACTAACCCTGGGGCTGCCACTCGAGGCATCCCTGATAACCAAAAGAAAACGTTATTAGCAAGTGGTTGCACAGCGATGAGGCCCTCCTCCCCTCAAACTAATTACCAAGTAGGGAAAGAGTTCCAAAATACAAGGTACAGTCTCACTATGGAGCGATACAGAGGCATTATGGCATTTGTGTTTCCATTCCCTTCCTAATAATTCCTAACATTCTGTCTACTTTTTTGACTGCCATAGCACACTGAGCCGAAGATTTCAATGTGTTATCCACTATGACACCTAGATCTTTTTCCTGGGCGGTAGTTCCTAATATGAAACCTAACATCGTGTAACTACAGCATGGGTTATTTTTTAGTATATGCATCACCTTGCACTTATCCACATCAAATTTCAACTGCCATTTGGATGCCCAAACTTCTAATCTTGCAAGGTCCTCCTGTGATTTATCACAATCTGCTTGTGATTTAATTACTCTGAATAATTTTGTATCATCTGCAAATTTGATTACCTCACTCGTCATATTCCTTTACAGATCATTTATAAATATATTGAAAAGCACAGGTCCTAGTACATATCCTTGAAGCACTCCACTGTATATCCTTTTGCACTGAGAAAATTGACCATTTAATCCTACTCTCTGTTTCCTGTCTTTTAACCAGTTTGTAATCCACGAAAGAACATCGCCTCCTATCCCATGACTTTTGACTTTTCTTAGAAGCCTCTCATGAGGAACTTTGACAAATAACTTCTGAAAATCCAAATACACAACATCCACCGGTTCACCTATATCTACATGTTTATTAACTCCTTCAACAAAGTGAAGCAGATTTGTGAGCAAGACGCCTTGGGTAAAGCCAGTACTATTTACGCGCACATCTTAGGTTCATGCCCTGAATCATGCATGCTCCACCCAGATCCTGCTCATGCCCCACCCCTTTTTGAAAACGTTCGAGATATGCATGCTGAGGGAGATATTTTATTTATTTATTTATTTATTTATTTAGTGCTTTTTTATAGCGACATTCATGATACAGATCATATCATATCGGTTTACAAGGAACAGGGGGTTATAACATTAACATAAACATAGATGAAAAGGCAAAAGTTACATTAAAACAAGGGTACTGGAACTAGGGAGAAGAGGAGCCAGTAGCAGAAGGTAACTTGGTAACTATAACAATAACAAATCATTTACAATGTCAGTAATGGAGTGCATTGAATAGAAGGCATTGGTATATGACTATAGCTAAGACGGGCCTGAGTAAAGGGAAGGCTTGTTGAAACAGCCAGGTCTTGAGTTTTTTCCTGAACGTCAACAGGCAGGGTTCTTGTCTGAGATCAGGGGGAATAGCATTCCAGATGGCTGGCCCCGCTGTCGAGAAGGTCTGGTGGCTGAATGAAGGGTGGATTTGGTTGGAGGGGTGTGCAGAGATCCTTTGTATGCTTCTCTGATAGGTCTTGAAGAGGTGTGGAGTCTGAGTGGGCATTGAAGATTGATGGGGATCTGGTTGTGAATGGTTTTGTGAATGATGGTGAGGGACTTGTGTAGGATTCTAAAGCTTATAGGTAGCCAGTGCAGATTTTTGAGGATGGGCATGATGTGATCTCTTCTGTTGGTATTTTTTAGGATTCTAGCGGCCGCGTTTTGAAGCATCTGAAGAGGTTTGGTGGAAGAGGCGGGGAGACCTAGCAGAATAGAGTTGCAATAGTCTAACTTGGAGAATATAATGGTCTGGAGGACAGTTCTGAAGTCATGAAAATGCAGAAGAGGTTTAAGTCTTTTTAGCACCTGTAGTTTGTAGAAGCAGTCCTTGCTTGTGTGATTGATGAACTTCTTTAAATTCAGATGGTTGTCAATTATAACTCCAAGGTCTCTTGCTTGGGTGACCAGGGTGTTGGGGTGGGTCAGCTGAAGGATATCGCTGTAGTCAGGAGATATAAGGAAGAGTTCCATCTTAGCAGAGTTCAGTACAAGGTTTAGGCTGGTGAGGAGGAGGTTGATATCTTGGAGGCAGTAGTCCCAGAACTTAAGTGTTTTTGTAATGGATTCAGTTATAGGGATCAGGATTTGTACGTCATCGGTGTAAAGATTGTGTTTTAGTTTTAGTTTTGCTGGCAGAGGGGAAGGAGGTAGATATTGAAGAGAGTGGGGGACAGGGAAGAGCCCTGAGGTACTCCTAGTAAAGAATTGATGCGTGGGGATTCTTTGTTGTTGATTTTGACTTTATAGCCTCTATTACTGAGAAAAGAATCGAACCATCTGAAGGCCGTTCTTGTTATCCCAATGTTGGATAGTCGATTTAGGAGAATAGAGTGGTTCACCGTGTCAAAAGCCACTGAGATGTCAAGAAGTACTAGTAGGAAGGAGTGTCCTGTGTCCAAGCCCATGATGAGGTGGTCTGTGAGGGAAATGAGGAGGGTTTCGGTGCTTAGCGATTTGCGGAATCCGTATTGAGTTGGGTGGAGTATTTTATGGTCTTCGAGATAATCTGATAGTTGGGTATTGACTAGTTTTTCCATAATCTTGGTGACAAAAGGCAGATTGGAGATGGGACGGAAATTGATATGTGCGTTTCCCAGAAGCTTTTAAAATCCACTCGGTGTACATGGGCCCAACTTCTTCACATATCGCCTAATTAATGTGCAGTTTGGGCTTTTAAAATTCACCTGAGACCTAAAAGACACTTATAATAGTATTTGGACAGTATATTTGACATGGAGGCATGATAGAATAATTGCCTAAATAGGCAGGCTTTGTTTTGGTTATGCCTTACTTCAACTTATGCTATTCCTATTGACTTACATAAGATGCTGTATATTTACTGTGCCTTGTTTAAAATAAAAAGTTGAAAAAAATATATTTTTGTTTTGGGGGACAGTGGGAGATTTTTGTTGGGATGCTAAATACTGCAAAAACCAGGGTTCAAGGGGAACACTGCGGGCCTTCAGATTTTAGCTGAGAGAAGGTGATGATTGGGCCATTCTTTGAACAGAAAAGATCCTGATAGTCATGAATTAGTTTATCTGGGTGAATCATTCTTGGCTCATAATTAACTGTCACGATTGGATAATACATAGGGAGGACAATAATGATTACACAAATTTAGCAAAATGCTCACTGTAATATTTTTATATCTTTTTATAATTTTTAAATTTTTTTAATTTAAAGTCAAACAAAAGTTTTTGAGAGAATAAGTAAACTGCATCAGCAAGCCAGTCAGCGTCTCTCCTACAACCAGGAGAGCGCTCGGTCTTCTCAATCACTTGCAGTTACTTAGAAGTACAGTTAAATAAAAAAAAGGTCCTTATTAAACGCCAAAGCAGGCGATTAGATAAATACTGGCTTTAATGCAAAACGGACGGTGTTGCAAAATTTGAAGACAAAACTCATAGACGGTATTGCAACTATGTATATGGGCCATTTCAAGAAAATTTGGATAGAAAGCAGAAATCCTTTTTCATCATTTATCAGATCATGGCATCGATATATATATGATATCTTCATCTTATGGCAAGGAACAAAAACTGACTTCGATGCTTTTTTTGACTGGCTCAATTCATTGAACAGTCATTTAAAATTCACAGCCAATTTTCAATCGAATCAGATTAATTTTTTGGAAATTCTTGTAACTAAAGTAACAAATGGCTTTATTACGGCACTACACAGGAAATCTGTGAGTAGTAACACCTTGTTACATTTTACCAGTGCTCATCCCAGTCATCTCAAAGAAAACTTACCTGTTAGTCAATTCTTTAGAGCTCGGAGATTATGCACGACTATGGATGATTTTAAACATCATTCTAGAAATTTATCATAATGTTTTCTTAGCTGTGGCTACCCTGCTCGATGTGTAAAAAGGGCTTACACTCATGCTAGGTATACACATTGCAACTGGCTTTTTTTACCCCGGTCAGATATAGAAGAAAATCAAGATCCATTGATCTGTGTGATACCGTTCTCCTCAATGGCCTCTAAAGTTAAAGCTATTATTCTGGACAATTGGCATATTTTACAAAGTCATGAGGAGTTTGCTTGGATGCCTTTATGTATGTATACCCGTGGTGCTAATTTAAAGACCAATTGGTTTTCACAGATTCGACTCCGCGTATGGCTCACAGTGAACAAGGTTTTCATCAAGCATGTGGCCATTGCTCGGTCTGCCATGTCATGATGGATGTGTCTTCATTATATTTTCCATCTTTTAATTTGACGATTTCTCTACGATCTGTTTCAACGTGTCTCTCATCGGGTGTGATCTATATTATTAAATGCCCCTGTGTGAAAGTATATGTGGGCAAAACGAAGCGATCTTTAAAAACCCGTCTCATTGAACACTGGTCTTGTCTTGCCCACGATTGGGTCAATGCACCACTGGTTAGTCATTGTCAAGACTCAACTCATACATTTGATGACTTACGAGTGTGCGTTCTTGAACTTATTCACCTGTCGTGGTGGGGGGGATGATTACAGTCACATCCTACTTCAATCAGAGCAGCGCTGGATACACCGCCTCGACACAGTGCAACCTAAAGGGTTGAATGCAAGTTTGGACGTACAGGTGTTTCTGTGACTGATTTCGAAATCAGTACGTGATGACATCACTTGACTTCCCATTGGTTGTGCAAGAACTAGGTCCGCCTGATTTAAACACACTTTGGTGCTTACTATGTGGTTTCTGTCCATCTTGAAATCAAACGAGAGACCTAAGGGTCCCCGTTTGATTCTACACTTTGCTCCTTTGGACAAGATAAGTACATTTTTACTATTTCTTATACTATTTTTGTTTTCTTTATATCAGCCTCAGAAGTGACAGAGAGCAATAATGTGAATACTTTGAAAAGAACGTAATACTGACAGGTTACTTAACCCTGCTGCATGCAAGAGACGGAACTGTTTGAATTCCACCGTGTCGGTAGACACCATGAAATTTAGTTATTTTTAGCTCCTGATGAAGCTTACTTCAGCGAAACTTCAGCCGTAGTAGAACCTGTTTCATAGTTGCAATACCGTCTATGAGTTTTGTCTTCAAATTTTGCAACACTGTCCGTTTTGCATTAAAGCCAGTATTTATCTAATCGCCTGCTTTGGTGTTTAATAAGGACCTTTTTTTGATTTAACTGTACTTCTAAGTAACTGCAAGTGATTGAGAAGACCGAGCACTCTCCTGGTTGTAGGAGAGACGCTGAATGGCTTGCTGATGCAGTTTACTTATTCTCTCAAAAACGTTTGTTTGACTTTAAATAAAAAAATGTAAAAATTATAAAAAGATAAAAAAATATTACAGTGAGCATTTTTCTAAATTTGTGTAATCAGTTTTCCCTTTTGCTCCTTGGATTTCCTTTTTGTGGGATTACTTTGCTCTTTTTGTTGTTGTTGAGGACAATAATGAAACACCCTGGAGGCAGGGGGGGGGGGGGGGGACAGACGACAGGACACCGCAAGCTCATATTCAAAGGGAAATTCCTCAAGTTTGTACTCGCATACTTTGCATCCGCATGGAAACAAATTTTATGTTTAAATATGTTTATTAAATTTCAACAGCCAGGTACAAAAACACGTGCAAGAATTCAACAAAATTAGCAAAGCATACGCGGAGATTAGAGATGTGCAGAGGGATGCCATACGTTGCATTCGGGATTCGTATTTGTCGGGGGGCAGATACGTTGCATTCAGCAAGGGGGCCCCCGATACGTTTATACGTTAATTCTTATTCGTTTCCCGGCTAAAATTAAATTCACTACATTAACTAAATTAACTATAACCCCCACCCTCCTGACCCTCCCAAGACTTACCAAAACTCCCTGTCGCTCCCCGGACCCCCTGGACAACCAGGGACTTTTGGCAAGTCTTGGGGGACCCTCCTGACCCCACAAGACTTGCCAAAAATCCAGTGGGGGTCCGGGAGCGACTTCCTGCACCTGGGCCGTCAGTTGCCAGTATTCAAAATGGCGCTGATAGCCTTTGCCCTCACTATGTCACAGGGGCTACCGGTGCCATTGGTCAGCCCCTGTCACATGGTAGGAGCACAAGATGGCAAAGGCTATCGGCACCATTTTGAAACCAGCAGCCATGAGTGTGAGTGCAGGAGATGGCTCCCAGACCCCCTGCTGGACCACCAGGGAGTTTGGTAAGTCTTGGGGGGGGGGGGTCAGGAGGGTGGGGGGTTTGTTTAAATTGGCTCCTTTAGACGGCAGAATAATTCAGCAAAGATTTGTTCTATTCATGGGGAATCGCGATACGTTTCGCTTCCCCATGAATACAACGAATATGGCCCTATACGTTGTGGATTACCAATTTGTAGGGAACAAATGCACACCCCTAGTGGAGATACACTGGTCGATCCTTCCCATTGCCTCCATTTGTGTGTACATATACCATGACATTCCATCCCCTGTAAACCATTCCCTTATCCCTCCCCCTCCCACCCATCTTGGTATAAAGCCATTTATTAAAAATAAAAAACATTACCTACAAACCAATACATATAAGCTGGTAAATACAAGTATGCATGAAATATGCATAATATAGAATTAGCACCTTGGATCTAAGATACATGATAGCTCTATGTCAGAAAAAATCTGAAGATATGCATAAGAAAATCCTAAAGACCCACAATCAAAGCTGATTTGACAAATGATCTTGAGTGCCTGACTCTTGTGAACTAAACCTGGGAATTATAGATCCACAGTTTGTCACTTAGAACCCACAGTCTGATACTGAATACTTTGTAACTCTGATGTTTTTGGCCAAGATTCATCCAAGATGATGAGCACTTTACTTTCTTTGTGGGAGGGTGGGAAACAGGGTGGAATATTCCTGTTTGTTGACCCTTTGTTCTATTCTTTGACTGTGATAGGGAAATAGAAACAGATTTTATTTAAAGTACACTCATGAAAGTTCATGTAGAGATTTGAAAATGAAATCTCCATGTGTGCTTTCACTCCCCGGACCTGTCCGCACTTCTTTTTTTTATGCTGTTCATAATGCATGTACTTTTATCAATACTGAGGGGGGAAAAGGGCAATATTGAAAACGTGTTCTTATTAGAGATGTGCTTTGGGTAAAAATTTCGTGTTGGGCTTCGTTTCGGGGCCCCCCCATGGGAATTCCATTTTTCCCATGGTTCGGGGTTTTTTTTTTTTCGGGGGCCCCGATTTTCGGGTTAGCGCGCACTAACTCAAAAATAATTTTTTAATGAAATTTCAGAAAAAATTCAATCGTTTTTCAGTTCTCTCGAACCATTCTGAATTAGGTAATTTCATTGACATTGCCTAATTCGTGAAAAACGATTGCACATCCCTAGTTCTTATGTGGATAAAGATGCGTTTACCCATGTAAAATGCTTTTGATTATTGTCACCATATTTTTTTTGATGAGAGTTTGTCCCCTTATCTTATTTAGAAAGGGAAGGGACAATTGTCCTGGATCCCTTCTTCTTTCTTATGCTCACCATAACCCAAACCATTCATGAATATTCATCCCACTTTTCCTTGTCTTTGCAGATATGCACAGAAGGGTTGAGCCAGATTGGTGGTTGATGAAGGAGAAATCTGTGGCAACAAAGGTCTCAAAGCAGATAAGAAGCTCAGCATGGGAGCTTATGGGCACTTCTTGGACTTTTTCTTGCATTCAATCCTATTCCTGTCTTTCAGCTCTTTACTGTATCTGTATCTGAGTATGCCTTCTACTTCTTAACCATGAGCTCTTATCTTACTTGCTGTTCCAACATGATAACCAGTGGGAAATCAATGTCCGCTGCAGATGTCTTCTGGACTGTTTACTAGGGATGTGCAGACCAAAAGTTTAAGTTCATAAGTCCATAAGTCGAAAGGGGGTCCCATTTGCGGTCAATATGGACATATGGAGAATTCCATAAGTTGAGTCTATGTCCATATGTGCAAATAAAAATTTAAACCCCTCACCCGCCTTAATCCCCCCCCCCCAAAGACTTACCAAAACTCCCTGGTGGTCCAGCGGGGTCAGGACGCCATTCCTGAACTCCTTTGCAAGGAGCACGTGACGTCGGCGCCATGTCGGAGTGACGCGGCGTCACGTGATTCCCCTCGGGTTCCCTCCCGGAACCCTCGTTGGGCCCAAAAGGCACTTTTGGCCAGCTCCCGGACCCTCACTGAACTTTTGGCCAGCTTTGGTAAGTCTTGGGGGGGTGGGATTAAGGAGGGTGAGGGGGTTTAAATTTTTATTTAGATCAACAATCGCGATTTCCAACGTATTCAACATAGCTATGTTGAATAAGTTGGAAATCCAATCGTTTAAGCCTCATCTTTTTTTTAAGTTAAAAAAAAAAATAAGTTGCGTTTTCCATTTAAGTTCAAAACGAATGCACACCCCTACTGTTTACCCAATAACCAATAAGGTTTCATATTTCACTATTGTGATGTTGCTAGCACTAGTCAGTCTGCAGGCACAGGTATGCTAATACTGACACAATGTTTCTCTTTGCATCCCTTCATTATACTGTATGTATTTTACTGATAGTCTTCTTCACGCTCTGTGTAATTTTCATTGCATTATATTTTTAATATTTGTTGTTTTGTCTGAGCTTTATGAATTCTAATTGTGCTCTGCCTCACACTTTTGGAGGGAGTGGGTTATGAATCTTTTAAAAGAAAATGAATGAACAAATAAATAAATAAATATTGTCCTCAAACTTGTCTTGTCCTGACTTATTCTTTTCAATAGAAATGAATTCAGAGCAAGTATTACAGCACACAGAATCAATTGTTTGTGTTCAACAAATTCTTAGGGGTAGATTTTTTTAAAAAGTGCGTTTGTGTACTTTTGTTTGCGCACCAGGCGCAAACAAAAGTACGCTGGATTTTATAAGATACGTGCGTAGCCGCGTGTATCTTCTAAAATCCTGGATCGGCGCGCACAAGGCTGCCGATTTTGGGCAGCCGGCGCTCGCCGAGCCACGCAGCCTGTCACCGTTCCCTCCGAGGCCGCTCCGAAATCGGAGCGGCCTCGGAGGGAACTTTCTTTCGCCCCTCCCCTCACCTTCCCCTCCCTTCCCCTACCTAACCCACCACCCCGGCCCTATCTAAAAACCCCCCTACCTTTATCCACGGATTTACGCCTCCCGGAGGGAGACATAAATCCACGCGCGCCAGCGGGCTGCTGGCGCGCCGAGACTCAACCCGGGGGCGGTTCCGGAGGCGCAGCCACGCCCCCGAAACGCCCCGGGCCGAAACCACGCCCTCGGTCCCGTCCCCGAAATGCTGCGCCCCGCCCCCGAAACGCCGCGTCATCCGGTCCCGCCCCCTCGACACGCCCCCTTCCAAAAACCCCGGGACCTACGCGCGTCCCGGGGCTCTGCGCGTGCCGGCGGCCTATGGAAAATAGGCGCGCCGGCACGCAAGGCCGTGCTCGCGTAAATCCGGGCGGATTTACGCGAGCAGGGCTTTTAAAATCCGTCCGTTATTGTATTATGAATAACAGTAATAGATCTTGAGAAACATGACATAAGCAAAACTGCAAAGAAATGAAGAGATAGACCAAGATCAGCTAGGGTGTATGGCATTGCAACAGGAAGTAATTTCAGCAGACTAGATGGGCCTTTCAGTCCTTATCTGCCATCTTATTCTTGTTTCTGTTTCATTCGGTGGACCTCAGGCCTGTCCCATGCCCTGCTGCCCTTATCTCCAGGCCAGGCCAGCTCTTGTCCCCCCGACACCATGCTGGCTTTCTGTGATGTGGCTGACTGCCGTGCCTGCCTCCAGGCTCCTGTCTGTCCCCAGGATCTGACCCTTCTTGGAGCGTGGTGGAAGGCTGCACCATGACTCCCCTTCACTTTGTGGCAGGACACTGCCAAATCCTCGAGGCACTTACCCTTCCTTTAAGGTGTGCACATGACAGCTGCCCTAAATTTAAAGGGCCAGCAACGGGAACCCCTGGAGGCACCCCCTGATGATGTCATCCAGACAGCCCTATAAAGGGCGAGACCGAGAACCATCCAGTGATTCAGCAACAGGTCAACACCATTGAAGAAGTGCTTTGCCTATGCATTCCTGATTCGTGATTCGTGATCCTTGTTTCCTGGATCCTGCTTCCACTGTGTATCCTGTTTCTGGTTCCTTGGCAGTATAGTTTGTCTTCTGAATTCTTAACTTCGTGGTCAGCCTTCTCTTCATCTGTCTTCAGCGTATCGTCTTGCTCTTGAGGTTCCTCGTCCTCCCTCCTCCTTATCTCATCTCATCATATTAGACTTCTAGCTTTGACTTCGGAATGGACTTCTGGCTTTGACTTGGATTGAACTTCTAGCCTGACCTCAGATTGTACCTTGATGCTGCTTGACCTCCGCTTCCTCTGATCTCTGCTTGCTTACCATTACTGCTCAAACTCGGCCTGCCCTGACCATTACCTGAACCATGACAGTGCGTTAACTCTGCATGCCACTGACCACAGCCTGATTCTGTCTCCGCTGACCACTGCCTGTCCCAACTGCTGCTCTCCCAACTCTGCTTCTTCACCATGCTGGCCTGCAATATCTTTTTGTGATGCATCCTCACCTCCACAAAGGCCCATGCCTAAGTCCAGCTGCCCCTGGCACCTGAGGGCTCAACCTAAGAGGAATGAGGGCTGGTATTGGTGAAGCTCCAGTTGGGCCTCTGCTCCAGTCAGCTCCACCTGCCAATAGTGGTGACCTGCAGGGCTCCTCCCTATGGGTTGTGCCAACTCTACCTCGGCCCAAGGGTCCACTTCCAAAACAGATTGCTGAGGCTATGGATCCAGCAGTACCTTGCGCCTTCAGGTCATCCTGGGCTGAGTACAGAAGATCCAGCAGCAGCAGCAGTTTATTGAGCTCCTGGTGAGCTCCATGGAGTGAATCAGCGCTTGCCTGGATGCAGCAGCAGTGTCAGCCACCTCCTTTCTTCCTGCTGCCATTGCAGCCTCTCCAGCGGTACCTACTCCTCCCATGATTCGGCGCCACCCTGGTACACTGGGGATCTGAAACAGTGCCAAGTGTTCTTGAACCAATGTTTCATGCACTTCTTTCTTCATCCAGCACTGTTTCCCAATGACTCAGTCAAGACAATCTTCATGATCTCCTTGCTAGAGATGTGAATCGTGTGATCGATTGTCTTAACGATCAATTTCGGCTTGGGGGGGAGGGAATCTTATCGTCGCGGTTTTGTTTTTTAAAATATCGTGTAAATCGTAAATCGGGGGAGGGCGGGAAAACCGGCACACTAAAACATCCCTAAAACCCACCCCGACCCTTTAAAATAAATCCCCCACCCTCCCGAACCCCCCCAAAATGCCTTAAATTACCTGGGGTCCAGAGGAAGGGTCCCGGTGTGATATTTTACTCTCGGGCCTCCGGTGCATTGTAGAAATGGCGCCGGCGCTACCTTTGCCCTGTCATATGACAGCAGGGCAAAGGTAGCGCTGGCGCCATTTTGTTTTTTTGTCCCCCGACGTCAGGAGTGTAGGAGATTGCTCCCGGACCCCCGCTGGACCCCCAGGGACTTTTGGCCAGCTTGGGGGGGCCTCCTGACCCCCACAAGACTTGCCAAAAGTCCAGCGGGGGTCCGGGAACGACCTCCTAAACTCGAATCGTTTTGCCGTACGGCAAAATGGCGCCGGCCATACAGTGTATGGCCGGCGCCATTTTGTACAGCCTATTGGCAAATCCACGCCTGGTCTAATCTGCTGTACTCATGGTACATCTAATAAAGTATGGTTACAAGATCTTAATTGCTGCGAAGGTTGGTATATCTTAAAAACCATGCTTAATATTTAGGGACAAGCCCATTTAATCCCTTAAAAACTATCACTTTAAACTAACTTTACCTTCCAGATAACTGGGAGCCAATATCATTTAAATAATAGGTATGGGTTAAAAAGGGATTATGTGGTCATGGGTATGAGCTCCAGAAACTACCCAGGCAGCAGCATTTTGGCCCAGTTGTAGTTCCCTGATGTTGAGTGTGCAGCCCCATGTATAAAGAATTACAGTATTCAAGCACTGAGATAACTAATGCCTGTATTACTGTTTTTAAATCATTTTCTCTGAAGACAGTTTTAAGATGGTGCAGAATGCAAAGTTTATATTGTAAAATCATTTTTTTTAATGACAGATTTAACTTGGGGGCCTCATCAATAGATTAGAATTGAACTATACATCCAGAGTCCAGATCTGATGAGAAATTGGAATTTGAATACCATCAAATGACAGACTTAGTGGAGTGACTCTTGATGGGAACAGTGGCAACAAAATTATCTCCAATTTTTTTTTTTTTAATATATTTAAAGCTAATCTATTCAACGTCATTCAAGCCCTGAGTGATACAAGACAGCATAAGATCATAGCTAAAGCAACCTCATTAGAAATAGAAATAGTCAAATAAAACTGTATATCTAGGAACCTTCATTTTCAGGGTCAGGCAGATAACCTTCCATCTGCTAAGATCTTCTCTAAGAGCCTTCATCAGGAGATTGGAACATGCATTCTTAGGACAATAGATGTTTAAATTGGCAATAATGTGGCAAATCTCAGTTGAAGAAACTAGCTTGGAATGTTCCCATTTCCAATCATCATTAAGGGCAAAAGTGTCCCTGGTAATATTCAAACTAGAAAAAGAACTTCTGCAATCTTTTGTCAATTTTTAACTGAGCTCTCATTCAGTTGAAAAGTTAATGATTTAACAATATGAAATAGTTCTCAGTGCTTATAAAGACAATTCACAGAAGTGAGAAGAAAAATATTCCTTCTGCACAAGCTCGATTGCAGTTAGATAGTGCCTATAGATCTCTAAAGTATCAGATGATTTTGTTTTGCATCTTGCATGTTCAGCCTTCCAAAATCAATGTTTAAAGGATCTCAGCTCACTGGTAAACCAAGGGATACTTTTGTTTCTAAATGAGAAACATGTTACTGGTGCAATTGTCTCAAGCTTGTTGTTCAAAGATGTTTGCCAGTCAACAACAGCAGTCTCAGCATTTAATACAGCAACATCTTTTAAATTAGGTAACCGAATCTCATGCAATCTGTCCACAAAACCTGGGGAACAAGAAGTAACTTTAGGGATGTGCAGAAGAAAACTAGGGGAACAAGAAGTAACTATTAGGAATGTGAAGAAGAAAAAAATTTGTTTCGATTCATTCATTTCATTGGGACCCAAATTAGTTTCATTAATTTCAAAATGAAAAAAAAAATGTGTTTATTTGTTTCATTCGTTCATTTGTTTTCCATTAAAATCCATGTGCTCCAGAATTGTGATTTTCTTATCAATTCTCGTGGAAATTGTGGGAAAAAAATCATCTGAAAGGAGAAAGAACCCCAAGGTACCTAGACTGTGGCAAAATGGCACCAAAAGTGGCATGAATAGCCTAAGGCTTCACAAAGGGGCAAAAGGGTATCAGCATTGGCAGGAATTCTCCAACACTCAAAGAGAACAGCAAAGATGCAGCAAGAGGGGAAACAACACACCAAGGCTTCAAAAGAGTGCACCAACAATTGTGACATGAACCCTTGATGGCATCTTGAGTTGCAACCTGGCACTAAGAGTGGCATCTTATCAAAAGGCAGCATGGAGGAGGAACAAAGCAGAAAAGGTGAAAGAAATAAAACCCAAGGCAGGCACTGATAAAGGGGCCAAGCAGCACAAGCAGAGGCTTCAAGATTCCAAAGCAACATGAGAGGTGCAAAGCAGTCCTCTGGGCTGGCAAAAACAACTCAAGGTGTAAGGTCTGAGGTCTGACAGAAAGATGCAGTGACAAAGAGAACTCCAAGGCATAAGGTTTGGGCATGAAAGCAAGGTTCTGGGTGACATTTTGAATGCCTTATAAAATGAGCTTTCCAGATGAAAATATCACATTCTGAACATGTAAATAATTTCACAGAAGAGTGTAGATAGTTTTTATAGTAAGTTGTGAGGGTTATGTTTTTCACAAACTGTTTTCTATATTCTGTAGCTCAACTCTGGCTGTTTTATTACCTGATTTTCTGGTTTTGCATGAATTCTATCTTTGCCTGACTTATACTTTTAACACACTCAGAACATTTAAATGGTTGCTCTAATGAGTGTGATTAGGTTTTATAGTAAGTTGTATGGGTTTTTAAAAAAAAATGTATTAAAAGCTTTTTCCCCATATTCTGTATCTGAACTCTGTTCCATTCCCTGATTTTCTAGTTTTGCATGACTTTTCACTGGTTGACTGTCTGATAGTTTAATACAATCAGTACATATAAATGGTTTCTCTTCTCTATGTTTTTCTGTTTTGTCTGTACTTCTTCCTTAAGAGTAGGGACTCTTATGGACAAACTACTCCAGTATAATCAATAAACAAAAAGGGTGAAAGAAACAGGCTGGGATCACTGAAGAGTAGTTAGAACAAAACAAAGAACCATAAAATAGGTGGATGGGAGGTGAATTTTTATACTTCTAAATGTTTCACTTGTTTTCTAGGGACAAGCAAATACCCTAGGACAAAAAAAGAAACAAACAACAACAAACAACATGCAGGTTCCAAAACTCCCATGCTCATACATATCAGGCATGTACTAGCAAGATCCCTATTTTTTATTTTTATTTATTTATTTATTTTTAATTTTTATATACCGGTGTTCCTGTATGACATACAAATCACATCGGTTTACATTGAAACAATTAGAACAAAGAACAAAGAGATTCGCCTGGAGGCGGTACATGGAACAAGGATTACAAGAAACTGGGATCGGGGGAACTATTCTAGCTGAGATATGGATTGGTCTGGGAAACCAAACAAGCAGTTAACTATATAAAGTAATAACCTATGGTAGAATTAGGGGCATGGCAGCTAGGTAGCAGGCATCAAGTGCCCTAGGCTGGAATTAGGAGTCCTCAGTCAGCTGTAGAGCGGTTTGGGAAGCCAAAAGATAAGTTATGGTTCCAAGATAAGTTTAAAGCAACATTAAATTCACATTGTGGCTACAATCCACTAACTTTTGTAATGGAGGACATCTTTATCCATTTGTATATTTCCTGAAGCAGAGAGCTTTCCACTCTTGAAACACTGCAGTGTCTGAACTCCAGTCTGCCAACAGCAGGCAAATCATTGAAGTGAAGCAATCGGCATCTTCTGCAGGAATTGTCTTCAGGCCTCTGCATTAATGTATAGGTGTCATCTAAAGTGTTCCCACATAAGTGTTTCAGCCACTTTTTAATAGCAATAAAAAAAAGACTTTAAAAATATGTCAATATATTGACACGAATAAAATAACCTTACCTTGGTATTTCAGTTGTTAGCCAACTACGAGCAATTTGCCGACCTCCAATGACTGATGATTATACAAGTCATACCTATTGCTCTCTCTTACAGACTTCCTCCTAGCCGGCATCGATTATACAAGTCATACCTATTGCTCTCTCATACAGATTATACAAGTCATACCTATTGCTCTCTCTTACAGACTTCCTCCTAGCCGGCATCGATAAAGGTCACGCATACCTTCTAATTCTCCTAGACTTCTCGGCGGCATTCGATACGGTTAACCATCACATCCTACTAAACCAACTGGCAAACATTGGAGTTTCAGGCACTGCACGGACCTGGTTCAAAACCTTCTTGGAGAACAGAGGATACAAGGTTAAAATCCACAATAAAGAATCTCAATACCATCTGTCTTCACAAGGGGTGCCACAGGGTTCCTCCCTTTCTCCAACCCTTTTTAATATTTACCTTCTCCCACTCTGCCACCTTCTTACTAAACTAAAATTAAAACACTTCCTATTCGCAGACGACGTGCAGATCGTTATCCCCATAAATAAATCCATTACAAACACATTAGAATTCTGGGAGAGCTGCCTAACGGAGATCAAACACCTCCTCAACAGTCTGAACCTGATTCTCAACGCTTCAAAAACAGAATTCCTCATCATAGCCCACGACAACAACAAGATCACCACAAATCCACCAGCCAACCTGCAAACCACAAACGTAAGAGATCTAGGAGTTATCCTCGACAACCGCCTAACCCTAAAACCATTCATTAACCAAACGACCAAGGACTGTTTTTACAAATTATACACCCTCAAAAAAATCAGACCGCTCTTCCATTCCTGCGACTTCAGAACAATTTTACAATCAATTATATTTTCCAAGCTGGACTATTGTAATTCCATTCTACTAGGCCTTCCAGCTTCTCATACAAAACCGCTACAAATGGTGCAGAACACAGCTGCCAGAATTCTGACCAACTCTAGGAGAATCGACCACATAACCCCGATCCTGATAGCCCTTCACTGGCTACCTATTCAATACAGAATAATGTATAAGTCCATAACTTCCATCTTCAAAGTCATCCATCATATCGCACCATTAAATCTACAAATCCCCCTGGAAAAACACTCCACAGTCAGACCATCCAGGAATTGCTATAAAGAAACATTACAGGTTCCACACGCCAAAGCCTTCAAACACAAATCACTTGAAGACAGAGCACCATCAACAGCAGGACCACGCCTATGGAACTCTATCCCAGTAGAGCTGCGCCAGGAAACATGCTTACTAACTTTTAGAAAAAGACTAAAAACCTGGCTTTTCAGAGAAGCCTTTCCGATCTTAGATTAACCCATGTTAATATTATCCCTTAATTACTTTGTCAGAGTTCGCATCATCTCATAACTCCACTATAAAGTCTTAATCATCCACCACCTACTCCAGACCAGGACTGCTCTCAGTCTGGGTCTTTAAGTTACATATTTTGTAAAGATCCATTGTAAATGCATTTCTATTAATTGTTATACTCTCTTCTTCTTCTTCTTCCCACTCTCCCAGTTGTATAATTCCTTGTTCATTGTAACTGTATTTTCTGCACCAGTTAGTTGTTCCAGTTCTATGTTTTAATGCACAAACTGTTCAATGTAAACCGGTTTGATGTGACCCCTGGTCGTGAAAGCCGGTATAGAAAATAGCTAAATAAATAAAATAAATACCATTTTGGACATTAGTCATTTAAATGATGAATGCAGATTTTTTGACATTTTAATGATGGTCATTTAAAATCAAGTCAAAAGTTTTTTCTGAGCATTTTGATTTACAAATCAGTTTTAGTGTTTACAGTATTCAGAGCATTTTTTTTCTTATATCTTATTAAATTGCATTTTGCTCCTGGGTTCATTTTTTTTTATAGTATTGACACTAGAGTATGGCAGTTAGGCACAGGCAGCAAGTCCCCTATGGTGGTACTAGGGGTATCAAACAAAGGCAAAAGGTGTGCTGCAATAAACTTCAGGTCTGGAAATTTCAATACAATATATTTAATCAAAAGTTCTTGAAGTATTGTATTGAATAACCAAAGTCATCAAATACAGGCATTTTGAACACAAACCATTCAATCAATATGAATATGAAGCAAATACAGTTGTATAACAAAGCTCTGTCCCCCCAACAGGGACCGTGTTTCACGGGAGCTGCATCGGGAGGAACACATTCAAAGAGAATATCAGGCAGGTCAAAACAAAAATGAGTAAACTGTATCAGGCAGGTCGGACTGGCAGAATTGCTGCTTAAACTCACTGAGCATAACGAACCTTTAAAAAGATATTGTTTATTCCTCTAGTCTGAACTGGCTCATAGGTAGGAATGTGCCAGCAAGTCCCTTATGGTTGAATTAGGAGCATGGCAGATAGGTATGTGCCACTGCCAGCAAGTCCCCACTAGTGGAATTAAGGGCCTGGCAGGTAGGCATGTGCCAGCAAGTTCCCCATGGTGGTATCCTTCCTCAGTAATAGACTCTTTAAGGTCAAAATTGGCAACCATGAATCTAACCCCATTAACCTGAACCGTGGGGTCCCCCAAGGTTCTTCCCTCTCCCCTATACTCTTCAATGTTTACCTACTACCCCTGTGCCAACTCCCAGCTGATCTCGGTTTAACACACTATATCTATGCGGACGATGTCCAAATACTCATCCCCATCACTATATCTTTACCTAAAGCCCTCAAGACCTAGGACAGCTGTCTCACCACCATCAACCAACTCCTAACTAACCTTAACCTCGCCCAGGGACGGATTGGCCTATCGGGGGATCAGGCTTCCCCCGGTGGGCCGGTCTAGCTGGTCACGTGGTCTCGACCGCATGGCTAATGGTCTCTTGCAGCCTGCACTGCAGTATCTTCCTAGCCTAGCCTCAGCCTCAGCCTCAGTGCCTCCCAACCAGCCCCTGCTGGAGACCAAGCCGGCGGGGGCCGAAAAAATGAAGATGGGCGCTGCCCAGCCAGCCCCCGCTAGAGACCAAGCCGACGGGGGCCGAAGAAATTAAAATCGAGGCCGATGGAGGCTGAAGAAAAGAAGATGGGCACCTCCAAGCCAGCCCCCGCCGGAGACCAAGCCGGTAGGGGCCAAAGAAATTAAAATCGAGGACGGAGGAGGCCGAAGAAAAGAAGCTGGGTGCCGCCCAGCCACCCCCTGCCCGGAGACCAGGCTGGCAGGGGCCGTAAAAATGAAGATGGGCGCTGCCCAGCCAGCCCCCACCGGAGACCAAGCCGGCAGGGGCCAAAGAAATTAAAATCGAGGCCGGCGGGGGCAAAAGAAGTGAACACCGGTGCTGTTAACTGCCGCCGGAGACCAGCTGTTCAGCTGGGGGGCCTTAGATTGGAAGGGTGCTTCTGTGTGTGTGTGTGTGTGTGTGTGTGTGTGTATGTGAGAAAGGAATGGTGCTTCTGTGTGTATGTGTGTTGTGTGTGTGTGTGTATGTGTGTGTATGTGAGAAAGGAATGGTGCTTGTGTGTGTGTGTGTATGTGTGTATGTGAGAAAGGAATGGTGCTTGTGTGTGTGTGTGTGTGTGTGTGTATGTGAGAAAGGAATGGTGCTTGTGTGTTTGTGTATGTGAGAAAGGAATGGTGCTTTTGTGTGTGTATGTGAGAAAGGAATGGTGCTTGTGTGTGTGTGTGTGTGTGTATGTGAGTATGTGAGAAAGGAATGGTGCTTCTGTGTGTGTGTGTGTGTGATGTGAGAAAGGAATGGTGCTTCTGTGTGTGTTTGTGTGTATGTGAGAAAGGAATGGTGCTTCTGTGTGTGACAGGGAAGGTGCTTCTGTGTATGAGGCAGGGAGGGTGCTTCTGTATGTGTGTGGTGTATATGTGAGTCAGGGAGGGTGCTTGTGTGAGTCAATGTGTGTGCGAGAGAGAGATGGAGCATGTTTTTGGCTGGCTTGTGGCTGTGAGAGAGAGGGCATGTGTGTGATTGAGCCTGTTTGTAAGTGAGATAGAACATGTGTGTGATTGAGAGCTTGTCTGTAAGTGAAATAGAGAGAGCATGTGTGTGATTGAAATCCTGTGTGTAAGTAAGAGAGAGCGAGAGCATTGTGTGATTGAGAGAGACTGGCCAGAGAGGTGACGTGTGTATGTGTGAGACTGATCAGGGAGATGACTGGTATGTGTGTGCTTGTGTGTGTGTGTGTGTGTGTGAGAGAGAGAGACTGGTTGGGGAGATGATTGGTATGTGAGAGACAGAAACTGGTCTTGAGGGTATGACTGGTGTGTGTGTGTGAGAGAGAGAGAGAAGAGACTGGTTGTGGTCCCTAAGGAAGAGGACCGTGAGGACAGCTTCAGCAGCTACTACCACTTCTGGTGTGGCCTTCAAGGGAAAGGAGTAGGAGAACTGCTGGAGAGGTTAAGTAAAGGTGGCTTTTTAAGTTCATTTTTCTTGATTGACTACCATTTAAATTATTGGGTAGTATGTGGTGTGTCTGCTGTTTGAAATATTTTATTGGTGTTTGGTAAAGGTTTCAAAATTTGCTTGAGTCTTTAATTATTGGATATTCTATTCATCAGCTGTTTTGAAATTATTTTATTAGTATGATTTTATAATTATGATTCATGATTTATATATCTTGATTTTATTGATTGTTTCATGAGGAATGGTGACATTTTTGTTTTTCCATTGTTGCACTGAATAGAGTCTGGCGTGATACGTTTTATAGTTTAGTTTTTGTCTGCCCATTTCTATTTATACTTTATGTGGCTTGATTCTGTATTTGGTAAGAGTTTGTATTCTGCATGCAAAGACTGAGATGAAGCATTCTTTTAGCATGTGGTTTCTCTATAGGAATCTGTAGTAGATTGGCCTGTTCTGTTTTCCTGATAGGAGGTATATTGATATTTTAGATTCTGGTGTAATATTTGTGGTATTCTTTTTCATAGGTGGGGTTGTTATTCTTTGAGTGTTGGCAAATAGTACTGTGTTGATACGGGAGGACCATGCTGAAGTATAGGGGTGTGTACATATATATGTAAATTATATTGTATATGTCATTGGGTATCCATGGGCCAGTATGGAGAAAAATCCCCCGGGCCACTATTTTCCCACAATCCGCCCCTGACCTCGCCCTAAACACCACATAAACTGAGCTACTTCTCATCTCCCTAGGCCACCTCTACCTCCTCCCCTCTGATCAGCCATCTCCCTTTCCCCAGCACATCAGGGATTTAGGTGTCTCCCTGGACAGTCATCTGAACTTAAAAAAAATTATCAATAACACAACCAAAAATTGCTTTTATAAAGTACAGGTCCTTAAAAAGCTAAGACCCCTCCTCCATCACAATGACTTCCGAACTGTCCTCCAAGCCACTTTGTTCAGCAAGATTGACTACTGCAACACCCTACTTTTAGACCTTCCCACAATTTCCATCAAACCACTCCAAATGCTGCAAAACGCAGTTGCTAGAATCCTGACCAACTCCCGCAGAATAGATCATATTACGCCAATCTTTAGAGATCTCCATTGGCTTCCAATCTCCTCCAGCATCCTCCAAAAGACTCTCATAATCATCCACAAAACGCTACACAACCAGAATATTCATTGGCAATGATTCCCTGTACTATCACACCTCAAACAGACCAACCAGAGCTGCCTACAAAGGATCCCTGTCTATACCCTCTCACAAACTCACCCACCACGTCTCCACTAAAGATTGAGCCTTCTCCATAGCGGCACCTACATTATGGAACTCAATGCTCCCCGAACTATGCCAAGAACAATGTAAAAAAACCTTCATAAAACCCCTTAAAACTTGGCTATTTAAACTGGCTTATACATAACAACACCCCCTGCTCCCTTCTCCCCAAAAGCATCTACCCTTCACCCTCCAAAGAAAACTTGGACCCTAATTTATATAACTTTCAGTTAATTTCAGAATATAGTTTCTATACAGAATCTTATAAATAGTTATTCTATCATTCTTTTATCCAACACCCTCCTTAAAGGCCTATTTTCTTCCTCTACTTTCCCATCTTGTTCCTTCACCTCCCTGTTACATGTAACTTTATTTTCCACTTTCTAAATTATGTTTATTAATCCCGTTATCTGTAAACCGATGTGATATGCAAATGAATGTCGGTATATAAAAGTGTTTAAATAAATAAATAAATTAGGGGTGTAGCAGGTAGACATGGTGCTTCTAGGGTTATGGCAGGTAGGCATCAAGCAACAAGTCCCCTATGGTGGTACTAGAGGTATGGCAGTTGGGCATCAAGCAGCAGGCAAACATGATAAAGACTACAAAAGGAATGCACACATTGCACAGCATATCTCAGACATGTTCAGACTTGAAAATTCATGTCCCTGGATCTGAAGAGTAATAAGCTGGTTTAGAAAAATGCTTCACTGCAATATTTTGTCTCCTTGACAATGTGTCCTGCCAAGGCGTAACAAGGAACACTGGATGCTAATAGCTATACATAAGAATTCCTAAATGACTGCATTACTGTATTGTATCTGTTCTTCTCCATAGACTATAATGACCATTGAAATGAATGGGGGAAAAATGAATGAAACAAATACGATTCATTTAAATAAATTAGACACAATTCATTCTGGAATGTCCATTAATTTTAAACAAATGCATATCCCTAGTAATCATTGTGTTACACCTGTCGGTCGCAGATGGCTTCAACCTCTCATGCTCACCTCTTTTTTCCCTGCACCATCAAGTCTGGAAAGAATGGCAGCCTCTGCTAATCCTCTCCTGTGTTCCCGAGACAGCGTTGGCGCTGCCAACCGCCATCTTGGACCTGGAATTATGTAGGCGGGCGCGCGCATGAGCAAAGGCCTCCTTTGAGTACGTCATGGCGGGAACCTCGGGGGCGTCCCCTGCCGATGACGTCAAACCGCTAGTGTAATTAATCTGACTGGCCCTTGACTTCTGCGAGTTAGCAAGGAGTTCCGTCTTGCTGAATCCACCTCACTCAAGGACTTCCTGTTCCTGACTTTGGTCATGGCATCTAACGCTCTGAATACCCGCTCCTCGGGGGCTCCCCTGCGTTATTGGCTATCCGCTCCTTGGAGGGCCTACCTGCCTGACTACTACTAGACCTGTTTCTCAGTCTCTCTCTCTCTCTCCAGGAACCATCTACTGTGAGTACCTCTACTGATTTCTACTATACGAATTGTATAAGGATTTCCTGCAGTGTATCCCATACCTCGGGCCACTACCGCCTGTCTTCATTAGAAGTTATTCAGCCGCCCTGCTTTGCAGAGTATTGACACACCAACTATGGGAGCCACTTCTGGGTTCTGGCATCTCTACCAGTTCTTCAACATCTACTGTACAGACATCCTCGGCATAACCCGCTCCATGGGTCACTACCGGATCTGCTCATCTGTAGCTTCACTCTGGGTATTCCTCATTGCACAGGACTGTACTAATACACCTCCTACTCTGTGGACATTACTTTTTCCTTCCTTCATAATAAAGTTTCTACTTCCAGCTGTGTCCCACGCCACTGAGACTATGCCTGTTGACGAAGAGGCTCACAGGACTCCTCCCTGTGGGCGGAGACACCTCTCATCTCAGCCCAGGGTTCACATTCTTACAAAAACATAACAGATTGCTAACTTGATGGACCCGGCTCAGGTCTCAGCCATCCAGGCCATCCCTGGCCTGGCCCAGTGTCTGACTGAACACCAAAGGACATTAGAGATTCTGGCTAACGCCATCAATCAGCTAAGTTCTCAACTGAATGTTGCATCTCTGCCTGACAAGGCTACCGCCTCTTCACCTGTGCTCTTGCCTGCACCCACTCATTTTACAAGTGATCTCCTATTATGCAGAGGCTTCCTGAACCAGTGTTGTATGCACTTCTCCTTACAGCCTACCTATTTTCCAGACGTAGTGTCCAAAACTACGTACATCCAATCTCTGTTAGATGGGAAAGCCCTGGCCTGGGCTTCTCCTCTCTGGGAGTGTAATGATCCAATCCTCAGTGACTTGACGGGTTTCCTTACTTTATTTCATTCTGTGTTTGACGACCCTGATCATAAGACCATCGCTGGATCTGCACTCCTAAACCTTCAACAAGGTATTGGGTTTAAAACCTTGTCTTCCGAGTTACTTTGGGATCTGGGTTGTCTGCTGACTATTTTTCTGGAAGGTCTTAACTATCGCATCAAAGACAAATTAGCATCCAAGGAGCTCCATGATACCTTGGACTCCCTCATTGATCTTGTGGGACGAATTGATCATCGTCTGCGTGAGCGCTCGCAAGAGGTAAAGGATCCTAAGAAGATGACACCAGGAGTTCCATGCTCTCGTCCCACACCAGTTACGCAGACCACTTCCATACCCAGTATCGAGGAGGAAGAACCCATGCAATTAGGCCACAGCCACCTAACAGCCAAGGAGAGGCATTATCGTAGAAGATTAGGCCTTTTATGTACTGGGGGCAACCTGACCATGCAATCCCCTCCTGTCCTATCTGTCTGGGAAACTCGCAGACCTAGGATCCGCTGGAGGACTCCTCCTAGGTCTAACTTCTCCATCTGCTCCACTGACTCTTCCAGTCTCCATCATTTTGAATACTTTTGAATTTCACACATTAGCCCTAGTAGACTCCGGAGCCAGGGGAAACTTCATACTCAGACAACTCGTAGAGCACCTACGAATCTCCACTGTCCGGACACCTACACCACTGCTGCTATCATCCATACATGGCAAGCCGCTTCCTGGAGAGGTCACTTATTCTACTCAACCTATTCATCTCCGCATGGGGTTGCTCCACTCGGAGAAAATCTCCTTCCTGGTTTTGGATAAAGCTATACACCCTGTAGCACGGAATATCATGGTTACAGACGCAATCACCCCAGTTTGATTGGAACACTTTGGAATTTTCCCAATGGGGAAAAGATTGCCATGGAAGATACCTACAAGTGGTCACTCCCATGCAGTATCTAACCACTACCACCTCCCTTCCGAGCCTACCTCAGCAATATTCATCCTATCAAGACGTGTTTTCTAAGAAGGCAGAAGATACTAGTACCTAATCCTGAACCTCCTAGAGGAAGGGTGTACCCACTTTCTTTGTCTGAAACCTAGGCTATGTCAGCCTATATTCAAAAGAACTTGGCAAAGGGTTTCATTCAGCCTTCTAAATCTCCAGCTGGAGCTGGATTCTTTTTTGTGGGTAAGAAGGATGGATCCCTTCGCCCATGTATAGACTACTGCAGCTTAAATGAGATTACCATGAAGGACCGCTATCCACTGCCATTGATCTCTGAACTCTTTGATCGGCTCCAAGGGGACAAAATATTCACAAAGCTGGACCTCAGAGGGGCATATAACTTGGTCCGAATACGCCAGGGTGATGAATGGAAAACAGTATTTAATACCCGCAATGGCCATATTGAATATTTAGTCATGCCCTTCGGCCTTTGCAATGCCCCAGCTGTATTTCAAAAAATGATGAATGAAATCTTCAGGGACATGCTGTACAGCTGTGTAGTAGTATATCTCGATGACATACTGGTTTTCTCTCAAAACCTACAGAGCCATCAAGTAGATATCACCAACATCCTCCAAAGACTTAGGGATAACCACCTTTATGCCAAATTAAAGAAATATTCTTTCCATCAGGAATCTGTTCCATTTCTAGGCTATGTGGTATCCAGCCAGGGATTTCAAATGGACCCGCAAAAAACCAAAAGCATCAGAGACGGAACCCAACCTACTGGTCTTAAGGCCTTGAGAAGATTTCTCGAATTCACAAACTACTATAGGTCCTTCATTCATCACTATTCCACCTTGATCGCACCACTTACAGCAGAGGGAGCCAATCCCTCTCAATGGTCTACAGAAGCCGTTGACGCTTTCCAGAAATTTAAAGAAGCGTTTGTTCAGAAACCATGTCTATGCCATCCCAATCCCCAATGACCATTCATTGTCGAGGTGGATGCTTCGGACATCAGAGTTGGTGCTGTTCTTAGTCAACACAGTGACACCCACACTTTACATCCTTGCTCCTTTTTCTCTCGGCGTTTCTCTCCCACCGAGCGGAATTATGGGATAGGAGACAAGGAGCTACTTGCCATCAAATTGGCATTCAAAGAATGGTGCCCATGGCTTGAAGGTGCATAACACCAACCACAAAAATCTTGAATACCTATGTCATGCGCAACTCTTGAACCATAGACAAGCTCGCTGGTCCCTATTTTTTAATCGATTTGATTTCATATTGAAGTATTGTCCAGCGGATAAGAATACCCGGGCAGATGCTCTCTCCCATTCCTTTGTTCCAGAGGATGTTCCGGACACACCGCGACATATCATTGACTCCGCCAGGGTACTTCTCTCAGCCACACACATGGTTCCAGCCGGAAAGACAGTGGTACCTCACTCTCTCAGGAAGAAGATCCTCAGATGGGCCCATGACTCTGGTTGCAAGCCACCCTGGACAGTCCAGAACACTCACCACCTTACAGAAATACTACTGGTGGCCCTCTATGAAAGAAGACATATGGACCTACGTGGAGTCATGTCCTACCTGTGCAAGACAGAAACCTCCGGCCGGCTGGCCCTGGGGACTTCTCCAACCACTGTCCGCTCCTAGTGAATCATGGACACACATTGCCACAGACTTTATCGTGGATTTGCCTTTGTCCAAAAGCAATAATACCATCTGGGCCACCATTGACTGCTTTTCAAAAATGGCTCATTTTGTGGGACTACCCGGCTTTCCGTCTGCCTCGGAATTAGCAAGGTTGTTCATTCATCACATCTTCCGTCTACATGGCATGCTAAAGCATATCCTCTCGGATAGAGGGGTTCAGTTTACGGCTAAATTTTGGAGATCCCTGTGCAAGAAATTCGACATCTCATTGGATCTTACTTCAGTTTACCACCCGCAAGCCAAAGGACAGATGAAGAGAATGAACCACACACTAAAACAGTTTCTCCGGGCTTATGTTAATTCCAGCACCAATGATAACGGTACTATGAGCATTAAAGTCCCTTGGCAGTAAGACGCACCAAAGAAGCTGACTTGGTTTCCCACAATTCTGTTACTAAATTGATGTTAAATGATAAAAATGATCTTTACCTGCTTTGTCTTCCTTTAGAGATGTTAGAATTAATATTTTAGAATGAATTTGTGACTTCTTTAGTACTTTAATTTTTTAAGAGTTGTAAGAGCCAGTTGTCCAAATGTATACATATAGATTTCTTTCTCCTTCCTCATGGAATAGGGTGAATTTCCCTCCCATGTAGATGGTGATTAGAATGTTTAGTCCCAGGTAAATATGCAGTCTCATTTACCTCTCCACATAGTATTCTCTTGTGAACTCATGTTCTCCTCCAAGTACCAGACTGATAACTCTTGTTATTCCTCTTCTCCCACAATCTCCAATAGATTGTGGGAGGTGCTACTACCCTAGATTGTGGGAGGTGCTACTACCCAAGAAAGAGATCTAGGCGTCATAGTGGATAACACATTGAAATCATTGGTTCAGTGTGCTGCAGCAGTCAAAAAAGCAAACAGAATGTTGGGAATTATTAGAAAGGGAATGATGAATAAAATGGAAATTGTCATAATGCCCCTGTATCACTCCATGGTGAGACCACACCTTGAATATTGTGTACAATTCTGATCGCCGCATCTCAAAAAAGATATAATTGCAATGGAGAAGGTACAAAGAAGGGCGACCAAAATGATAAAGGGAATGGAACAGCTCCCCTATGAGGAAAGACTAAAGAGGTTAGGACTTTTCAGCTTGGAGAAGAGACGGCTGAGGGGGCATATGATAGAGGTGTTTAAAATCATGAGAGGTCTAGAACGGTAGATGCGAATCGGTTTTTTACTCTTTCGGATAATAGAAAGACTAGGGGGCACTCCATGAAGTTAGTATGTGGCACATTTAAAACTAATCAGAGAAAGTTCTTTTTCACTCAACGCACAATTAAACTCTGGAATTTGTTGCCAAAAGATGTGGTTAGTGCAGTTAGTATAGCTGTGTTTAAAAAAGGATTGGATAAGTTCTTGGAGGAGAAGTCCATTACCTGCTATTAATTAAGTTGACTTAAATAATAACCACCGCTATTACTAGCAACGGTAACATGGAATAGACTTAGTTTTTGGGTACTTGCCAGGTTCTTATGGCCTGGATTGGCCACTGTTGGAAACAGGATGCTGGGCTTGATGGACCCTTGGTCTGACCCAGTATGGCATGTTCTTATGTTCTTATATTTAGGCCCTTGTGGGAGTCCATCCAAACTCCTTTCTCCTCTCTCTCCCTCTTCTTCTTTCCTCTAGATCACTGAAAATCATCTCTATTTTGGATATTGATGATGTCCAAGGTTCCTTCACAATGAAGAGAACATTTCCTTTGAAATTATCAAAACAAAAGTTGAGCCCCTAGTTAACGGGAAACCAGAAAAAATAGAAGGAAAATCTCTTTACAAAATACAGAAAAACCCATGAGTCTAGGAGGGTGGACCAACTCCCAGCTCAGCAACATAAAAGGGTCTCTAACATGGTCTTTCAAAAATAAAGAAAGGCCCTCTGACTCCATGTCTAACCCAGGTCTCATTGTGAGTTCCCCAGAGGCTTTACCCCTTCATCATAATCCAAAACAGGGGAGAGCACAAAGCATGCTGCCTCTATGAGAGAAACAAAAATCTTCCACACTGTAAAATGGTGGTCAGAATATGTATCTCAGAAGCGCTTTCAATTTCACTTCTCCCACATGGGGGAGCCACCTACCCACATTATTATATTTCTTCCCCACAAAAGAATTGGTTTCATCCTGAACTGATACAGAACCAAGGGGTCTCTACACTTCTAATAACAAAGGGCAATTGGGATTTGAAGGTATACATCCTGTAGATCCAAAGAGCACAGGAAGTTCTGTGATCTGACTATTGGAACCAGAGAATGAAGGGATTCTGAGCTTGACAGAATTACTAATTACTTGATAAACATCCTAGAGTGCATAATCTATATAGACCTGCTCAACTGGAGTGGAGGAGTAGCCCAATAGTTAGAGCAGAGGGCTGAGAATCAGGAAAGCCAGGGGTCAATTCCCACTCATGCTCCTTGTGACCTTGGGCAAGTCACTTTACCTTCCTTTGCTTCAGATACAAACTTAGGGGCTTTATGCAATATGCCAAGCGCACTCTTAATGAGCAGTTAGACATGGGTAAAATAGGCACTAATCAATCCCCTAATGCAATAAGAGGATTAGCGCCTATTTAACGCGCGTCTAACGTGGAGTGAATGAGATAGTGCTGATCACATAAACAGTAATAGGGTCCTGATCCTCGATCCAGGTTCTGCTGGATGTAAAGCAACATAGCTTGGGTCTCGGAGGGCGAGAGAGGATAAGTGCACCCCCGGAGGGATTCGGTACCCGGTAGCAGATTAATCACGCAAAGGACCGATGAGGTGGTAGCATCTCGGCTTTTTTCTTGGAAAAAACATCTATGTAGGAAGCGTATTGCGGTGGAAAACCATGAGGAAGAGTGGTTGCGGTCAGGCAGGGTAATGGAGAGACAGTGTTGAGACATGAACTTAGTCAGGCAGGTCCCTAGCGGACCAACTGTAGAGTCTTCCAGTCAAACTGGGGGCAATATACTTGGAGCCAGGGGAGCCCCAGCATGATATGGTGTATAGAACGGTCAAGGACATGGAAGGAAAGATGTTCCACATGAATCAATCCAGTGCGAACCTGGACAGGAGCGGTAACAGGGGTGACCCGGCCCGGAAGGGGTTCACCTTGAATGGATGAGAAGACCAACGGAACCTGGGCGCAGATGAGTGGAATCTCGAGGAGTTCCACTAAACTCTTCATTATAAAATTACCCCCGGCTCCCGAGTCCACCAGGGCTAGGGTATGGAATTTGTGGACTTCTGTAGTCAGCTTGACCGGCAGAGTCAGTGGAGGTATGGGTGATGCCAGGAAAAGTCCTCCTTCCGATCCTAGGCCCAGCAGTTTCCCGGACGCACTGGGCATGATGACAAGATATGCCCAGCACCACCACAGTAAAGGCAGAGGCCGCCTTGCAGGCATCTATGGTGTTCCTGAGAGGAGAGTTTGCCTCAGCCTAGTTGCATGGATTCCTCAGCTGAAGACCCTGGAGGACCTGGTTCGACTTTCGGGGATGGCGAACGTCAAGGGTGTCTGAAGGCACTGGAAGCTTTCTTGAGAGCTGAACCTCCTGGTAGCATTTTTTAAGGTGTCTGTCAATGCGCCCGGTCAAGTCGATGAGGGAGTTTAAGGACTCTGGTATGTCGCGGGCTGTGAGTTCGTCCTTAATCCTAGGGTTGAGTCCTTCCAGGAATATGGTTCTCAGGCAGGCTGTATCCCAGTGCAGTTCCGAGGATAATGTTCGGAACTCAATCACATATTCAGATAACGTCCGGGAGCCTTGGTGCAGATGTAACAGAGTCGCTCTGGAAGCCACCTGTTGAGTGGCATCATCAAAGACGATACGGAAGAGCACCAAGAATTCACTCAGGTTACGTAAAACAGGGTCATCACATTCCCACAAGGGAGACACCCAGGCTAGGACCTTCCCATCAAGGAATGACAAGATGTAGGTTGTCTTCTTAACGTCGTCTGGGAAGAAGGTTGGTTGTAAGCGGAAGTGCATCTTGCACTGGTTAATAAAGCCCTACAGGAGCGAGGTTCTCCAGCAAAGCAAAGAGGAGCGGGTAGAGGAATCACCAGATGGACACTGGATGTCGACTGTGCGGCAATAGGCACTGATGGTAAAGTGGGATTCAAAGGCCTGATGGAGTCCAGACGATGACTCAGGCTTTCTACTGCTGAGGTGAGAGAATCCAGGGTCTTCTGTTGATCCAAGATCCTTTGTGCCATGCCCGGAATGGCTTGAAGAGCCGAAGCCTCTGCCGGGTCAATGGACTTGGCAATCTGTTGTGAGGATGGAAGAGAGCGCGGACCCCTTACACAAGGGGGAGTTGGTGCTACTTGAAGTGGCAAACCCCAATAGGTCCCCACCATCGGGAGGCAAGGCTTGAACTGAAGCAAGGGCTGGCTGGAGCTTCACCATACCAACCCTGTTCCCCGCAGGTTGAGCCATTGGGTGCGTGGGGCCGGTTGGACTTAGGTGGGCCCTTGAGGAGACAAGGGAATCATCAATATTCAGTCTGAGGTCAGAAGCCAAAGGATCACCAATCGCCAATCTGGCTTCTGAACCAATCTGAGTTCAGAAGCCAGAGAATCGCCAGTTGCCAATCCGAGGTCGAGGACCAAGAGAATCACCAACCGCCAGTCCAAGGTCAAGAGCCAAGAGTCGTCAGGAGCCAATCCAAGGTGAGAAGCCAGGAGAACCATCGAATGACCTGGAGAAGGGAAAGAGAAGCAGGACAGGAACTTGGAAGACAGGAGCAGGACTCAGAAGGCAGGGAAGGACACGGAAGGCAGGAACAAGGAAGCAATACCACACAAGTGCCACAGACCTCACAGGAAGTGAAGCAGACTTGTTGCCAAGTTGAGGAACAGGAAGAGGACGCTTCCATAAATAGTACCTGGGTCCTGACGTCATCTAAGAGGCTGGGCTGAGTTAAGATGGCCAGCCCCTTTAAGAACAGCTCTGGGGGCATGGCCAAGCATCTAGGGAGCATCCTGCCCGATGTGGGTTGCAGCAACGGAGGCCTGCGGCCTGGTGCCGAAAAGAGGAGGACCAGGAAACATCCCGGCCATCTAGGAGTGCTGCGCTGGTCCTGCGGCAGGGGCTGCAGGTGTGGAGAAGGCCAGAGACTTGCGGCGGGAGCAACTCTCCACCGCAGCATGGCTGCCGACGCCCAGCCCAGAGCTAGGAGGGGCCGACCGCGGCCGCCCGTGGCGCCTAACATAAATAACTGATTCACATCTACTTGTTCAAGACCTCTCATGATCTTAAAGACCTCTATCATATCCCCCCTCAGTCGTCTCTTCTCCAAGCTGAACAGCCCTAATCTCTTCAGCCTTTCCTCATATGGGAGCTGTTCCATCCCCTTTATCATTTTGGTTGCCCTTCTCTGTACCTTCTCCATCGCAACTACATCTTTTTTGAGATGCAGCAACCAGAGGTGCGGGCTCACCATGGAGCGATACAGAGGCATTATGACATTTTCTGTTTTATTAACCATTCCCTTCTTAATAATTCCTAACATTCTGTTTGCTTTATTGACTGCTGCAGCACACTGAACCAACGATTTTAAAGCATTATCCACTATGATGCCTAGATCTTTTTCCTGGGTGGTATATCCTAATATGGAACTTAACCGTGTAACTACAGCAAGGGTTATTTTTCCCTATATGCAACACCTTGCACTTGTCCACATTAAATTTCATCTGCCTTTTGGATGCCCAATCTTCCAGTCTTGCAAGGTACTCCTGTAATGTATCACAATCCGCTTGTGATTTAACTAATCTGAATAATTTTGTATTATCTGCAAATTTTTTGAAGTTAGGATTGTTGAACCAGTTTTCTGAGAAAAGGGCAAACCCCTGGTATCTTGATCTGCTGGATTCTGGATCTTTTACCTTTGTGACCATTTAACAGCTGAGGTTAGACTTTGTGGAGTTTTAGGAATTTTGAGATTTTTTGCAGAGACTGTTGGAGTTATCTGTTGTTGGAAGAACTATTTTTGGACAAGGGGATTTCCATTCTGCCAGCCCTTGTTTCATGCTGGAACTTGAAAGAGGTTATCCTACCTTCCAAAGGGAAGGAATTCTACAGATGGACACTGATTCAGTTGTGAGAACAACTAGGGGATTTATCATGGCTAAGCTCATCCATAAAACTGCACTCACCAAACAGAAACCTCAGATCAGCAAACAAAGGACTACTAAAGATTCCACCTGCTCGCTCTAAACAACACACCTCAACTCAAAAGAGAGCAATTTCACTAGGAAGCCCTAAACTCTGGAACACCCTCCCAACCGAACTCCGAACATAAGAAAACTTAAAAACTTTCAAAAAGGATCTAAAAACCTGGGGGGCGGATTTTCAGAGCCCTGCTCGCCTAAATCCGCCCAAATCCGGGCGGATTTAGGCGAGCAGGGCCCTGCGCGCCGGTGAGCCTATTTTACATAGGCCTACCGGCACGCGCAGAGCCCCGGGACTCGCGTAAGTCCCGGGGTTTTCGGAGGGGGGCGTGTCGGGGGTGGGACCGAGCGCAGCGGCGTTTTCGGGGCGTGTCGGCAGCGTTTTGGGGGCGGGTATGGGGGCGTGGCTACGGCCCGGGGCGGTCCGGGGGTGTGGCCGCGCCCTCCGTACCCACCCCCAGGTCGCGTCCCGGCGCGCAAGAGGCCCGCTGGCGCGCGGGGATTTACGCCTCCCCTCACCTTCCCCTCCCTTCACCTTCCCCTCCCTTCCCTTCCCCTCCCTAACCCACCCACCCAGCCCTGTCTAAGCCCCCCCCTTACCTTTGTAAGGGGGGGGAAGGTGAGGGGAGGGCAAAAGGAAGTTCCCTCCGAGGCCGCTCCGATTTCGGAGCGGCCTCGGAGGGAATGGGGGTAGGCTGCGCGGCTCGGCGCGCGCCGGCTATACAAAATCAATAGCCTTGCGCGCGCCGATCCAGGTTTTTAGCAGATACGCGCGGCTCCGCGCGTATCTACTAAAATCCAGCTTACTTTTGCTTGCGCCTGATGCGCCAGCAAAAGTAGGCCAATTCGCGCTATTTGAAAATCTACCCCTAAGTTTATAAAATGATAATATCTATGTTAACAACCATATGAATGAACCTTTTGAAAACTCTGTTAAACATCGAAACCTTGTAAACCGTTGTGATGGCGAAACCGAATGAAAGTATATAAAACTCGATGAATGAATAAATAAATAAATAAATAAAATGGACATCAAGGCTATTGCCTTTCTGATTATGATTTTCATGATGCTATTTTTTATTTTTTTGCCATACTGGCTTGGATTTTGATTTTCAAATTTTAAATGTTTCTTTCAACATCATTCTGCCACTCCTTGGTTATTTTTTTACCTGAATCCCCAGTGGACTTTCTTCCCATCTGAGAATACCACTGACCAGTGTCCAGAAAGAGTGAGTTGAGTGTGATTTTGATGACTATATGCATGACTGCACCAGGGGCCCAGAAGTTTAATCCTCCCCTCTACTGGATAAACACCATTGTCTCCAGGGGCTCTTGTGAAACATGTGTAACCCGTCGGGTGCACTGAAACAAGGGGGTTACACAGTTCCCCAAGCGGGTCCTCAAAGTTCCAGAACTCTTTCACTCTCAAATATATATCACAGAAGCCCTTGGGGCACTGGTGTTCATCCAGTGGTGGGGAGGTTTAACCTTTTGAGCTCCTGGTGCTATGATGGGCAACACAGCCTTGGTCCTCAACTCGCACCCCAACTCACTCAAACTGGTCAGTCTAGTCACAATGGCAAATGTCTTCTGGTAGGAAAGGCACACACGAATAGTGCACAGAGTCCCAAAGTACTGAAACTTTAAAATGATGGCAAAAATCATAACCAACAAGAGGAAAAATCATAATAGGAAAAACAATGATTTCTTTATCCATGCTGTCACATCTACTCTCATTTCTTTTTGTAACTGAACAAGTGTTCACGTCAAAAGACTCCTTTCCCCTGTATGGAATTAAACAAGAAAAGGAGATACTATTAATATGTATACAACTCTATAAACCAAAGCTAGATTGAAGGACTTTGGATCTATCTCCTTTTTGTTATCTCACGGCTTTGATAGATCAACTCCCTTATTGTTTTTTGGGAATTAAACAAGGGCTGTATGGCAAACCCCCTCAGTCTCCAAAAATAGATAACTCCAAAAACTCTCAACACAGCAACAAATACTCAGGTCTTCACCTCTGCTGTTATCTGGATGAAAAGGCACCCCCTCCCCAAGATCTCACTTCTTCAAGAGGGTGTGTGGGGGTGTATGTCCCTCTCTCATTAATTGGTCCAAAGTCCAACAATATAAAAAACTCTTCACTTCTCCAATTCTCTCTATAATCATCCAGTCTTCTTCACACTCTCCAAAATCCTCAAAAATACTCCAGAAATATCCCAGCTCTTATCTCTTGCTGTTAACTGTGACATAGGTGATAATCCAGTCCAGAGGAGGAGGAGATGCAAGTGGATTGTTCACCAGGAGAGATGAATGAAAAGCTGATGGAGATAGAAGAGACAGTTCAAGTAGCTGCCATACATCAAAATGGGGGAGTTAATTTAATCCAGCACGTCGCCAGTGAATGGCATCATTTCAAAAAGAAAAAACAAGACAGAAGACCTGTGAAGAAGACCTCAGAGACTTGGGCTTCAGGCCTGTGCCTCACCCTGGGCTGAGGCCCAGGTGTTGGGAAGCAGCTTCTGGGCTGGGCCCCAGTGTCAGGTGTGGGCCTGGGCTGAAGCCCAAGCCTCTGAGGGCATCGGGACTCTGCATTGGGTCTGGGCCTGGGCCCTGGCTTAGGCCAAGGCCAAGGCATCAAGACCCATCCTCTGGGTTGGGCTCTGACATCAGGTCTGGGTCTGGGTCAAGGCCAAGGTCTAGGCATTGGGACATGGTCTCTGGACCGGGACCTGGCAACAGGCCTGGGCCTAGGACCCGGCATCTGGACTGGGCCATAAAGCCTGGGCCTTGTGTAAGGCCTAGGCAGAGATCTTGGCAACCTAACTTGGCCTAGGCTAATCCATGGCTTTGGCTCCTGCCTGGGTCTAGGCCTTGGTGTTGGATCCCCCCAGGCTGGGTAAGTGGGGGCTAGGGAGAATCCTGGCTCTGGAATTTTTTTGGGTGGGAGAAATGAGTGGTCGGGATGGGAGATCTCTGGAGGCCCTATCTCTTTTTTTCATTTTTTAAATGTTTATTTCATTTTTTTTTAGCAAAATAAACATTAAACAAATTAAATTCTTGGGGAAGCCCCTTGCAAAATATTAAATTGAATTTTTACTTCTTCCCATCCCTATAAGCTAATCGTTTTAAGCACCTGTATTAGCAAAGGGAAGTGATGACTGAGATCTGACTATAGATAGGATGAATCACCTGGATTCCTCAACAAGGATATAAAAGTTAGATAAGACTAAAGACTTCTTAGTCACCAAGAGAGAGGAGGCCAACAGCAAACTAAAGTCTGGTCAAGACAGGCTGCAAAGAAGAGAGAACAATGGTAAAGACTGTTTTATTGTTGTTCCTTTTTAACTGAGTTAAAAACTGTGATATTTGTTGTGCCTATGCTGAGCTGGTGAACTCACCTGAAGTCTAATGAAGACAACAAGGAAGCCAGAGTATGGCTAAGCATTTGACATTGAAATAGAATCAAGGCAGACACTATCATTTCTGGATACCACACTTTACTAAAAAGGGATTGCTGGAGCAAGTCATCTCTGAGTGGAGACAACAGGGAACTAAGAAAATGGCTTATCCCTAGGTGTTATGATGCCACTTGAGCAGCCTCTCATCTTCCACGCTGGTCGGGCCGGCGCCTGACTGCCTTCGCCACCATCCCAGCCAGATGCTCACTGCAAATCTCTTCCCCCACGGCTTATGATGCCCTGGACCATCGCTGCCGCTCCTATGTGGCCCGACGGTGATGTATGCAGCAGGAGGGGCCGCCGCTGTTTCTTCACAGCATGGAAGCTGCTGCCGGAACGCCTCTTCTCGCGGCAAGGAGCCACCATCTTCACTGCTGCCTGAGCGGTAGGGAAGCCGCTGTCTTTCCATCCTCTCACGGCAGGAATGCCGCCGACGCCGACATCCTCTCTCTCCTGCATTGGGCTCCTCTAGGCGCATGCATGCACCTGTTCTCAATATTTGGGCCAGTGGTAGAACTTCATGGTTGTCCATGCTTCTTCTGTCGGGTCAAGGTCCTCCGTGGTCTCCTTGTGTTTAGATGGCTTTTCGTTGGATGTTCCTGAGGTTAAGAACATAAGAATATAAGAACATGCTATACTGGGTCAGACCAAGGGTCCATCAAGCCTAGCATCCTGTTTCCAACAGTGGCCAATCCAGGCCATAAGAACCTGGCAAGTACCCAAAAACTAAGTCTATTCCATGTTACTGTTACCAGTAATAGCAGTGGCTATTTTCTAAGTCAACTTAATTAAGAGCAGGTAATGGACTTCTCCTCCAAGAATTTATCCAATCCTTTTTTAAACACAGCTATACTAACTGCACTAACCACATCTTCTGGCAACAAATTCCAGAGTTTAATTGTGCATTGATTGAAAAAGAACTTTCTCCGATTAGTTTTAAATGTGCCACATGCTAACTTCATGGAGTGCCCCTAGACTTTCTATTATCTGAAAGAGTAAATAACTGATTCACATCTACCTGTTCTAGACCTCTCATGATTTTAAAAACCTCTATCATATCCCCCCTCAGCCGTCTCTTCTCCAAGCTGAAAGGTCCTAACCTCTTTAGTCTTTCCTCTTAGGGGAGCTGTTCCATTCCCCTTATCATTTTGTTCACCCTTCTCTGTACCTTCTATATCACAACTATATCTTTTTTGAGATGCGGTGACCAGAATTGTACACAGTATTCAAGGTGCGGTCTCACCATGGAGCGATACAGAGGCGTTATGACATTTTCCGTTTTATTCACCATTCCCTTTCTAATAATTCCCAACATTCTGTTTGATTTTTTGACTGCCGCAGCACACTGAACTGATGATTTCAATGTGTTATCCACTATGACGTCTAGATCTCTTTCTTGGGTGGTAGCACCTAATATGGAACCTAACATTGTGTAACTATAGCATGGGTTATTTTTCCCTATATGCATCACCTTGCACTTATCCACATTAAATTTAATCTGCCATTTTGATGCCCAATTTTCCAGTCTCACAAGGTCTTCCTGCAATTTATCACAATCTTCTTGTGATTTAAGTACTCTGAACAATTTTGTATCATTTGCAAATTTGACTACCTCACTCATCGTATTTCTTTTCAAATCATTTATAAATATATTGAAAAGTAAGGGTCCCAATACAGATCCCTGAGGCACTCTACTGCCCACTCCCTTCCACTGAGAACATTGTTCATTTAATCCTACTCTGTTTCCTGTCTTTTAGCCAGTTTGTAATCCATGCAAGGACATCACCACCTATCCCATGACTTTTTACTTTTCCTAGAAGCCTCTCATGAGGAACTTTGTCAAACGCCTTCTGAAAATTCAAGTACACTACATCTACCGGTACACCTTTATCCACATGTTTATTAACTCCTTCAAAAAAGTGAAGCAGGTTTGTGAGGCAAGACTTGCCTTGGGTAAAGCCATGCTGTTCCATTAAACCATGTCTTTCTATATGTTCTGTGATTTTGATGTTTAGAATACTTTCCACTATTTTTCCTGGCACTGAAGTCAAGGTTAACCGGTCTGTGGTTTCCCGGATCGCCCTTGGAGCCCTTTTTAAATATTGGGGTTACATTAGCTATCCTCCAGTCTTCAGGTACACTGGATGATTTTAATGATACTTTACACATTTTTACTAATAGATCTGAAATTTCATTTTTGAGTTCCTTCCGAACTCTGGGGTGTATACCATCCGGTCCAGGTGATTTACTACTCTTCAGTTTGTCAATCAGGCCTACCACATCTTCTAGGTTCACTGTGATTTGGTTCAGTCTATCTGAATCATTACCCATAAAAACCTTCTTCAGTACAGGTACCTCCCCACCATCCTCTTCAGTAATCACCGAAGCAAAGAAATCATTTAATCTTTCCATGATGGCCTTATCTTCTCTAAGTGCCCCTTTAACCCCTCAATCATCTAACGGTCCAATTGACTCCCTCAGAGGATTTCTGCTTCGGATATATTTAAAAATGTTTTCACTGTGAGTTTTTGCCTCTACGGCCAACTTCTTTTCAAATTCTCTCTTAGCCTGTCTTATCAATGTCTTACATTTAACTTGCCAATGCTTATGCATTATCCTATTTTCTTCTGTTGGATCCTTCTTCCAATTTTTGAATGAAGATCTTTTGGCTAAAATAGCTTCTTTCACCTCCCCTTTTAACCATGCCGGTAATCGTTTTGCCTTCTTTCCAACTTTTTTAATGTGTGGAATACATCTGGATTGTGCTTCTAGGATGGTATTTTTTAACAATGACCACGCCTCTTGCACACTTTTTACCTTTGTAGCTGCTCCTTTCAGTTTTTTTCTAACAATTTTTCTCATTTTATCAAAGTTTCCCTTTTGAAAGTTTAGCACAAGAGCCATGGATTTGCTTACTGTCCCCCTTCCAGTCATTAATTCAAATTTGATCATATTATGATCACTATTGCCAAGCGGCCCCACAACTATTACCACTCTCACCAAATCCTGCGCTCCACTGAGAATTAGATCTAAAATTCCTCCTTCTCTTGTCGGTTCCTGAACCAATTGCTCCATAAAAATGTAATTTATTCCATCCAGGAACTTTATATCTCTAGCATGTACTGATGGTACTTTTACCCAATCAGTATTGGGTAATTGAAGTCTCCAATTATTACCGCACTACCAATTTGTTTAGCTTCCCTAATTTCTCTTAGCATTTCACTGTCAGTCTCACCATCTTGACCAGGTGGATGGCAGTATACTATCACTATAGTCTTCCCCGACACATAAGGGATTTCTACCCATAAAGATTCAATTGTGCATTTAGTAGAGATGTGAATCGTTTTTTGACGATTTAAAATATCATCCGATATTTTTTAAATCGTCAAAAATCGTTAAAGAGTGCGATACAATAGAAATTCCTCCGATTTATCGTGAAAAATCGTTAATGGGGTTTGTGTCCACTAACGGGAGTTATTTGGGGGGAGGGTGGGAAAACCGAAAACAACCCCTAAATCCACCCTGACCTTTTAAAACTAATACCTTACCTTCCCCCACCCTCCCAAACCTCCCCAAAACGTTTTAAAATCACCTGGTGGTCCAGTGGAAGCCCCGGGACCGATCGCCCGCTCTCGGGCCTTCGGCTGCCACTAATAAAAATGGCGCCAATGGCCCGATAAAAAAAAATCCACCCGACCCTTTAAAACTGACCCCTTAGCCTCCCCCACCCTCCTGACCCCCCCCAAAACATTTTAAAATTACCTGGTGGTCCAGTGAGGGTGCCAGGAGTGATCTCCCGCTCTCGGGCCGTCGGCTGCCACTAACAAAAATGGCGCCAATGGCCCTTTGCCCTTACCATGTGACAGGGTATCCGTGCCATTGGCCAGCCCCTGTCACATGGTAGGAGCACTGGATGGCCGGCACCAAGCCAAGGGTGGATGAAGACACACTAAAGATACTGGGCAAGATGAGTAGGAGAAGGCGAGGCTGGATGAGGTGGGCTGGATAAGGAAAGCTGGAGAAGACAAGGCTGGACAAGGCAAGGCTAGAAGGCATGGCTAGAAACAAGGCACAGGAACCAGGAATACAGGACGACAAGAATCAGGAACACAGACAGGAATCAGGAACGAAAACTCAGGAGCAACATGCACTACTTCAGGAGTAGAAGACCTGTTGTTGAGATGAGGAACTGCTGAAAGGCCTTAGCTTATATAGGCCAGGAGGCTGACGTTATCTGGAGGCACTACTCAGGATTTCCTGCCACAGTGCGAATATTATGTGTGCACATGTGCATGTGCCCTCACCTAAGCGGCATGGCTGGAATGGTGATGTCAGCGATGGTCGGTGGCATTCCACAATAGCCACCACAAGGAGAGGCCTCTGGAAGCATCAGGCAGTGGCACAGGTGAGTGTGGTGGCTTTCAGGACTGTCCTGTGAGCCACCAAATATAACAATCAGGAGAGATGAATGAGGAGTTGATGGGGACAGAAGAGATTGGTAAAGCTGGGAGCATCAGGAGGACTGAAAGAGAAAGCGAGGTCAGTGTTCTCTCTCCTATCCATTTTAGGCAACTGTGTTGGCAGTGAAAAGTGGTGACTGAGATCTGACTATAGGTAAGGTGAGTCAAAGTGGATTCCTCATCAAGGATATAAAAGCCAGATAAAACTAAAGACTTCCCAGAGGTCAATGTTCAAAAGCCATTTAGACATGTTATCCATATAAATGGCAAGTTTTGCCATGTTCAGCCACTTATCCAGCTAAATTATAGCCAGAAAAGTCATTATATAGCTATAATTTATCCGGATATAAAAGAGGTGTACGAGGGTTGTTCCGGGGAGGGTTTTAGTTATCAGCTAACATAGCCAAATTTCAGATACATCTGGCTATCTGGGAGATGCATCATTCTGCGATAGGGCTCTAACATGTATTAGACAGTGTATATCGCGCAATGCAGCGATATACTCGATAATTTGCATGGCCCTGGCCAGATTCCCTCCCCTATTAGAATGAGCTGCTTTGCATGTGATTTGCATGCATGAATTTTGCAAATCTATGCACAACAGCTCAATAATAGGCAATTTGAAGCTAATAACTTATAACGGGTCCTAAGGCTCTTGCAATAAATTTAAAGAGCCATGGAAAAAAAAAAAAACCTTCCAATGCCATAAAGCCAAACCTTGAGTGGGTTCAACATTTGGGGGCAAGGTCCAGTTACCAGACCTAGGCTACGTGACCTAGGTCTGGTTCCTAGACCTTGTCCCTTTCATGTGATAGGGCAAGGTCAGGTTGGTGCCATTTTGAAAAATGGTGCCAACTGGGCCTGGGGTTAGGGAGCAGGGGATCCATTTTAACATTTTGAGGTTTGGGGGAGCGGGAGGGGATTCAGGGGGGCTTTGGGTGGGTGGGAGGGAGGGTAGGGTGTCACTTAACACCAATGTCTTTTGTACATTTGGGGGTTGGGAAGGGGAGGTATTAGGGGTTCCCTATACCCCAGCAATTTCATTTGGCCATTGGGGGAGTGGCCAGTGCCTGTACTTATTTCTAAGGAAAAGGAGGGTGGGGACATATGTTTTTAAAATTCGGACAGGATTGGGGGGCTGTCGTCGCATGACAATGTTCACATTATTAAATTTTGGTGGTTGGGGCCACCTTGAGTGGCGGCCTTTGGGTAAGACCCCGCTCCAGTTTTTCTTTTTTTACTGCCTTTCTTTTTTTGCATTGGCCCTTTAAGGCAATGGCAGTCCCATGATGTTGGTCCCACAATTGTGCTTAAAGAGCCAATGCCTTGTTTTGCCCCGCGGTGTTTGGTTGAAAGACAAAACAATGCCGCAATTTCAGAGAAGGCCTAAAGTTATCCAGCCTTGCATGGCCAGATAACTAGCTACTTAGCAAACTATCTTCAAAAGATATCTGGTTAAGTGGCCATCCTTTTCATGCACCTGACAGGCCCTCAGATGGTTTTATTTTTTTTAAAGGATGGCCACCTAACTATATCTTTTGAAGATAACTTTAGCCGGATAACTTTATGCTTAACTAGCCATATTCAAACACTGGACAGTTAGGGTTAAAGTTATCTGGCTATGTGTAAGCAGATAACTTTAGGTTGGAACATTCAGCAGGATATTTATCCCACTGTATATATGGGACAAGTTATCTGACTAACTTCTCTACTTCCCAGCTTGCCTGTCAGTCACCAAGAGGGAGGAGGCCAATAGGCAGTCTGAAGTCTAATTAAGACAGGCTGCAAAGAATCCAGAACTCTGGTATAGACTAGTATTTTATTTTTGCTCCTTTTTCAAAGTGAATTAAAAACTTTGATATTTGTTGTTCCTATGCTGAGCTGGTAAACCCACTTGAAACCTAATTAAGAATCTGCAAAGAAGCCAGAGCACTGGTAAAGATCGCATTATTTTGTTCTCTTTTAAACGGAGTTAAAAACTGTGATATTTATTCTGCCTGCTGGTGAACTCACCTGAAGTCTGATGAAGACAGGTTATAAGGAAACCAGGATACTGGCTAAACATTTGGACATTAAAATTGAATCGAGGCAGAGACACTATCTTTCCTAGACACCACACTTTACCGAGGAGTGATTACTCAAGCAAATCATCTCTGAGTGGAGCCAACGGTGCTCAGGAAGTCAAGCTTAACTCCCGGTCTACAAGGACAGCGGTGGTCAACCGTCCCCGTGACAATATGTATGAGAGATTTGCATGCCCTGCCTCTATTGCATACAAATATATCTCATGCATATTCAATATGGCCATCCTGAAAACCAGGCCTGTTTGTGGCTCTTGAGGACTAGAGTTAGCCTCCTTGCACTACAGCATCAATTTTGGTTGATCCAATAAGTGGTAGTGGAACCTAAAAGGATAACTTTTTGGTTGGAGCCAGACCTTTCCCGAGTTGCATTTCTCACATATAGGGGCTTTAGACACTGGAAAAAACGATCAAAAACAGGATCTAAGTGCCTGGGGAAAGGTTTGAATCAGACCCCCAGATGCATTGGTAGAATCCTAAAATGCTTTCTAAAATACATTACAGACTGGCCACACATAATCAGACAGAAGGGACTTGAATGTGCTCTATCTAAGCACTTATTGTGTACGATCTTTTGACGATATTGCAGCTGAGGAGTTGAAGTCATGTGCTGAATTTAGATCTATAAACATGAAACAGAGTGCCAACCTGGCAGCAGTCCACTAATTCAAACAGAAAACAGGGCTATTTCAAACAGAGGCCTCAACAAGAAACTTACCTTCCACCTGATGTAATAGAACTTCTTGTCTAAACCAGTGCACATTTTACAGAAAACATTTTTCAACAGTTACAAAATAGGTTACGATATTGGAATGAAAGTATCAAGAGTATTAAAAGAAAAATAAATTAGCATAGTGAAATACAGTTGTCAGAAAACCAAAAATGGAAGATATTCTGAAGGATACCTTTTGTGTTCATCTGTACTTGGATGAGGACCTTCTTCATGCTCACAAGAAGCAACTTTGAAACGCACAATTTATTGATCCTGGTGAAGCAGATGCAGTCAGTTACTTGCAAACTTTAAAGTAAAAATAGACAATAGCATGCTTTGAAAAGGTGGAGAGTTATTTCTGTGCTCAAGAAAAGACCTTTTCAAAACTTCAAGATGTTTTAAATTGTAGATGTGTAGTTCATCATCTCTTTAGCAAACAGTCTTTAAGGAAGATGGCAAATGATACATATTTTGGAGGCATGTAAGATAATTCACTATTGTCCTGTGAAGGATGAAGTGTCTGTCTGCACTCAGCGTTAAAAAAAGCTCAGTCATTGTTTTTTGGGGGTTTTTTTTGTTGATTTTTCTAAATAAACCGATGAGATTTCAAACAGTTCTATTCACAGTGTAGAGGGATTTTTTGAATTCATTTTAAAGCTGTATTAGTTGCTATTTGGCTACACATGTTTTCATCAGATAGTTAAATCTTTTTCCTTTCTAATGAAAAAAAAACAAAACCCAGCAGTCCTGTGGTACACTGGTGAGTACTGTGATACACTGGTGAGTAAGTACTGCCACCTTACCGCCTCCAGATGTACTGACATTCAAATCACTGCTGATTAGTATGGGCAACAGAAAAAAAAAGTTGGCATCAAGTCATATCCTCCATCTTAGTCCCAGCTGGTACCAAGCTCTTGAGAAACAAAGCGACTTCAGACTGTGATATCATATATTCATGACCAAGAAGAAATATAAAAACCAGCATGTTTAAATTCCTGACAACCATAGAAGAATAGCACATTGGCATGTTGGATTTTTCCAGCCAGCCTCTGTTGACCTATAAACCTTTGTGACTGGAACAAATGCAAATGGAGCGGACTTGCCTAACAAACTACTGAGGGGTATTCAAACTGAATTGTGTCTAACAGGCTAACAATAACCCACTGTCCCACCCATGCAAAACACACAGTCTGGGAAAAAACAGCAGAAGAAAAGCACTCAACTAAGACAAAAAAAAAAAAAAAAAAATGCAGACGTCAGGGAGTAACCATCTTTCTTTCGGTTATGTTTCTTTATCTGAAATGGCACATGAAAACGAAAAGCGTGTGGACAAACAAATACAAATATTTTGCCATGATGAATTAATTTAAAAAAGACACTATTGATTGGAAGCAGGTAAGAAAAAAAAAAAAGAACTAATTATCAGTAGCCAAACACTGCAGCAAGTTTTTTCAAATTTACTCAGACAATAATGTTATAACTGATCACAAAACTATATAAATCAAGCTAAATAGATGGTATATTTGTACAGAATATTCTACATGCACAACTGAAAGACTTTACAAACATTTATATTGTAGAAGCTAATTTACCAAAGGAAAAATTATATTAATGAATCTCCACAGATTAAAGCACCTGAAAAGAATATGTATCAGTTGAAGGACAGCCTGTGCAGGAGACTGGGTGGAAACAGAAATTATCTAACCTTTTTATACAAATTTGCAAATTCCAGAAAGATGAAAGGGCTATTTATTATGCAGAAAGAATTTTAAATTGTGTCAAGAGCTCATATTGCATGGATTTGACCTCAGCACTTTAAAATCTATTTTTAATATAAATGACATCCAGAACAAGCCATTTCACCTATTAAAATTCCATTGTGAGCTTACTGCAGAAGAATAAAATGCCAGACATCTATGGCATATAGAACATATCAAGGCCCTATGTCTTTTATCAAAGATATATAACATTTATAGCAGAGATACATGTGTTGAATCTTTGGAGCGTAATCTCACTTTGCACAGAAATTGTAGTGTGTAGTGCACTTCTTCAGTACTTGCTATTGAGAGGTCACCAGGGAGAGAATAGAGGAAGAATACATGGGAATCAGGGTTTAAAATCTTTACCACAACATCTAAATGTTTTTATTATTGAATCACATGCTACAGTGGCTCCTCTTTATAAGAAATGGGCCAGGAGCCAAGAAGTAATATAGCTGGGGGATTGTTACAGTAAAATATGACAGAATAAATACCGTTAAGATTCACTTTAGAAGACACAACTTCAGTTGGTTAGAGCCGATTTGTTTATAAAAGGAGGAGTGAGAATATGTCCATTTCAAAATACTGTGGTTCGAAAACATTATTAGAATAAGAATTTGCTTTGTGGTGTACTACCCTTCAAATTATTGTTAAAGTTTTCTATCTGGCTCTTAAAAATGCATAGAGAAAATCATAACTATTACATTTCTGAGTGAAACATTTTACCATAACTTATCTCCATTCATTTTTATTTGCATATAATCTGTTAAAATTAGAGTAATTTAGTTTGTTGATTTTGCCTGTTTTAGGCAAAGAATATTTGACAGTATTGCAGAACCAGGTGCCAAAGGAAACATATATATGGAAAAATAAAATCCCTTTCATGTGTTCTCTTTTCTTGTCCTGCAGTTTTCTAGTTCAGCAGATTTTAGGCTGCTTGCCATGACAAAGTGAGAGTTTCGAGTGCGAGCTTGCATGGCTAGGAACATGAAATAATCAAATGAAAACTAGGATTAGGAAGTGTTGGGTAAGGATCCATATGAAGAATGTAATGCAGTGGGAGAAAGTAGTTCATTCCCTGTACTCTAAACTAATCCAGTACCTTACTAATAGCCATAGTAATTGAAGGTCTTACAAAGGTGCATTTGTATTTTATTTATTCAATTTTCTTTTCACAGCATTGAAAATAGTTGAAAAGAAAACACTGCATGTTTTAATTTAAAGGTGGAATATAAACCAAATAAATTAAATTGAATGCAGTATTATAAATTTATGTTTTTTTGTTTTTTTTTTTGGTGGGGGGGGGGGGGGTTGTTGCTATTCTGTCTCCATCATGTGTTTTCTATGTGTAACTTAAACAGATTGCTTAACTTGGTCTTTACTAGTAGACAGGGGAGGCTGCTTCTTCAACTTTAAACTTTATTAACAGGCAAAACAAATAAAGTTTTACTGTGCATCAATTGGAGATAACAGGCATAGAGCAGTCTGGGCTACAGAAAAAGATAGGCAACATGAGGATTATTCTGTAGGACTGGCTAGATTAGCTGCTGAATCACACAGGATGGAGAGAGCTGGCCAGAGCTGACTGAAAACAAATGTGGAAAAACACACAGGAACCTCTGCATCAAGTCAGAGGTTAACCCTTTAGCACTGAATACTAGGGATGTAAATTCATTTAAAATGCATAGGTAAAATATACCGAATAAATCCATTTTTGTTTCATTTGTGGAAACAAAAAACAAATAGAGGGTGTCCACAAATTTAAAGAAAAATGTGTCTCATTCAAGTCTATGGCTGTGCTTATCAAAGAACAGGTGACCAGCTGGGTCTAAATGGTAACTATAGTAACCAACTCTTGCTTGTATGACATCACAGCCTCCTGGTTGCCAAGGCAGGACAAGCTGGCAAGGAGACCAGATGGAGGACAAATCAGGAGGAATCAACTGTTTAACTAGCCTATAGCTGCCATTTGGCTCAAGTAACACTGACACCCTCCTACTAAAAGGTTTGGGCATGTGCATGAAACTCTGTACTTGCTCTCTGGCAGTTGGCAGAGAAGTATCTCTTTGCAGAAGTTCTCTCAGAGTTGAAAATCAGCTTTAAAATAGTAGGCTTTGGCACTGGTAAAAGGCTTTTTCTGATCTTCTCTGCTGCAGTGGTCTCTCACTTACTGTGTCAGAAACAAAGAGGCAATGGCACTGCCTGATGTGATCACTGGTGGTAGGGTAGAAGTAAAGCAGTTTTTTCTAGTTTGGACCTTTAAATCTTCAGCAGAGGCGCGTGCGCGCGCCTAGAACAGGAAGTAGCTGGGGGCAGCGCCGGCGGCATCCTGCAGGCTGGAAGCCCCACACAGGTGTTGGCAGTGGCTGAGGCCCTACGGCCTCGGGGAATGGCCCGGGACGAGGAACTGGCCTGGGGGTAAGTATAACAGTACCCCCCCTCTTAAGCCCCCTCCCAGGAGGTTTTGGCTTCTTGGGATGAGAAGCATGGAATTGCCGAAGTAGACTCTTATCTAGGATGTTACTGGCGGGTTCCCATAAACCTCCCCAAGCGAGAAGATATTCCCACCTCCGGCCTCACTTCCTTACGTCTAGTACATCTCGAACTTGGTAGGTGAGGCTACAGGTTGTGGTTATGAATATAAGAACAAGCCATACTGGGTCAGACCAAGGGTCCATCAAACCCAGCATCCTGTTTCCAACAGTGACCAATCCAGGCCATAAGGACCTGGCAAGTACCCAAAAACTAAGTCTATTCCATGTTACTGTTGCTAGTAATAGCGGTGGCTATTTTCTTAGTCAACTTAATTAATAGCAGATAATGGACTTCTCCAAGAACTTATCCAATCCTTTTTTAAACACAGCTATACTAACTGCACTAACCACATCCTCTGGCAACAAATTCCAGAGTTTAATTGTGCGTTGAGTGAAAAAGAACTTTCTCTGATTAGTTTTAAATGTGCCACATGCTAACTTCATGGAGTGCCCCCTAGTCTTTCTATTATCTGAAAGAGTAAATATCCGATTCACATCTACCTGTTCTAGACCTCTCATGATTTTAACCACCTCTATCATATCCCCCCTCAGCCGTCTCTTCTCCAAGCTGAAAAGTCCTAACCTCTTTGGTCTTTCCTCATAGGGGAGTTGTTCCATTCCCCTTATCATTTTGGTCACTCTTCTCTGTACCTTCTCCATCGCAACTATATCTTTTTTGAGATGCGGTGACCAGAATTATACACAGAATTCAAGGTGCGGTCTCACCATGGAGCTATAGAGAGACATTATGACGTTTTCCGTTTTATTCATCATTCCCTTTCTAATAATTCTCAACATTCTGTTTGCTTTTTTGATTGCCGCAGCACACTGAACCAACGATTTCAATGTGTTATCCACTATGACGCCTAGATCTCTTACTTGGGTGGTAGCACCTAATATGGAACCTAACATTGTGTAACTATAGCATGGGTTATTTTTCCCCAATATGCATCACCTTGCACTTATTCACATTAAATTTCATCTTCCATTTCGATGACCAATTCTCCAGTCTCACAAGGTCTTCCAGCAATTTATCACAATCTGCTTGTGATTTAACTACTTTGAATAATTTTGTATCATCTGCAAATTTGATAACCTCACTCGTCGTGTTTTTTTCCAGATCATTTATAAATATATTGAAAAGTAAGGGTCCCAATACAGATCCCTGAGGCACTCCACTGCCCACTCCCTTCCACTGAGAAAATTGTCCATTTAATCCTACTCTCTGTTTCCTGTCTTTTAGCCAGTTTGTAATCCACAAAAAGACATCGCCACCTATCCCATGACTTTTTACTTTTCCTAGAAGCCTCTCATGAGGAACTTTGTCAAACGCCTTCTGAAAATCCAAGTACACTACATCTACCTGTTCACCTTTATCCACATGTTTATTAACTCCTTCAAAAAAGTGAAGCAGATTTTTGAGGCAAGACTTGCCTTGGGTAAAGCCATGCTGACTTTGTTCCATTAAACCATGTCTTTCTATATGTTCTGTGATTTTGATGTTTAGAACACTTTCCACTATTTTGCCTGGCACTGAAGTGAGGCTAACTGGTCTGTAGTTTCCCGGATTGCCCCTGGAGCCAATTTTAAATATTGGGGTTACATTAACTATCCTCCAGTCTTCAGGTACAATGGATGATTTTAATGATAGGTTACAAATTTTTACTAATAGGTCTGAAATTTCATTTTTGAGTTCCTTCAGAACTCTGGGATGTATACCATCTGGTCCCGGTGATTTACTTCTCTTCAGTTTGTCAATCAGGCCTACCACATTGTTGCGCTTCGAGGTGGACCCTTGTCCTGGAGCAGTGTAGAATGGCTCCCTGGTAGGGACCAGGAAGCATCTGCCCCCAGGGCACGGAGCACAGGAGGAGCCAGAGGCTAGGAAGAGCTTCATCACTGGAAGCCCGCGGTCCCCCCGGGTGAAGCCGTAGGGACCCGAGCTTCTTGGACTTAGGTGGGCCTCGCAGGGTCTCCCGGAGAGGTAGTAGAGAGGCGTGTCCAGGAGCAGCAAGGGAGCGCGGTTGGTCACTAGGCTGTAGGCCTGGAGAATCAGGGAAGGCCAGTACAGCATAGGCGATGAGAAGGCAAGGGATAAAGCCAGAATCAAGAGAAGTGATTAATGGCAGCCGGGGTCAGGTTCTGAGGATTAGTCCGAGAGTAGTCAGCGAAGCAGTGGTCAGGTTTCAGAGGTCAGACGAGGTCACAAAGGCAGGCAGAGGTCAACATCCAGGCAACAAGCAGAATGGTCAATGGAGCAGGCAGAGGTCAGTACCAGAGAGTCAGTCCGAAGGTACTACCTGGGGAGAAAGGACAGACAGACACTGGAACAGAAGAATGCTGGAACAGGAGGACGCTGGACAAGGCTGGAACAGTAGGATACTGGAACAAGACTGGAACAAGACTGTGAACGCGGAGGCAAACTAGTACACATACAATGCCGACCCGATTGCCAAGGCAAGGAAGTGCAGGCAGGATCTTCCTTATGTAGTACATTCAATCAGGATGCGCCGCGGAACTAGGATCCGCCACTGGCCCTAGAAGAGGCCAGGCAGTCCACGCATAGGGGCGTGGCCGACACCACTGAGGACGCCAAACTCCGGTGTAAGGCCTGGTGCGCAGTGGAAGGACCGGTGACTGCCGCCGACACGTGGAGGAGCTCACGGCTGCCACTGGGGAGGCTGACCCGCGACCTGCAGAGGAGCTAGTGAGGTGATCAGGCCCGTGCACGGGCTGAGTGCGGATGGGACACGCAACACACATCTTCTAGGTTCACCGTGATTTGGTTCAGTCCATCTGAATCATTACCCATGAAAACCTTCTCCGGTATGGGTACCTCCCCAACATCCTCTTCGGTAAACACCGAAGCAAAGAAATCATTTAATCTTTAAGCGATGGCCTTATCTTCTCTAAGTGCCCCTTTAACCCCTCGATCATCTAATGGTCCAACTGACTACCTCACAGGCTTTCTGCTTTGGGTATATTTAAAAAAGTTTTTACTGTGAGTTTTTGCCTCTACGGCCAACTTCTTTTCAAATTCTCTCTTATTCTGTCTTATCAATGTCTTACATTTAACTTGGCAATGCTTTTGCATTATCCTATTTTCTTCTGTTGGATCCTTCATCCAATTTTTGAATGAAGATCTTTTGGCTAAAATAGCTTCTTTCACCTCCCCTTTTAACCATGCCGGTAATCATTTTGCCTTCTTTTCACCTTTCTTAATGTGTGGAATACATCTGGACTGTGCTTCTAGGATGGTATTTTTTAACAATGACCGTGCCTCTTGCACACCTTTTACCTTTGTAGCTGCTCCTTTCAGTTTTTTTCTATTTTTCTCATTTTCTCAAAGTTTCCCTTTTGAAAGTTTAACACGAGAGCCGTGGATTTGCTTACTGTCTCCCTTCCAGTCATTAATTCAAATTTGATCATATTATGATCACTATTGCCAAGCGGCCCCACCACCGCTACCTCTCTCACCAAATCCTGTGCTCCACTGAGAATTAGATCTTAAAATTGCTCCCTCTCTTGTTGGTTCCTGAACCTATTGCTCCATAAAAATGTCATTTATTCCATCCAGGAACTTTATATCTCTAGCATGTCCCGATGATACAATTGCCGTTAATATTGGGGTAATTGAAATCTCCCATTATTACCGCACTACCAATTTGGTTAGCTTCCCTAATTTCTCTTAGCATTTGACTGTCCGTCCCTCCATCTTGGCCAGGTGGACGGTAATATACTCCTATCACTATAGTCTTCCCCGACACACAAGGGATTTCTACCCATAAAGATTCAATTGTGCATTTAGTCTCATGCAGGATGTTTATCCTGTTGGACTCTATGCCATCCCACCTCCCAGGTGCTCCTCTCTGTCACTGCGATATAATTTGTACCCCGGTATAGCACTGTCCCATTGGTTGTCCTCCTTCCACCATGTCTCTGAGATGCCAATTAAGTCTATGTCATCATTCACTGCTATACATTCTAATTCTCTCATCTTCTTAGACTTCTGGCATTAACATACAAACATTTCAAAGTGTGTTTTTTTATTTGCATTTTCATTCTGATTTTTAATTGATAGGGATAAGTTAGAATTTTTTTTAGCTCAGATGAGTTTTTAGTTACAGGCACTTGGACTACTTTTCTTATTATTGGAACCTCACTGTCGGGATACCCTAATTCTAATGCATCATTAGTATCCTTTGAAGATACCTCTCTCCGAACCATGCTCTGCTGAACGACTGTCGGCTTTCCCCTTTGTTCTAGTTTAAAAGCTACTCTATCTCCTTTTTAAAGGTTATCGCCAGCAGTCTGGTTCCACCCTGGTTAAGGTGGAGCCCATCCCTTCGGAAGAGACTCCCCCTTCCCCAGTAGAGGGGCCAGGAGAGTACCAAGGGTTTTTGGAGTGATATGAGAAAGGAGTTATGTATCCGGAAAGAAGGGGGCTGGCGAAGCTGGTGACAGGTCCCAAGCGCCGAAAGACTGGAAATGGCTAGAAGCATTGATGGAAATTTAAGGCGGATATGTTGAGTGCTGAGCCAGACCTTCTCTCCTGGCCTGAATTGAGGTGCCAGTCTTCGGTGGGTGTCAGTCACCTCCTTGGCTTTGTGGCCAGCTTCCTGTAGAAGCCGTTGGGTCTCATTCCAAAGATGGTGTAGCTGCTGGGCTTTTAGCTGAGCTGCCGGGGATGGTACCATCAACGGTACTGGCAGTGGCCATATACCAGGAGAAAAGGAGATGTCTTAGTGGCTGATGAGACATGAGAATTCAAGGCGAATTCCGCCCAAGGCAAAATAGATGCCCAATCGTTTTGTCGGGCATTGATGTAGCTACACAGGAACTGTTTAAGGGTCTGTTGGGTCCTTTCTGCCTGTCCATTGGCTTGTGGGTGATATGCTGTGGAGGCGGAAGATGTGCTGGATGAAAAGCTTCACCAATTGTAGAGCGGATGGAAGAGCTAGCAGAGCGACAAAGTGCGCCATCTTGGAGAACCGATCCACTATAGTCCAGAAGTCCAGATGACTGTGTTTCCGTTGGAAGGTGGAAGATCTACCACGAAATCCGTGGCAATGTGCAACCAGGGTCCATGGGTGCTGGCAGGGGTTGTAGGAGCCCCTAAGGTTGGCCTGCGAGAGGTTTCTGCTGGGCGTAGACCGGGAAAGAGTCTACATAGTTGCAGACGTCACGTCTGATCGTGGCCCACCAATAAAATTGTTGCAGGGATGCCAGGGTATGAGCTCTCCTGGGGTGGCCACAGTGCGGGTGTCATGGGCCCATTGCAGCACTGTGTTTCGGAGGCGGCGAGGAATGACCATCTTGTCCAAAGGAATGGTGGTGGTCGCTGAGAGGAGGACCCGAGCGGGGTTGATGATATGACGGGGGGGGGGGGGGGGGGGGGGGGGGTGTTCCTCCGTGTCTTCGGAGACAAAGGAACGAGACAAGGCATCGGCTTTAAGGTTTTTGGCGGTGGGCCGGTAGCATATGCAGAAGTTGAAGCGGCTGAAGAAGAGGGTCCAGCGGGCCTAACGAGGATTTAATCACTGAACTTGGTGTAGATATTCTAAGTTTTTATGGTCCATGTATACAGCGATGAGATGTTGTGCCCCTTTGAGCCAAGGCCTCCACTCCTCGAATGCGAGCTTTACCGGTAAGAGCTCCTTATCGCCTATCCCGAAGTTGCGTTCTGCAGGAGAGAATTGTCTGAAATAAAAAGAGCATGGGTGCAGAGTACCCATCGGGGAATGCTGGCTGAGTACTGCCCCTACCCCCCACGGAAGAGGCATCCACTTCGATAATGAAAGGTCATGATGGGTCGGGGTGCCGAAGACAGGGTTCTTGAAGGAAGGCGGTCTTTAGGCACTGGAAGGCTGATACGACTGCGGCGAGCTACAGTTTCAGATTTGCTGTCTTACGGGTCAGGATGGTGAGCGGGGCTACTAGTTTAGCGTAGTTATGGACGAACATTCGGTAATAATTAGCAAACCCTAAGAAGCGTTGCAGGGCCTGCAGGCCAATAGGTTGAGGCCAGTTCAGGATACTTTGGAGTTTTTCTGAGTCCATCTGGAAACCACGGCGGGAGATGATGTAACCGAGGAACGGTAAACTCTCTACCTCAAAGGTACATTTTTCCAGTTTGGCAAACAGTCAGTTGTTTCGAAGACGTTGAAGGACTCGGATGACATCTTGTTGGTGAGTTTGTAGGTCCTTGGAGAATGCAAGGATATTGTCTAAATAAACAACCACTGAACTGTAGAAGAGATCGTGGAAGATCTTGTTCATCATGTTTTGAAAAATGGCGGGGGCATTACACAAGCCAAACGGCATTACAAGGTACTCATAGTGCCCGTCTCGAGTGTTAAATGCCGTTTTCCACTCATCCCCCTTTCAGATACGGATCAGGTTGTAGGCCCCGTGGAGGTTGAGCTTCGAAAAGATTCTGGCTCCTTGCAAGTGGTTGAACAATTCCGAGATGAGTGGCAGAGAATAGCAATCCTTGATGGTGATGGCATTCAGACCCCTGTAATCTATGCAGGGTTGTAGAGACCCATCCTTTTTAGCCACAAAAAAGAAACCCGCTCCAGTGGAAGATGTAGACCGGCGGATGAATACTTTAGATAAGTTCTCCTGTATGTAGTCCGTCATGGCTTTGGTCTCTGTGAGTGAGAGTGGATAGACTCGCCCACGAGGGGGTTCCGTGTTGGGCAGGAGATTGATGATGCAGTCATAGGGACAATGAGTTGTTAAGATATCTGTCCCTAGTTTCAAAAAGACATCGGCGTAGGAGGAGTAGTGGGCCGGTAGCCTGGTAGGAGACAGGGCAGTGGAGAGACAGCGCCAAGTGGATGGTATCTTCAAGCAAGAGTTGTGGCACGATGGTCCCCATTGTGACATTTGCATGGAGGCCCACTCAAACCTAGGGGAGTGTTTCCGGAGCCAGGGCAAGTTGAGGACTATGGGGCGAATGGCTCGTCCAACATGTGAAAGATGATTTTTTCTTCGTGGAGAGCACCAGTGCGCAAGGTGACAGGTACGGTGGTATGGGTGACTTTCCCTGGCAGGGGTTCACCTGAGATGGAAGAAAGTAGCAGCGGCATGGGGCCAGGCAGGTAGGAATCTGCAGGTGCTGAATCAGTTGTTTGAGGATAAAGTTACTGCCTGAGCCAGAGTCGACTAGAGCCAGAGTGTGGAAGTCATCTTTTTTGCCAATGATGGTGACTGGTAGAGTAAGCGGGGGAGTGGGAGAAGTTAGGCCTAGAGAAAGTCCCCTGACTCAATCTAGGCCTGGGAGTTTCCTGGGGGCACCGGGCAACGGGCAAGCATGTGTCCAGCTCCTCCACAGTATAAGCAAAGTCCTCCACATCGATGTCGGAGGCGTTCCTTGGGGGTCAACGGACTGTGACCCAACAGCATGGGTTCCTCAGGGACGTCTCTGGTGGCAGTAGGCACTGGCTTGGGAGAAGGCGAACGATGAGAGGATCTGGAAGTAGGTGGAAGTCTTTTAGAGGATGATAACTCCCAGGACCTCTCCTGGGGCCGGTGGTCAATACGGCCAGCCAGGTCGATCAAGGCGTCCAGAGAAGAGGGTAGCTCACGGGCCACCAATTCATCTTTTATCCGAGAGATGAGACCATGTAGGAAAATTGAGAGCAGACAGTCCTCGCCCCAATGAAGTTCGGACGCCAGTGTACGGAACTGGATTACATAGTCCGTCAGGGGTTGGGACCCCTGTTGCAAGTGGAGCAAGGTGGTACGGGAAATCACCTGTCGCCTGGGGTCATCAAAGACAGTACAAAAAAGTGACAGGAATGCTTGGAGATCCTGCAGGACAGGATCGGCTTGTTCCCACAGCGGTGAAGCCCAGGTCAGAGCCTTTCCATCCAACAGGGAGAGGATGTAAGTCGTTTTGGTGAAGTCCGTGGGAAAGAGGGTGGACTGCAAACAAAAGTGCACCTGGCACTGGTTAATAAAGCCGCTACACAGCAGGGGGTCCCCGGCAAAGCGAGGAGGAACAGGAAGCGGTAGGACCAGTCATGGGACAGGCACGGAAGGAGAGAGATTCCCGGCTGAAGAAGAGGAGGCCCCCTGTTGTATTGTGGACTTCAGATGTTGGTTGAGGCGATACACCGCCGAAGCAAGGGACTCGAGGACCTTCTGCTGTTCTAGGATTTTCTGGACCAGGCCGAGTATGGCCTGTTGGGCCGAGACCTCTGCCGGGTCCATGGTCTTGGCAATCTATTATGGTGATGGATGAGAAGGTGGAACCCTTGCCCGAGGGGGAGTTGGCGCTACTTGAGAGGGCGAACACCCACAGGTCCCCACCATCGGGAGGCGAGGCTGAACTGGTGCAGGGGCCGGCTGGAGCTTCTCCAATACCAACCCCCACGGGTTGAGCCTTTTGGGTGCCGGGGCCGGCTGGTCTTAGGTGGGTCCCTGTGAAGATGGTTGGATAACAGCCGGAAGGATCACCGATAGCCAGGCCAAGATCAGAAGCCAGAGGTTCGTCAGAAGCTGGTCCAAGGTCAGCAGCCAGAGGATCGTCGATAGCCGGTCCGAAGTCAGAAACCAGAAGAGTCACCGAAGCCAGTCCGAGGTCAGAAGCCAGAAGATCCATCCGCAGGAACCAAGGATGGGGAGGAGGAACCGGAGCAGGAACAGGAGTCGGAAGGCAGGAACAAGACTTAGAAGGCAGGAGCAGGAACAAAGGCACAACGAAGCACGAAAGACTCCACAGGAGTGAAGCAGACTTGTTGCCAAGTTGCCAGGGGAATGTCAGCTGCAGGTTTTTATAGGGCAGCGCCCTGGCGTCCAGAAGAAGGGCTGGCAGCGACTTCCTGCCGCAGGCCCTTTAAATCTTCAACAGAGGCACACACGCTAGCCTAGAACAGGAAGTAGCTGGGGGCGGTGTCGGCAGCGTCCTGCAGGCCGGAAGCCCCACGCTGGCATCAGCAGTGGCGGAGGCCATCCGGCCTCGGGGAACGGCATGGGATGAGGGACCGGCCCGGGGGTAAGTATAACAGAATGCTTACATCTCCTTGACAGCATACAGGTAGAAGCTGGCTGAGGTAAGGGGAGACAACAGTTCTAGCAGGAACCGAGCCTCAGGGTATAAGTGAGCTGTGCTGCACACTCAGGTGATGGATAGCCCTCAATATATATATTGAGGGCTATATATATATATATATATATATATATATATATATATATATAAATGATCTGGAAAGGAATACGATGAGTGAGGTTATCAAATTTGCGGATGATACAAAATTATTCAGAGTAGTTAAATCACAAGCGGACTGTGATACATTACAGGAGGACCTTGCAAGACTGGAAGATTGGGCATCCAAATGGCAGATGAAATTTAATGTGGACAAGTGCAAGGTGTTGCATATAGGGAAAAATAACCCTTGCTGTAGTTACATGATGTTAGGTTCCATATTAGGTGCTACCACCCAGGAAAAAGATCTAGGCATCATAGTGGATAATACTTTAAAATCGTCGGCTCAGTGTGCTGCAGCAGTCAAAAAAGCAAACAGAATGTTAGGAATTATTAGGAAGGGAATGGTTAATAAAACGGAAAATGTCATAATGCCTCTATATCGCTCCATGGTGAGACCGCACCTTCAATACTGTGTACAATTCTGGTCGTCACATCTCAAAAAAGATATAGTTGCGATGGAGAAGGTACAGAGAAGGGCAACCAAAATGATAAAGGGGATGGAACAGCTCCCCTATGAGGAAAGGCTGAAGAGGTTAGGGCAGTTCAGCTTGGAGAAGAGATTGCTGAGGGGGGATATGATAGAGGTCTTTAAGATCATGAGAGGTCTTGAATGAGTAGATGTGACTTGGTTATTTACACTTTCGAATAATAGAAGGACTAGGGGGCATTCCATGAAGTTAGCAAGTAGCACATTTAAAACTATTCAGAGAAAATTATTTTTCACTCAACGCACAGTAGAGCTCTGGAATTTGTTGCCAGATGATGTGGTTGGTGTAGTTAGTGTAGCTAGGTTCAAAAAAGGTTTGGATAAGTTCTTGGAGGAGAAGTCCATTAACGGCTATTAATCAAGTTTACTTAGGGTATAGCCACTGCTATTAATTGCATCAGTAGCATGGGATCTTCTTAGTGTTTGGGTAATTGCCAGGTTCTTGTGGCCTGGTTTAGCCTCTGTTGGAAACAGGATGCAGGGCTTGATGGACCCTTGGTCTGACCCAGCATGGCAATTTCTTATGTTCTTATGTTCTTATGCAATATTCTATCAGCCATAAGCAAGAAGCTGGAAGTTTGGCAGCTGAACAGGAGAGGCAGGAGTTTTCACACAGGTAATATGGAAAATGGGGGGTTTAGAGGATAATATGGTAATATGGAAGATGGGGGGTTTAGAGGATCTGTTGCTTTGCACGTTTGTTGCACCTGACAGTAAAAGATGCCCTAGGGCTGGGATCCATGGACCATGGGAATTTATTCCTGAAAGACCTGATAGAGAGGTGCACGAAAATAGCAGGGCATGTCCATTGAAGCATTAAGGGGGAGACAGATTCTCCACAAGAAGCAGGAAGAATTGCCGATGCCTCATAAGCATTGATTCAAGATGTTGGCACCCACTGGAATCTCACTTAAATGATGCTGCAGAGATTAGTGGAGCAGCAGACATCCCTTCATGATCTGTCTCTGGAAACAGAGATAGGTGTGGATCTCCCCTTGGGGCATCATGATTGGGTAGTGACAAGGCAACTGACACAAATCCTGTAGCCCTTCAAAGATGCCATGAAGGATCTGAGTTCCAGAAATGCCACTCTGGAAGAGGTCATTCCTATAGTAAATATTCCGGAGAAAATGTTAAAGGGTTTCCGTAAGCAAGATGGAATGGAAGCAGAGTAGTTTGTGGAGTCCTTGCAGCAGTCAGGGCTGGATTTAAGGATAGGCAACATAAGCACATGCATTGGGTACCAAATTCTGAAGATGCCAAAAAGCTTGGATTCCTCCTGCTGCTCTCTAATTTCCATGGGGAGGAGAAAGAGGAAATCCCTTGCCCCAGGTCATCTGCCTACAGGCATCAACATTTCAAATCCAGCCCTAGCAGCAGCAGGTACAAAAGAGACTGAAATCTCTGACATAAAAGAATGCATACATACTTGACACGCTTTGTGACCCATGGGTGAGAGGAAGTCTCACCTTCCAATCCCAGCATCTCACATACATGAAAGAGATAAGTAGGTGTATGAACAGGGGTACCATCAGCAGAGGCACAGTGAAGATGTAGTGCAGGAAAGAGTAGCCACCCCAGAGAGTAGTGCAGGCATGAGCAGCACTCTGTCAACCAACACTTCCTCCCCCACCTCAAAATGCCAAAGCCACATTGCCCCCATGGAACAGTCTCTCCTGACATAAGCCATAGTTAAAGCGGTTGGCAAGAGAGACCCTCACCCCACCCAAACAAAGGAGATCCCAGCAGAAATATCTGTGACATGCTATTTAACAGAGCCATTACAGACATGGACATAGATGTGCTGGCATATTGGGCACACAATTCCATGATCTGGCCTGAATTGGCTCAGCATTTTCTTTCATGCTCACCAGCCAGCATGCCTATTGAACATGTCTTCTCAATGGCAGCAGACATCATGAACCCTCATTGTTCAAGGCTGGTACCAGGCTTGATGGAGAAGTTGGCCTTTTTGAAAATCAATTTTTGCTGGGCTTTCCAGAATTTCCATGCAAGTGATAAGATGATTGAATGTACTTTGGAGATGTTGCTGCCACTCTACCTAACTGCTATGCCACCTATTCTACACTGTGGGGGCTCTTGCTGTCACTCTACCATGCCTCAGATGTATCACATTGGTAGTCTTTCTCCTACTATATCTACCTACCGTGCTTCTGTACTACCTCAGGGTCTTGATGCCAATATGCTTACCTGACATGCATCTGAAGTACCACTTTGGGGGTTTTGCTGCCATTATGCTTACCTGCCAGGACTCAGGTAGTCTACTTTAGGGATCTTGCTGCCAATATGTCTAGCTGCCATGCCCCCGATGTACCACCTTGGGTGTCTTGCTGCTACTATGTCTTCCTTCCATGCCCCAGATACATCATCTTCGGGGCTTGCTAACAATATGTCTAGCTGCTATGCCCTAGATGTACTACCTTCAGAATTTTGATGCTTCCGTGTTGTTTGCTGTTTGTATCCCAGCCTAGTTCTCCCAACCTACTTCTTTTTTTGTTATACTGTGGTATTTTGTCCCCAAAATGAAAATGTGAAAAAAAGAAAAAAAGGGTACTTTCTCCTCTGCTCCAGTTGCCTTCTTGGTTCTTTCCAAATCCCCTTTACCTAGGTTATCGTCTGACACTTGGTCTTGCCCTGACCATTTGTTTTTTTGCATGCTTCTCCACCACTCCTTGGGCCCTTTGTGCCACTTCTGGTGCTGCTTTGTCCCTCCTGGTGCCATGGGCTTTTGCTGCCATTCTGCCTCTTGCCTCAGTTCTCAAGGTACATCTTGGGGGTTTTTCATCTGTTCTTCTTGCTGATTTGCTCTGCTCATACCATATCTACTTCACCCTGACTTGAAACTTGGTAGGATAGGTAAGACATTTCTTCAATAAAGCAAATAAATAAATATATGTTTTTAATCAGCAGTGCCACTGCTTTTGCTGCCTCTCCAAGCTAGTCTTGGTAACTTAGGGTGCTTCTTCCTCATAAGAACATAAGAAGTTGCCATACTGGGTCAGACCAAGGGTCTATCAAGCCCAGCATCCTGTTTCCAACAGTGGCCAAACCAGGTCACAAGAACCTGGCAAGTACCCAAACACTAAGTAGATCCCATGCTACTGATGCCAGAAATAGCAGTGGCTATTCACTAAGTCAATTTGATTAATAGCAATTAATGGACTTCTCTAAGAACTTATCTAAACCTTTTTTAAACCCAGCTGCATTAACCACATCCTTTGGCAACAAATTCCAGAGCTTAATTGTGAGCTGAGTGAAAAAGAATTTTCGCCAATTTGTTTTAAATGTGCTACTTGCTAACTAGTCCTTCTGTAATCATAAAGAGTAAATAACTAATTCACATTTACCAGTTCTTGCCCTCTCATGATTTTTTAGATTTCTGTTATATACCCCCTCAGCTGTCTCTTCTCCAAGCTGAGCAGCTCTAACCTCATAAGGGAGCCATTCTATCCCCTTTATCATTTTGGTCACCCTTCTCTGTACCTTCTCCAATCCTACTATATCTTTTTTGAGATGCAACAACCAGAATTGAACACAGTACTCAAGGTGTGTGTTACGCGTGCTGTCCACGGCAGAACTGCGGCACGGCCCCCTCATCTCTGCAGTAACTCCAGTGACTGGTTACTCGTCCCTGGCTGTGGTAGACCACCAGCTCCGTCCTTGGGCCAACCCTGGTGCCTCCGGCTAAGCTACATACCCTGGTGTTCCCAGTCCAGCTCCTACTTCCACTACTCCATGTCAGGTCTCTCCGCGTGGTCCGCGGAGAGATGCTGCTACTCGGCGCCACGCCCCTCCCTAGGTGCACATGTGCACATCACTGAAGCTTAAGTAGGGCCCGTGGCAGGAACTGAGCCACGGCCCCGGATGATGATGTCAGCAGAGTGCTGGTACTTAAGCCCGAGCTCTGCTCCCTAGCTTTGCCTTTGCAACAGGTCTCCTCGCTGGTCGAGTACTCGTTGCCTCCTGAGAGATTCGTCTCACTCCCGTGTTCCTGTTTCTCGCTGATCATGGTTCCTGATTCCTTTGCTCCTATGTTCCTGCTCTTCACCTTTCCTCAGATTGCCTACACGGACTCTGACTCTGCTTTGCCTGACCACACCGCCAACTCTCTCCAAGCCTGGACCTCTGCATTGCCTGACTACTCCGTTGCCTCTCTCCAGACCCAGACCTCTGCATTACCTGACTACATCGTTGCCTCTCTCCAGACCCAGACCTCTGCATTGCCTGACTACTCCGTTTCCTCTCTCCAGACCCAGACCTCTGCCTTGCCTGATTACGTTTGACTATCTCTGTGATCAGACCTCAGCCTTGCTTGCCACTGCTTCCAGATTGCCGCCAGCCCTGACTCAAGCTGTTCCATGATGCCTCTTCAGCCTACGTCCTGGACTTGGCCTATTCAGGCTTTGGCCTGCTTTTGCTCAGGCGCCCCCTGTCTGCCTATGTTCCATTGGTGCCCAGGTCTCCGGGACACTACCTCGTCCAGTACAAGACTGTACCATCTCTCTCCTGCTGTCTCTGGGCTGACCTCGATCTCTGCATCGACGATGACATATGGAGGCCCACCTAAGTCCAGCCGGCCCCGGCACCCAAAGACTCAACCCGCGGGGAACGAGGGCTGGTATTGGTGAAGTGCCAGCTGGACTACATTCATCAGCCCACTCTGCCTGCCGACGGTGGGGACCCGTAGGTCCCTACCTACAGTTGCGTCAACCTCACCTCAGCCCAAGGGTCCACCTCCGGCGCAACAGTGTGGTTTCACCGTGGAGTGATACAGAGGTCTTATGATCTTTTCCAATTTATTCACCATTCCCTTCCTAATAATTCCTAACATTCTGTTTGCTTTTTTGCCTGCTGCAGCACATTGAGCTAACACTTTCAATGGTGCCTAGATCTTTTTCCTGGGTGGTAGCTCCTAATATGGAACCTAACATCGTGTAACTATAGCATGAGTTATATATCTCTATATGCATCACCTTGCACTTATCCACATTAAATTTCATCTGCCATTTGGATGCCCAATCTTCCAGTCTTGCAAGGTTCTCCTGCAATTTATCACAATCCACTTCTAATTTAACTACTCTGAATAATTTTGTATCATCTGCAAATTACCTCACTTTTTGTATTCCTTTCTAGATAAGGCCATCGTGGAAATATTAAACGATTTCTTTGCTTCGGTGTTTACTGAAGAGGATGTTGGGGAGATACCCGTTCTGGAGAAGGTTTTCATGGGTAGTGATTCAGATGTGTTACGAGCCAAAGGCTTGATGGCCTTCGGATCCTGTTATGAGCCGAAGGCTTGAAGGCTTTCGGATCCTGTTATGAGTGTGGCCTCGGCTGCTGTTATGAACCAAGGGCACGGTTGTTTCTGAAACAGGTGATATGAGCCCTTGGGCCACAGCATGACTCAGGGAGGAGCCCCAAGCACACCGCGGGAAACAACTAGCCTATTATAAAAAAGTAATTCTTGTCGCAAAAAAACAATTCTTTAGTTCAAAAATTGAAAAATTCTCAAATAACCCAAGAACACTATTCAACATAGTAAAAAATCTGACCAATGATAAAGCAGAGATACATCAAACCCCACAAGAAAACAAATGCAACGAACTAACATACTATTTCTCAGACAAAATCACAAACCTTAGAGCTAAGATTCCGATCCTAACCAAACAGGAAATCAAAATGCAAAAAAGAGATGTGAAACAATTCTCCACATTTGATGAGGTATCACAAACAGAAGTAGAATCCATGATAAAAAGGTTGAACCCTGCACCACATATAATTGACACCATTCCCACCACAGACATAAAAAAAACTAACTGATATAACCTCCTACACACTAACCAAAATAATCAATTCATCACTCAGTGAAGTAGTATTGCCAGACCCACTGAAAAATGCAATAATCAAACCAGTTCTGAAAAAAAGAAACAGTGACCCAAATGTTTTAAGTAACTATAGACCTGTTTCAAACTTACCTATGCTCGCAAAATTAATTGAAAAAGCAGTACAAAAACAATTAGCTGAACATCTAGACGACAATAACATACTCTACCCATCACAACATGGCTTCAGAAAACACTATAGCACCGAAACATTACTAATCTCTTTAACAGATAACATACTACGTGGATTTGATAGTGGAAAAAACTACATCTTGATACTACTAGATCTGTCCGCAGCATTTGACACAGTAAACCATAACATACTATTAAAAAGACTGGAAGAAATAGGACTACAAAAGAAAACAATTGAATGGTTCACATCCTATCTTTCAAACAGATCGTACCAGGTACAGATAAAAAACACAATATCAGACAAGATCAACCTAAAAACAGGAGTCCCCCAGGGCTCAGCACTCTCAGCGACTCTATTTAACATTTACATGCTCCCCCTCTGCCACCTACTGGCAGGACTAGGTATCATACACTACATATATGCTGACGACATTCAACTAATTCTACCAGTCGAAGAATCTATTGAGAAAACACTAAACTTTGCAATGTTGTACCTAGACATAATAAAACAACTATTAAACCAAATGGAACTAGTAATTAACATAGAAAAAACAGAATTCATACACCTTGAACGAAAAAACATTGTAAAAATTCAGAATCCTATCAAACTTAAAAATGATAAAACAGTAGAGTTTACTGATAAAGCTAGAAACCTAGGAGTAATTATAGACACTGAACTCAGCCTTAAGCAACACATATCAATAAAAGTAAGAGAAGGCTATGCCAAACTAATGGTACTTAGAAGACTAAAACCACTGTTAACTCAAGAACACTTTCGTACAGTACTACAAGCACTAATATTTGCTAGCACAGACTACTGTAACATACTTTTCCTAGGATTACCATATACCACAATCAGACCACTGCAAATACTACAGAACTCAGCTGCCAGAATACGTACTGGAAAAGGCAGGAGAGATCATATCACCCAAACATTTGCGGATTTACATTGGCTCCCAATAGAACAAAGAGTGCAATTTAAAACACTATGCACAATTCATAAACTAATAAATGATGAAAATGCTGACTGGCTAAACACTGCCCTATGATTACATGTCCCTCAAAGGAATCTCAGGTCAGCCAATAAAGCACTGCTAACCATACCCTCAGTCAAAACAGCAATGTTGACCCAAGTTAGAGAGAGAGCACTATCTTTGGCAGGACCATTATTATGGAACACATTACCACTTGAACTAAGACTAATGAAAGAATTAAAACTCTTCAAGAAAAGCTTAAAATCTTGGCTTTTCAAAAAAGCATTTCACATTGAGAGCGTTGAATAACAACAACAAATAAATCCAGCTGAAAGTCACCTATATATAAAAAGTAGAATTATTTTATTATTTTAATCATAATTAAATATTAAATGAAAACAGTATACACATATATGATTATCCTGACAATCATATAAATGGTAACCTCATCCCACTTCTCATTTACAGTATATTATTGATCTATGTAACCGTAAATATTGGCACACTAAGGATAACTTAGAAACCAAACATATTTCGTGCCTAAATGTAAACCGTTGTGATGGTACATTACTAAACGATGGTATAGAAAAGTTTTTAAATAAATAAATAAATAAATAAAATAGTTACGGTGGAGAAGGTACAGAGAAGGGTGACCAAAATGATAAAGAGGATGGAACAGCTCCCTAGTGAGGAAAGACTAAAGAGGTTAGGGCTGTTCAGCTTGGAGAAGATGTTGGCAACAGGATGCTGGCTTGATGGACCCTTGGTCTGACCCAGTATGGCAATTTCTTATGTTCTTATTTTGAAAAGCACCGGTCGAAGTACAAATGCCTGAGCCACTCCACTGTTTTTTACTCTTTTCCACTGAAAAAATTGACCATTTAATCTTATTCTCTGTTTCCTGTCTTTTAACCAGTTTGTAATCCACGAAAGGACATCCCCGCCTATCCCATGACTTTTTAGAAGCTTCTCATGAGGGACTTTGTCAAGTGCCTTCTGAAAATCCAAATACACTATATCTACTGGTTCACCTTTATCCACATGTTTATTAATCACTTCAATAAAATGAAGCAGATTTGTGAGGCAAGATTTCCCTTGGTTAAATCTATGCTGACTGTGTTCCATTAAACCATGTCTTTCTATATGCTCTGTGATTTTGATCGTTAGAATAGTTTCCACTATTTTCCCAGCACTGAAGTCAGGAGACTTTAATATCCACGTAGACTCTTCACCCCTCTCTTCTTCATGCCAAACCTTCCTTGACTCACTTCAGGCCATAGGTTTCTCTCAAATTATCTCCACTCCCACACACAAAGCAGGGCACACCCTAAATCTCATTTTCATCAACTCCTGCATCCACTCGCCTTCCCCCGCCACCTGTACCCCAGTACCCTGGTCAGACCACTCGCTCATCGAGGTTCCCCTCACCATAAACACCCCCACTACTTGTAACCCTCCCCACAATAACTCCTTCTCCTTTAGAAAGCCCTGCCCCACTGATGTACTCACATCCGCACTAACTGAATCACTGACCAAATTAGACTGCTCCACACCTGAAGCTGCACTTTGCTCATGGAATAACATCACTCAAGACATAGCCAACAAACTATGTCCCCTTACTACCCGTAACCAACACCCTGCACATAAAAACAACTAACTTTGGTACACCCCAGAAGTACATCAAATGAAGAAAAACCTCAGACTGAAAGAGAGAATCTGGCGTTAAAAACCCTAGCCAGCAACACGCTGCATCATACAAATCGACCTTACACGCTTACCGACTCTCCATTCTAAAAACTAAACGTGACCACTATGCCGCCAAGATACATGAATACAAGTTCAATCCCAAAGTCCTGTTCTCATATGTTGCCTCCCTCACCAAATCTGCCCCTCCTCCCATCGCTGATAACGAAGCCAGCAGTAAATGTGAGGAACTTGCCCTTTTCTTCCATAATAAAATAACAAACATCCTCTTCGCTTCCCCATCACATCCCCCCCCATGTCCCCCACCCACCCCACCATCCACAACGCCACACTAGAAACTATTGAGCTCACATCCTCCAAGGAAATCGAGTCCATACTCAGAAAGATTAAACCTGCCACCCACCCCTCCGACACCATCCCCACTAAAACCCTTCTAACCATTCCCAACACCATTGCCAAACCCCTAGCAGACATCATTAACTGCTCCCTTTCCATAGGCGCAGTCCCCGACTCCTTAAAGCATGCAGTTGTCAAACCCCTGCTCAAAAAACCCTCCCTAGACCCCAAAGACCCAGCCAACTACTGTCCCATCTCAAACCTTCCCTTCATCGCAAAAATAATGGAAAAGGTGGTAAACTCCCAATTCATGGACTACCTAGAAGACAACATCCTCCACCCCTCTCAATTTGGCTTTCGTGAAAACCTGAGTACCGAAACCCTCTTACTCTCCCTTACTGATGCCCCCCTCACTGGCCTTGACCGAGGTCATAGCTACATCATTGCCTTCCTTGATATTTCCGCAGCCTTTGACATGATAAACCACAATCTTCTCCTATCCTGCCTAACTGACATTGGCATATCTGGTGCTGCCCTCCTTTGGTTCAAATCCTACCTGGCGAATAGAAAATTCTCTGTAAAACTAGGAAACTCAGAATCAACACACCTCTCCCTCACCCAAGGAATCCCCCAAGGATCCTCCCTCTCCTCCATCCTATTTAACATATACCTCCTGCCCCTTTGCCAGTTACTCTCTGAACTCGGCCTCAAATTCTACATCTACGCATATGATGTACAAATCATTATACCTTTATAAGAATCCATTGCCACAATGCTAAACGTTTGGGAGAAATGTCTCGCCTCCATAAACTCACTACTCACTAACCTCCACCTCGCCCTCAACTCCTCGAAGACTGAACTGCTCCTCATCCACAACTACCAAACACTCAAGCTCTCACTAACTGATGACTCAGCTTCCAACTCCTTTGCTTCACAGCTTCCAGTACGAAACCTGGGTGCTCTAATTGATCAACTCCTAAACCTAAAAAAACACATCAACTCCATTTTAAAAGAAGGATTCTACAAGCTCAATATTATAAAAAAATTCAAACCTTTACTCCATACCCACGATCTCAGAACAGTCATCCAAGCCACCCTCTCGTCCAAATTAGACTATTGCAACTACTTGTACCTAGGCCTCCCTTACTCCACAATCAAACCCCTACAAATGCTACAGAACGCCACCGCTAGAATCATCATGCATCATGCATCATGCATCAATCAGCACGTAAATCTGACCACATAACCCCCCTCCTAAAAGAACTCCACTGGCTCCCTATCCCATCATGCATCCTATTTAAGACCCTCACCATTATTCACAAATCCATATACAACAACTCCTCCTGGCTCAACGAACCCCTCCACTTCACACATTCCACCCGCCCAACCAGAGCAAACCTCAAAGGCACTCTGCACACCCCACCCCTCAAAAATGCCCGCCTCACCTCAACAAGGGACCACACCCTATCAATAGCCGGTCTCACCCGTTGGAACACCCTACCCACTAACCTCCACCTTGAACCCTGCCCCTTCAAATTCAAGAAAATGCTCAAGACATGGCTTTTCTACCAGGCATACCCAGACTAGACACACATACTTCTCTACACCACCTCACCACCTCATCCGCTAACCTCATGCACTCTAAGTTTTTATGTTAACCTGTTACCGTTAAGCGTTTATTTTAACCTGTTACCTCTCCAGTTCTCCTTCTCAGGCTCTCCTCTATAGCCTATCCTAACAGCAGCATCGTTGCTGCACATGTTGCATTGTTGTTCCCTCCCCCTCTCCCTGTTCTTTTTATTTTCCACCTATTGTTTTACTGTAAACTGATATGATGTGCCCATTAATGTCAGTATAAAAAAACCTGTTAAATAAATACATAAATAAATAAAATAAATGTATTTATTTTATTTCTTGATTTTATTGTTTGATGTTCGAGGAATGGTGAAGGTTCTGTTTTTTCATTGTTGCACTGCATAGAATGTCTGGCTTCTTACGGTTTCCAGTTCAGTTTTTGTCTGTGCATTTGTATTTCTACTTTATGATTGCTCTGTTCTGTACTTGGTAAGGGTCTGTTTATGTTCTGTATGTGTGGCTGAGGTGAGGCATTCTCCTAATAGGAAGTGTATAAGTGTTTTAGGGCTTTCAGAAGATCAAGTCCACACCCAACACACATCACAATAGGCCTAATACCATATGGGTTCCAAGTGTCTTTTTTGAAGGGATTTCTGGTTGGCATCACAGCAGTGCATGTAAATATAATGTAAGTGAAATTTTCTCCTCAGAATATTGTACTCTGATATTTTTTATGTAAAATGTAAATACATAACTCTTATCTGTGTGTGTGGAATGGGGCGGGGGGCATTGTGCAAGGCTATAAGGTTCGCCTAGGGCACCTAATACCTTGCACCAGTCATGGGTTCGGGGGGTGGGGGGATGGTGTCAGTTTCACTGAAGGGAGCTAGGTGTCCTTTTGGTGGGTCCAGGACAGAGAATGAATGAACAGCGGCAGTGGGGAGAGGTAGCACAGTAATTGTTCGCATAGGGCAGCAAAAATGCTAGCACCGGCCCTGGACATGAACACAACCTGAACCCCACATACACTGTTAACCATACCAGCCCCTGAACCATCAAATTTCTCCCCCTCATCAAGCCCTGCAGCCTCTGGGCAGATTCTGCCTTGTCCCAGCAGTAAACCACCAATAGCCAACCCCGATTTCCGCAGCTGCACCAGCAAACCACTGCCATGCACCAAGATCTCCCTGCTGCATTCCAGCAGGTGAGGCTCCACAGCACAATCAGTGACCACACCCAGCCACCACTGCCTCGGGATAACAGTTCTTTCCCTCCCAATACATGAACAGACTGCTTGTTCAACATCATGAACAAACAAGTTTATACATGAGAATAAACCAGGGCTAGGGTTACCTGTCATTGTGTCATTACAGCATGAGACTGAAATACCAAAATGTAAAAAAGAAAGAGGGAGAGAAGGAAGGAACAAGAAACCTAGCTGAGGGATAGGGTACAGTCAAGTGAGGGTCCATGACCCCACTGCTCCTATTCAAACCACTGTGGGATCTCAACCCACCAGGAGCTCCTCAGACCTCTGTTTGGTTTGAAATTGCCATGAGGACATAACCAGAAAAGGAAACTGGGAAGGGGGAGGGGGGGGGGGGGGTTAGAGAGGCCAAAATAGCTCATCCCCCTTGGCACCTACCCCCCAAGCCAGCACTTCCATCTTAGTAACATAGTAAATTACGACAGAAAAAGACCAACATGGCTCATCCAATGTGCCCAGCAAGGTGTTCGGGCTTGTAACTGCTGCTCCATGCAGGGTACTCACATGTTTTTTGTTTAGGGTTGTAGCTGCCACTGTGCAGATGCCCCCTGTCCTTTTGGTTTAGGGTTGTAAGTGACACTCCATGCAGTTTCCCTCTGCACCTTCTGTTTAGGGCTGTAACTAACTACTGCTCCCTGTAGGTTAGCCCTGCGTCTCTTGTTTAGGGTCACAAGTGCCACTCCATGCAGATTATTCCCCTCGCCGTGCCCTGTGTTTAGGGAGGTAACTGCTGTGTAAGTTATCTCCTCGCCTTTCTTAGAAATACAGTAGTGGAAGCAATCTGAAAAATGTGCATAAAACCTGAATCAAGTTTTCTGAAGAGCTGAAGTGGCTTTCTGAAAATTCAGCATGAAATCCGTTTGCCTTTACATAACTAAGTCAAAAATCAGATATGAACTTGTTTTTCTAATTTTACTGTAAATCCACATTTTATTTCATAGTTATACATTTGATATATGTCTTTATTCTTTAAATAATAATTTGAATATCACTTCTTATGTTCTGAAGAGGGTTTGCTCAAGCAGAAGGCGACGGCTGTAAGCAGACACTAGAAAAGAATGATTTTGGGGTACAAGAGTTTGATTTCAGCTGATGCCCATGCAAACTGAGAATGCTTCACACTATCCTCATTTTGATCATTGTTTTTATTTCTTTGTGTGGTCAAGAGGGCAGCAAAAAGCCCGTATAAGGATTCAATCCATTACATCTTGCAGGTGTGAAAAGAGACTGATCCCGGTAATCTGAGCAAATCCCTGAATGAGGAATCAACGCACATGTTCATGGTTATCAGACTGCACCATGCTTTGCAGACCTTACAGGGATTAGCGATTTGCCACTTTTATTTTTAAAAGAAGGTTTGCATAAACAATTTCCTGATCCCAGGAATATTTTAAAAATTTGCTTGGGATAGACCTTTAGGGGCCTTTAATGGTAGAGCAAGAGAGGGAGAAAAGAGCACATACCAAATAAAAACTGAAACAGCAAAGCGGGCAGGTACATATGGGCAGACATATATATATAAGTATATATATATATATATATATATATATATATATATAACATATAAGCAAGTGGACCTTTTCTGCTAATATTTGTATTTTAAGAAAATGCCTGTTTGATGTTCAAACCCACCAGAGTCTATGTGTCTCATTGGATTGCTCTAAATTCTTGGGGTGAATATGTTATGGATTTTTCCTGGCAGATCTCTGAAAACCATGCTTTTCTGTCTAACTCAAATGAAGCTGAAGTCCCTCCTGGTTTGTGTTCTCTCTCTAAGGGTTTGCATCTCCCTAATGAGGATTACAAAAGGGACTGCATACTATACCATTTGAAGCATTGAACAAATTAAATACTTGTGTCACTTTGTGTAATGAAGCAAAATAAATTTCTATTCTGTTTAACTACATTTTGGAAATCTTTATATTTCTCTTATATTTGTAAGAAAAAAACTCCCTTCAGCCATCATCCATTGTCAATATCTGCACTGAAACAATTAAATATCCTTCTAATCTCATTCTGTAAAACTCACTTTTGGGGGTTTTAACATAAAATTTCTGCTATATGTAACCCTTTGATGGTTGAACCTGGATGACAGTTCCAGAAGCCATGTCTCACTTTTATGTTTTAGGTTGAACACTGTGGTGTTGCCAGAATATGTAATTCCCAGGGTTTCCTGCATGGGGGGGGGTGGGGGGGGGGAGAGCTTACTTTCAAGGCCCTTCACATTGCTTAAGTTCATATCTCATTTCAATATATTGTATACAGCAGTGATGATCACAACTTTAATAATCATTAAAGTCACAACTCAGTGAGGCACTTGTGAGTTTTGGGTGGTTTCCAATGTTTCTCTGTACTGATAAGATGTAATTGAGAAAATAATGCTCTTTACAGCTGATGTATTATTTTTCAAGATGTTACATGTACATTTTTAGTAAGTTTGTGACTTCTTTCAGTCCTTATTAAATCAGATATTAAAGCCAATATATGTAGTTCCTTAAGTTAATGACTTCTCATAGCATTTTTTAAGTTCTTGATGTTAAAGCAATTTAATTTACTTCACAAGTTGATTTACATCTACCCTCCCAAGTTATTGGCTTTCCTCCCAATGTAGGTAATGTATAATTTGATGGAATTTATATTCCACAGTCATTTTATCTCTTACCACATTCTTGTAGTTTTCTCCTTGAAACTCCTTAGTTTTCTCCCTGTACCTGAAAGGCACAAGTTATTTTCCTTCTCAGTGGTTCAGTATCATAACAATACTGTTGGGGGAGCGCTAGGGAGTGCTCCCGGTTCTGGGGAGAATTGTGCCCTTGGACTACAATACAACTGTAGAGAGGAGCTCCGTAGAAGTGCCACAGCAGGCAAGACATGTCCTAGCTTGGGAGGAACGGACTGGCCACCGAGCCCTAACCTCTGCCGAACCTGCATGCACCAGTAGAGATCCAGTAATGCAATGCTGGTCTCTGGGGTAGCCCTCTGGCCACTCGATAGCTCTTTTGGGCCTGCCACTGGGGAGCGGCAGATGCGGAAGGATGGACAGAGGTCGAGGACAGGCGATGGTATTGAAGCTTGGAACACTAGGGAAATCAGGAGATGAAGACACGGAGCTTGGAAGGACTCAGACAAGGACTTGGAACTTGGAAGGACTCAGGCGAGGACTTGGAACTTGGGCCCAGGAACTAGGAAAAATCCGGGCAGTGCTCAAAGACAGATCCTGCCGGAAGAAGGCTCCAGCCACCAGGAAAGCGGACACCGGATAGGACGGATTTACTCCCAGGAGCGGTCAGCTGGAGACGAGATCCGGGGTGAGCGAGCTAAACCCATAACTGTAGGATTCGAAGAACCTCAGGATCGGAACTCGACAGAGGTCATCAGGGGCGAGACATGGAACAGCGGATTGGAATGTGGGACATCAGATAGGCACAAAGACCAGTATCTCGGGGCATCAGGACATCAATGAAAACTGGAAATCGGAACATCAGGTCATCTGGGAAATATGGACGGCGGGACATCTGAAGAGTAGCAATGGGACGTCTGAAGACGAAGGGACATCAGGACAACCAGAGATGTGGTCATCAGGATATTCGGAGACGTGGACATCAGGACAACTAGAAAATGAGTGGATAGGATCCGTTGAGAGACCAGGACTTGGAACAAAGAACAAGACATGGATTAGGAACCAAAGACATGACAACGAGGAACAGAATGCCCTGAAGAAGAGGAGGAGGACATCATTGGAGACTCCTGGACCAGAAAGCTGGAATAGGGGATCCAGGAGCAGTCCAACTCCTGAACTGACTCCTTGCGAAGGCAAAGCTGGAATGAAGAAAGGCCCTCTTTATAGGGCTGAAGAGGAAACGCCTTGGAACGTCAGCAGGAGGAGCCTGGAGGACAGCCCACCACTGGCCCTTTAAGTCCTGAGAGGAGGCGTGGCCCCACGCCTAATGAAACAGAAAATGGGCAGGACAATGGACAGCGGCATCCCTGCCACTGAGGGAAGCAGGAGCTGGAGCAGGCTGCGACCTGGCCCGAAGTGGAGGCGGCTCCTGCCGCTGAAGAAAGAAGCTGCAAGAAGAGCTGGGAGTGGCTCCCAGCCCCAGGAGAATGGCGTGGTTCGGCGATGGCCTCCTGTCCATGAAGAGGAGTTCCAGGTGGCCTCCTGGCCGCAAGAAGAGGACGGAGGAAAGGGGCTCCAGCTGTGAAGAGGATGGCTTTGGCAGCGGCCTCCAGGCCACGAAGAGGATTCAGTGATGGCTGGAAGATAGTGGTGGCTCCAGGCCGCAAAGGGAATGACGGTGGCCTCCACGCCACATGGGAGCACAGCGGCAAGCCTTCCATGCCGGAGCAGCAAGTGGGAGGTCTCCTGATCACGGAGATGGCATCGGGGAGCTGGCTGGTGGAGGTAAGAGGCTGCTCGCGGCTAGGCCCACGGGCAGTATCGCAACAGCATCCTCTCCTCAAAAGACCCCCTCTCCAGGACTGTTTACAACAGAGAGGGGTCGATAACCTGAAGCTGGAACTTCTGATGGAGAATCCAAGGCTGGAAATATGGAACGGAGATGATCAAACATTCAGATAAGACATATACTGAAGGCACAGGTGAACTTGTACAAGGTTGCAGGACAGTAAGACTGCATCTCAGTTGTTTTATGAAGAAGGATGGTATAAGCTTGAGATTTCCATAGGGTCTTGGAAGGCAGGGGAATAGTAGACCTATCTAACGAGAAGACGCCACTTCATCCTGGCTCACCATCACTAAAACAATAGCAGACAAGATAAACCCCATGATAAAGAAAACTATAAAAAACCCAAAACCCAAGAACCAATGGTACAACGACAACATCAGATCAGCCAAACGTGAACTCATAAAAAAAGAGAAAACATGGAGGAACAATAAAACAACCACACTACTTAACACCTACCGATCACACTTAGTGGAATACAAAAAACGTATCCACAACGCAAAAAAAGACTTCTTCTCAAACAAAATAAACAAATAGCAATATAACCCAAGAATGCTTTTCAATATCGTACAAAGCCTAACCAAATCCTCCAATGACCAGATATGATCAACCTCCAAGATCACAAGCAACGATTTCACAGATTTCTTTAACGAAAAAATAAAAAACCTCATAAATAATAACCTCAACAACAACTCGCAAGACCCAAAAATACAGAGCAATCAAACACCAAGCTAGCCCAACTTTGATACTAAAAACTCTTCTGTTCAACCATGCCTACACAGAATAACTCCTTCCACTCCCCCTCGTAGTCCCCTTCAGGTGACCTCCCTCTCCTTATATTAAGGAGACCTTCATTGTAAATTGTTTTGGTTATTACTTTCTTGTTCCCCTATCCTTCCTACTGCCTCTCTGTTCTACCCCCCGCCCAGTTACATTCCCCTGTTGCAATGTATTTTCCAATCTTTCAGTTACTATGTGAACCGGTATGATGTCCCCACAAATACCGGTATATAAAAGTTTCTAAATAAATAAATACAGCATCTTCACTGAATATCCAAAAGATCATAAAAAAAATGAACCCAGCTAAACACCCTATTGACTGCATACCCATAACGATGATCAAAGCCATCGAACCATCAATAACCAAAACGTTAACCGACATCGTAAACCTAGCCCTCACAGAAGGAAACTATCCCAAATGCCTAAAATCAGCAATTATCAAACCCATATTGAAAACCCATCAATTATCAAACCCATATTGAAAAATCCAGAAATCCCACTGAACTACTGACCCATATCAAACCTACCTTTCATTGCCAAATCATCGAGAAAATCGTCCACTCCCAACTCAGCGACCACCTTGAAGAAAACAACATCCTACTACCCACGCAATTTGGCTTCAGGAAACAACTGAACATTGAGACACTACTCCTGTCATTAAATGACACCGTACTCAAAGGTTTTGAAAATGGCCACAGCTACCTTTTAATCCTACTTGACCTATCAGCAGCCTTTGACATGGTAAACCACTCTATCATGATTGACCGTCTATATGAAATTGGTGCAAAAGAAATAACCCTACAATGGTTCACATCCTATCTATCACAAAGAACCTACCAAGTGTTGATCAACGACACCCTCTAAAAAAAAATAAACCTAGACACCGGAGTTCCCCAAGGCTCCACTCTATCAGCAACACTCTTCAACATTTATCTGCTCCTGATATGCCACTTCCTCTCAAATCTTAAACTGACCCAATTCATATATGCGGATGATATCCAAATATTAATCCCAATGCACAACTCTCTGAAAGACACCTACAAAAAAACAGCCACTTACCTCACCAAAATAAAGCAACTATTAACCACATGAAACTCATCCTAAACTTCGATAAGACAGAAATATTTATTTATTTATTTAAAAGTTTTATATACCGCATAATGGGGTAGGGATCTATCCATCTAGGCGGTTAATAATCATACTGGAAAGAAGGAACAACGCTCCTCAACTACCACCACTCAACCTAATGAACCAAAAAGCGCAATCTCACCTGCCAATCATGCCCGCAACCTTGGAGTCATAATTAACAAAGAGCTTTCCTTCAAGAGCCACATCATTACTAAAATCAAAGATGGATATCACAAACTCCTAACCCTACGTCGTCTAAAACCTTTCCTTTCCCCCAACGACTTCAGAAAAGTCTGTCAACTTCTCATCTTCTCCAACCTGGACTACTGCAACTCCCTGCTATTCAACTTACCTCTCAACACCATCCGACCACTCCAAATCCTCCAAAATACAGCTGCAAGAATACTCACTGGAACTAAAAAAACATGATCATATTACTCCTACACTTATATCACCACACTGGCTCCCAATAAAATTTAGGATAGAATACAAAATACTATCGATATTACACAAAATAATATACGAAAAACAAACAAACTGACTAAGTACATCCATAAAATTGCACTTTCCAAACAGAAACCTCCGCTGAGCTAATAAAGGTCTATTAAAGATTCCACCTGCTTGTTCTAAACCACTCACCTCAACTTGGAAGAGAGCCATATCCCTAGGAAGCCCCAAACTCTGGAACACCCTCCCAATTGAACTTAGAACACAGCGAAACTTAAAAACTTTAAAAAAAAACTAAAAACCTGGATGTTTACCAAAGCCTACCAACTCACCCAATGACTCTCAAAAATTACTTCCCTCCTACTGATCCTATGCAAATGCAAGCATGTAATATAACACATAACCGAAACTGTACAGTTTGACATCCGAACTACGTTTATATAGCCTACAATATCTATGTTAACATTCACAAGAACCTTTTGGAAACTCTGTTAAACATCGAAACTTTGTAAACCGTTGTGATGGCAAAACTGAACGACAGTATATAAAACTCGATAAATAAATGAATAAAGCAAATAAATAAATAAATAAATAAATAAATAAATGTGTGAAGGAATAGCTTTGGTAATGCTGAATGACTAGGCAGTTTTCTGGGAAATCGGTTGTTGGACGAACATAAGCTCTTTCACCTGTGGAAGAGCTTATGTTCTTCCACAGGTGAAAGAGCTTCCTGGAGGTGATGACATTTTGGAGCCAGACAGGGACTCTTGCTGACCAAGATCTCCTTGAGTTTCCTTAATGGGATGAGCCCTTTGCGAGAGTGGAAGTCAAGGTCTCTTAGATAAGTTAGAACTTAAGATTTTCTTGACTGATGGTAATGTTGACATAAAGAGCACCAGAAATAGGTGTACTTGGAGAGATTCATGCAGGCATATACCTTGGAAGGCTGAGGAGACTTGCAATGAGTCCCCAGAAGTTTTTTAACTGAAGAGCAACTGGCAAAGAGGTCACGACTGTCACTAGTGAATGAGTTCAATGTTACGTAAATGTTGGGTTTGTGAAATATTGTGGACTCTTGGTCGAAGTGGCGATGACTCCTCCCACAAGGAGGGTCCCCGTGGAGAACCACAACAATTGGCTAGACTCTAGTAAGCAGACACTGAGGAAGGAAAGCTTTATTATACTGCTGTAGAAGAGTTGAATCTTGCCCAAGGAACAGACAATACTGTAGTCCAGCGAGATCCCAGTAGCTCAACAGTCTCTGTAGATGATAGTCTCACCCAGATATAGCAAAGGTCCGGTAGTGTTCCGCAGCGTGGGATAAGCCGTGAACCTGGAGGTGGAAATGAGAAGAGCTGGAGCGTAGAGGTACTCACGGAGTAGCAGTGTTGATAACTTCCTTCGGTAGTTGAATGAAGCAGGGGACCAGAGGTCCAAGGTGCAGGATACCCTGAGAATAGGCCCTTGAGGAGCGAGTACCCAGGAGTGCCAAGGGTTCCTGAAAGAAAGCAGATAGGACACCCGAGGAGCGGGTGTCCTTAAGGTTAGACAGATTAGCCCCGGAGGGCAAGTAGAAGCGAGAGGTCCCTGAGGAGCGGGTACCTGGAGCTTCCATAGGAGCGAGATACCCTGAAGGGCAGTGAGGGATCCAAGCGAGCAGCTTAGAAGCGGTCAGAGTAGCAAAACCATAGTCCTGCTAACTCATTGAATTGGAGCGGAGCGGAGGTTTAAATACCCGGAGGTACTGATGTCATGCGGTGGGGCCGCCCCCGAGGTTCCCGCCATGACGTATTCAAAAACGAAGGCAGTGTGCGCGCGCATGCCCTAGGAGGCCTCAGGAAGAAGCATGGCGGACAGGGACGCCCATGCTGGCTCATAGACGCTGAGGGTTTCGGCAGGCAGGAGCGGAGGCAGCCATCCTTCCAAGGGAGGAGGAAAAGGGTAGAAGAGAGGTGAGGCAGAGTGGTCGCAGCCTTCTGCGACCGACGGACACAACAGTAAAAGAATTCTGGTAGTGAAAAGACACCAAAAGATATGGTTGGACTTGGAATACAAGATGGTAAGCCAGGCTGAACATGGAAACTGGTTAGATCTTGAGTGCTGAGCAGGACAAGCAGGACTAACTTGCTGGTTCAACTCGAGGAGTAAGGACGAAGTAATCCAGACCCCTATCAACGATGGTCATAATTGGAGTACAGGCACCTCCTGCAGGTCATCTGGAAAGGGAAGCCTGAACAGGCTGTCAAACTGGAAACCAAGTAAAGAAGACACTCCTTACCCAGTGGTGATACTGATTGATCGTAGGCACATAGTTTCCGCTATGCGATGGTAGCTCATAGGTACAGGTCATTGGAAGCAAAGTACCGGAGGCTGATGACTTGGAAACCATGAAGAGTTGATACCCCCCAAAAGAGCAGCAAGGTTAATGAAAAAGGCACAAGATTTGAGGTATGGAGTTCACTTCTGGGTGCAGGCGCCTCCTGCCGGTCGAAAAAAGGTACCCAGGGAAAATACAAAATCTTGATGAGATGGACACAAAAAGAGGAAACAGGAACTTGGCAACTTAAAAGAGGCTAGTGAGCCCCGGTGCAGGCGCCTCCTGCAGGTCGTAGGAAAGAATATACCTGGGGAAAAGGTATCCCTCTTGTCGAAGTGGAAGTAAAAGAAAGAAACCAAGAGCTGAGCAGTCAATGAAGCTAATGGTCCTGGGTGCAGGTGCCTCCTGCCGGTCATAAACCAACTATACCCAGGCCAAATAGAAGCTTCCCATGGAAAGTTCTTGATGACGAGCAGAGGCAAATGCCTCCTGCAGGAAGTAACCAATAAACATTTTTCAGCAAAAGCTGGCGCCTTCAGCAAGTCGAGAGATACTTGAAAGGTTCAGGACTTTAAAAGTTCAGGAAAAATACTTGAATCACTTGGAACGTGGAACAAGGCATGAGCCCAACACTGGAACACGCTCACCGGACACAGCGCCTTGTAATCTGTTGTGGGAGAGCTAAGGAGTGCTCCCGGTTCCGGGGAGAAGTGTGACCTTGGACCACGACGCAACTGTAGAAAGGAGCTCCGTAGAAGCGCTGCGGCAGGCAAGATGTATTCTAGCTTGGGAGGAACGAACTGGTCACCGAGCCCTAACCTCTTTTCTGAACCTGCATGCACCGGTAGAGACCCAGCAACACAATGCTGGTCTCTGGGGTAGCACTCCAGCCATTCTATAGCCCTTTCGGACCTGCCACTGGGGAGCGGCAGATGCGGCAGGACGGACAGAGGACAGGTGATGGTACTGAAGCTTGGAACACTAGGGAACTCAGGAGACGAAGACACAGAACTTGGAAGGACTCAGACAAGGGCTTGGAACTTGGGCCCAGGAACTAGGAAAAATCCGGGCAGTGCTAGAAGACAGATCCTGCCAGAAGAGGGCTCCAGCCACCAGGAAAGTAGACACCGGATGGGACGGATTTACTCCCAGGAGCGGTCAGCTGGAGACGAGATTTGGGATGAGTGAGCTGAACCCATAACTTTTGGACTCGAAGGAACTCAGGATCGGAACTCGACAGAGGACATCAGGGGCCAGACATTGAACAACGGATTGGAATGTGGGACATCGGATAGGCACAAACACCGGTACCTCGGGACATTAGAACATCAATGAAAACTGGAAATCGGAACATCAGTTCATCTGGGAAAAATGGACCCCGGGACATCTGAAGAGTAGCGAAGGGACATCTGAAGACAAAGGAACATCAGGACAACCAGAGATGTGAACATCAGGATATTCGGAGATGTGGACATCAGGACAACTAGAAAATGAGTGGATAGGATCTGTTGAGAGACCAAGACTTGGAACAAAGAACAAGACATGGATCAGGAACCAAAGACAAGACAATGAGGAATGGAATGTCTTGAAGAAGAGGAGGAGGACATCATCGGAGACTCCTGGACCGGAGTAGTCCAACTCCTGAACTGACTTCTTGTGAAGGCAAAGCTGGAATGAAGAAAGGCCCTCTTTATAGGGCTGAAGAGGAAATGCCTTTGAACGTCAGCAGGAGGAGCCTGGAGGACAGCCCACCACTGGCCCTTTAAGTCCTGAGAATAGGAGCGGCCTCGCACCTAAGGAAACAGGAAATGGGCAGGACCCTGGATAGCATCCCTTCCGCTGAGGAAAGCAGGAGCTGGAGCAGGCCACGACCAGGCCCGAAGCGGAGGCGGCTCCTGCCGCTGAAGAAAGAAGCTACAAGTAGAGGTGGGAGCAGCTCCCAGTCACAGGAAAATGGCATGGTTCAGCGACGGCCTCCTGTCTGCAAAGAGTAGTTCCAGGCGGCTTCCTGGCCGTAAGAAGAGGACGGAGGAGGTGGCTTCAGCCACGAAGAGGAAGGCTTAGGTGGCGGGCTCCTGGCCGCGAAGAGGGTTCAGTGTCAGCTGGAAGATGGCGGTGGCTCCAGGCCGCAAAGGGAACGATGGCAGCCTCCGGGCCGCATGGGAGCACTGCGGCAAGCCCGCCGTGCTGCAGCAGCAAGTGGGCAGTCTCCTGACTGTGGAGACGGCATCGAGGAGCTGGCTGGCAGAGGTGAGAGGCCCGTGGGCAGCATTGCAACAAATACCTGTATCTCCTCTTTTCCTTATCTGTTATAGATGTATATGGGCACAGTTGGGGTCCACTCCAACTCCTTTCTCCCCTACCTCTGTCTTCCTCTCACACAGGATGGCTGGATCTTGTTGATCTCAGATTACTATTGCTTGAAGAGAACCTCTCCCATTGAGTTGAAGAGCAAACTTAAGTAAGCTTAACTGAGTCCAAAACAACTTGGTATTCCAACTCAAATTCTTAATCAGTGATTAAAGAATGGAATGAGAGGGTGGAAAGAAACTCTCATTCAAAACAGAGAACTCTATGAGGTCCTTCCATGACCAGCCATTTGCTGTAGTGCTTACTTTAGTTTTAGCAGCCTCAGTGAAGGAGGTGTTTGACACAGAAGTGTTGCACCTGGAGGTGGACCCTTGTCCTGAGACAGTGAGGAGGGGCTTCCTGGTCGAGCCCAGGAAACAACTGTCACCAGGAGGCGGAGCACAGGAAGAGACAGAGGCTAGCTGGAGCTTCACTACTGGAAGCCTGAGGTCCCCCCCGGGTGGAACCCTTGGGGACCCAGGCCACTTGGACTTAGGTGGGCTTCACAGGGTCTCCCAGATAGGAAGTATAGCGGTGTGCCCACCAGGATCAAGGGTGCGTGGTTGATGTCAGGACTGGAGTCTTGGGGAATCAAGGAAGGCCAGAACAGTGTCTGTGATGACAAGGCTAGGAGCAGGGCCAGGCTGAAGGAGACATGGTCAGTGATAGCAGAGATCAAGTTCCAAAGGTCAGCCCGAAAGTAGTCAGCCAAAGCAGGGGTCAGGTTCCAGAGATCTGTCTGAGAGTAGTCAGCCAAAGCAGGGGTCAGGTTCCTGAGGTCAGACATGGTCAAGGAGGCAGGCAAAGGTCAGAGTCCAGGCAGTGATCAATGTAGTCAAGAGCAGGCAGAGGTCAGTTTCCAGGCAGCGATCAGCGTAGTCAAGAACAGGCAGAGGTCAGTACCAGAGAGTCAGTCCAAGAGCTACTACCTGAGGGAACGCAGGAACAAACAGACGCTGGAACAGAAGGACACTGGAACAGAAGGACCCTGGGATAGGAGGATGCTGGAACAGAAGGATGCTGGAACAAGACTGGAACAAGACTAGAACAAGACTGGAACAAGTGATGAGACACTGAGGCAAACTAGTACACACACGGTGTTGACCCGATTGCCAAGGCAAGGAAGTGAAGGCAGGAACTTCCTGATATACTGTGCTTAATCAGGGCGTGCCGCAGAGCTGGGACCCACCGCTGTCCCTATAAGGGACCGGGCGGTAGGCATGCGCACACCTAGGGGCAGGGCCAATGCCACAGAGGACGCTGAGCCCCACCGTGGGGCCTGGTGCGCTGAGGAAGGCCCGGCGACCGCTGCTGCGGGACGCCGAGGCCTCGAGGAGCTAGCTGTGGCTGCTGGAGAGGCTGACCCGGAACCTGCAGAGGAGTAGGGAAGGTAAGCAGGCCTGTGCGCGGGCCGAGCACGGACGGGGCGCACAACAAGAAGGAGTTAAAGGGATGGTTCGATGGAATGTGTTGCCGCAAGAAGGTTTAGTAGGCAGACGGGAATTTTCCAAATTTGTTGCTACAATTGTAACTTTGTGTTCTTGTAGTGGGGAAAAGTTGCAATGGAGTCAAATGGTTATAATAATATGATAATGTGCTATATATATGGTTTTGTAACATGTTTTATGTTTCAGGGTGGCATGATAACTTGCATCAGTTAGTGCCTATACCAGGTGTAGAGCCTGTTGAATCTAAGCACATACAGTCACAATAAAAATGATTTGCAACTCTCCTTATATATAAAATTGCCCTGCAACCTATAGAGGAAGATTTTGATAATTACTTTTGTTAAAGAACTTGCATGGGTGGAGTAGCCTAGTGGTTAGAGCAGCTGGCTATGAACCAGGAGACAAGTGTTATGCCCATCGGTCACAGATGGCTGTGACCACTAATGCTCACCTCTTTCTTTACTACTTTGACACCATTGGGGAAAGTGGCAGCATCCACCAGCTACCGCCAACCCTCCTGGCATTCCCGGGACAGCGTGAGTGCTGCCGACAGCCATCTTGCCTTCGGGATCACTTAGGCGCGCGCACAGGCCAGTCTTAAGCACGTCATGGCGGGAACCTTGGGGGCGTCCCCTCCGGATGACATCTTCACTCTGCAATACTTAAGCTGGCTGACCCTGCCTATTGACGAGTTAACAAGGAGTTCCTTCATTGCTGAATCCGCTTCACACTTGCGGACTTTCTGTTCCATTTCCTGCACTTTGGCATGAGACGCTCTGGGTACCCGCTCCTCGGGGGGCCTTCCTCGTCTCTGGCTATTCGCTCATTGGATTGCCTTGGTCTGCTGTCTTTTCCCGTTCCCCAGGACCTTCCTGGAACTACCACTCTGTGAGCAACTTACTTCATGGACCACTATTGTACCAGCTTAAGCTTTATTGTGGGATCCTCTCCGGTGTACCCCGTGTCTCGGGCCACTACCGTGCCATCTCTAAGTGGGGAACCACCTCGGTGTACCCTGCGCTGCAGGCCACTACTGCATCGTTGCTATAGGACCCTCACCTGTGCACCCCGTACCTCGGGCCACTACCATAACATCTTGGAGTGAGGAATCCCTCGGTGTACCCTGTGCTGCAGGCCACTACCGCATCATCCCTACGGAGTAACTTCTTCGGTGTACCACGCTCTGCGGACCATTACCGGATCTTCACATCTGAGGTATTCCCTCTGGGTATACCCCTCTGCACAGATCTTGTTACTTTCTCCTGCAACCCCTGCTCCGCGGGCTGTGCCTCCCTACTTCTCTAATAAAGGCTTATTCCACAGCTGTGTCGACATCCGCTGAGACCGCACCTCCCGACGGTGAGGCTCACAGGGCTCCTCCCTGTGGAGTGGATCATCTCTCACCTCGGCCCAGGGTCCACATACCTACAAGTCATAACAACAAGTGTTCAAGTCCCATTGTTGCTCCTTCTGACCATGAGTAAGTTATTTTACCCTCCATTGTACAAAGGTAGGCCTAGATTCATCCATAATGCATGTTGGTAAGTTACCACAGTGCAATAAACCCTACTTGAGAGAGAGACTATCTACAAGGCCCTCATAGTAGTTAAGTATTTATATCTCTATAGGAGGGCCACCTGATAGGTAGAGGTGGAAACCTTGCCCCACAGACCAACTTAGCAAACTGCTCACCAAAGAGCTTGACCGACTGGATCTCACTGACACTCCCTCAGCTATTAACTCTTGGCTCAAGATAACAAGCGAGGTCACAGATCTATCCTGCCCCACCATCACTAAACCCTTGAAACCACCTCAAGCTAATAGGCACCCGTGGTACATTCCGGAACTTAAAATCCTCAAACAAGAACTTCGGAAAAAAGAAATCAGATGGCGCAAGTCTCCTTCCATCGTCACAACGTTAAACTACAAAGCCCACCTCAATACATCCAGAATGGCCATCCTCAAAGCCAAAAAATACTTTTTTGCAAAAGAAATTCACAACTTCTCATTCGATCCCAAAGCCTTATTCTCATTTGTAACATCTCTTACAAAACCTTCCCCACCTATCATCCCTGATGAGCAAGCATCCAACAAAGCCACGGAATTAGCCATCTACTTTGATAAGAAGATAACCAACCTCCTTAAGCCTATCTCTACCCTACAGCCGACAGCACTGCCTTCTAGCTCCTCAACACCTACCAAGAAATTCAACTTAACATCTTTCGAGACCACATCATCAATGGAAATCGAAACCATACTCAAAAAGCTCAAACCTTCCTCTCATCCATTGGACGCAATACCCTCCAATCTTCTACTATCCTGTTATGTTATGAGTAAAGTCAATAGTGGACCCTTGGGCCGGCTGAGGTGGACAGCGTCCACAGGAGTTAATAAGCCGGGAGGCGGCACTCAGCTGGAGCGGACTGGTGGCGTCTTCACCCTGGAAACCCGAGACCCCCCCAGGAGGAGCCCGTAGGGGTCCGAGTCGCTGGGACTTAGGAGAATCGTGAAAGAGTCCAAGGTTCGAGGCTGGCAGAAGACAAAGGAGAATCGTGAAGAAGACCAAGGTTCGTGGCTGGCTGAAGACAAAGGAGAATCGTGAAGAAGACCAAGGTTCGTGGCTGGCTGAAGACAAAGGAGAATCGTGAAGAAGACCAAGGTTCGTGGCTGGCTGAAGACAAAGGAGAATCGTGAAGAAGACCAAGGTTCGTGGCTGGCTGAAGACAAAGGAGAATCGTGAAGAAGACCAAGGTTCGTGGCTGGCTGAAGACAAAGGAGAATCAGGAACCGGAGCTGGAGTCAGGATATGTAGACAGCAAGTGGAGCCCAGAGCTGGAGCCAAGGCACAGCAGGACCAAACAGAACCTGACCTGGAAGCAAGGCACGGCTGGGACAAGCTGGAACCGGAGCTGGAAGCAAGGCACGGCTGGAACAAGCAGGAACCAGACCTGGAAGCAAGGCACGGCTGGAACAAGCAGGAACCAGAGCTGGAAGCAAGGCACGGCTGGAACAAGCAGGAACCAGAGCTGGAAGCAAGGCACGGCTGGAACAAGCAGGAACCAGAGCTGGAAGCAAGGCACGGCTGGAACAAGCAGGAACCAAGGCTGAAAGCAACGCTGGGAAGCAACTAAGCACTCAGGAGAGCGACCTCGTTGCAAAGGCAAAGCAAGGAAGTCAGACGATGGTTTAAATAGCCAGCCAGCGTCTGACGTCAGGAACAGGGCGGTTCAGCACTTCCGGGTGCTGGACCTTTAAGAGCCCCCTGCTCACGCGCGCGCGTTGCCTGGCAGTGGGAGGAGTCAGAATCGTCCTTCGGCAGCGTCTCCACGTGGAGAGAGACGCTGCCATGCGGCCCTGCAGGCCCCAGGAGCAACGGATTGCAGCGAGACCGGGGGAGGCAGGAGAAAGGTAAGGACCCGGTCGCTAGCCTAGCGACCGGGACTGCAACAGTACCCCCCCCTTTACGCCCCCTCTTCAGAGGGCTTGGCCTGTCAGGATGGTCCAGATGATATTGCTGCAGAAGAGTCTTGTCCAAGATGTTGCGGGCAGGCTCCCACGTATTGTCTTCGTCTCCACAACCTTCCCAGGCTAGCAAATATTCCCAACGTCTGTTGGCGAAGCGAGCATCCAGGACCCTCTCGTACCTGAAACGTAGGATCCTCATCCGTAGTGATGGAAGCGTCCTCAAGAGGCCTGGGGTGGAATCTGGAAAGAATCACTGGTTTTAAGAGGGAGACGTGAAAGACATCATGAATGCGTAAAGTGGTTGGGAGTCGTAGACGGTAAGAGACCAGCCCTACCCTCTCTGCAACGCGGAAAGGACCACAGAACTTGGGTGAGAGCTTCTTGGAAGGTTGCCTCAGATGAATGTTCTTTGTACTAAGCCACACTCGATCGCCTGGGAAAAAAGCGAATGCTGGTTTTCGGTGTCGATCATAGTAGCGTTTAGAAGTGCGTGCGACTTTCTGAAGTCGGTGTTGAGTAGAGGACCAAAGTTTACTCAATTGGTCCGCGGTCAATTGAGCAGCTGGTGAGGAGGTTGGTACTGGTAGAGGTAACGGTGGTTTGAGCTGTTTACCGTACACAATTTGAAAAGGGGATTTCCCCGTCGCCGTATGTATTTGATTATTATAGGCGAATTCTGCCCAAGGCAAAAGCTCCACCCAATTATCTTGTTTGTGGTTAATGAACGCTCGTAGGAACAACTTTAATGAACGATTCATGCGTTCGGTTTGCCCATTACTTTGCGGGTGGAAAGCGGAGGAGAAACTCAGCTGGATCTTAAATTTTTTGCATAAGGCTTTCCAATACCTGGCTGTGAATTGAGGGCCTCTGTCCGATACAATGTCCTGAGGCAGACCATGAATACGGAATACATGGTGTGTGAATAGAGAAGCCAGTTCAGTGGCGGAAGGTAATTTGGGCAAAGGCACAAAGTGAGCCATTTTAGAGAAGCGGTCCACCGTGACCCATACCACAGTCTTGCCTTGCGAAGGCGGGAGTTCCACCATAAAATCAGTAGCAATATGTGTCCAGGGTTCCGTGGGTATAGGTAACGGTTGTAGAAACCCTCTCGGAGGGCCATTAAGCGGTTTCTGCAGGGCGCAAGTGGGGCAAGAATTCACGTAAAGGGAAACATCACGTCGAAGACCAGGCCACCAATAGAAACGATTTATAAGATCCAATGTTCTTAGTCTACCAGCATGTCCCCCGGTCAAGGAGTCATGGCCCCAAGACAAGACTTTCCTCCGAAGCCTCTTAGGAACGGTAGTCTTATTTGAGGAAGCAATGGAAGTGGTAGTTATTTGAACACAGGCAGGATCCAGGATGGTTCGTGGAGAGTCGTCCTCTTCTTCCGGCTGATAGGTACGAGATAGAGCATCGGCTCGAACGTTCTTCTCAGCTGGTCGAAACTTGAGGATGAAATTGAAACGACTGAAGAAGAGTGACCATCTTGCTTGCCGCGAGTTTAGTCGTTGAGCTTGGGCCAAGTACAATAAATTTTTGTGATCAGTGTACACTGTCACCGGATGATTAGCCCCCTCCAGCCATTGCCTCCACTCCTCGAAGGCCAACTTGATGGCTAAGAGTTCTTTGTCTCCGATGCCATAGTTACATTCAGCAGGCGAAAACTTTTTAGAGAAGTAAGAACATGGCATCAATTTGCCCGAAGTATCGTGTTGACTGAGCACCGCTCCAACAGCCAGATTCGAGGCATCGACCTCCAGGATGAAGGGTCGTTGTGGATCTGGGTGTCGTAGGCAGGAAGCGTCTAGGAATGCTTGTTTTAAGTCTTCAAAGGCAGCCGAGGCGGTAGTGATCTTTCTTAGTGATGGAGTTCAGACCTCGATAGTCTATGCACGGCCGGAGGGAGCCATCTTTTTTGGACACAAAAAAGAATCCTGCTCCTGCAGGAGAGTGCGAAGGGCGAATGAACCCTTTGGCAAGATTCTCCGTAATGTAGTCTGACATTGCATGGGTTTCTGGCAGAGAAAGAGGGTATACCCTACCCCGCGGGGGAGTGGAACCAGGTAGTAAATCAATGGCACAGTCGAAGGGCCGATGGCATGGAAGCAGTTCAGCTTTTTGTTTGGAGAACACGTCAGCGTAATCCTGGTACGGCAAAGGAAGGTCCAGGGCAGAGTGAGAGAGTAATATCTCCGGTCTAGGAACGGGATCCAGGCAATTCTGGAAACAGGAAGGACTCCATTGCGCAATTTGGAGAGAGTCCCAATGGATCACCGGAGCATGTTGTTGCAACCAAGGGAGTCCCAGGACCACAGGGTGCACCGATTTATCCAGTAGCAAAAAGGAGATTGTCTCAGTGTGAAGCACTCCCGTCCGTAAAGTGAGAGGCATCGTGGTTTCAGAAATGGATCCAGGTAGAGGGGTTCCCCGGATAGAGGTAACCCGTAACGGAGGTATCCGGCGCTTAGTAGGTAGTCCTAATTGGTGTACCAGTTCTCTCCAGATAAAGTTCCCTCCGGCTCCGGAATCAATGAAAGCTAGAGTCTGCAAGGAGCCACCTGGATATTCCAGCGTTATAGGAACTGTACATTGAGGAGTAGCATTAACATAGCCTAGGGGAACCTCCTCATCTCTCCCTAGACTCGAGCATTTCCCGGTCTCGCAGGACATTGACCCAGGAAATGACCCTTAGTGCCGCAGTATAAGCACAGGCCCAGAGTGCGGCGTCGTGTCTTCTCCTCCTCGGTTAGCGGTGCCCGTCCAAGCTGCATAAGTTCCTCTGAGGAGCTGTGGGAGGCTGATGGTGTCTTGTGAGGTACAGTCAGAGACCTGGAGAAGGAGGGTGCCAATGAGACAGGCCGACGAGGAACTCGACCCTCCTTAGCTCGTTGCTGCAATCGCCGGTCAATCCTCCCGGCCAAGTCTATCACCCCGTTCAGAGTGAGGGGCAGGTCGCGAGCCATCAGCTCGTCTTTGATACGACCTGCAAGACCTTCCAGGAAAATACCCCGCAAACAGTCATCCTGCCAGCCGAGTTCCATCGCCAGAGTACGAAATTCAATAGCGTACTCCGCCAGAGAGCGGGATCCTTGTCGTAGCTGTAGAATTTCAGTGGTAGCAGTGGTAGCACGAGCTGGCTCATCAAAAGTCTGTTTGAAGTGAGTCACGAAATCCTGCAAGTTGTGCAGCATGGCGTCCTGTTTCTCCCACATGGGAGAGGCCCATAGCATAGCCCTCCCATCGAGCAGAGACAAAATATATGCTACCTTGACGGCATCAGACGGGAACTGCCCTGGTAGCAACGTGAAGCGGATGAAGCACTGATTCAAAAACGCCCTGCACGATCGGGCATCCCCGGAGTATCGAGTAGGCGCTGGAAGCTGAGTCTGTGCGGGAGCTTGAACCGCCAGTGGAGGCGGGGGTGGTGCCAGCGGTGGAGGATTGGCGTCCAAGCGACTGGCTAGGCGATCCACCGTAGCAGCCAAGACTTCCAGACATTGCTGTTGCTGCTGGATTCTTTGGGCCATGCCAGGGATGGCCTGCATAGGAGCGGAGTCCGCCGAGTCCATGGCCTTTGCAAACTGTTATGTTATGAGTAAAGTCAATAGTGGACCCTTGGGCCGGCTGAGGTGGACAGCGTCCACAGGAGTTAATAAGCCGGGAGGCGGCACTCAGCTGGAGCGGACTGGTGGCGTCTTCACCCTGGAAACCCGAGACCCCCCCAGGAGGAGCCCGTAGGGGTCCGAGTCGCTGGGACTTAGGAGAATCGTGAAAGAGTCCAAGGTTCGAGGCTGGCAGAAGACAAAGGAGAATCGTGAAGAAGACCAAGGTTCGTGGCTGGCTGAAGACAAAGGAGAATCGTGAAGGAGACCAAGGTTCGTGGCTGGCTGAAGACAAAGGAGAATCGTGAAGAAGACCAAGGTTCGTGGCTGGCTGAAGACAAAGGAGAATCGTGAAGAAGACCAAGGTTCGTGGCTGGCTGAAGACAAAGGAGAATCGTGAAGAAGACCAAGGTTCGTGGCTGGCTGAAGACAAAGGAGAATCAGGAACCGGAGCTGGAGTCAGGATATGTAGACAGCAAGTGGAGCCCAGAGCTGGAGCCAAGGCACAGCAGGACCAAACAGAACCTGACCTGGAAGCAAGGCACGGCTGGGACAAGCTGGAACCGGAGCTGGAAGCAAGGCACGGCTGGAACAAGCAGGAACCCGACCTGGAAGCAAGGCACGGCTGGAACAAGCAGGAACCAGAGCTGAAGCAAGGCACGGCTGGAACAAGCAGGAACCAGAGCTGGAAGCAAGGCACGGCTGGAACAAGCAGGAACCAGAGCTGGAAGCAAGGCACGGCTGGAACAAGCAGGAACCAAGGCTGAAAGCAACGCTGGGAAGCAACTAAGCACTCAGGAGAGCGACCTCGTTGCAAAGGCAAAGCAAGGAAGTCAGACGATGGTTTAAATAGCCAGCCAGCGTCTGACGTCAGGAACAGGGCGGTTCAGCACTTCCGGGTGCTGGACCTTTAAGAGCCCCCTGCTCACGCGCGCGCGTTGCCTGGCAGTGGGAGGAGTCAGAATCGTCCTTCGGCAGCGTCTCCACGTGGAGAGAGACGCTGCCATGCGGCCCTGCAGGCCCCAGGAGCAACGGATTGCAGCGAGACCGGGGGAGGCAGGAGAAAGGTAAGGACCCGGTCGCTAGCCTAGCGACCGGGACTGCAACATATCCATTCCAAACACCATTTCCAAAGCGTTAGCAGACATCATTAACTGCTCGCTAACTCAAGGAAAGGTCCCAGAACAACTTAAAATAGCTATCCTAAAACCCTTACTAAAAAAACCTAACCTTTCGACGGCTGACCCTGCAAACTTCCGTCCAATCGCTAACCTTCCCTTGATCTCAAGAGTGATGGAAAGAGTCGTAAACAAACAACTGTCTGAGTACCTGGAGGAGAACAACATACTCTCCCCTTTCCAGTTCGGATTCAGGAAATCGCAAAATACGGAAGCTTTACTATCATCGTTATCCGACACCATCCTTCTCAATCTTGAAAGAAAACAACCTTACCTTCTCGCCCTTCTCGACCTATCCGCCGCATTCGACACGGTTAATCATTCCATCCTACTGGAACAGCTATCTGATATAGGAATTCAAGGAGAAGCACATAGCTGGTTCCAATCGTTCCTGGAGAATAGATTCTATAAGGTCAGGATCAATAACAAAGAATCACTCCCAATCAAATCAAACCGAGGAGTCCCGCAAGGATCATCCCTCTCCCCCACACTTTTTAACATTTATCTGCTACCACTCTGCCATCTACTCTCCAGCCTCAAACTAAAGTATTACATTTTCGCAGACGACGTTCAAATACTTCTTCTTATCACTGAATCCCTGCAAAAAACCTGGGCACACTGGAACAATTGCTTACAGTCTATCAATATTCTGCTTTCCAGCTTGAACCTTATCCTCAATTCAAATAAAACTGAAATCCTCATCATCTCGCCTGACGAAAACCACACTCTCATCAACTCCCAAAGCGCATCACAATTCGCAAAATCATCCATTAACCACTCCCCCTCCGCCAGAGACTTAGGGGTGCGACTCGACAATCTATTCAACTTAAAATCCTTCGTCATCAACACTACTAAAGAATGTTTTTTCAAACTTCAAGTACTCAAAAATCTGAAACCCCTCGTGCATTTCAGCGACTTCCGTTTAGTAGTTCAGTCTATCATTCTTACAAAGTTAGACTACTGCAACTCTCTTCACCTAGGCCTTCCTGCCATAACTATCAAACCCCTACAGATGGTCCAGAATGCAGCGGCGAGGATTCTCACTAATTCAAATAAAAGAGCCCACATCACACCAATTCTACGCGGTCTTCACTGGCTCCCTATAAAATCCAGGATCGCCTTCAAAACGTTAATGATGATCCACAAGGACATTATCGGCATTGCCCACCTCAATTTAAGCTCGCAACTCCGCCCTCACACATCACAAAGACCTATCAGATACACTTACAAAGGATCTCTATATGCTCCTCCGGTCAAAACCTCATTAAGAAAACGAGCAATCTCTACAGCCAGGCCCACCCTCTGGAACTCACTGCCTCCGGAGCTTCGCCAAGAAACATGTCATCAAACTTTTAAGAAACACCTAAAAACATGGCTCTTCTGACAAGCCTTCCCGGAGTCTCAGGAACACTCTGACACCGGTCAAAGAGCATAACAGCCCACTATGGGACCCATGATCACTCTCATTTCCCTTAGGGCCCACTTACGCCTGGTTTGGACAGTCCATATGATACGAAAGATACCCTAGTAGTTCATGTTATGCCCATTAACATTGTTCGCTGTTCTATGTATCAAATCATTTTATTTAATTTATTTATTTTGTTACATCTATTAACGCTGTTCGACGATTCATTTATTACTATTTAATATTCACGTTCTATTGTTCAGACACCTTGTTTAATGTAACACCTTAACCGCGACTGTTTTGTTATAATGGAAACCGATCTGATTTGATATTTGTATCGAGAATGTTGGTATATAAAAATTCTAAATAAATAGAGGTGAGGTGTTAGTGGTGGTTTAGGGTGTAGGGGCCAGTTTCACATGTATAGTTAGACGTATGAACTGCACAGTACACCTTGGTGAAGATTTGACATCATTTGGACTGAGGAAAGTCTCACAAAGATGAAATTTCTACTATGTTCACTCACCCTAGCTTGATGAGTTCCACATTATTGCATGCAAAAACACCATAACTCGCTTTGATGCATGACCTCCTTAGATTGTAAGCCTTCCGGAGATAGGGAAATACCTACTGTACCTGAATGCAATTCGCTTTGAAGTGCTGAAAAAAGCGCAAAAAGCAGAATAAAACCCCCCCAAAAACCAACCTACTTATCTTGAATTATTAAGCAGTGTGATGTATGTATAGATGGTTTCAGCCAAAGGCATGTCTAGGACTTTATGCATTTGTGAAGTCTTAATGCTGGAATCAGGTTTTGAAGCTCCCATACTATTGTAACAACCTTAGACATTTTTTATATTACTAGATGCTGAGCCCCTGCTTGCTTCTCTTGGTAACCCTGCTTGTATGCTGTTTACTCTAAACTCTATGTTCGTGCTTAGGTAGAAAATGCAAGCAATGTTTGGGTAGGGCAAGGGACTTTAATGAAGGGGTTGAACCTACATGGAGAGAAGCCCTGACCATCACCATGTTAATGGCGGCAGGCTGGAACTTCGCCCTCCCATTATTCTACTTATGTGTTGTTACAGGATTGTACTGGGAGGTGTGGTGTTGGCATCATCATGACTGTTGATATTAATTATCAAAATCTCCGGCTGATAGGGGGAGTTGGCACCTTATGGCCCTGCAAATTAATTGGGGGAGGGAGAGGGCATGCAAGGCTGAACTGGCCTATGGTGCCTAATATATTTGCACTGGCCCTGAATTAGAAGGTAACTTCAAATAGACAATCTGAAAAATATCTTTAAAAAGTGTGTTCAGCAGTATACAACAGTGCTTTAATCCTACGTGAAGGGCAGAAGGTATTGCAATGTACTCAAATTTTGGTCACTTGCACTACAATTAAGACGGCGGAGGGGAAATTTTCAAAAAACATTTAGCCAGGTAAAAAAACTGTATGAAAGCTGCCCACCCTGTAGATGGGTGAAAGTATGTGCAGGGATCAATAATGTGCATACTTTTACCTGTGGGAAAAATAGGAGGGATCAGAAGTGGGGTTAGATCTGGGATGGCAATGAGTGCAGTTTTGCATTTGCAAACTATGCATGTTTTGTTTTTCATAGAAAAAATATCTGCAGAAAAAGCAGCTGCAAATCTCTATGGGTACTTTTTCCCTAGGCAACTTTCAAAGGGAAAGGATGCTTGGACTTTCCATTTCAGAACTGGTGCTAACCTCTGCTGGGAAAAATATCTGCCAACTTTTCCACCTACCTGCTGTAGCGCATATGAGGCATGGAGATGGAGGGCATTTTCTGTTTTGGGGTATGTATTTCTTAGCTGGCTTTGGTTGTCATGTGTGTGTATGTGAGAGAAAGAGATCATGTGATGAGATCACATGACAAGACATCCTGGACTGGCTACTGAAAGGGCGCAGCTAAAAGGATTCATTGAGGATGATGGTACATAGAGGAGATGAGGGCTTCTACAATAGGAGGAGTTATAAAGTACAGAATCAGGAGAGACAGAGAAGAAGAGAGCAATAGAGACAGAGAAGGAGGAGACACAGCAAAACTTACTTGAGCACTTCAACCTGTTTCTGTATTTGTTTATGTAACAAAGTATTTTACAAGCAAAAAATTCACAGATGGCATTATTGTATCCTTCAAAAAGTGTAAATAAGGAGAGGATCCAAGATGGCTCCCTGAACGGATGCACACTTTAACGCTCCTGCAAGGCTCGCTTACCTTTTGAAACTTTTTTCCTCTGTTTTCAATATGCTTCATAAGAGAAAGGGGAGAGTAAGGGTTTATCCACCCAAGCCCTCACTCCCCGCAGGACAGCATGTTATATCACAGTATGCATTGCCCATATCACAGTCTGGGGCACCGAGCCCCGCTGGCGGGTCGAGAGGAGGAGTCCCTTCGCCGCCTGGGGAGATTTCGCTGACCCCACCAGACCTGCGAGAGCAGCCGAGAGCAACTCCTCCGTGCGGCGCAGAGCTTGGAAAGTCGCTGGTGAGAGACGACACAGGAGCGACTCTATTGGGTGGACGGTAGGGCAATGCAGCGGAGCAGGAGAGGAACCCAGATCCCTTCATGTCTCCGGAGATTTTGGCGAGGAGTGAGGAGAGAAAGGAGGAACCCTCGCAGATGGTAACATCAACTGTAGGAGAAAGAGAGGTACTAGGAAGTCTTATTAAAAACCCCATTGAGATAAAGAGACCAGCTGTAATTACAATGGAGTCCCTTTGGGACTTGATTGTGGGGATGACCAAAGCCTTTAATGAGCAAACCCAGAAAACGGAGGAAACCTCCCTAAAAATGGACTCTGTTGAGAATCAATGTAAGCTGAAGGATGAGGAACAAACACGAGTCTTGCTGCAGGTTAAAAATGATTTAAATCAAGTGTCTGATGCAAACGCCATTTGTGTGAGAGATCAGGCAGTTTTGATGCGCAGGCTGGAGTCGGTGGAGAACTACCTAAGACAACTTAATTTGAGGGTATTGAATTTCCCTAAGGTAGTTGGTGAAATACTATTAATAACTTTTAAAAGGTATTTAAAAGAAATACTAAAGATCCAGGAAGATCAGATACCAGCTGTTAAAAAGATCTTGTACCTACAACAAAGACAGAGCCAGATACAGATATCCCCAGTAGGGGACTTAGGAGGATCTGAAAATTTGTCTATCTAGGAAGTTCTGGCCTTGAAGTTGTGGCAGAACTGTCCTTTTTGTTTCCATATTTTCTGAACATGACAGAACTCTAATTATGAAGTTTTAGTTCAAGGCTATAAATGTTACTTATTTAGGAGGATCAATCCGTACATTTCCTGATCTTTCCAGGGCAACGTATTTGCATAGGAAAGCTTTCTTAGTTATGCGCCCAGAAGCAGTTGCAATGTGTGCAGATTTCCTATTACGCTACCCCGCAAGGTGCGTAATAAAGTACTCTGGAAATACATATGTATTCTATAATTCTGAGCAATTAAGGGAGTTCTTAAATGCCAGAAGGAATGTCCCTGCAATTTAAAAAAGATCTGGACCGGGTAGTTAAAGTAAGATATGTTTTTTTTCATATGAGAGCTTTTGTTTAAATTATGATTTCTTAATATACTCCTCTTTGTTTTTTCCTTCCTCTCCCCCAAATTATACCTGGAAAGAATGAGAGTATAAATGTTGCCTACAAGCATATATTATAATTATTAATAGGTTTCTTTTGTGTAATTCTCTATTATTTCAAAGCAAAAGAATCTTTGTTTGTATAATAAAAGTTGATAAATAAAAAATTAAAAAAAAAAGTGTAAGTAGAAAAAGGATGTGCAGGTTTTATTTTTGTTTGATTTGTTTCATTGGTGGTTCACTTAGTTTCATTTCATTTATGTTTTGTTTAATTTAGTTGTTTTTTTTAAATGTATGTTGGTTTTCGGTATGAGAAGTAAACTATTTTAGTGCATGCTATTGGCAGCATGCATTATAACTTGGTCACCCACCGCCACCAAATAAACTCATTGCCAATTTTTTAAAAAAAAGTCTACCTCCATGGCCTGTCCCCCCCACACCAGCATCTTATCCCATAGCTAATGTTGTGGGGTCCAAAGGGGGTAGGATCAATTCCTAGTTACTCCTTTCCCACTGATGTTGCACTCCAAAATGGTGCTGGTGTTGGTCATTTTGGAGTTTGCTGATGACATTTTGCATGGGGAGGGGGCAGGAGTGACTCAAGATAGCTTTTGTCCCCTTTGGACCCCACTGTGTCGGCGGAGTATGTTCCAGCAGGAGTCCCAACTGGCTGCTGTTGTACAATAAATGAAAGCACATCCCTAAGGCACAATGTTGTCACAAATGGAAACCAAGTGTCATCCTCTAAGTTTTTACAATTGCCATGATGGTGCACAAATATTTCACTGCATGTTTTCTATGTTCTGCATTGCCTCAGATGGCGCCCACAATCTACAAGACAGGTGTATCAATGCAAAGAAGGCAATAGCAGGAAAGAGCTAACTCCCTCACAGAAGCGACCAAGGGTAATTAGAAAGGATGCTCATGAGGCAGCCTCTTCCCATCAAAGCTTGAATATTACTATGCAACCTTTCCACCTCTGATCCAGGGCCTTCTGACATAGCTGCTTCTGCATGACACAGATGGAGCAGACAGGATAGAAGGGTTTGGAGTCATTTTGCTGAATGGGGTTTCTGTGTCAATCCCCTAGAGGCTGTTAGCCGTCATACAGCAATGGTCATTCCTCTCATTGCTGTGGTTAATTGGTCCAGTGATCACAACTAGTGTTCACAGGGCTTCTTTTATATCATCACCTTTGGAAATTTAGATGTGTTTGAATGCACAGCTCTTTCTGTATAGCTTTGAAGCCATGATGAATTGTGCTATAATGTTATTGCTACCCCAGCATTACAGGATGGTCAGAAAGAGAGGCTGCTCAGATGACACTGACCTCGTAAATCAGTGCTTTCCACAGTTCCTTGCAAGTGTAAAACTCCTTTCTCAGAGCACTGCCTGAAACAGGCAAGAAGTCACCTGTAGATGCTGGAGGGTTGAGAAAATTCTGGCTGGAACTCCAGATCAGGATTCTTCCATGGGAGACAGCAAAGATGTGAAGCTCAAATGGATCACTTACATAGCCTCTCAAGAAAAAATTGTCTACAACTGGATACAGTTCCAAAGCAAGAATAACTTTTACAGAAGATACAAGTAAAAGCTTGGCAATATAACAAATGCAAAAACAATTTAAAAAATTCAACAGCTCATCAGCACAAGCCAAAAAGTACGAGTTCTCATGCACTTGAGTAATTATGTAGCAACACTGGGACTTCTTGTTCCTTTTAGGGTTCCTTTCTCTTCAAACTCCTTCTTGGAAATCAAACAGACGTTCTCCTCTCCCACTTGGAAAGTAAGGTAAATATCTTCAGTCTCCCAGACAAGCTATTTTTCACCTGAGACCTAGGAACAAATGCCTTCCAGACTATAGGACCCCCTTCTGAAACCCCTCTAGCCATTTCAGAGCGTGAACATCTCTCCCAATGGCATGGAAAGGCAAAACCTCGTTCCTTTCCTGGAGCCAGGAAAGCCACCGCTCTTGCTGCCTCTGCCTTGCTCCCTTCATCATTGACTCCCCCCCCAACACCTCATTGAGTCACCTTTATACACTGTAAGTATGGCCAGGCTTTGCCCGCCACAAATATTTTTTTTTTCCTGTTTTTCAGCAATTAGTAGAGGTTTTTGCATTTTTGGGGTCCTCCTCCGGTTTTTACCCCACCTTTTTGTGGGCTATGGCTTAAGGGCCTACATTGTCCCCTGAGCATGCTCAGAGTCAGAGGGCATGCAATATTGCAAAGCGAGAATCTTTCTGCATCTCTGGCAGACTGATCTGGAAGTGGAGGAGCTTTGGAGAAGCTGAGATCAACCCTGCATCTCAAAGGGAGAAGTGTGGGGAGTGTCTTTGGAGGAGCCTGAGATCATCACTGGATTTGCAAGAGGAGTCAGTTTTTGGAGTCTTGAGAGTTTTTGCTTTCAGAGTTTTTGACTTTGCATCAGTTGCTGAAAGAGGGGCACTCTCCCCTCCCCCCCCCCCACACACACTTGAAGAGCTGTAATTTAGGGTTTCCCTGCCTTTGTGCCGAGAAAACAGAAGAGAGCGCCTGGGTGTTTTTGTGGTTTTGAGAGAAGTTTTGACGTTATCTGTGTTTTTTTTTTTTCAACAAAAGGATTTTCCCCTGTCACCCAGCACCTGGTTAATGCTGGAACTTGAACGAGACTATCCTACCCTTCAGGGGGAAGGAATCTTTTGAATTGGACATTGGTTCATGTACAGGATGTGGCACCATGGATAAAGAAGCTACTGCTTTCCTATTATGATTTGTCCTTTATGATTTTGTCATCATTTTAAAGTTACAGTAAAGTTTTCTTTTTCAGTTGAACCCCTCCCTTGGACTCTGCTTTATTTCGGTACGCCTTTCCTACCAGAAGGCATCCTCTGCTGTGAGTATATTGACTGGTGTGAGCCAGTTGGGGTTAAGGACTGAGACTGTGTTACCTACCATAGCACCAGGGGCCCAGAAAGTTAAACCTCCCCCACCGGATGAACCCCGGTGTCCCAGGGGTTCTTGTGAGACATGTTTGAGAGTGTGTGAGAGAGGTCCGATAATTTGAAGAGCAGCCTGGGGGAACTGTGTGACCTCTCCCCTTTATTCGGTGTACCCCATGAAGAAGGAGTTGCATAAGTAAAGACCCACCCTTTGGGGGATGGACCAGAAAAATCAATCCAAAAAATAGCTGCACACCAAAGAAACCTCTCTCTACCAGAACTTTACACATTTTAAGAAATAGCAGGCCTAGTTAGTCTTATTCTTGCATCACTGAGACAGATCTGATGGGACTGGCCCAGGTAGTATCTTTCTTCTTTCAGATTCCCCACACTAGATGTCATCTGAAGATATGGGTCTGGCATCCACTTTGTTTATTTATTTGCTTTTATATACCGGCATTCATTGGGATATATCACATCGGTTTACATGTGTGTGACACAGGCGCCTGAGTATAACTAGCACCAGCCTGTTCTGATTCCTCACCCTTAGTGGTATCTGGAGGGTTACTAAATGACCAGTATTGGACAGTTTTTATCTAGCTAGTCTTGCTGCTGATACCAGTTCAAAACCGGCAATATAAAAGCTGATTTGAACTGTTCCCCTTGCTGCTCACCAGCTGTGCTAAGGAACACACAGCTGGCAGGAAGCAGGACCACAGCAGTCCTCTCCTCTATGCAGCTCCCCTCCCCTCCTGCCCACGCACTGCTGCCTGTTGCCATGGGGACAGGCGGGGTTGCATACACAACTCTTCTCTTCTCTTGGGACTCCATGCTGCCAGTAGAGAGACGACGAGGAGGGATGAAAACCATCCCCAGAGTCGTGAATGCTGTGAGGGTGTGAAGGGGGTGACTGCTGGGGAAGAGGATGACAAGGCAAGGGTAAATGCAGGGGGGTGGGAGCTGCCAAGAATGACTGAATGTGGAATATGTGGAATGTTTCACTTCATATTCTGGAATTTTTCTGAATATTATTTCTTGATTTGTGTATGTTTCCTTTTATAAATATAGTTGGTACAGTCTGTCCTTCCCCTATCGGGACACTCTAATAGTGGAATACTAAAAGAAGCCTCCGGTTTGGCTTTCTGTTTTGAAGGTAGTGGTTGTTGCTATTAGTCTCTGCATCACTGTTGTGATTGCAAAGTTTTATATTGCTAGTTCAGTTATGTTACATATGCTTTATATGTATGACATCAGTTCTGTAGTTTGGATTTCATTCTTGAAAGAAATAAACCTGTTTACTGCTGTTCTATGTGGTGGGTCCTTGGACAATAGGCCTCGCTGGAGGGAATAGGCTGTATGGTCAAGCCTGGGAAGAGTCTGCTACAAATACAGAAGTTGGGGGGTGGGGGAGCTGGGAATGAGTCAGAAGAAATAGGTGAATACTTGACTTGAGGGTTGGTATGTGAATGAAAGCTGGGGGGTGGGGGAACGTAAGGAGAGTGGGGTGAAACCAAAAAAGATGGCATATAAGCTGAGGATAAATGAATATAGATGTGATGGGTTTTATTTTCCCTCAAAACTGGCAAGCCTAGGCAGCTATGGAATCTATTGGCATACATCTGGGAGTTCAGGGTGCTTTCAAAAAAGTAATTGAATCTGAAAAAGATATAGAGTTAAATATATTGTATTCCCTTTTGCTGCCATAAAAAATGTGTTCCCTCTGCTGTAAGACACTTACCCTGCAACCTGTATATAGCCCACCAAGTCCCCAACCTTTTTAAAAGATTCAGGCCCAGTTTGTCCAATAGGCCTCTGTGCCAGCCCAAAGCTCCTCTACCTGCTAGGCCTGTAACCTCCTCCAGCTCCCATAGTCATGTCAAAGCCCATAGCACCGCTGAAAAGAAACATTACAGAACTCTTTCTGTCCTTCCTGTGTGTCCCTGCTTTTTCCCATTCTGTGTTCTTGTAATATAGATAACTCATCATCTTACCCCCTGTTGTATTGTTGATGCTGTATCCATGAACTCTGACATCCAGACCCATTTCAGTGAGGCATTACTCCAGAAGCATGAAGTGAATAGGACAGGCACAGCAGCACCTTCTGACATATAGGGGCAACTTTCAAACCATGCATAGAAGTGTAAAGTTTGCCTGGACTTTTTACATTTTGAAAACTGATTTGAAAAAATTTGCGCACAGACCTGTATCTACTATTTGTGCAGGTGGGAAAATATACACATCTACTTTTGAAACTTCAAAAGTATGTGCGTAAATGGTAACTCCTCCCCAACTCGCTGAACTGTATGGAAAGTTACATGTGTAGCGGTATGTTGCATTTAATTTTATGCACAGAGTAAGCAATTTTCAAAGATGTCATTTTTGCAGGTAAAACATGTTTTACATGTGCAAATGGCTTTGAAAATTGTCCTTGTGATGGGTTCAGATCCTAGTTGCCTTTTCTTTGAAGTCCTATTAAACATCCTGATAGTGATGTTTCACTTGTGCTATTGTCCTGAAGATGACTCAGAGGCTGCTGAACTTCAGTTCAATAGGCTTCAGATATGATCCTTTGCTGCCAAGAATTTCCTTGTGGTATCTCTGTCAAAAAGCGTGCTAACGTTCTCAAGATCCAGCTCCAGAATGCAGTTGGTTACTCCCTGAGTGAAACATCACATCCATTGATTTGGTCATGCTCCTGCTGCTGGTGTTTGTGGTGCAGCATGCTGCTCTTCCTCCTCCATGTCCTCCTTCTTTTTAATGTGCTCTGCTTCCTTGACAGATATAGGAAGCATGGGCTTTGAGGAGTTCCTGCCTCCTTTACCTCTCCTTCCTTTCCCTTTTCTCATCCCTTCTTACATAAGAACATAAGAATTGTCATACTGGGTCAGATCGAGAGTCCATCAAGCCCAGTATCCATTTTCCAACAGTGGCCAATCCAGGTAACAAATACCTAGCAGGATAGTAGATAGATCCCATGATGCTATTGCCAAGGGAGAATCTGTGGCTTTCCCCAAGCCTACTTGGTTAATAATAGTTTATGGACTTTTCCTTCAGGAATTTGTCCAAACCTTTTTTATACCTTGCTACACTAACTGCCTTTATCACATCCTCTGGCAATGAATTCCAGAGCTTAATTGTACATTGAGTGAAAAATAGTTTCTCTGATTTGTTTTAAATATGCTTCTTAGTAACTTCATGGCATGTCTCCTAATCTTAGGCCGATATTGATAAGCCACTGGATATCCAATGGGCAGACAATGGGCGTAATGGGGCGGCAGTGCTTAGCTAGATAACTTATCAATATTCAGACTTATCTATTTAAGTTAATTGGATAAGTTAGAAATGCCCTATAGCAGGTCTAACTTATCAGGATATAACTTATCCAGCAGCTTTATTGCTGTATCCACGATTCCACTCATGATTTTATAGATCTCTATCATATCCCATCTCAGCCATCTCTTCTCCAAACTGAAAAGTCCAAACCTCTTTATAGGGGAGCTGTTCTATCCCCTTTATCATTTTGGTACCTTTTCCAGTTGAGCTATATCTTTTTTGAGATGTGGCAACCAGAATTGTACACAGTACTCTTAGTTGCAACATTGAGCAATACAGAAGTATTATTTATTTATGCATTTAAAATATTTTTATACTGCATACTCACAAAAAAGGTCGCAGAGGTTTACAGGTGTAAAGTCACCTACATAAATATGAAATAAAACAGTCACAGTACATTTCTATGTTGGACTCTAAGAAATGTTACATGCACCACGGGTTCATAGATAAAAATGATATTATGACATTCTCTTATTTGTTCTCCGTTCCTTTCCTAATAATTCCTAACATTCTATTTGTTTTTTTGACCGCTACCACTCACTGAGCAGAGGATTTCAAAGTATTTTCTTTAATGATGCCTAGATTATTTTCCTGGGTGATAACTCCTAATATGGAACTTAACATTGTTTAACTACAGTTTGGATTACTTTTCCCCATCTGCATAACTCTGCACTGCTCCACATTAAATTTCATCTGTCATTTGGATGCTTAGTCTCCCAGTCTTACAAGATGCTTCAGCAATTTCTCACAATCTGCTTGTGATTTAACAACTTTAAATAATTTTGTGTTGCCTGCATATTTGATCACCCTTTTCCAGATCATTTATTAATATATTAAAAAGCATGGGTCCCAGTACAGATCCCTGGGGTATTGCATCATTTACTTTCCTCATGGATATTACCTTCTATTCCATGACTGTTTAATTTTCTCAAAAGTTTCTCATACGAGACTTTATCAAATGCCTTCTGAAAATCCAAATATTCTATATCCACTGGCTCACCATTATCCACATGTTTATTAACCTTTAAAAGAAAAGGATCAGATCAGTGAAGTAAGGCCACCTTCTAATCTTCAGATACAATAGATGATTTTAATGATAGGTTACAAATTACTAGCAATAAATCTACAATTTCATTTTTTAGTTCTTTCAGAATTCTGGGGTATATAACATGACTTGCTACTCTTTAGTTTGTCAATCTTCCCTATTACATCTTCCAGTTCACTGTGATTTGTTTCAATTCCTCTGAATCATCACAATTAAATACCATTTCCAGCATGGGTATTTTCCTAAAATCCTCCTCAGTAAACACTTAAGCAAAGACTTAAATTAATCTTTCTGCTAGGATCTTGCCTTCCCTAAGTGCCCTTTTGATCTCTCAATCATCTAACTGACTCCCTAACAAGTTTCCTGTTTCAGATGTATTTGAAAAAGTTTTATTTTGAGTATTTTCCTCTATGGTCAGCTTCTTTTCAAATTCTCTTTTGCCTGCCTTATCAATATTTTGCATTAACTTTGACAATGCTTATGCTTTTTCCTATTTTCTTCAATTGGATCATCTTTTCATTTGTGAAAGAAGTTCTTTTGGATAAAACAGTCTCTGTCAGCCTTAACCTTTAATCATGTCAGCAGTCATTTGGCCTGCATGCTGCCTTTTTTAATGCATGGAATACATTTGATCTGGCTTCCAAGATGGTATTTTTAAACAATGTCCACTCTTAACCTTTGCAGCTGCACTTTTTATTTTTTCTATTTTCCTCAATTTATCAAAGTCTCCTTTTTGAAAGTTAGTGTTGAGTTAGACGGCCTCTAAAGGCCTTGCATTCTGTTGAGAAGGGTTGTTTTAGTGTGTCCTTGGGACTCAGCCCGACCCCAGACGGATCCAATACCGAACCGAGGGTTGACGGCGTGTTCCACCATGGCTGACGGTCTTACCCTCTGCCAGGCTGGCAAGCTCCCATGGCCAACAACAAAAGATGTTGGAATGTGAATGGTCCTCCGACCATTCCGAGCTCTTTCGGACCTGCTGCATGGAACAGTATGGAGCAGCAGGTTTGGCCTGAGGTCGAGGGCAGACGGGCCTTGACACAAAGATATAACAGCAGACTCAATGCACTGGCATCGCGGATGAAGACATGACACCAGAATCGATGCAACGGCATTGCGGATGAAGACAAGACACCAGGATCGAGGCAACGGCATCACGGACAAAGACAAGACACCAGGATCGATGCAACGGCATCACGGACGAAGACTTGACACCAAAGCTGATGTGAAGACATCACGGAACAGTGGTTGATGCGACGGCATCCCAGACCAGGGTCGATGCGATGACATCAGGAACGAGACGTGAAAGCAAGAGTGATGCAACGGTATCCAGGACGAGACGAGGAACTGACGATGTCCAGACGAGATGAGAAGCTGGGCAGAAGGACATTGGCACTGTCTCTCAGGGCACCCTACTCAGCCCATCAGTGGGACTGAGTCACGGACCACCCTGTCCCACTGCGCGCTCTACACAGCCCGAGGAGGCTGGTCATGGATCACGCTGGGAGCGGGACAAGCGCAGGGAAGGATCCAGTCGAAGCAGAACTCCAACGACGGAGCCAATGTCGTCCGAAGCTCCACCAACAGCTGGCAGGACATGACGGCTCAAGAGCACAGGACACCAGTCCACCTGTAGGCTAGTCCATGCTCAGGCAAGACATCATCCGAGGGACCCCCCGGCCTACAGGACCAAAAGGCTCAGGAGCGATGATGAAACAGCAAAGGGCAGAACATCGAGGAACCAGGAACAACAGTAAGCGGAGGATCAAAACAAGACACCAGGACACCTGGACGAGGACCTCAGGCACAAGACATGGCATAACATGACGAGACAACAAGAACTCCATGGAGAAGACAAAGAAGACCTGACGAAGCTCTGGCAGGCAGGAGTCTCCAGAGTGAAGCAACTCCAATGCAAGGCGAAGACTGAATGATGGAGTGGCCCTTTATAGGGCTGGGCAGGAAGTCCACTCCCTAGGTGGGGCCAGCACACTTCCTGTGCCTGGCCCTTTAAATCTTGCAGAGAGGCGCGCGCTGGTGCCTAAGGAGCAGGAAGCAGGGCTGTGCAGGACCGCGGACAGCGGCCTACACCGCCGACTCCACACGCAGACACAGGGCTGGGCCTGGACGCAAGGCCCTGAAGATGGCAGCGGCTCCAGCCACTGCAGACAGCCTCAAGGGCAGCTCCAGCTGCCAGGAAAGACCGAGGCTTTTGGCGGCCTCCAGCCGCAAAGATCAGGTGATGTCGGCGGCGGTCCCGGCCGTGCAGGGAATGTAAGGAAGTCCGCGGCTCCAGCCGCGGCGAAGAGGAGCAGCATGGGCGGCCTCCGGGCCGCAAGGGAAAACACAGTCCATGGCTCCGGCTGCGTGGGAAGCCTGACTTCTGGCAGCACCAGCCGCGTCGGGCAGAAAGCAGCATGGGGTGAGTGAGCCTGCTCTTGGGGGAACCTGCGGGCAGCGAATTCATAACAGTTAGCAATAATATTCCTTAATGTCCTCCCTCTAGTTACTGGTCAAATTTGATTACCTTATGATCACTATTGCCAAGTGGCCCCTCTACCATTACTTCTTGCACCAAATTTTGCATTACACTAAGAATTAGGTCTAAACTAGCTCCCCCTCCGTAGACCCAGTTTCTCCATGAAACAGTCATTTATTTGAACTAGAAACTTTACCTCCCTAGCATGTCCTAATATGACATTTACCCAGTCAATATTGGGGTAATTGGAATCTTCCATTATTACTGTACTGCCACATATTTTAGATCTTCTAATTTCTGTTAGCATTTCATCATCTTTCTGTTCATTCTGGCCAATTGGACAGTTCTAAACCCACACTGCTTTAATTTGTTTGTATGAAAATACAAACAAAAAACATTCTGGCCAATTGGACAGTGCTAAACCCCCACTGCTTTACTTTGTTTGTATGAAAATACAAACAAAAAACAAACTTTGAAATGTTTGTATGCTATGCCAGAAGTCTAAGAAGTAAGATGGGAGAATTAGAATGTATATTTATTTATTTAGCACTTTTATATACCGGTATAGCAGTGAATGATGACATAGACTTAATTGGCATCTCAGAGACATGGTGGAAGGAGGACAATCAATGGAACAGTGCTATACCAGGGTACAAATTATATCGCAATGACAGAGAGGAGCACCCGGGAGGCGGTGTGGTGCTTTATGTCCGGGATGGCATAGAGTCCAACAGGATAAACATCCTGCACGAGACTAAATGCACAATTGAATCTTTATGGGTAGAAATCCCTTGTGTGTTGGGGAAGACTATAGTGATAGGAGTATACTACCATCCACCTGGTCAAGATGGTGAGACTGACAGTGAAATGCTAAGAGAAATTAGGGAAGCTAACCAAATTGGTAGTGCAGTAATAATGGGAGACTTCAATTACCCCGATATTGACTGGGTAAATGTATCATCGGGACATGCTAGAGAGATAAAGTTCCTGGATGGAATAAATGATAGCTTTATGGAGCAATTGGTTCAGGAACCGACGAGAGAGGGAGCAATTTTAGATCTAATTCTCAGTGGAGAACAGGATTTGGTGAGAGAGGTAACGGTGGTGGGGCTGCTTGGCAATAGTGATCATAATATGATCAAATTTGATTTAATGACTAGAAGAGGAACAGTGTGCAAATCCAAGGCTCTCGTGCTAAACTTTCAAAAGGGAAATTTTGATAAAATGAGAAAAATTGTTGGAAAAAAAACTGAAAGGAGCAGCTACAAAAGTAAAAAGTGTGCAAGAGGTGTGGTCATTGTTAAAAAATACCATCCTAGAAGCACAATCCAGATGTATTCTACACATTAAGAAAGGTGGAAAGAAGGCAAAACGATTACCGGCATGGTTAAAAGGGGAGGTGAAAGAAGCTATTTTAGCCAAAAGATCTTCATTCAAAAATTGGAAGAAGGATCCAACAGAAGAAAATACGATAATGCATAAACGTTGGCAAGTTAAATGTAAGACATTGATAAGACAGGTTAAGAGAGAATTTGAAAAGAAGTTGGTCGTAGAGGCAAAAACTCACAGTAAAAACCTTTTTAAATATATCCGAAGCAGAAAGCCTGTGAGGGAGTCAGCTGGACCGTTAGATGATCGAGGGGATAAAGGGGTACTTAGAGAAGATAAGGCCATCGCAGAAAGATTAAATGATTTCTTTTCTTCAGTGTTTACTGAAGAGGATGTTGGGGAGGTATCCGTACTGGAGAAGGTTTTTATGGGTAATGATTCAGATGGACTGAACCAAATCACGGTGAACCTAGAAGATGTGGTAGACCTGATTGACAAACTTAAGAGTAGTAAATCACCTGGACCAGATGGTATACACCACAGAGTTCTGAAGGAACTAAAAAATGAAATTTCAGACCTATTAGTAAAAATGTGTAACCTGTCATTAAAATCATCCATTGTACCTGAAGACTGGGGATAGCTAATGTAACCCCCATATGAGATCCTTCTCATAGCTCATGACAACAACAAAGTCCTTCTCAACTTCCCAAGTTCATCCCAACTAGCCAAAACATCAGTTAATCACTCACCACATGTGAGAGACCTAGGCGTTCTGCTGGACAACCAGCTTAACTTAAAAAAAATTCATAAATAACACCACCAAAGAATGCTTTTTCAAACTGCAGGTACTAAGAAAACTCAAACCACTCCTACACCTCCGAGACTTCCGCTTAGTGCTCCAAGCTATCATCCTGTCCAAAATCGATTACAGCAACTCCCTCCTGCTGGGCCTCCCCGCCAACACAATCAAGCCGCTACAGATGGTCCAGAACGCGGCGGCCAGGATCCTTACCAACGCTAATAAAAGAGAACACATCACCCCTATCCTGCAGAACCTCCACTGGTTACCAATCAAATACAGGATTCTCTTCAAAGCTCTCATGTTGATCCACAAGGCCTTGCATAATATCTCCCCCCTCAAACTAAGCTTCCAACTACGGCCGCACATTTCGAACAGACCTATCAGAAATGCATACAAAGACACTTTGTATACCCCACCAGCTAAAACATCACTAAGGAAGCGTGCCCTGTCCACAGCTGGTCCTCCCATTTGGAACTCGCTCCCTCCAGACCTACGACAAGAACCCTGTCCTCTGGTTTTCAAAAAGAAACTCAAAACATGGCTTTTCAGTCAGGCCTTTGCAGAGAGATAACCGCCCTCAGAGGTCTCCCTGGTTCCTCCTAAGGACTACTCCAAAGCTCTCTTCACACCCCTCTCGTCCAATCACATCATATCCAACCATGGACTAGCCAACTGACTCTGAGCCCTTTTAACTTAATTGAACTAACCCTGCAACCCACAAATCCTCTAGCTCTTTAACTTCCCTTGAGCCAGAGACCATTTTCAAATACCTATGCTAGATGCCACCCTTCACACAGCCAGAATTGAGCTTTGTCTCCTTAATTTGAACCTGTAAGCCAGTCGTTTTTTTAATGTATTATTTCTTTTTTTTCTTTCTTTCCTTTGTAACCCGCCTGCTAATATGTATTAGCTTCACCCGTTACCCTTTAGCTTCTCCAGTTTTCCCATAATTTCTGCGTTCACCAATAGTATATTCGAAGTGATATCATGTATAGCCCTATGTTTTTTTGATTATACCATATTATAATTTATTTGTATAACCCTATGATTTTTTGATAATACTACATTATAATTTATTTGTTTCACATGTTCCATGTACTCGCCCCAAGGCGACAGTTCAGTTCCTATGTAAACCGGTGCGATATGTATCCTATACAGGAACATCGGTATATAAAAGTTAAAATAAATAAATAAATACATAAATAAATATTTTAAAAGGGCTCCAGGGGTGATCTGGGAAACTACAGACCGGTTAGCCTGATGTCAGTGCCAGGAAAAATAGTGGAAAGTATTCTAAACATCAAAATCACAGAACATATAGAAAGACGTGGTTTAATGGAACAAAGCCAGCCTGGCTTTACCCAAGGCAAGTCTTGCCTCACAAATCTGCTTCACTTTTTTGAAGGAGTTAATAAACATGTGGATAAAGGTGAACCTGTAGATGTAGTGTACTTGGATTTTCAGAAGGCATTTGATAAAGTTCCTCATGAGAGGCTTCTAGGAAAAATAAAAAGTCATGGGATAGGTGGCGTTGTCCTTTCGTGGATTACAAACTAGCTAAAAGACAGGAAACAGAGAGTAGGATTAAATGGACAATTTTCTCAGTGGGAGTGGGCAGTGAAGTGCCTCAGGGAGCTGTATTGGGACCCTTACTTTTCAATATATTTATAAATGATCTGGAAAGAAATACGACAAGTGAGGTAATCAAATTTGCAGATGATACAAAATTGTTCAGAGTAGTGAAATCACAAGTGGATTGTGATAAATTGCAGGAAGATCTTGTGAGGCTGGAAAATTGGGCATCAAAATGGCAGATGAAATTTAATGTGGACAAGTGCAAGGTGATGCATATAGGGAAAAATAACCCATGCTATAGTTACACAATGTTAGGTTCCATATTAGGTGCTACTACCCAAGAAAGAGATCTAGGCGTCATAGTGGATAACACATTGAAATCGTCGGTTCAGTGTGCTGCGGCAGTCAAAAAAGCAAACAGAATGTTGGGAATTATTAGAAAGGGAATGTGAATAAAATGGAAAATGTCATAATGCCTCTGTATCGCTCCATGGTGAGACCATACCTTGAATACTGTATACAATTCTGGTCCCTGTATCTAAAAAAAGATATAATTGCAATGGAGAAGGTACAGAGAAGGGCGACCAAAATGATAAAAGGAATGGAACAGCTCCCCTATGAGGAAAGACTAAAGAGTTTAGGACTTTTCAGCTTGGAGAAGAGACGGCTGAGGGGGGGATATGATAGAGGTGTTTAAAGTCATGAGAGGTCTAGAACGGTAGATGTGAATCTGTTTTTTACTCTTTCGGATAATAGAAAGACTAGGGGGCACTCCATGAAGTTAGCATGTGGCACATTTAAAACTAATTGGAGAAAGTTATTTTTCACTCAATGCACAATTAAACTCTGGAATTTTTTTGCCAGAAGATGTGGTTAGTGCAGTTAGTATAGCTGTGTTTAAAAAAGGATTGGATAAGTTATTGGAGAAGTAAATTACCTGCTATTAATTAAGTTGACTTAGATAATAACCACTGCTATTACTAGCAACGGTAACATGGAATAGACTTAGTTTTTTGGTACTTGCCAGGTTCTTATGGCCTGGATTGGCCACTGTTGGAAACAGGATGCTGGGCTTGATGGACCCTTGGTCTGACCCAGTATGGCATGTTCTTATGTTCTTATGTTCTCTCCATAAAAATTCCACAGTACATTTAATTTTCTGCAAGATCTCTACCCTGCTTGACTCTATGCCATCCTTAACATATAGAACTACCTCCTTCTACAAAGTTGATCCATCTTATCATTGTGATTGGTTATCCTTCTTCCAACAGGTCTCTGAAATGCCAATTATGTCTACCTCTTCATTCAGTGTTTTGCATTCCACTCTACCATCTTATATCCAAATTTTAAAAGGCCTGCACATATAAATCGGGGATTACATGTGTGGCTGGGCCTTGTGTGTGCCGCACACATTTTAGAATGGTCCTGGCCACACGTGAAACCCCCAATACGCACACAAGTGCCAGGCCTGCTGAAAGGGATGGGTTAGGGTGGGGTTTGGGTGTGGAGGGGCGAGCCGGGAAGTGGGCCAGGACAGTGCCATTAGATGCTCTCCCAGGGAAACATGTGGAGTTTACTTCTGCTCCAGAGGAGCAGTAAATATAAAAAAAAAAATACAAAATTGGAGTTAGGTAGGGTAGGTTTAGGGGTCAGGGAGGCGAGGGGAAGAGGGAGGAAGGATAGGGTTAGGGTTAGGGAAGTTCTCTCCTAGTCCATTTCTTAATTGGAGTGGACTGGCAGGGAACTGGGAAAAAGGCCAATCGTATTGCTGCGCATAATAGAAAAATCTCTCCCCTTGCGCATGCGAATGGGGCAGCCATCTGCACATGCACGAGCCGATCATAAAATCAAGCACGCGTGCACACATGTTATAAAATCAGCGCGTTTATGTGCATGTGCCGGGAACCGGACGCACGTGCACATCTTTTTAAATCGACCCCTTTGTTTTTTAGACTTCTGGTATTTGCATATAGACATTTCGTTCTAACATTTGATGTCAGATAAAACCCTCAAAAGTCCATCCAGTCTGCCCATCAAGTTGCTGGGTGATAACTGCTGCTTTGTTCACGTTACCTCCTTATGCCTTCTGTTACGGGTAGCAACTGTTGCTCTTTGCAGGTTACCCCCATTCAGACATGTTTCATCTAAGATTTAGCAATAGGTTACCCTTTTTGTTTTCATTTCCATCGTCTAAACATTGGGGATTCTCTGTGTTTATCCCATACCCTTTCTAATTCCAGGACCGTTCTTGTCTTCACCACTTCATCTGGGAGGGCAACCACCTCCCTTTCTGTGAACAAATATTTCCTGACATTGTTCCTGAGTCTTCCCCCACTGAGTTTCAAACCATGATTCCTAGTTCTACAGCTTCCATTCCATTGGAAAAGGTTTGATTTTTGTGCATCATTTATACCTTTCAGGAATTAAACTACATCTGTATCATATCTTTTTTGTCTTTTCTTTCCACCAGGGAATACATATTTGAGTCTTATTTCTTAAGTCTTTCCATGTAGAGCGCAGCAGGGCACACCATTTTGGTTGCCATTCTCTGGATCGTATTTCACCCTGTTTCTATCCTTTTTGAGATACAGTCTCCAAAACTAAACACAGTACTCCAGCTGAGGCCTCACCAAAGACCTCTACAAGGGCATTATTACCTCTTTTTTCCTGCTGGTTATGTCTCTTTCTATGCAGCCCAGCATCCTTCTGGCCTTAGCCACTGCCTTGTCACATTTGTACAAAGGATTAGTGTCTATAGCTATAGTTATACTCAGTGTCCCTGGTTTACTGTGGCAAATTTTTCAAGATTCTGTGGCAAGAGTTAGCAAAGTCTGTGGCAATTATGTGGCAAATTTGCATAATTTTGCTTATATTTTCATATTTATTAATATCCTTTTAAATTAAACTTTTTATAAAATCAAGTCCTTTTCTTACATTTCTGTGTTCAGTGAATTTTAGTTCTTTTTTTTTTTTGGGGGGGGGGGATGGATCTTAGTGATGGTACTGGGAAGGGAGGTTGGGGATAAATAAAAGGGGATTCAGGGGGATGGGGGATTTCCCAGAAGGAATCAGGCAGGAGATGTAGAAGGATAAGAAATGGAAGGACTTTAGAGATCCATTAGGAGGGGAGGATGGGGGAATCAGGGATCAGAGGGAAAGAGAATTAGTGGAGGAGAGGTAAGGGGGAATCAAGGAGAAAGAAGGGATCCTGTATTGGAGAAAGGGACCCAGGATCAGGAGATGGAAGGATGATTCAGTCACACCTCCTCTTCTCAACACCGATCCCTTCTTTGACATCCCTTTGTTCCCTTCATTCACAGCCTCCCATATCACCATGTTCTCTCACTACACTCACTCCTCTGATCCTTCATTCACATTAGAGATGTGAATCGGAACCGGAATCGGTTCCGATTCCAGTTCTGATTCACATGTGGGTTTTTTTTCATCGGGACTGATCGCGGTTTTGTTTATCGGCTGCGCCCGAGCCAATAAACAAAAAACCCACCCGACCCTTTAAAACTAATACCTTAGCTTCCCCCACCCTCCCGACCCCCCCAAAAACTTTTTACAGGTACCTGGTGGGCCGGTGGGGGTCCCTGGAGCGATCTCCCGCTCCCAGGCCGTCGGCTGCCACTAATCAAAATGGCGCGATGGCCCTTTGCCCTTACCATGTGACAGGGTATCCGTGCCATTGGCCGAACCCTGTCACATGGTAGGAGCACTGGATGGCAGGCGCCATCTTGTGCTCCTACCATGTGACAGGGGCCAACCAATGGCACCGGTAGCCCCTGTGACATATTAAGGGCAAAGGCTATCGGCGCCATTTTGATTACTGGTAGCCGATGGCCCGAGTGCAGGAGATCGCTCCCGGACCCCCGCTAGACCATCAGGGGCTTTTGGCAAGTCTTGGGGGACCCTCCTGACCCCCACAAGACTTGCCAAAAGTCCAGCTGGGGTCCGGGAGCGACCTCCTGCACTCGGAACTTTTGTAAATATTGGTACTCACATAGTCTATTTTATTTTTATTTTTCAGTGATAGGGTATACTGAACTAGTATCATGTTTTTCTTTGGAGAGTTGTCAGTAGCGATATCTAATATGTTTTTTAAATAATAAGTAATAATTATCTATTCTGTTAAATTATTATTGAAAGATGTATCATGTATATGTTATATTTTTTTTCTGTTTTGTTTTTTTGAGTCTATATTTTCAAAACTGGTGATGATATAAGTCAATACTCAGATTGATATACTGACTTGCAGCAGTGAGAGTTTCTTACAGCACAAAGGTAATCACTTTCTTTTATACATCAATTGCTCTTTTATATATGTTTATTTATTAATATGGACTTTATAGATATGAGGTATGGATTTAATTTTAATATAGAAACGAATACATCTTAAACAATATTTTTAAAGATTATGTACTACTGTACAAAAGTGTCTTATTATGGATGTTTTATATAAATGTTTTTATGATATAGAATATGGGACTCCAGATAACAATGGCAATTAATATGCTCTTGTGATATCTTAAAAATATTTATTCATTTTTTAATTTTTTAGCCCCTGATGCAACCTTGGTTGGCGAAACTCGGCCTGAGTCGGGCTTCTTTTAATAAAATCTTCCACGGTGTAAGGTAGTCCCTTTGTTGTTTATTGCGTTGGCTACGTGGGACCGCCTTCCGATCTGTTTTATCATAGAGTGCTGACCATGTGCATGATAGGAAAATTAGATTGTGGGAATAAACTGTAGGGAGGTCTGCACATGTATGATATGAAGAGGTTCTATTGTTAGGGTAAGTCATATAAGAGTAACACTACTTCTAAATCCGACCCAAGATGCATGTCCACTTTCAAGAATGTTAATGTAACTGAATTCCTTTTATGATGACCAAAGAATTCTTCCACTTTTGTCAGGGGAAGAGGACACAATGCCTGCATATTTTGGGGAGCTTGTATCAGAATGATACCAAAGTACAAACCTTAGATATGATCAGGCATGAATCTTTAGAATACATCAGCATGAAAATAAACAAATATCTTTATTTCATGATTTCCAGTAAATGTAGATTTTTTTTTCTTTTTTTTCTAATGAATGTAAGAAAATAGCATAGTAAATCAGGTTGTAAGTATTAGAATAATTTTCAGGCCTATCAGAGTTAATAAGGCTTCTTTAAGCTATTTTTAAATCCTTTGTTGCCATAAAACCTTGAAAAATTAAAGGACAACCAAACTGGCAACTTATTTATTTGTTTGTTGTTTATTTATTTATTTATCTATTTCAAATATCTATAGCTGTTTCATTTCAACATGGGCAAGAAAACACAAGATTTGTCTTCATGTACGGTGCTTGCTCAGATTCATAGCCTTCTATATCTCTTTACAACATTTGATCTTGTAAAGACTATGCCACAAGAAGCAGGAACCACATGCGACTCAGCTGATGTTGCATCAAGCTGTTTCCCAATGGCAGCTTAGGTTGGATTTTTCTAATACTGAGAAAATAAACGAGTGAAGTGATGAATGAAGTAGTCATGTGTTACCTAACATATTTCTGATGCTATCATTAATGCTCATAAAGTTATACTATGAACAAATTGCATCAGTATGGCAAGCACAAAACATGCATATGCTTTCCAGGCTTGTTGGCTCAGTGAACTAACATAAGCAACACAACACAGAGCTACTGCTGCTTTCTCAGAATGTTCTTCAGCATAAAAAGCTGTACAATGCTTATAAATTTCTAAGTTACATAATATTTTCACTTCACACAGATTTACTGAAACTTAAGAATTAAGCTGTAGAAACATAAGATAAAAAATTGGTATGAAATTAATATACTGTAATAGCAATTTAAGAAGTTACTTATCGGAAGGGTAGACGATGACATACACCTGAATTGCTACTTTTCTATCCTCACTGCAGGGTAAAGAAAGGATAAACTCCATACAACACTTAACAGAGGAAAATTTAACACAAGAAAAAAGAAAAAAAAACCTTAATTTAATCACAGTGATAAAAAAAAAACCCACATTGTACTGACCACTGAAATGTATCTTTCAATACAGCTTATAAATGCAAATTTTCATGGGCTTTGCATTATATCTAATCCTTTACAATCATTCTTGGCCATAGGGAAAAATTATGGTTTTGTACAAATTAACTGCATGCGTTTTGTTTTTGTTTTTAAGAAAGATTGGCATTGTATATATTAAGAGTAATTTTCAAAGCCACTTAAACAGGTAAAAAAAAGGTGCTTTACTCATGGAAATGCTTGCCCTACATGAGGGTAAAAGTACATGTGTAGCCTACACAGTAGCTATGGAATGTTTACACCCCCTTCCAAAATGTTCGCCTTTTGTTGCTTTATAGCCAGGAAGTAAAATACATTAAAACATTGTCCCATGTATCTGCACATCCTGCCTTAAAACTGCCAAGTAGAAAATATATTCCTATATTCCTTAGAAAATGAAGTAGAAATGAAAACATGGAATAGTATGATTGGATAAGTATTCACCCCCCCTTATAAATTCTGTAGCAGTTCTAAACACTTAGGGGTAGATTTTCAGACGAGCGCGAATAGCCTACTTTTGTTTGCGCTCCAGGCGCAAACAAAAGTACGCTGGATTTTAGTAGATACGCGCGTAGTCGTGCGTATCGGCTAAAATCCTGGATCGGCGCGCGCAAGGCTATCGATTTCGTATAGCCTGCGCGCGCCGAGCCGCGCAGCCTACCCCCGTTCCCTCCTAGGCCGCTCCGAAATCGGAGCGGCCTAGAAGGGAACTTTCCTTTGCCCTCCCCTCACCTTCCCCTCCCTTCCCCTACCTAACCCCCCCGCCCGGCCCTGTCTAAACCCCCATCCTACCTTTGTTGGGGGATTTACGCCTCCCGGAGGGAGGCGTAAATCCCCGCGCGCGAGCGGGACTCCTGCGCGCCGGGCCGCGACCTGGGGGCGGGTACGGAGGGCGCGGCCACGCCCCCGGGCCGTAGCCACGCCCCCGTACCCGCCCCCAAAACGCTGCCGCCACGCCCCCGAAACGCCGCGACGACCGGGCCCGCCCCCCGACACGCCCCCGACACGCCCCCCTCCGAGAACCCCGGGACTTACGCGAGTCCCGGGGCTCTGCGCGCGCCGGGAGGCCTATGTAAAATAGGCTTCCCGGCGCGCAGGGCCCTGCTCGCGTAAATCCGCCCGGTTTTGGGCGGATTTACGCGAGCAGGGCTCTGAAAATCCGCCCCTTAAAGCTCTGGTGTAACCAATTGCTTTCAAAAGCATACACCAAGGGGTAGATTTTCAGACGAGTGCGAACAAGCCTACTTTTGTTTGCGCTCCAGGCGCAAACAAAAGTACGCTGGATTTTAGTAGATACGCGCGTAGTCGCGCGTATCTACTAAAATCCTGGATCGGCGCGCGCAAGGCTATCGATTTCGTATAGCCTGCGCGCGCCGAGCCGCGCAGCCTACCCCCGTTCCCTCCTAGGCCGCTCCGAAATCGGAGCGGCCTAGAAGGGAACTTTCCTTTGCCCTCCCCTCACCTTCCCCTCCCTTCCCCTACCTAACCCACCCGCCCGGCCCTGTCTAAACCCCCATCCTACCTTTGTCGGGGGATTTACGCCTCCCGGAGGGAGGCGTAAATCCCCGCGCGCCAGCGGGCCTCCTGCGCGCCGGGCCGCGACCTGGGGGCGGGTACGGAGGGCGCGGCCACGCCCCCGGGCCGTAGCCACGCCCCCGTACCCGCCCCCAAAACGCTGCCGACACGCCCCCCGCAACGCCGCGCGCTCCGGCCCGCCCCCGACACGCCCCCCGACACGCCCACTCCGAAAACCCCGGGACTTACGCGAGTCCCGGGGTTCTGCGCGCGCCGGGAGGCCTATGTAAAATAGGCTTCCCGGCGCGCAGGGCCTGCTCGCGTAAATCCGCCGGTTTTGGGCGGATTTAGGCGAGCAGGGCTCTGAAAATCTACCCCTAAATGTCCTGGCGTGGCTTAGTCAGAGCCCTGACCTCTAGGGATGTGCAGAAGGACACAATTTGTTTCGATTCGTATTTGTTTCACTGGGACCCAAATTCATTGCATTCGTTTCGTTTTATTCGTTTTCCGATTTCCCATTAAAGTCAATGGGGAAAGTATTTGCAGCCTATTTTTGGCTGCAGAATTGGGGTTTTCTTATCAATTCAGATGAAACGTCTGGGGAGCAATCATCAGAACAAGAAAAGAGCTCCAAGGTAGACTGTGGCAAAGTGGCACCAAAGGCATGAATAGCTTAAGGCACTGTAAAGGGTCAAAGGGGTACCAGGAGTGGCAAACAAATGCCCCCAGCTGAACAGCTCATCTCCGGCGGCAGCTAGCAGCGCCAATCTTTATTTATTTATTTATTTATTTAGATTTTTTATATACCGGCATTCGAGACAGCAGTCACATCATGCTGGTTCACATAAAACAGGGGTGCAAAGTAAACATAACAATAACAAAGTGCTGAAAAGGCAGTTACATATAACAAGGTGATAAGAACTTGGCTTAGAGGAAGAGAAAGGACAGGTTATTAATTAATTAATCTTCTTTTCTTTGGCCCTGTTGGCCTGCTCTCCGGTGGCGGCTGGCTACGCTGATATTCTTTTCTTCGGTCCCGCTGGCCTGCTCTTTGGCGGCAGCTGGCAGCGCCCATCTTCTTTTCTTTGGCCCCGCTGGCCTGGTCTTGGGCGGCGGCTGGCTGCGATCTTCTTTTCTTTGGCCCGGTACCCTCAAATGTGAGCAGGAGCAGAGGAGGCCACGTGATCAGCTAGTCCGGCCCACCGGGGGAAGCCTGATCCCCTGATAGGCCAATTCGCCCCTGGTGGATACTCTCACATGGCCTTCTATTTCAAACGACCACTAAAACACCACGGCGCGAACCAAAAGAATGAAACTAATGATATGTTGCATTTGTGGGGGTTCGCCATGCGTTTTGCGGACCAACGAATGCAACGAATAGGGACCTATTAGTTGTGGATTGCGCATTCGTTCAAAACAAATGCACATCCCTACTGACCTCCAAACCTATTGAATATCTGTGGCATGACTTGAAAATCACTGTCCATCAATGCCCCTGAAGACCCTTGACAGAGTTTGAACAGTTTTGTATAGCAGAATAGTCTAAGTTGGTGGAGACCTATCCCAACAGAGTTGTAATTGCTGACGAAGTTACTTCTACCAAATATTGACTCAGGATGGTGGAGACTTATCCGAGGTGGGTGGAGGCTTTTCCAATTGTTAGATTCCGGCTATGTTTTTTGGATACGCATATGCTTTGTCCCCCAACAAAAATAATTTTGGCCCTGAAAAGAGTGGAGTATGATGTGTTAATTTGTAGAATAAATATAATGCATGTAAGTCTGATGCACTGATACAACAAAATGTGAAAAATTCAAAGAGGTATAGACTTTTGATAGCCACTCTGTGTACATATTCTGAGCGAAGGTATTCCTGGGGGTGGGGATGGAGATGTGTTTGCATTTATGTACAAGAATGTGCTCATTTTTACCCCAAAAATCTATGCACACACATTAGCAGGTGGGAAATGTATGCAGATATATTTTACAGGATAATTTTTAAATGGAGAGTATGTGTGAACTTTCTCTTTGAAAACTGGTATAAAGTCTGCAGATAACTGACTTTGAAACAATGTGGGCAGTTATAAAATTACTCCCATGACATTTATTATACAAAAACAATTTAGATTTCTATAGAGAGCAAAGGATCTTCACAGAAAGAGCCCAATTTTATAACATTGTGTTTAGGACTTCAGTCATAATTTTCAAAGGGGACTTAACACGCATAAGTCCAATTTGAAAATTAGTAAATATGTCTTGTGTGGCATGCACGTGCACATTTACATCTCTGTGGAACACACAACAAGGTGCAAGGGGTCACTATGGAAGGCCACTTAGCATTAACAATCATAATGCAATCAAATGTAATACAATCAGTGAAGGGAATAAAATAAGAAAATAATGTAGCAGCATATACCATAACTATAAAAAGGGAGTAGATATTCAAAACCCATTTAGGTGGATAACTCACAAGTGTGTCCGTATAACTTTAGACTTAACTGGCTATATTAAAAAAATATAGCTGGTTAAGTAACGTTCCTATTAAAAAAACAGCAAAAAACTAACATTGCGGCCTGTCTCCTGCCTCCCTCCCACCCAAGTTGCAGAGGCCCTATGGGGGTCGAACCAGCCACCCCTTCCCCAAAACGGCCCATTTCATATTTAAACAAAAATTCTTGAGGCCGCGAGTCCTCCCTCCTCTACCTCCTGCTCCTACTTCGCCTTTTCATTTTTTGTGTATCTCGCCGGCTCAGATCCCTCCCCCTAATGTCCACCCCGACACTTTCCCTTCTACTCCTCACCCCATACCTTTATTTGTAGTGGGTTTTCTCCAGGATCACAGTAGCCTCCTACCTCAATCCAGGACTGGCGCTTCAGCTGATACTTATGCCGTTGTTAGGCTACTACGATGGATGCATATAACCTCACTGCTACTGTCTTCTCATCCCGAAAAGCCAATCCAAGGGCCGCATTACTCCAAAGCTGAATTCTGCTTTGTCCCCAACACCATCAGTTGAGCCACACTCCAACAACCACACTGCTGCTGCCTCTCCGGCCCAAAAAGCCAATCAAAGGGCCAAAACACACCATGCAGATTCCTGCTGTTTCCCTAATACTGCCAGTTGGGCCACATTTCAGCAGTCTCATTGTTTCTTCCTTTCCATCTCAAAAAGCCAATCCAAGGGCCAAATCATACCAGCTGAGTCCTGCTGTGTCCACAACACTGCCAGTTGGGCCATACCAACAACCACACTGCTTCTGCCTTCCCAGCCCAAAAAGCCAATCCAAGGGCCAAAACAAACCATTCTGATTCCTGCTGTGTCCCCAATACTGCCAGTTGTGCCACACTCCAACAAGCACACTGCTGCTGTCTCACTGGCCTGAAAAGCCAATCCAAGGGCCACAACACAGAAATGCTTAATCCTGCTGAGTCTCTAATACCACCAGTTGAGCCACACTTCAGCAATGACACTGCTGCTTCCTTCCTGGTCTGAAAAGCCAATTCAAGGGCTAAAACACACCATGCTGATTCCTACCTTCTCCCCAATACTGCCAGTTGGGCCACACCACAAAAACCACATTGCTGCTGCCCAAAATGTCAATCCAAGGATTAAAACACACTAATGCTGAGTCCTGCTGTCTCCCCAGCACTGCCTGTTGGGCCACATTACAACAACCACACTGTTGCTGTCTCCACAGCCTGAAAAGCCAATCTAAGGGCTTCAACACACCAATGCTGAGTAGGGATGTGAATCGTTTTTTGACGATTTAAAATATCGTCCGATATATTTTAAATCGTCAAAAATCGTTAGGGCCACGATACAATACCAATCCCCCCGATTTATCGTTAAAAAATCGTAAATCGGGGGAAGGGGGAGGACAGGAAAACCGGCACACTAAAACCCCCTAAAACCCACCCCCGACCCTTTAAATTAAATCCCCCACCCTCCCGAACCCCCCCCCCAATGCTTTAAATTACCTGGGGATCCAGCGGTGGTCCAGAACGGCGGCGGTCCGGAACGGCCCCCTCAATTGAATCCTTTTGTCTTCAGCCGGCGCCATTTTGCAAAATGGCCGCCGCAAAATGGCGGCGGCCATAGACAAAAACGATTCGACGCAGGAGGTCATTCCGGACCCCCGCTGGACTTTTGGCAAGTCTTGTGGGGGTCAGGAGGCCCCCCCAAGCTGGCCAAAAGTTCCTGGGAGTCCAGCGGGGTTCAGGAAGCGATTTCTTGCCGCGAATCGTTTTCCATACGGAAAATGGCGCCGGCAGGAGATCGACTGCAGGAGGTTGTTCAGCGGGGGTTCCGGACCGCCGCTGAACGACCTCCTGCAGTCGATCTCCTGCCGGCGCCATTTTCCGTACGGAAAACGATTCGCGGCAAGAAATCGCTTCCTGAACCCCGCTGGACTCCCAGGAACTTTTGGCCAGCTTGGGGGGGCCTCCTGACCCCCACAAGACTTGCCAAAAGTCCAGCGGGGGTCCGGAACGACCTCCTGCGTCGAATCATTTTTGTCTATGGCCGCCGCCATTTTGCGGCGGCCATTTTGCAAAATGGCACCGGCTGAAGACAACAGGATTCAATTGAGGGGGCCATTCCGGACCGCCGCCGTTCTGGACCACCGCTGGATCCCCAGGTAATTTAAAGCATTTGGGGGGGGGGGTTCGGGAGGGTGGGGGATTTAATTTAAAGGGTCGGGGGTGGGTTTTAGGGGGTTTTAGTGTGTCGGCTCACGATTTTAACGATTTTCACGATAGTTTACACACCCAAACGGCAACAATACGATTCCCTCCCTTTCCCAGCCGAAATCGATCGTTAAGACGATCGAGGACACGATTCACATCTCTAATGCTGAGTCCTGCTGTGTCTCCAACACCACTAATTGGGCCACACTTCAAGAACCACACTGCTGCTTCCTTCCCAGCCCAAAAAGCTAATCAAGGGCCATAACATGATCATATTTAAAGTAATAATTGGAAAGGGGACAATAAGTAAATCTACAACTCTAACACTAAATTTTCAAAAGGGAAACTTTGATAAAATGAGGAAAATAGAAAAAAACTGAAAGGTGCAACTGCAAAGGTTAAAAGTGTTCAACAGGCATGGACATTGTTAAAAAATGCAATCCTAGATGTGCAGTCCAGATGTATTCCACGCAATAAGAAAGGAGGAAGGAAGACAAAACGATTACCGTCATGGTTAAAAGGTGAGGTGAAAGAGGCTATTTTAGCCAAAAAAAATCCTTCAAAAATTGGAAGAAGGATCCATCTGAAGAAAATAGGACAAAGCATAAGCATCGTTAAGTGTAAAACATTGATAAGACAGGCGAAGAGAGAATTTGAAATGAAGTTGGCTGAAAATATATCCGAAGCAAGAAACCTGTGAGGGAGTCGGTTGGACCGTTAGATGACTGAGCAGTAAAAGGGGCTCCTAGGAAAGATAAGGCCATTGCAGAAAGATTACATGAATTTTTTGCTTCTGTGTTTACTAACGAGGATGTTGGGGAGATACCAGTTTCAGAGATGGTTTTCAAGCGTGATGAGTCAGATGAACTGAACCAAATCACTGTGAACCTGGAAGATGTAGTAGGCCAGATTGACAAACTGAAGAGTAGCAAATCACCTGGACTGGATGGTATGCATCCTAGGGTTCTGAAGGAACTAAAAAATGAAATTTCAGATCTATTAGTTAAATATTGTGACCTATCATTAAATTCATCCATTTTACCAGAAGACTGGAGGGTGACCAATGTAACCTCAATATTTAAAAAGGGCTCCAGGGGCGATCTGGGAATCTATATACCAGTGAGCCTGACTTCAGTACTGGGAAAATAGTGGAAACTATTCTAACGGTCAAAATCACAGAGCATATAGAAAGACATGGTTTAATGGAACACAGTAAACATGGATTTACCCAAGGGAAGTTTTGCCTCACAAATCTTCATTTTTTTGAAGGGGTTAATAAACATGTGGATAAAGGTGAACAGGTAGCTGTAGTGTATTTGGATTTTCAGAAGGCGTTTGACAAAGTCCCTCATGAGAGGCTTCTAAGAAAACTAAAAAGTAATGGGATAGGAGGCAATGTCCTTTTGTGGATTACAAACTGGTTAAAAAACAGGAAACAGAGAGTAGGATTAAATGGTCAATTTTCTCAGTGGAACAGGGTAAACAGTGGAGTGCCTCAGGGGTCTGTACTTGGACCGGTGCTTTTCAATATATTTATAAATGATCTGGAAAGGAATACGATGAGTGAGATTATCAAATTTGCAAATGATACAAAATTATTCATAGTAGTTAAATCACAAGCGGATTGTGTAAATTGCAGGAGGACCTTGCAAGACAGGAAGAATAGGCATTCAAATTGCAGATGAAATTTAATGTGGACAAGTGCAAGAAAAATAACCCTTGCTATAATTACATGATGTTAGGTTCCATATTAGGATATACCACCCAGGAAAAAGATCTAGGCATCATAGTGGATAATACTTTGAAATCATTGGCTCAGTGTGCTGCATAAGTCAAAAAATAAAACAGAATGTTAGGAATCATTAGGAAGGGAATGGTTAACAAAACGAAAAATGTCATAATGCCTCTGTATCACTCCATGGTGAGACTGCACCTTGAATACTGTGTACAATTCTGGTCGCCGCATCTCAAAAAAAATATAGTTGCAATGGAGAAGGTACAGAGAAGGGCACCAAAATGATAAAGGGGATGGAGCTCTCACACAGCCACACTGGCTCACATACACACATACATGGGCTCTTACCCACACACAGGCTGTCACCCACCTACCCCTCCCCACACACACAAAGGCTCTTAACGTCCTCCCCTCACACACCCACACAGCCTCTCATCCACACATACACAGGGTCTCACCCACAAACATGAACCCAGCCTCTCATCCACACATACACAAATATTATCCACCCATCCAGGATGTAATACACACACACGCGCGCATTCACACATATACATACACCCCCACCCCCACATACAGACACTCACTCAGCCACACTCACCCACCCACCCACAGGCATCCACCCACAAAGGCTGTCACTCCTGCACACACACACACACACACACACACACAACTCACATATACATTACCCATGCACACACAGAAGCAGTCACTCACCCACCCAGCCACACAGGCAGTCACCTACACACCCAGCCACACACACACATATAGGGCCTGAGCCTCTTCTTCAGCCGCCAGCGGGATGGGGTCTGCTGGCAATCATCGTGTCCTCCTTCTAGTTTGGTCGCCAGCAGGATGAGGTCTGCTGGTGGCCACCGTGTCCGATCTCTCTCTTCAGCCACCTCTGGTCAGGCTCCACGGTGGCTTGCTGAGTTGTAGAGTGGGCAGCAGCAGAAGTCGCATTTATTGAAACATCATTTCCTGCTCCCGCGGGGTTGGTCTTGCGGTAAGAGCTGTGGGATCAGCCCCATGGCAGCAGGAGATGGCGTTTGGATGAACGCAAGTCCTGCTGCTGCCCACCCCACAACTTAGCAGGTCACAGCAGAGCCTGACCCACGGCAGCTGAAGAGAGAGATCGGACACAATAGTCACCAGCAGGCATCATCCCACTGGCAGCTGAAGAGAGAAGAAGGACATGATGGCTGCCAGTGGACCTTATCCAGCTAGTGGCTGGAGGGAGGTTGACAAGGTGTGATGCCATTGGGGGGGGGGGGGGGGGGCTGTTCATGAGGTGTGATGCCATTGATTGGATCAGGCAGAGGTTTGGTTTATCCCTGCACAATGTGATATATAAATTTGGGGTGGCACTTGCCACCCTGTAGCGACGCCCATGGGGCCCTGACCCCACGCCATTGAAGCCTGTCTTGCTGCAGCCATGACCTCTGTGACCTGACATTTCCAGCTGCAGCATCCCATGCTCAACCATATCCACTCAGGCCTGACATATCCTGCTTAAGCCTGTTTTGCTCCAACCACAATCCCTGGGACCTGACACTTCCAGCTTCAGCATGTTGTCCTCCAACCATATAAAAACAGTTTTAGCAAGGCTCAGGATCTTTAATTATTTCCAATAAACTTTGCAGTCCCTAGGAATGCTACATTTTCTACCTAAAATGATATTTCACAAATGCTACATAGACCTAAAAATGACAACAACACAGTTTTGGAGCTGTTACAGCTACACTCCTCGCTGCATTGTTCTGCTCCTAACATTCCAATTTTTAAAAAATATTAACTGATACCATTTCTGGTGCCACTGCTCCAAACCATTCTTGCCACATTATGATGCTCGCTCGCTCGCTCCGCTGCTTTATGCATGTGCAAGAACTGGCAAATGCCTTTGGGAGTATTATACGGATGTCCTTCTAGCTGCATTGCTCTGCTCCTACCATTCAAGTTCTTAAGATATACCAGCACCACTACTGCCGCTGCCATTCCAAGCCAGTCTATGTACCTGAGGGCGTTTCCTTCCTACTACTCCAGCTGTGTTTAAGGTGCTTGCCACATATCCTTCCCCTACAGTACCTGCCCACTTATCATCCTGCCCTGGTCATACATTGCATTGCAAACTTACTGAAACAATGCCTCAGGATTTCAATACCATTCTTCATCTGTCTTACTCACCTCCTTGCAATCGCTTGATCTTCCCACGGCTATCCATTCTTTTTCACACTTGCGGCACTGCTCCATGAACAGTAACTGATTTCATGGCCCACTAGCAGTTCCACTATACTGTGCACTTGGGTACCTACCTATGACCTGTCTATGATGTGCATGGCTTACTTCATGACACAAACATATCCTAATGAACTGGTGGATCAGCCAGATGCAGCCATACTTCGACAAGAAACTCTATAGTTGTCTGAATGCTCCAACGGAATGACTGACATCTCCTATGTCACTTTGCCTTAATGCTATGCCCCCTCATCCTACACCTTTGGATCCTTGTGCTACTCAGCCCTGCTGCCTTGTGCAGATTTTACACTTTGATGTTCTTCACTTCTTTCTGCCTGTACCTTACTGGCATACTCCAGCTCTTACACTTTGAGGACTTCTTGCATTTCTGGGGTGCTGCTGTGCACCTTTCCCATGCTTTTGAAATCTTGATACCACTCTGATTCTTGGTCCCTTTATCTGTACCTTGGGACTTTTCTGCCACATTTTCTGCTTCATTTGTTATCTCTTATATAGACAATCCTATCTTCCTTATGTTAAGGACTTGTTTTATTTACTTTCATTTGTTGTTAACTTAAATTTTTCTACGCTGCTCCTATGTTCACCCCCTCCTAGTTCTTACTCCCTGTTAACATGTACTTTCAAATCTGCTGTTCAATGTGAACCGGTATGATGTCCCTACTAATACCGGTATATAAAAGCATTTAAATAAATAAATAAATAAATGGTGCCTTAGGGTCTTGATGCCAATTTTGGTGCCACTTTGCCTCTCGTGATGCCTTCAACTGTTCATGACACCATTGGGCCTCATTTTCTATAGTATCGCAGGCCTGTGATACTTTAGGTAATGAGGGGCGGGGGGGGGGTCGACCCGGGGGGCGGTCCTGCGCTAGCTGGCAGCGATCGCACCGCCGCGGTGCGATCGCTGCCAGTTTCGCACCCAATAGCGCCACCATAGAAGGTGTAGCTATTGGGCGCGAATTCGGATGCAAAAAGGCCCTTACCTTTTCGGCATCCGCGGCGTCTTCGCGGAGTCAGCCCCGGTGACGCCCCAACTCCTCCTCTTCCGGGGCCGACTCTGCCCCCATCCTGGTATCGCACGCGATAAGGGATATCCTGAGAGGGACCACCAGCTAGGCTTGAGTATGGAGACAGACACACAGTTCTTTTATTAAACAGGTTTTTGAAACCACCAGAGGTGGCAGTAGTGAGCTGATATGCCCAGCAGGGCTGTAGTCCCTCAGGTACTGGAACAGCGATCCAGGATGGCTGAGCTGTTGAGAAACTGTAGAAAGTGAGTAGGCAGAGTAGGCAGAGTTCATGAACAGAACTAGATGACAAAACTCACATAAGGTCTCAAGGAAGCTCAGGAGCTGGAAAGGTTTAGGCCCTCGAGGAGCGAGTACCTGGTTCCAGGGGAAGCTCTGAGAGAGCGATGGTAACTCACAATTGTTTGTAGCAGCGATAGCTTCCAAGCAGTAGAGAATCTTCAGAGTGTCCAGGAACATGGGCCCTCGAGGAGCGAGTACCGGTTCCTATCTGTAATCTGAAAGTAAGAAAAAGAGCGAGGCCCCCAGGAGCGGGTACCTCTGGAAAGTCCGAGGAGGCAGAGTAGTTTGGGGGGAGTAGTCCGTAGGTAGTGAGACACATTCCCATACCCAACCCCTTGCTAAGTCAGTTAGATAGTGAAATAGAGACCTTTAAATATTGGAAGCGGATGATGTCATCTCAGGGGGACGCCCCTGAGGTTCGCGCTCTTGCTGGTACTTCATTCAGAGCGTGCGCACGCCCTAGGTGATCAGGCAACATGGCGGAACTGCAACGTCGAGCCAGTCCAGGGACGCCGGAGGGAGATGGCAAGGAGACGCCGCGGCATCCAGCTGTCCATCAGACCCGGAGGGAGTCGCCACACAGGTAAAGAGGGTGGAGTGAGGATGTTGAGCAGCGACGGTCGCAACAGTACTCCCTTTCAAAGGGCGATCTCCTCGTCGGGTACCAGGCTTAGGTTTAGAAGGATGCGCGATGTGGAACTGATGAAGCATCTCTTTGTCCAAGATATTGGTCTGAGGCTCCCAAGAGATTAAATCGGGGCCGAAGCCTTCCCAAATCAGAAGGTATTCAAAAGTCTTGCCTCTTTTATGAACATCCAGAATCTCTTTGATCTTAATTTCTAAGTCGTCTTCTGCATTGATGACAGGTGGATCTTGAGATTTGGAAGAATCTTGCAGAGTGTTATTGATGATATCAGCAGCAATGGATTGAGCTGCTGTGGACATCACTGAAGGTTTCAGTGGAAGTGGTGATGTTGGGGTATGTCCAAGACCCACGTCTAAAGATGACTCTCCAGTAGAAGTTGCTGAATGAGAGATGGTGTAGAATTCAGCAGTAATAAGTAGCTGCTATGGATGTCACTGAGGCTTCAGTGGAAGTGGCGATGTTGGGGTACGTCCAAAATCCACTTCAAAAGATGGTGGCATTACCAGCGGAAACAGACTAGCTGGTTGCCAGAGATATCTTCTTCGGATCTATATGTGCTGTGGCTCATCAGACACATCCTCTGAATATCTGTAATCTGAAAGTAAAGAAAAAGAGCGAGGCCCCCGAGGAGCGGGTACCTCTGGTAAGTCCGAGGAGGCAGAGTAGCTTGGGGGGAGTAGTCCGTAGGTAGCGAGACACATTCCCCTACCCAACCCCTTGCTAACTCAGTTAGATAGTGAAATAGAGACCTTTAAATATTGGAAGCAAATGACATCATCTCAGGGGGACGCCCCTGAGGTTCGCACTCTTGCTGGTACTTCAATCAGAGCGCGCGCGCGCGTGCGCCCTAGGTCATCAGGCAACATGGCGGAACTGCAATGTCGAGCCGGTCCGGGGACACCGGAGGGAGACGGCAAGGAGATGCCGCGGCAGCCAGCCATCCATCAGACCCGGAGGGAGTTGCCACACAGGTAAAGAGGGCGGAGTGAGGACATCGAGCAGCGACGGTCGCAACACCGAGAACCCCAGGATCCAGAACTCAGAATCTGCTGTATTTAGGAGAGGTGCCTTTCCCTTTGAAAGGATTGGAGGAGAAAAAGAGGTGTCAGCAAGGAAGAATGTATTCACATCCATTTCCAGGGAGCAGAGGTTGAGATGTGGTGTAAGAATTATGTATAAACTCAGGGAGAAGCACCAAGGAAGATTGATGTGATAAGGTGTCTATCAGATGCCACAAAATAGAGAGTGAAGATTAGTGAGGATTTTGGAATAGGTTTGAGGAATGGGACTTTGTTATGATTTCTGGAGATAAATGTCTTCCTTTCCATTTCCCTAGGAGGATTTGAGTAGTAACTGAAACAAGAGAAACTGGGACAACGGTTTCTGGGACAAGAGGGATTGGGAAAAGAATAATTGGTAAAAATATGAGACCTGGAACTTTTGGTGTTGATATTGTGTTGGGATAAATACCTTCCCATTCCCATGGGAAGATTGGGGACTGAAATATAGAGAGGATTTTGAAGTAAGGAGAAGTAACGAGTTACATCACTAAAGGAATTGGCTGAAATAATTGAAGAACTGGTTGACAGAGAAACAAGGTCACAAATTTATTGCAATTCAGTTTGTGATATCCAGTTGAACTATTTATACTTTTCAGTTTGTAAAGAAATCATCAATTCACTTTTGCAAACTTATCAGCAAATTGAGTTGGAAGCCACACAGTTTCCAGTCTGGTTATTGCTGCTGCTAAGAGGTTGTCAGTGCCATTTACAGGGGTGTGTGAAGAGAGACTGGAGTGCAAATAACACAAAAGAGCCTTGAAGCTGAGCTTCCCTCTACGGGGAATCCTGGAACTCAGAGTGGTATGCTATTCTGGTGAGAACTACGCAAATAGGGTCTATATTTGAGATGTCAGCCTTTTGGGCTTTTTCTGGGTTCTCCTGCCCAAGAGCTACTTCTGCATACTAGAGATGTGAATCGTGTGCCCGATCATCTTAACGATCAGGTTCGGATGGTGGGAGGGAAAAATCGGATCGTTACAAATTGTGAATTGGAATCGTTCCGATTCCAATTCACATTGTTAAATTTTTAGTGAGGCCTGAGCAGATAAACAAAACCCCACCGACCGCCCCCCCCCCAAAAATGTTAAATTACCTGGTGGTCCAGTGGGGGGGGGGGGGTCCCCGGCAGCGATCTCCTGCTCTCGGCCAGTCGGTAGCCATTTTGGCTACCACTGATAAAAAGGCGCCGATGGCCCGAAAAAAAACCCCCACCCCGACCCTTTCAAATTACCCCTTTGCTTCTCCCACCCTCCCGACCCCCCCAAAAACCTTTTAGATGTACCTGGTGGTCTAGCGGGGGGTCCAGGAGCCATCCCTTCAATCGTGCCGGTGCCGGTGCCGGTGCTGGAGGTTTCAAAATGGCGCCGATCGCCTTTGCCCTTACCTTGTCACAGGGAGCGACCGTCGCTCCCTGTGACAAGGTAAGGGCAAAGGCGATCGACTGCCAGTATGGTGCCGATCGCCTTTGCCCTTACCTTGTCACAGGGAGCGACGGTCGCTCCCTGTAACAAGTTAAGGGCAAAGGCGATCGGCGCCATTTTGAAACCTCCAGCACCGGCACCGGCACGATTGAAGGGATGGCTCCTGGACCCCCCGGTAGACCACCAGGTACATCTAAAAGGTTTTTGGGGGGGTCGGGAGGGTGGGAGAAGCAAAGGGGTAATTTGAAAAGGGTCAGGGTGGGGTTTTTTTTTCGGGCCATCGGCGCCTTTTTATCAGTGGTAGCCAAAATGGCGCCGATGGCCCGAGAGCGGGAGATCGCGCCGGGGACCCCCCCCCCCCCCCCCACTGGACCACCAGGTAATTTAACATTTTGGGGGGGGTTCGGGAGGGTGGGGGAGTGTAAGGAATTTGTTTTAAAAGGTCGGGGTGGGTTTAGAGGTTGTGTTGGTGTGCCGGTTTTCCCACCCTCCCCCAAATAATTCCCGTGCCCTATTTAACGATACAATATAAATGCTCCTGACGATAAATCGTGGGCATTTGTATTGTATCGTGTACTCCAATGGTTTAGAACGATTTTAAAATTATCGGACGATAATTTTAATCTTTCAAAAATGATTCACATCCCTACTGCATACCAGTTTTCCAGTCACAAGCCTCTCCTAGCTGCTAGTCCATGGCTATAACCTAGGAGGAACAGTGAGACACGGAGTCATAGGCTGCATGTGCCAAGACTTCAGTGCCATTTTTGTAGCTACCTCAGGTTTGCTAATGATCTCCTCTTTGATCTGTTGACACTTCTTCATGGCCCTAGACACACATACTGAAAGCACTGCAGACTGCAATGACATAACAGTAGGTCCATTTCAGTTTCATCTCCAGTTCTATACTCAGTGGTACTCCTTTGCAATGGTGGAGACCTCTATAGCAGAGGTTCCCAAACCAGTCCTGGAGGGCCCCTAGCCAGTCAGATTTTCAGGATATCCACAATAAATATGCATAAGATAAATTTGCATGCTGAGGCAGTATGAGACCTGGAACTTTTGGTGTTGATATTGTGTTGGGATAAATACCTTCCCATTCCCATGGGAAGATTGGGGACTGCATATTCATTGTGGATATCCTGAAAATATGACTGGCTAGGGGTCCTCCAGGACAGGGTTGGGAAACTCTGCTCTAGAGGAATAAACATTAAATTATTTCAATAATAATGGAATCCACATTAAGGGCCTTGACTCACAGTTATTCCTCCTATCCTGTTCTAAGACCAAACTGCAGATTATATTTACTGAATAGTTTCTACCATTTTATTTCTGGGGGAATGATATTCGGTGACAGCTGTTCATCTATGTCCAGACTTAGAAGCAGCTAAAAGTTCTACTGCTCAGAGAAAAGGAAGCTCAACAAAGGCAAGAGAGCTCCTTTGGCCTAGGATCTGAAGCAGATATATAAAAATGAACAACTTACATGTATACCCCACCACTTAGATCACTAACGGTGTTCATCTTTGACAATGAACTACTATTGGACATGCCAATAACTTCACACTCTATAAAAAGATCCTTTTGTTCCCTGCCCTGACTATTATAATACTTCTGGATACAGCGACCAGAGAATGTGCACAAATAGAACATTTATTTCTGCCTCAAAGCCTATTTCTAAAACATAAATAAGCACTTCAACAATAATTCTGTGTTTTAATGTACTATATGACTTGCTAAATGATCCATAAATGGCAAGAGTCATGCTTTCAATGTTGCTCAGTCTGTTAAGGTTAAGTACTTCATTGTTCAAAAGCTGATCTAACTGATTGTACATAAAAATTGTTTTCAGCATCCAGATAAAAAAAAAATATAACAGTCTGCTTGAGGACAAAAACTGTTGGAAAAATATTTACCTATTGAAGACCATTTACATGGCTTCTAAAGTGTCAGCTTAGGATGTTGCAGCTCATACAAAATTCAGCTACTGGTTTAATACTTCTTGTATCCTTCCACTTTTGTACAGGCTTCATTGGTTACCGGTGGCACAAAGAGATACTATTAAGCTGATCACTTTGATTTATAATACTCTTAGACTGGAAGGTCTTTAAAGAGCACCCCCCCCCCCCTTCAAGAGACTCAAAGATGTCCATTTTCCAGTAAAACGCTGTGCATATGGAACGCTCTTCCCCTGTACATTCACAATATTTCTGACTATAGAGATTTTTTTAAAACGCTAAAAGCTTTTTACTATCAGCAAGTTTTCTCTTCGGGCTCTTAGAGGCTGATATTCAACCGCTATCCAACTGAGCGAGTTAGCCAGATAAACATATCCGTTTAACTTGTCCAGGATATTCAATAGTGCAGCTGCATTGCTGAAGATACCTGGATAACTTTGAGTTAGCCAGATAAATTTATCTGGCTATCTTTAGACATGCTCAATAGCAGATCTAACATATCCAGCTAACTTAATACCTGATTTATTAAGGGTTTTTCCGATGGACACGAAATGGGAAACAAGCTTTAATGAATCTGGCCCTTAGCCGGATAATGGCTGAATATTGCCACTTATCCAGCTAAGGGGACCTCAGCAGTGGAATACCCCCATCCCGCCCACCAATTAGTCAGCTAACTAGCTGGATATAAATAGTTATCTAAGTGGCCGCTGCTGACCATGGTCGAATGTTCATATGTTGCCACTTATCCAGCTAAGGGGGTCATTTTTTAAAGCTAGCGCATGTGAAAAGGGATGTTTTGCACGCAAAAAGTCCCTTTTCGTGTGCGATAGCTAAAAAGGGGCAGAGTCGGGGCGGTGTCTGCCCCGGAAGAGGAGGAGTCAGGGCGGACGCCGCAAAGACAGCGTGGACGGCGAAAAGGTAAGGAACCTTTTCACTGCCCATTTCGCGCCAATAACACCACCTTTTATGATGGCGCTATTGGGTGTGAAAGCTGGCAGCGATCGCACCGCAGAGGTGTGATCGCTGCCGGCTTTCGCGGGACCGGCCCCCGCTTTGCCCCCCTGCACCGCACGATTCACGCCGCCGCGGTGTTTTTGAAAATATAGGCCTAAGTGGCGCAGAATATCGGGCCCTTGGAAATCCATATTCAGGGGCATTTAGCCTGGGTAACTCACAAGTTATCAAGTTAAATGCCGACTTTTGAATATTTTGGGCACTTATCTGTCTGCATGTTAGCTAGATATCTCATTATCTGGCTAAAATTTAGCCAGATAAATTGGGACTTACCAGTGGCATTTCTGGGGGGGGGGGGGGGGGGGGGGTGTTAAGTTAGCTGGCTAAGTTATTCTTATAACTCTGATATTCAGAGATAGCCAGATAACATATTCGGCTAACTCTGGCTGTTCTGTAGAGCAGCCGGAAAAATGTATCTGGCTATTTTAATGCGACTGAACTAATGAATATCCCTCCCAAGTTAACCAGATAAGCTGTGCCCCCGGTTTCCTGTGGCAAATCTTTCAAGATTCTGCAGCAAAAGCAAATTCTATGGCGGGTTTTTTAAATTTCTGTGGCAATTATGTGGTACATTTTCATAATTTTGCACATATTTTCATATTTATTAATGTACATTTTTAATTTACTTTTAAAAAATAAAGTTTTTTCCCAGATTTCTGTGTCCAGTTAATTTATTTGGCTCTTTATTGGCAGGGAAGGGGAAAGGGGAATCAAGGGGATGAAGGGGATAGGGGAAAAGGGAATCAGGAGGATGAGGCGGAACGGGGAATCAGGAGGATGAGGGGGAGAGTGGATTTTAGCGAAGAAATCTCAAGCAGGAGCAATAGAAGGATAGAGGATAGGGGAATATAGAGGCACAGGAGGGAGGGGAGGATGGAGGAACTCAGGGATCAGAGGGAAAGGGAATGAGTGGAGGAGAGGTAAGACAATTTAAGGAAAGGGAGGAGAAAGAGATCCTGGATTAGGGAAAGAGTGCCAGAATCACGAGAGGGAGGGATGATTCAATGACACCATCTGCTCAACAGCGATCCCTTCTTTTAAACCCCTCTGTTCCCCTCAGTCAGAGCCCCTTTAATCACCTCACTTTCTCTCTGTTCCCCCGACTTCAAAGGGGCGTGGGATAAACACTGTGGATCCATAAAGTCAAGAGACCGCCAATGTAGAGTGGGTGGCTCACCAGAAAGATGGCTACTGCCCGGAGACAATACCCTTATTAAATAAACATACAGATGCTTACTGTGACTCCAACATCGCTCTAAGCTTCAACGGCAAGAGGAAATGTGGAAAAAAGGATTTGCTATCACAAAGAGGGGAGTAGCTGGCTTGTTACGGCGGTTACTACCCCAAACCAAATAAGCCTAATACTTCACTTTCCAAGCATATACAGCATAGTTCTCTGCTTCAACGGCAGGGGAGAAGAAAAGAGGGTTCGCACTCACAAAGCGGGGAGTAGCTGGCTTATTACGGCGGTTACTACCCCAAACCAAATGTGCCTGATACTTCGCTTTCGATGCATATCCAGCATGGCTCTCTGCTTCATGGCATGGGAGAGGCTGATACATCAAGCATTTCCAGCATAGCTCTCTGCTTCAACAGCAGGGGAATAAGAAAAGCTGAGGCTTCACGCATATCCAGAATAGCTTCAACTGCAGGGGAGAAGAAAAAAAAAAAAAAAAAAAAGGATTCGCACTCACAAAGCAGGGAGTAGCTGGCTTGTTACGGCGGTTACTACCCTAAACCAAAAGGGCCTGATACTTCACTTTCAATGCATAACCAGCATGGCTCTCCGCTTCAACGGCAGGAGAGAAGAAAATCAACCAATAGGGGCTGTATGACATAGTCTGGGTAAAGGGAATAAACAGGGGTGTAGCTTGCTTATTGCAGCAGTTACTACCCCTACTACCCCTAACTAATCAAGCTAGGTATTTCACTTGGGTGCAGCTCCATCACTGCTCTCTACATTAATGGTGGGGGTGGAAGGGAAATAGAACCAAGAGTTAAGAGAAAATGATAAGTATGAGAGAAAAAAATGTGTGAAGCTTGCTGGGCAGACTGGATGGGCCGTTTGGTCTTCTTCTGCCGTCATTTCTATGTTTCTATGTTTCTATGTCTTCTGATCCCCCTCACTCAAACCTCACATCTCCTCCAATCTCCTCATTTTTGGCCCAGTCCCTTCACTCACTCTCCATCCTCCTCTTCTGATTCTCTCACTCACTCTTGCCCTATCCTCTTCCACCCTCTGTTCCTTTCATTCACACTTATCCCATCCACACACTTTTATCCCATCCTAATATTCACCCTCCCTCTCCCTGCTCTCCCTCCAATCCCCTCATTTTCAATATATTTATAAATGATCTGGAAAGAAATACGACGAGTGAGACAATCAAATTTGCAGATGATACAAAATTGTTCAGAGTAGTTAAATCACAAACAGATTGTGATAAATTGCAGGAAGACCTTGTGAGGCTGGAAAATTGGGCATCAAAATGGCAGATAAAATTTAATGTGGACAAGTGCAAGGTGATGCATATAGGGAAAAATAACCCATGCTATAGTTACACAATGTTGGGTTCCATATTAGGTGCTACAACCCAAGAAAGAGATCTAGGTGTCATAGTGGATAACACATTGAAATCGTTGGTACAGTGTGCTGCGGCAGTCAAAAAGCAAACAGAATGTTGGGAATTATTAGAAAGGGAATGGTGAATAAAACAGAAAATGTCATAATGCCTCTGTATCGCTCCATGGTGAGACCACACCTTGAATACTGTGTGCAATTCTGGTCGCCGCATCTCAAAAAAGATATAATTGCGATGGAGAAGGTACAGAGAAGGGCTACCAAAATGATAAGGGGAATGGAACAACTCCCCTATGAGGAAAGACTAAAGAGGTTAGGACTTTTCAGCTTGGAGAAGAGACGACTGAGGGGGGATATGATAGAGGTGTTTAAAATCATGAGAGGTCTAGAATGGGTAGATGTGAATCTGTTATTTACTCTTTCAGATAATAGAAAGACTAGGGGGCACTCCATGAAGTTAGCATATGGCACATTTAAACTAATCGGAGAAAGTTCTTTTTCACTCAACGCACAATTAAACTCTGGAATTTGTTGCCAGAGGATGTGGTTAGTGCAGTAAGTATAGCTGCGTTTAAAAAAGGATTGGATAAGTTCTTGGAGGAGAAGTCCATTACCTGCTATTAAGTTCACTTAGAGAATAGCCACTGCCATTAGCAATGGTTACATTGAATAGACTTAGTTTTTGGGTACTTGCCAGGTTCTTATGGCCTGGATTGGCCACTGTTGGAAACAGGATGCTGGGCTTGATGGACCCTTGGTCTGACCCAGTATGGCAATTTCTTATGTTCTTATGTTCCTCCCGCACCCTCTCATTCATTGTTGCCCCTCCACAACCCACCCCTAAACTATTGTGCCCCATCACCTTTCCTTCATTTACCTGTTTTCACTCCTACCTCCTACCCCATCTTCTTCCCCAGTACTTCTCACCCTCCCCCTTCCCTGTGCTGATCCAAAGGCAGGAAGAGGATTAGAGCAGTAGGAGCACATTCAGCTACTTCCTCTTCTCGTGCCGCTGGAGCCCAACTGCTTTCGACTGTGTGGCTGTGCGTTCAGCCAGGTATTTCAAAGCTGCAGTCCTGCTCCAGTGGCAAGAGAGAGGGAGGCAGACCGATGTGCTCCTGCTGCTCAAATCCTCTTCCTGCCCTCTGATCAACGTATCTGGGGGGGAGGAAGGGGTGGGGACTTAGATTGTTACCAGCAGATCACTGCAGCAAGAAAGCAAGAAGAAGCCTGATATGCTGTGGCTGTTCTAATCTGCTTCCTGACCTCAATCAGCATGCTGGGGGTGGGGGTGAAAATTAGACTGTTGGTAGCAAGGATCCCAGTCTCCTGTGGCAATTTTGCTAACGGGCAAAATATGTGGAAAGATGCAGATATTGCAGCTCATCCCATGACTGCGGAATTGCGGGAGAGCAGGGTCACTCAGATACGTTTATCTGGATAAAGGCCTGATTTACTAAGGCTTTTCTCCCATTCTGTGTCATTATAAAAACCCACAAATAAATAAATACCGTAAATAAATAAGGGAAAAATGCTAGGTAAATGAGGCCCTAAATTTGCCGGCAGGCCAGTGAATGAATATGGATCTCTTAGTGTTTTTATTCTTACTGTTAGTTACCCTTTTATTATTATGATATGCACTGCATTTTATTGTTTATGGTTGTCTCTATGTTTTCATGATGTTGGAAATTTTTATTTTGTTTTGAAATAGGCGGAATCTAAAAAAATATTGAAAATAAATAAATAAGTCATTGAAATCATTGAGCATACCAAAAAGCTTTTCCCATCTTTTTTCATGGTTCTGGAATACATTTGGAGGTCAATATTCAAAAGCCATTTAGACGGAGAACTTAAAGTTCTCCATCTAAATAGTAAGGACAATTTATTTATAGTAGGGACAATTTATTAAAAAACAATATCGGTAGGAGTCACATTTCCTTATGCAATTGGACTGCTTTTTGATTGGTTAATCAAACAATTTACAAAGCTGGAAGGAAGCACACCAGCCGCAGCCATTTTTTGAATAATATAGACATCACACACACTTGGAAGTTTCGTGGTTAAAAACAGCATGCACAGCTTGGTAAGTGGTGCTTTTCATAACCAGATAAGCGATTTGGGATTTCATCATATAATTCATAGATTTTTGTTTTAATCAAGCAGCAAAATGTCGCCTGCCCTCCTCTCCCTGACGCAGCCCATTATGGGTGAAATGCTGACGACCTCGGAAGTTAAACTCTTGAGAGAAAGGATGGCAAGCTAAGTATTTTTCTGCGCTTTAGGTTCCTTTAAACTTTTGTGATTTGCCAGGCTGGGACACTTGCACATTGTGATACTATTTTCAAGAAAGGTATAATTTTTCACAACAAAAATCCAAAATCGATTTAAAAAAGAAAATAAAAAAGAAACTACTATGATTCATTGGAGGTTTTTTAACTAAAGATGGTGCTTTGTTTTACCTAATCATAGGCAGTTATTGCTGAGATTGGGCATCTGAAGTTTTTCCTCCAAGAATAATCAAATTTTCTCACACTGTGTGCTTATGAATGATTTTCTGAATGCAATTTTTGTGACATTGATTGTATTTTGCATTTAGTTTTCTCCTGTTTTATGGTATAATAAAGTGGCCACAGGTTTTGAAAAAGCACTTTCTGGTTGTGTCTTTTCATTGTGTGGTTTTTATCTTAAGGGGTGACTAAGTAAAAGGTTTGGGACCCACATGACCTTGCATGCTAGAGTGCCATTGGCCATTTCAACTAGGCATATTTCTGGCATGCAAGACCATATGGCCTAGGCCATACAAGTGAAAGCTCATTGTATGCTCCCAAGGAAGTCAGCAAGAGCTAAATGGGAAACTCCTTATGATGGAGCTTCACTATTGGCTCCTGTTGGCTGTTCCAGAGAACATATTCTTGGGTACACCGTCTGGTGGAATAGAGGTAGAAATGCTTGGCTAGAGGTGCCATAGCTATGTCTTCACTCTGTTGGGGACCAATAGGTTGTATGCTCTGTGAAGCTCATAGTCCAGCTATAAAAATCCATTGCCCTCGTCCTTTGTGCAGATATATCACCTCTGACCAAACAATGGATCTTTTCTGTGGCTCTAGCTTCAACTTCTATCATGACATAGGTCTTTAGTGAGAAGCCCACCTGATAAGTATATACCTGTTAGCTAAGGATCATCCCTAGTTAACTGGTATTATACAGATCCACAACCCAGGCCAGTACAGGGATGGTAGTTAGTCTGTGCAAGTCTGCCTGGTCCCAACCAATAGCAGATCTCTTAGCTGTCTGCTCTTGGCCTGTGGGTGTTCTCTATCCTACACAATTCCCTCGCTCCTCCTCAGCAGCTGAGACGATGATAGAGAAGGCTGCAAGTAGACAGAGGTGCATAATCATGAGGCCGCATAGTGGACAAGTGATATGTCTCCTGTTAGTAGCTGAACCTGCCCCTATAATTTGCTGGAGCTAAGTGGCCCCTATATTATGGACCCAATACTTATGCTACTACATAAGGGTGGATCATTTGTTGGCCTAAGGCAGCGTGTACATATGGCAGAGAAGGAAATGAGTGAAGAGGGCCTTGGGAGCCAGGCTCCAGGTCTAACTAGGATAGGTTACACAGAAAAGTGCTGAAGTTGGCATCAGTCTCTAAAAATATAACCTCTCATAGGGGTGCTGGTAGGCCTCCAGCCACACCCCACCCCACACTCCACCCTGGGGTGTTCTGTGCCAGCATGTTGATGATAGCAGGGGTGGGGTGTGGCTGGAGGCCTACCAGCACCCCTATGAGAGGTTATATTTTTAGAGACTGATGCCATTTTGCCTGCCGGGACTGGGTGTGATGCAGCCAGCAGGATTCGAGCAGGGTCGATCACGTACACAGGAGGATCTGGTCCCATATCTTCCTCGTAGGCCCTCGAGAGGGTGTTGGCTCTGAGATTCTTTGCTGCTGGTCAATATTTCATCACAAAATCAAACCGATTGAAGAATAGGGACCAACGTGCCTGGCAGGAGTTCAGTCGCTGGGCTTGTCGAAGGTGCTCTAAGTTCTTGTGGTCCGAATAGACCGTGATGGTGTGTTGGGCTCCCTCCAACCACTGGCGCCATTGTTCAAAGGCCAGTTTTATGGTGAGGAGTTTCTTTTCCCTGATGTTGTAGTTCCTTTCCGTGGGGAGAAATTCCGGGAGAAGTATGAACAGGGAAAGAAGTTCCTTTTTGGGAGAGTTGGTCTAGGACTGCCCTGGCTGCGATGGTGGAAGCATCAACCTCCAGGATAAACAATCAACACACCTGTCTTGGTGTTGTGGTGTTGACCCTTGGGCCAAGGCGGGGTTGACGCTACCTACAGGGGGCAAACCCCACTGTAGGTCCCCGCTGTTGGCAGGCGGCCCGGGGTGATGCAGAAACCCTACCAGACCTTCACCACTACCAGCCCTCGTTTCCCATGGGTTGAGCCCTTGGGTGCCAGGGCCGGCTGGACTTAGGTTCGGGTCTCTGTGCGAAGGTTCCAGGTGGATGTTGGACGAAGGCAGAGTCAGATGGGCCAGAGTCAGGGCAGCGAGCAAAGGAATCCAGGAGAAAAGCCAAGGTCAGGTCAGATAGCAAGCAGGGGAATCCAGGAGACAAGTCGAGGTCAAGCCAGAAGAGCAATCCGAGGAGCAGAATGAGGACTGGAGCAGGAGCTGAATCAAGAACTGAAGTGGAACTGGATCAAGAACTGAAGCAGGAGCAACACACTACCCACGTGGAGCTGAGCCATTGCTGAGGTGATTTTGGGAGGGCTGAGCTGCTCTTATATAGGGTCTCCTGCTGATGTCATCAGATGGGGCTACGGGTGAGTTTAAAGCTTGGGGTGAGCCGCGCGTGTGCGCCTAAGGGATCCTGTGGGGGAAGGCGTGCCGACCTCAGCATCACGTTGCTGTGGAGGAGGGTGGCGGCTTCCTTCGACTGCGTCTTCAGGGCGAGGTACACAGCCTCGGTGGGGGGGAGTAGGGCTTGCCATGGAGAATGGCACAACATACAAAATGCTAAAACACCATAGGAGATGCATCCTATAGAACATCTACTCTGCTGTGATGGCCACAAGTCATGCCAGCCATGTGGACAAGCAAGGGCCTCATACCTGAATCTACCTGAAAGTTGGTAACTCTGCTTGGAATTTTCACATTCTGCAAGCTTACCTCCCTGGGAGTCTGGAGCCTAGGTGCTTTAAGGGTGGTCACAGATAGCATAAGGAGTGTAACAGCTACTAACAATTTTAACAAACCACTACTCTGCCTATTTTTTATGTACCTACAGAAAACAGAACAACATGACCAGCCCTGAGCTACACAGGCTAAGGCACAAGCAGCACCCTCACATCTCTATATTTCTCAAAGGCTATCTGTGACATGTCAGGCTAGGTGCAGAGCTTAAAACACAGCTTTGCCTTGGGTTGAATGAGGGGAACCTTTTGTTAGGTGACATGTGGGTGCTATTATATTCCTCACCAACTTACTCTGACCTATTCATTTCAGAGGTGACTTTGCAAAACATGTGAAGGCATGATAGTATCCTAGTCCCAAGGCAGCTTTCAGATACTCAGCTCAGCATTCTCGTCTAGCCTCCCCGAGCAGCCAACAGAACCAAAATGGGAGGGCCAAGGCCCTTACTTTCTGTACATGGAGAGTTGACAGGTTGCTTATCTAGTTGTAGCAGGGCCCAGTGGTGTATGGCTCTGTCCAATCCCAATGACCTATGCTAGCTTGCAATGACCTGTGAGAAGTTAGGGATTGCCACTATCTTAGACATGTGCTTTCTAAAAGGCTCTAAGTGAAGGGCTGCTAGGTCAGCATTCCGATGTCAGCACTGTCTCTGAAACAGCTGAGGCAGCGCTCTCATCAGGGTGTTTGCAGGACCATGTGACACAATGCATCTGATGTACAGGCGATTATCTCAGATGCACATGGATGTCAGCTAAAGAATGTAGCTGTCAAATGGAAAGTCTGTGATTGATACCTTAAATCTTCAACCTGTAGCTTTAGGCTGTGCCTTTAAGCAGCTGAGCTACATGTGATTTATATCATTTCTAGATCAGTTGGGGTCCATGTACAAGGCCCTGTTGGAGTTCCCTCATACCTTTGCCACTATCTCGCTCACACATGAGGCCTTGGACAGGGTCCAAGCTGTGAGGCTGGCAGGCAAGACAGTACAAGCTAGGGCAAGCTAATTATGCTGTGTTGCCAGTCCTACAGGAACACTATTGTGAGACATGGCAGTTTTAGACTCACTATTTGTAAGGAAACATTAAGCTTGCCACATGTCTTTGGTGTAATCTTTACTTTTTAAACTATAGACTTTTGCTCCTTTGTCAAGATGTAGTCTAACTAGGCATATGTGGTTTCTGTGACACAGTGAACCAGACAGAGGAGCAGTAAGTATAAGAAAGAGAGAGAGGAGCGCAATCGGAAACACTCTGCTAGGCTCTTTTCCATGGAAAGGGAAGGGATAGTTGCGGCCTAACAATTAAAGTAGCATTGTATGACGCTTTGCCGAAGCTGGCTGCCAGTCAGTGTGGGGTCTTCGACTTCTGTGGGTGGATATGAGGGATCCTTGGGTAGATCTGGAAGTATGTCTATTGGGATACCATGGTGCTGAGCAAGATTATGGAATACACAGCAGAGCAGCATTATATCCGCTACTCTGGGTGGGGCATAAATTAAAGCTCCCCCTGTTTTGTTCAAACAGCAAAATCTACTTTTGAGAACCCTGATGGTGTGTACTATGATACCGCGGGTAGAACATAAGGCCTCGTTGTACCTTGTCTTCGCCAGAGTGTTGGGAATAGACACGGGGGTGAGAAGCCAGGTCCTGCAACCATATCCCGAATCTCCTGTGGCAAACACAACACTGACTTTCTGATATCGCTGCCAACCCACATGCTAACCTAGAGCCTTAAAAGCCTTTTTCCCAAAATAAAGTCCATGGCACCTTTTTCTGTGACACTATATGAACAGTATAGCACTTGCTTATGCTGTGTTAGATCTTCCAGAATGGGAAACTGCATCTGGGATTCCTACCATATGTGTGCAAGCCTCTCACTACCAAGCTATCGCTACCCATTTGTAGCTCTCTTCAAACAGTAAAGCTGTACATGAAAGCTGCTACACATGTCACAGCAGCAAAACATCCACCTGGTGGTATGCTTGTGCAAATCCCTGGCTGTTCTGCAGTATGTCCTTCAGAGAGATACATTTGTCTGACCTGTCACAGTGAATATGATAGACCCTAAATGCACTGGCTGCAGCTTCTGTTTTACCAGTGTGATGGTCAAGACAAACTGTGGCTGACATCCTGGCTAACCGATCACTAACAGGGTACACGTGATCTGGGAGTCCCTGCAGTGTGGACACTAAAATGTTGTGATTAACAAGTGAGATTTCAACTGCGCCAAATGGGAGGATTAGCAAAGCCTATTGTTTAAAGTGAACCGTAGAAAGTGTGTGTTGTGGCTGGTCAACCACAAAGTTGTGTGGCAAATTCATTGTTTGGGTATGCAACATTATCTGGCCTCTCCAGCATGGAGAGAGAAAGCCAGCCCTGGTGCGCTTGCTTTTAGACCTAACTGTATAAGCCACTTATCATGTGTTTGATGTTATCATAAGAACATAAGAACATGCCATACTGGGTCAGACCAAGGGTCCATCAAGCCCAGCATCCTTTTTCCAATTGTTTCCTGGGCCGTCCTCTCCTTATGGGGGCAGAGGCACCAGTCCCTTGGACTGCCCAAGTCTGGTGCTTCTGTGCAGCAGTGTGCACTCACTACTCACAATGTCTTTGGAGGCCATAGATGCTGAACGCAGAGGCAAAGGGTGCTTCTGAGAGTGTACATTTGAGGTATCAGATGGTAATATCCTGCCAGCACTGATGTGCCTCTCCTCTTCAGTCACTACACAAGATGAAGCCATTCACATGTCAGCAGAGAGTGATGTCCCCACCTGTGCTCTCATATAGGGAAGCCTTCCTCTGTGATGGTGGAGAAGCATCTGTGGAGGTTGTGGAGCCATAGGAGGACAAGGCAGCATTCTGGGTGGTTTTGGACATACAAGGGGAGTCTCCCACCAGGCTGGAAAAACTACAGTAGGCTGAGAAACATGTCAGAGTGGTGATAGTGAAAATTCTGGGGAGGCAGCATCTAGGAGCCCTGTGGCTCCCAGGGAACATTCTTTGCTGACTGTGGTTGACATGGAGACATCTGTTGGAGCATCTCACTCCAGACAGCAGTCATGGACTGCAGTTTCTCCTTCAGTTCCCAAGACCCTGCATCTCCTGTCTTATAGCATTTCTTCCTGCATCACTTCCTTCAGGCCCTGTGTCTCCTGCATTAGGCCTATAAGCAATTCTACCATTCTGTCATTTTGGAACAGCATGAAGCTCTCAGCTGCAGTTCAAGGTATCTCATTCTTCTCATCTCTAGCAGAAGAATTGGCCTCTTCCATTTCTCTGACTGCCCCCTCATCAACAGCTTGTCTCAAGACATCAGAAGTAGGTTCACAGTACATGGGCATGGGTTTGTCCTGGGAAAAGCCTAGGTGTGCTACTCATCTGTTGCCACATCCCTTTCAGGCTCCTCTCTGTCAGCAGCAGACTCTGCAGACCCCCTTCTCTTCATCCTCATTCTTTTCCTCTAGACTTTCTGGCACCTCTAAGCCCTTCCCAGGCCACTGGGTCCTGGCCCATCTGAGTCATGTTCTGTGTCATCCCCTGCAAAAAGTGTACTGTAAAGTGCACAAACTGTCACTACTGACTCTTTCTATCTGGTCTTCTCTATTTCCACCCACTGAACCTTCCTTATAGACATGGAAAACAGCTAAAGGGGCCCTACTTTATGGCCTCCAGCTACTTAACAAACTTCTGGTCTAGCATTCCCTTGAGTGTCAAAGCTACCAATATGCACTTTTTATTAACCTACAAGCATGGATAGAAAGAAAACTGACAGCTAGTTGTAGCTCTTGACTGCACGCCCTATCAGTCTTTTGAACCATTGACTATCTATCTGTAAATTTGTATACATATGTACAGTTAGAAAATTTCTTACCAAGACTGCTCACCTTATTGCCTATGACAGCATGAGTTGTCCAGATCCCCAACCCCTTTCACTGCTGCCTCTGATATGGTGCCGAGGACCATCTGTTCAACTTGAGTGAAGGTTATCTGGCCGGGAGGCCCCTCTACCCTCATTCTGGCCTGTTTCTCCTTGACTTTGCATCTAAGGTTTCGCTACTTGTGACTGAGATTTTTGCATACTTCTATTATTATGGAAAAAAGCATTCAGTCTATGATGGATTTTCTCCTAGATATGCTCTTTTCTGTAGGATTCCACTTTCCTGGAATCCTTCCCATGCAAGATGTTCTGAACCTTCATAATCTCCTTGACAAGAAGGACCATCGCCCGTGGCTGCAGTTTAGGCTTCCTAAACAGGGGTCCCCTTCTTCCAGACATGGTATAATTAGGAAGGTAAGCTATGAGACCTGCCCTTATATACCTACCTTTTCTCATAAAGGCAATGTAAATATGCATATAATGGGGCAGATTTTACACACATAAATTGTTTATGTGAACTTTTATAAAATACCAATTTTTTACAAGGAATCTATTCATGCATATATTCACTGAATGCATGCATGTCCAGTAACTATAAAGAAGTGCTATATGCATTTATTTTTCTTATATGTATGTGCAGAGTTGCTCCATAAGCTATAAATTGGGTATAAGGAAAGCAAGATATGCTTGAATGATTAACTATTTAGCTCAAGCCTTGTACATTTTTTTATTGGCCTTAGTTTTTAATCTGTAAAGGTGGTATTCAATCAGAGGGAGAGACCCTTCATTCACCTATAAACAATCTTTTTTGCTACTATATGCATCCTGTGTATTAGAAGTCATCTGGGTATTAGTTTCTACAGATTCTCATTTGCTATATTTACCCTACAAATTACATTTAGTGCAATTGATGTCTGGATGGGAATCAGCTGAGGGAACTGACAGTTCAGTCTCAGCTACAGATGATTGCCATCAAATTCTGAAGGATTGCTTTGCGTGGATCCTTCTCCATTGTAAATGGTGCAGAAGGGTGAGGGGATGAGGTAATGGAAACATCAAGGAGTCCCTAAGAGCTCACATCTGGGAGTTTTAATGTAAAAACCCTCAAATACTCCTTTTGCCTACTTGTCCGGTAGAAGACAGGGATCCATGGGAAACCTACTGTATGTTCTGGTGGGCAGACTTCCAACGCCATGTGTGGCTTCCAGAGATATAAATGTTGGCATGGTAATGAAGGGATTTCCTGCTGGAAGCTGGGAGCCTTGTAGAGGTTAGCTGGCCCTTACCTCGAGGAGAGCCAGTGTAAGCAGGGAGAAGGTTAGCCATCATCACCATGGGGTAAGACTGACTTTTTGCCCTGTTGCTTTCATTGACATAATCGGCTTTTGGGAGATAGAGGTGAATGATTAGAACTTGATGCATACAGCTTGTGTTGGAAGGAGTTCCTACCTGCATCTCTATATGACACATTTTCTCTGCAGAAAAGTTTTCTGCTGGAAAAAGGGCCACTAGCTGTCATGTCCTTGTCTCCCCATTTTGTGGTGTTAGTAGTGATGCAGCTGCCAAGATGTTTCCCTCTGTAAGGTATAACATTGTGGCAGGGCTGCATTCACATCTCTGGCACTTCGAGGAGGCATGACCTTTGTGATGACTTACTGCTGTGATGCTCTCTGCCCATTACAGCAATGACATTCAGGAGAGCTAAGTATAGAATGCTGAGCCAAATAACCTGGAAATGAAACGGAGGCAGTTGTAAGGGTAGATGAGTGGAGGGGAGAGGAGAGAGCTGCATGACTAGCTACATGCAAGTCAGTGTGTGGGTGTGAGAGTGAGTGTCGTAGGCTCTCCTGAAAGGGGCTAGATTCTCGGATGACATGGTACTTTGCAGGTATAAGAAGACACGCACAAACGTAAAAAATGTAAATGAACTTTTTATAAAACTTTTTAAAATTTAAAAAAGATGTATACAGAACAAAAAGGCAGGTTTGTAATAGGAAACCCTAAGGCAATAACTATTTATATAAATTAAAGGACCCTAGAACCTATGGAGACAAATCTTGATAGGCCTAGGAGGCTGGGGGCTGTGGTTGCCTCATATTCTCAGCTCAAGAGCAGCTGTAAAATCTTCTTGAGCCTGGACAAGATACTTCACCAAATCCAAAAGCATCCTGAAGTCTGCTTGCAGCTCACAGACATCCTCCTCCATCCTCTATACTACATCCTCGATAGCTGCTAAAACCTTAAAGCTGGTGCTCCAGCCATAGAGTCACCTCTGCAGCTATGGGGTGCAGACCAGTATGAGGGGAAGCTGCCCTGCAAGCTGCTTACCTCCCTCACTCAGCAGTGGTTGGATACATCATTACCTGCATCCAGAGGTCCCAGGGCAAAATGGAAAGGAGGCTCTACAGGGGAGGGGAGAGGAAGTGGTGCCTGGTTAGGCTGAGGCCCAGAGGTAGTGGTAGCTGCTGGCTGTTTGTAGCCGGCACAGCTGCTGCTCCAGTAGGAGGGGCTGGGTGCTCTTATCCCTCCTCCTCCGCTTCCTCTTCTGATCTGGTGGGGGTTTGTGAACAGAAATAAAAGTGTGTCAGGGTGCAAGATAATGCTGACTTGAGAGAGACGCTCCTGTTCTTCTCTTTTAAGTTCCGGAGTTTATTTTTCCCCCTCTAATTCTTTATCGTGGTGAAAAGGAAGAGTCAGTTAAGGAGGGCTCCCCTGCCATCCCTTCCCCTTCCCAGAGAACCATTCCACAACTTTTGGGAGGAGTTTGAGAGCTTACAGGGCCTGGGCAGGTTCCTCATTGCCAGTGCTGGTGGAGATACGGTACCAGACCGGCTTTCAGACAGAGGCCACGCTTAGTCCTGAATGCTGTTTACCTCTTGCAGCCCCAGGCTCTGGTAGCGCTGTGCTGAGCGGAGCACCTGGTGTTGCAGAGTATGGGCTAGCAGTCAGTGTTTGAAAGGAGCCACAAAGTGCCATCAGTGCTCTCACGTTGGCTGTGGTTTCCCTGCTTCAGGGGGCTGCAGCAAGCTCCTGCGATCTGTGGGAGGTGGATACCACCTCTGCTTTCAGCGGAGAGAAGGGAGCTTGGGGAAGAAATGTTGCTTCTCCAGTCTCCAGGAGTTCCCCATACGCCTCGTGGACTTTGGCCCTAGTAAGGTCTTCAGACATTAGTCATGAAGATATTTGGCAGGTGATAACGAAGCTTGAATTAACTGTGAGTAAAAGAATGAATGATTTTGATCAGTCTCTGGAAACTGTTACAGGACAAAGCTCTGCAGTTGAAAGCTCTGCTATTGGCCATGATGGGAAGATCAAGGAGTTGGCATCTCAGTCTTTGGCTTTTCAAGAGTTTAAAGCTGCATCCGTTAAGGATAGTTCTGCTATTCATAGAAAGTTGGAAATATTTGAAAACAGATGGAGGCGTTTGAATTTGCAGATTCTCAGCCTCCCCAGATCTCCTTTAATTGGCCCTAGGGAACTTACAAAGAAGTACATGAGAGAGGTTTTATGTATATCTGAAGATTTGTAACCCCCTTTAAACAAAGCATTCTATTTGACAGTTAAGAAAAAAAGAAAAACATGTTCTGGTTACATCTCCAATTTCCTCTGAAGGTTTGGAGCTGACTGATTTTCTAGAACAATCAACTGAAGATGTGAAAGATCTTGCTACTTTGTTGATTTCATGTGCTTTTGAAGCAGATAAAAATCTCATAATGAGATTATTCCTTTGTAATATAGAAGCTTCTTTTCTGGGTCAGAACGTTTGGGTATTTTCAGATGTCTATAAACAAATGCAAAGTAGAAGAAAGTTTTCCTTCAGTTGCATGAAAATGTGTTACCTTTTTTTTTTTTTTGGGGGGGGGGGGGGGGGGAGGGGAAACAGTATTTTCTTAGATACGCTGCAAAATGCATGATTAAGCTATCCAACAGTAGATATGTCTTTTATGAACCTAATCAGCTGAAATCCTTTTTAGATGATAAAATTGCTCTGCTTCAGAGCAGGTCTGATATGGGCTGTATTAGAAGCTATATTTAGTGATTTTTGCTCTGAATGCCTTTTCTTATGTAGTACTATTTGTTTTTGAATATGCTCATCCCTTTTGTTTTACTGATGTCGGGGGGGGGGGGGGCACTATTGGGTGCGAAAGCTGGCAGCAAAAACACTGCGGTGGTGCGAAGGCTGCTGGTTTTCACAGTCCCGCCCCCCCTTCGCTCCCCCGCCCCCCATTTTCACTGGATTCACCATTCTACGATAGAATGGTGAATCCAGGCCTAGGTTTGGAGTTATTTTCAATAGTGCAGCCGCATTATGGAATATAGCCAGCTATCTTAAAGTTTAGCTAGCTAAGTTATCTGGCTAATTCTAATATTGGAATTAACTTGATAACTTAGTCGGCATCTCAATTCCTCCCAGTTACACGCCCAGAACGCCCCTAACTTATCTGGCTAAATTCTAGCCGAATAGAATTTAGCTGGATAAGTACCCAAATCTTCATTTAGGTGGATAATGTCTGAGTTATCCTGCTAAATGCTTTTGAATATGGACCTAAGTTTTTCTTTATTTTATTATTGAATTATTATGTATGTACATATTATCTTATTCTCTGTCAAGTGTTTTGCTTGCAAATTTATTAAAAAAAAAAAAAAATAAATAAATAGTTTTAAAAAAGTGTGTGTCAAGCCATTGGCTGTCTTGCCAGGTGTGGGGGAGAGGCATTTTGGAATGAGCCTGCCCCAGCAAAACCGGAAGTGTGAGCGCATGTGTTAAAACATACATGTGTACGACACTTCCTGCACATATGGACATTTGCATGCCCTTTAACTTATACATATATTTTAGAATCTGAATGGATGGATCCATGCAGATTCTAAAATACCATTGCAAATCTGCATGGACCCATATACGTATGTATATAGAACTATGCAGAGAGATGTTTGAAAGTTATCCTCCAAGCTTATAGATGCAGCAGCTCTGCTGTTCCACAAAGTCAATACTAAACAATACAAATTTATTACTGCAGAAATATGAAAAGCACAAATGCTGTGACAATAGTAAAGAAATGCTGCTATATAATTAGTATTACAGTCTCAATAGCAATAAGTAAACATCAGTTGTATGGCAACACTTGTGTTTGTTTTTATTTGGAATCATTTGCAGTCTGTACAATTGGGAAGGGGTATACTGTGGCATTATATCCTTAATTAGGCATTTGTAAAATAAACAGCAGCTGCACTTGAAAAAGGTCCAAGGTACTCAAGCCGAGAGAAGTTAGTGAGTAGTAAGTCTGGGCAGCTTGAGGTGCAATTTTAAAAAATGTGATTTCAATGTATAAAGTATAAAACCCAACATGAATCAGTAGTACAGACAACACTTACTATCTAGTAAGGGCAATAGAACCAACAGAGCAGTCCAAATTCAGAATAAAATTGTTCCTTTTAAATACATTTGGAATTGAGAAAATGACCGGGTAAGCCTTGTTGTGCTTTCTTTTCTAGTTATGAGTAGGGTTATCAGATGACTCTAGGTAATCAGGGACCTCCATTGTGCAAATTTTCAAAAGGTAATGCTCAAAAATGAACTTCTATGTAAGTTAGCCAGATATGAGTTATCTGGCTAACTTACATGGGATATTCAGCAGAACAGCTTTCATACTTATCCATTAATTTAACTGGATAACTTTGAAAATTGCTACTTATCTGGCTAAGTTAACTGGATAAGTAGTCCTGCCTCGATCTGCCCACTACTCACCCACAACTTATCTGGCTATATACTAAGCCAGATAAGTGACTTACCTGGATAAATGGCAGCAACTGAACATAGCCGGATATTCAGCAGCTGTCACTTAGCTGGATAAGTTCTATTTGTTTGGCTACGTAGCGTTTAAATATTGGCCTCCTTGTATTTCCTCACCACATCTTCTAGTGATATAGTGGATGATGCTAGATAAAGACCAAAGTGGCCCATCCAGTCTGCCCAGGTCTTCCTGTCCACACTGAAAGGATATATCTCAGCTGCCAACTGTAGAAGCTTGACAACTTGTTGTACATCATGTCTTATCTATGTCGGTTTCATAAATATTGCCGTGACTATGTGTTACTAGTATTTTTTTGTCTGATCCTGGGCCTACCAAAATCTCACAACATTTGCTTTAATAGAGACTATAATATTACACCTTTGCTGAGGAAACAGTTTGTTTTTGCAATAACAAAAGAATAATTTAATTTCACAAGATTATCTGCTGTTTCCAAGTGGTTTAACATAAGAAACGCCATATTGGGTTAGACCAAAGGCCATCAAGCCCAGCATTCTGTCTCCAGCTATGGCCAATCCAGGTCACATATACCTGATAGGATTCCAAAGAATAGATTTAGTCCTTCTTGCTTATAACCAGGATAAGCAGTAGCTTTCCCATGTTTACATGTTTAATTGTGGTTTATGGACTTATCCTCCAGGAACTTGTCTAAACACCTTTTAACCAACTACGTAACTGCTTTTATCACATCCTCTGGAAACAAATTCCACAGTTTAATTGTGCAGTAAGTGAAAAATGCTTTCTCTGATTTGATTTTAAATGAGCTAGCTATTAGCTTCATGGAGTGTCACATAGTCCTAGTACTACTGAAAAGGGTAACCTTTACCTATTTACCCTTTTCAACCCACTCATGCTTTTATAGACCTTTATGATATCTCATTTCAGCTGTCTCTTCTGCAGGCTGAAGAGCCTTAACCTACTACTACTACTACTTCTACAACCAGTTATCATTTCTAGAGTGCTATTCGATGTATGCACCTGTTTAGCCTTTCCTCACAGGGAAGCTATTCCATCACCTTTATTATTATTATTATTATTATTATTAATAAAGGCTTTTATATACCGACTTTCTTGATACAAATCAAATCAACTCGGTTTACATCGAACTAAGCAGGAACTATAAACCAACCAATCAACAAGAGACAATTTAAAAGGAGCATAAAGTTACATTATAACAAGGATGCCTTAACTGGGAGTAGGAAAAAAAGAACGGGAGAACGAAGATAAAGTACTATATTCAATAGAGTATGGGAGGGAGGCAAGGAGCCGACCTCATGATAACTTGTAAGCGTGATTTAGCGTTTGTTTATTTACATAAGTGATGGAATAATTCTAAGTCAGGCTGTTGGGCTAGAGGCGGGGAAGGCTCGGCAGAACAGCCATGTCTTTAGTTTCTTTTTAAAAGTTAGTAGACAAGTTTCCTGCCTGAGGTCCAGAGGCATGGCGTTCCAGATGGAGGGACCTGTAATAGAGAATGTCCTGTCTTTGATGTTTGAATGGTGTACAATTTTGATTGGAGGAACATGTAAGGATCCCTTGTAGGCATCCCTTAAGGGTCTGGCCGTCGAGTGCAATTTGAGAGGGTGTAGCAGATCGAGGGGTCTGATGGTGAATATTTTTGTGGATAATTGTGAGTGATTTATGGAGAATCCTGAAGTTTACTGGGAGCTAGTGAAGATCTTTTAGAATGGGATAGATATGCGCTCTCCGATTGGTATTCGTCAAAATTCTCGCCGCTGCATTTTGGAGCAACTGGAGGGGTTTTATAGTAGAAGCCGGGAGACCTTGCAAGATGGAATTGCAGTAGTCAATCTTGGAGAACAAAATGGATTGGAGGACAGATCTGAAATCGTAATGGAATAGGAGCGGTTTGAGTTTTTTGAGTACTTGTAGCTTGTAGAAGCACTCCTTTGTAGTGTGTTTTATAAATTGCTTTAGGTTCAAGTGACTATCAATTATGACTCCAAGATCTCTAGCGTGGGATATTTGTATGTTAGATTAGCAATAGTTCTGTCTTGGAAGTGTTGAGCTCCAGGTTGAGGCTTGAAAGGTGATGGTTGATCGTTTGCAGGTGAGAGTTCCATAATTTGAGTGTTGAGTCCAGTGAATTCGATATGGGGATTAAAAATTTGAACATCGTCTGCGTATATATAGAACTTAAGTTTTAGATTTGAGAGTAAATGGCAGAGAGGGAGTATGTAGATGTTAAACAGGGTGGGCGATAAGGAGGAGCCCTGGGGGACTCCGAATGGGGCATTAGTGTGAGAGGATTCCTTGTTATTGATTTTAACCTTATAGCCTCTATTGCTAAGGAAGGAGTCGAACTATCTAAGAGCTGATCCTGCAATTCCTATGTCTGATAGCCGGTTTAGAAGGGTGTTATGATTTACAGTATCGAAAGCTGCAGAGATGTCGAGAAGGGCTAGGAGGATCGATTGTCCTTTATCAAAGCCAATGTATATTTGATCAAGGAGTGAGATGAGGAGGGTTTCGGTATTGTGTTCTTTTCGGAAACCGTATTGTGACGGGTGTAGGATATTATGGTCTTCTAGGTAATTTGAAAGTTGCTTATTTATGATTTTCTCCATGATCTTAGCTACAAACGAGAGATTTGAAATGGGGCGGTAGTTGTTGAGGTCGTCCAGGTCCAGGTTCGGTTTTTTGAGTATGGGTTTGAGGGTGGCCGATTTGAGAGCATCTGGGAATATTCCATGTGAGAGGGAACAATTGATAATATCAGCTAGATATTTGGAGATGTATTCTGGTATGAGAATCAGAAATTTGGAAGGTATTTGGTCCAGAGGGTGGGTCGAAGGTTTCATTCTTTTTATCAGATTTTCCACCTCTAAAGTGTGAGTAGGATCAAAGGATTCTAAGCTTATGTCTGTGTTTGGTAGGTGGAGGGTATCCGGAAGCATTGAGTTTGAGCTGGTAGGTAATCTAGCCAGGGTGTTGGAGATTTTGTTCTGAAAGAATAAGGCCAGATCGTTGGCCTTCGATTGGGCTGTATCGTCTGGGATGGTAGGGGGAGCAGTTTTGGTGAGTTCCGATACGTACGAGAAAAGAGCCTTCGCGTCAAACATCATATCATGGATACGGTGGGCATAGAAATCTCTTTTTGTTCGAAGCGTTGCCGTTCTGTAATGGTGGAGGGCGGCTTTGTATATGGTTAGAGAATGGGGATTGGGATTCTTCCTCCATTCTTTTTCTTTCCATCTTAGGTTTTGCTTCTGGGTACGGAGCTCATTAGAGAACCATGACTGCTTGTTTTTTTGAGAAGGATTTATGTTTTTTTTTTACAGTGGGCATAAATTATTGGCTATCGTTTCAGTAATACTTTGCCAGGAGATAATAGCAGAATTGGGGTTAGATAGATCCAGGTTAGGAAGTACTTTGATTAGAGAGTTGCCGAGGTGTTCTGAAGGACATGGTTTCCTGTAGTACAGAGTGGTCGCCTGAGGGGGCGCAGAAGATCCTGTCAGTGACCTGATGGTGGAGGTGATCATGAAATGGTCTGACCATGGAACGGGGAGGCATAGAGGGGGTGAAAGTGGAATGAGGTTGGAATTTGTGAAGATAAGGTCAAGGGTATGACCTGCTTTATGTGTGGGTTGGTTGATGTATTGTTTGAAGCCCATGTCCGAGAGGGCTGATAGGAAGGCTTCGCAGTTAGAAGATCGAGGATTGGCATCGATGTGAAGATTGAAATCTCCAAGGATTATGGCTGGAGAATCTAGTTTTAAGTATTTGGCTATGATTTCCACCATAGGAGAAGCGTCTTGATCTAAAAGACCAGGGGGAGCGTAAGTGAGGAGGATTTGGAGCGACTTGGATTTGAATAAGCCTACCTCTAGTTTAGGTATAGTATTGATAGATTGTAGAGTGAGGTTTAGAATTTTTTTGGCAGCTATGAGGAGACCTCCCCCTTTTTTCTTTTTTCTGGGTAAGGAGAAGACATCATATATCTGTGTAGGAAGTTGATTTATTAAAACTGTGTCTGAGGGCTTCAGCCAGGTCTCCGTGATGGCACAGATGTCTGGCCTGGCATCAAGCAGATAGTCGTGAAGTATGTGAGTTTTTTTGGTAATTGACTGGGCATTGAATAGTGTTAAAGTGAATAGGGCCAGCCCAAGTAGTTGTGGAAAGGGGGAGATCATCACCGGAGTTAAATTTCTACTAGTTATGGGTTGGTATCGTAATGTTGGCTTCATCTTGAAGCAGGTATAGTGATGTAATGTGTGTATTGGGAATCCTAGCATCATGATAGAACTAAAGAGATCACTTTGATGGGATTTGCCAGCAGATGATATTCTATGACGTAATGGAAGTGAAGAATTGTGGAAGTATTCTTTGAGGGGATATGACTAATGAAGCATGGCAGTGCCGATCCTTAGCTGAATGAATGGTGGAGAGGCTAGATGAATGCTGAAGTGCTGGATGGATGCTGGGGTGGTTGGATGAATGCTGCGGAGCCTGGATGAATGCTGAGGTAGCTGGATGAGAGCTGAGGTAGCTGGATGAGAGCTGAGGTAGCTGAATGAATGCTGAGGTAGCTGGATGAATGCTGAGGTTGCTGGATGGGAGCTGAGGAGGCTGGATGAATGCTGAGGTAGCTGGATGAATGCTGAAGAACCTGGATGAATGCTGAGGTGGCTGGATGAGTGCTGAGGTAGCTGGATGAATGCCGGGGAGGACCTGAGTTAGGTGTGTGTAGGATTCTCAAAATGGAGTGTAGAGAGTGGCTGCCACTTCAAGGTTCTGGTGCACATGAAGGGGCGCACAAAGGGGCTAGCCCCTTTGTCGCGCGGCGCCTAGTAGGGCTCCGGTTAAAGCCCGGCAGGGCTGGCTCTGATTGGGTGGGCGCTCGTTCGGTGGGTGGGCCTTGGCGCGGTTTTAAATTTTTTTTTTTTTTGCTTTTACGTTTGTGCGGTTGTGCGGTCGGCGCTGGAGCCTCCCGGGTGGGGAGCAATTTTACTGACCTTCCCCCAGCGGGGCTTTGGCGCCAATTGCGCAGGCCTACCCCGGCTGATCCATTTCCAGCAGGCCGAAGACTGAAGAGATGGCGCCTAGCAGAGCTCCGGTTAAAGCCCAGCAGGGCTGGCTCTGCTTGGGTGGGCGCTCGTTCGGTGGGCGGGCCTTGGCGCAGTTTTCAATTTTTTTATTTTTTTGCTTTTACGTTTGTGCGGTCGCGCGGTCGGCGCTGGAGCCTCCCGGGTGGGAAGCGATTTTACTGACCTTCCCCCGGCGGGGCTTTGGCGCCAATTGCGCGGGCCTACCCCGGCTGATCCGTTTCCAGCAGGCCGAAGACTGAAGAGCGATTATAATTTTGGTTACCTTCCTCTGTACCTTTTCTAATTCTGCTACATTTTTGAAATGGTGTGACCAGAACTGCACACAATAATCAAGCCGCGGTCCTACCATGGATCTATACAGAGGCGTTATGATATTTTCTGTTTTATTTTCCATTTATTTTCTTATATCTAACAATTCCCCAGTCTTGCAAGGTCCTCTTCACAACTGACTTGTATTTTAACTGCTTTGAATAATTTTGTGTCATCTGCAGATTTGGTCATCTCACTCATCTTCCTTTTTCCAGATCAGTTATAAATATATTAAAAAGCATTGGTCTCTATATATATCCTCAGGCACTCCTCTATTTACCTTTTTTCATTGAGATAAATAACTATTCAGTCCTACTCTCTATTTTCTGTCTTTTAGCTAGTTTCCAATCCACAATAGGACATTGCTTCCTATTCCATTATTCTTTAATGTCCTGACGAGCTTCCCTTGAGGGACTTTTGAAATGCCTTTTGAAACTCCAGATACACTATGGGGCAGATTTTCAAAGGGTTATGCACGTAACCCCGAAAACCTGCTCCTGTGTGCGCCGAGCCTATTTTGCATAGGCTTGGTGACGCGCACAAGCCCTGGGATGCGCGTATGTCTCGGGGTTTTGAAAAAGGGTCGGGAAGGGGAAGGGGTTGTGGGCGGGGTGACGGTCTGGGGACGGTGCGGGGTGGGATTGCGGCCTCCGGCACAGCAGCTGTGCGAGGATGGCGCATCGGCAGCTGGCTGGTGCACGTAAGTTATGCCTGCCAGAGGGGCACTTTGATTTGGGAGGTGGGTTGGGGTTAGGGGGGTGGTGTTACAGACACATTCAGAGGTATCCATTGTAAAATTGACATCATTAAAGAATTTTAGACCGTATAAACGATGACAATTCTATCAAAAGGAGTTGATTTGTACTCTGCAATCTCTGCTAGCTGTATTGTACAAATCAACTCCTTTTCATCACTAATAAGGTCTAAAGGTGACCCCTCACACTGGTGCATTTATTGAGTGTCAGACTGACTTTTATAAAGAGTCTCTTTCTCTCTCTCTCTCTCTCCCCCCTCCCCCAGTACATGTGTTACAGCTGCAGACAGGCCCATGAAGAGTATTTGATAAAATAGCATGTATCTTTGCGCAAGGTAAGATGGGGGCGCACACGCATCACTTTTAAAATATACTGGTAAGGGGATAATTTTCAAAAGATTTACATGCTTAAATCTGGGTTTTATGCAAGTAAAAACACTTTACATGTGTAAGTGGGCTTTTGAAAATTGCTACAATATATGCTGTTGAATTGTCAATAGGTTTTACATGTGCACGTGCACTTTAAGCATGTAAATGACCTCTTGAAAATTTCCATGATTTCTGTGTAAAAAGCAATTGATCCTTTGAAAATGTGCCCCAAGATGTATACATTGGGTCTTATCTCTATTTTTTAAATGACACTTTTATTGTTGTCAGTAAGAAAAGAATAACACTTGTATGATGTACAAAAATAAAGAAAATCAGAAATATAACAATCACTGGATGACAACAATTGTTTTACAATTCGAAACAGGATGCTGGGCTTGATGGACCCTTGGTCTGACCCAGCATGGCAATTTCTTATGTTCTTATGACACCAACCTCACCCTCTCCTTATTTCTGCCCTTTTACATTTAACAAAGGCCTAGATATCAATAGATGACAAGCTTAACCATAAAGACATAGAAAGATACCCGCAGGTATATGATTAACATTAAACAAGTTTTCTCCAGTGCATATAAAGACCCCAAATTAAATCAAATTTCCGGAGATTATGTCATTTAGAGGCAGTTATTTTGCTTAATGTACAGACTGTATCTAATCTAGATAACACCCCTTTTAATGGTGGAGCATTCTTGTTTCCAAAAGCCAGGCTGCGGTGAAAATCTGTTGAATCAAAAGTTGAGAAGCAAGACTTGTACACTTGGGAGGACAATTCAGAAGAACAACCCCTGCTGGATGGCTTCTTTAAGGACCTCCAAGATGAGAGCCATCATCTGTTGCCAAAATGAATGATAGGACAGTCCCACCAAATATGAAAAAATATGGGCCCACCACATTATATCCACAGGTTTACGCACATTGTCACCCGCCATTCTCCCAGGAATAAAGCCCACCTGGTTTTGACATGAGTTGTCCAATAAAATTATTAAGATGGTCAGCTAGTATTTTGGCCAGTATTTTGAGGTCAAGGTTTATTAAGGAAATAGGTCGATAGGACCCACAAGCCATAGGGTCATGGCTAGCTTTGGCTATAATGGTAATACCTGCCACATTGGAGTCCGGAAGCAAAGACTCCCAATTCTCAAAAAATTAAATACTTTTTGCAAGTGTGCCACAATAAAAGGTGCAAATTGTTTATAAAACCTAGCGGACAATCTGTCAGGGCCGGGTGCCTTACTCACTTTAAGGTTCTTAATGGCTAAAGGATCTCTGGGCTAGAGATTTCTCTATCCATCTCTTCTCTCATATCCTCTGTCAATTTCGGTAAGGGAAGATACTGAAAATAAATCTCAATCATAACCGAAGAGATGGAAAGATCCTTACTATGTATATCTCCATAAAATGTAAGCAACCTATTCCTATTCCTAATCTCAAAAGTACTGGTCAAAATCATTCTGGTTTTATCCGTAATTTTTAATATATGATTTTGAAGGGTAAACCTTCTTTTATTTATTAGCCAACAGCTTTCCTACTTTCTCTCCTCCTTCAAAATAATTCTGTTTAACAAGTTCTAGGATATGCGTAGTGTTAGATACCTCTAATCGTTTCAACTCCTCTCTGGCACAGGAAAGCAAAGATAGGATTTGCTTGAAGCCATCTGAGACAACAATTGAATTTTATATCATAAAGTCATGCAATTTCTTTCTTTCTGTTTTTTAAGGAAGGAGGCTTGAGAAATCAAGAGGCCATGGGCATAAGCCTTCAAACAGTCCCATACTACAATAGCGGAGGAGTCGCCAGTATCATTTCTGATCAAAAAATCCTGAATATAAAACCTTGGAAACATCATATTAAAGCCCTGAGCAAAAGGTAACATCAGCGTAACCCACAAATAAGAGAGTAAGAAAAAATAAACCATGCCCATAGTTTGTGGGAAAAAGGAACAAAGCACATATGAAATTAAATACCTTTGGTATAAATTGTTTTGTCAATGGATAGAAAAATAGAAATAGTGCCCTATAAGAGTGGAAAGAAGCCCCCCGCCCCCCGAAAAACATCCTCTCATAAAACTAAACAATTCTGCTGACACTTCCACGCAGACCATCTCCACTTTCTCCAGCAGAGGAAATCTGGTCACCAGTGGAATGGAGCTCTCCCACTTCCTAGAAAAAGAAAGGTAGAAATAAGAAAAAGATAAGTGGTAAATTTTAAGACATACGCGCGGGTGTACATGTGCGTGCGCTACCCGGCGCACGCACATGTTCGCCCGATTTTATAACATGCACGCGCAGGTGAGCGCATGTTATAAAATCGGGGATCGGCGCGTGCAAGGGGGTGCACACTAGTGCATCTTGTGTGCGCCGATGCCCGCATCCTTCCCCGTTCCCTTCCCCCTACTCTATCCTTCCCACCCCTTCCCCTAATCTTCCCACCCCCTAGCCCTATTCTACCCCCTGACCTTTATTGTACCTTTTGCGCCTGCCTCCAGGTGCAAATCCATAGGATTTATGCGCGTAGGGCTTTGAAAATCTGGCCCATAGTGTATATTTGTAGTTAGGCGTATGTTATGTTATACTCCTAACTCGCTCTGCCCTGATTCGTCCAGTGTACACACATTTTTTTAATGCATACATTTTAGACATATGAGTGACTTGTACGGTTAAGCGGCAGCCGCTGAACATGGGTGAGTAATCAGCAGCTAATACTTAGCAGCATAAGTCCCGCTTATCCAGTTAAATTGCACTGAACACACTTTGAATATTAACCTCCAGGTAACTTGTTCCATAAACTAGGACTAGCAATAAAGTTTGCGTCCTTGTGTTTTGCAATCTGTGGTCAAGGAAAAATGAAACCACAAGTACATTTTGCTCTGATCAATGCAAAGTTCTAGAAGGTGTATAACAAAATAATAAATAAGTTAAACATTATAACCATCAGAATTTATAGCCTTATGAACTAGTTAGTGTTAACACTCTAGTTAACACTGCGATCTTTGAGGAACTCTCAATTTTGATGTAATCCAATTGTTCCATCTAATTCATTATGACTCTTGGGTAGATTTTTTAAAAATACGCGCGCGCGCATGGACGCGCAATTTTATAACATGATCACGTCCTCTGGCAACAGATTTCACATCTTGATAGTGTGCTGAGTAAAAAAGTACTTTCTATGATTTATTTTGAATCTGTTGGCTGTTATTTTCATGGTGTGTCCCCTTGTTTTAGTATTATTTGAAAGGGTAAATAACCATCCTTTATATACCTGTTCCACTCACTCGTAATTTAATATTAAAACTGTTTATTAAAAACATCATACAAGAGACTTGACATACATTTGAATCTCAACAAGTGTACAAAGATCACATTTTATACATATTTTATCTCCCTGCCCCCCCCCCCCCAATCTAAAACCCATTTCAAGCTTAGACAAAAGTAGTTCCGGGGATACAAGCACACCTTCTTCTCACAATATTATAGAAAATTAATCCCATCCAAATCACTTAATTTGAAAACCACAAGCAACTTTACCTCTCTCCACTCCCTCCTCCAAACCCTCATCCAGCCAGAAATTAGCATATGTGCAATCAAGTGGAATATATAGAAGTATATGATCCAACACCCTTTAGGAATACCCTAAGTCAGTAAGATATCTGACATCCTTCAGGGATAATTAAGCATTTTACTTCTGGCTACTGGGGAGAGCCGTAGCAAATAGGGATAGCATACTGCCATAAATTTTTGTTTACATTTAAAAGAGCGAGCTGTGAGTTGGTTTTCCATTATCATCAAACCATGCAAACTATTTCTCCAGGACTAATAGGAGGGAGGAGTAAAGTCACACCATGTTTGCAAAATTACTTTTTTCCCAATCAGACATGCTTTTCTAACAAATAGATTAGGGCCCCTTCCATTTATTTTGAAGGAGGCATTGATATCAAAAAGAGCCCCTTTAGCCATCAGGTTTATAGTCTGCCTCAGCACCAATACCAAGAAATGTTGTATCTTGACCCAAAAATTTTTATAAGTGGGCATAACTAGAAATTAATCCCCAATGTCCCCCTCTCTTGTTTGCACTTAACACATAACTCCGACTCCAGAAGGCCCGCTTTGTATAATCGAATAGGGGGTAAATATGCTCTATGTAAAAATTTATATTGGACTTCCTTTAGAGTCACATCCCCATCAACTGAGGGATCCTATCAAAGGAATGAGAAAGCAACTCATCATACCACTTATTAAGAAGTGCTCCATAGTCCATAGTATTCACAAGCCCAACCAGAGCTGATAAATACCCAACTGCCTGCGTTTCTCGATCTGGAAGAATTCCTCTACCTACATGGGAAACCCTCCAGTAAATTGACTCTAGACAATGCATGTGTACAGTGATATAATTGAAAATAGGCATAGAAGGGAGAGAGATTAAGCACAAAAGGGAACCACTTATAAAACATAAAGCCATTGGGGCCATAATATCATGTTGAATAAATTAGCACAGCCAGTAACTGAAAGAGGTAAATTGTTCCAAGCTAAAAACTTGTCCTTCATAGTCCTGAGCAAAGGGAGGATATTTAAATGATAGTTTGGACAAGTCAAATAGGAGCTCTATACCGAGGTAGTTAAAGGAATCCCCTGCCTAACAAAGAGGAAAATGTGTACCTCAGTGATCTCTAACTGCTGGGGCAGATGGACGCCAACGCCTCTGATTTGTAAAAATTGAGCTTAAAGCTGAGAAAGAACCAAAGCATGTAAACTTCAGCATCAATTCCTTTAAAGAGGAATGAGGTTGGTGAATATGTACAAGAATGTTGTCAGAAAAAGCTACTATTTAAACTCCTGCTTACCAATCCATATGCCTGCAGTATTAGTGATTCTCAACAAAGGTTCCAATGACAATAAGAATAATAGCGGTGAAAGAGGGCAGCCCTGTTTTGGCCCCTATGCAAAACAAATTCTGTAGTGGGTACACCATTTACCAGTATCTGCACTTTGGGGTTAGAATATAAAAGACAGACTACAACTAAACAGGTCTCTGAAAAACCAAGCTTTTCCAAAGCAAAAAAGAGGTAGTCCCAGGTAACTCTATCAAAAGCTTTTTCAGCATCGAAGCTGACAAGCATAGATGGAATGGCATGGAACTGGCTCCACATTATGGAGAATAAATCTTTATGAACATTCAGGACCAAATGCCTACTCCTAACAAAGTATACATGGTGTTCCAGCACTATGTCCGGTATAAAAAGGGCCAGACAATCAGTGAAAATCTTTGCCAGTAGCTTAAGATCAGAATTTAACAAAGAAATAGGCCAATAGGATTCCAGCAGGAGGGGATTTTTTGCTGGTGCCCAATGAGATAAGTTTAAAGAGCCTGAAGGGGAGAAGTAAACTTTCCTATCAACATTTTATAAAATTTCCCCCATAATCATTAGGTCCTATTGCCTTATAAAACGAAGCCTTCTATAAGCCAAAATAAATCTCCTGGGGACTAATGAGAGCATTCATGACCTCAAGCTGCGCTGCCATGAGCCTCAGAAGAGCAAGATTCTTGAAAAATTGCTCTCTGGCCCATTCATTACCAGATTCCTTAGAATAGAGTTGACGATAATAATCATAGAATACCTGCTAGAGCCCCTTTTTGAGAGTTAACAACTCTGTTGCCTTAATCGCAAACTGCAGCAATAAAATTAGCACCCATTTAAAGTTTAATCATATAGGCAAGTAATTTACCGATCATGCTCCCATATTGAAACAATTGAAATTTATAATAAAATATAGACTTCTGAGCCCTCTGGTGAATTAAATTGAAAGCCACTAAAGAGGATATGTAATTAGATTTTGTCAGCTCTGTTGAGTTTTTGGCCATGCATAATCTATCAATTTGCACTTGATATTCGAGTCTTAGAATTTTCTACTAACAATATCTCTACGTTGTTTAACCATAAATGCTATAATGTCCCCTTGGAGTACTGCCATGGCTGTTTCCCAATAAAGGGTGGGTTCCTCTGCATGTTGCCTTTGTGGTCATGGAATTCATTCCGTTTACATTCCAGATATCTGAAAATCTGGATCTCTTACTAGGTAAGCAGGAAATTTCCACTGCCTGCTCCCTAGCTATTCCCTCTACCAAATTATATCCACCCAAATGAGGACATGATTAGAAATTTCCAAAGGACCAAACACTCCATTAGCAACCCCTGAAAACAACTGAGTAGATACCAGTATATAGTCTATACGAGATCACGAACTGAGATACATGAGTATAATCCTGTTTAGTGGGGTGCAATGTGCGCCATGTGTCCAACAGATCTAACTTTGAACACAAAACGTTCTAGTATTATCTGTAACTTATCCAAGGCAAGATCGTGCACAAGGTTAAAGTCACCCCCACAGATGATTGTCCTCAGTTGTAGGTCCCAGAGTTTATGAAGAACATGCTTAAAAAATGCATGGCCATAAGTGTTTGGAATCAGAGGCCCCACCCAATAGGATGCCTTTGAGAATAAGAAATCACCCTCCAGGATCTTTATTTGCCAACTCAACCTGAAATGAAAGTGTTTTGTTGAGCACAATAGTGACACCTGCTTTTCTTGTGCCAGAAGAGGCCCAGTAGAACTCACCTACCCACCACCTATGCAATTTACAATGCTCAATATCATTTAGGTAGGTTCCCTGAATCATGGTGATATTGGAGTGGTACCTCTTTAATAGCTTTAAAAATATTTTGCCTTTTAACAGGGGATCCCAGACCCGAGACTTTCCAGGATGTGAATCTGATATCTTTCTTTCTTTCTTTCTTTATCTATCTATTTATTTATTTATTTAATTAACAGTTTTTCTATACCGATATTAGTAGTGACATCATATCGGTTTACATCAAACAATAGATGGAAAATACAATGAACAGGGAGAGGGGAGGGGGACAACATAGAGTAACATGTTGCAACAATGGTGTTGCAGCTAGAGGAGGCTATAATGGTGAGCCTGAAAAAGAGAACTGGAGAGGTAACATATTAACGTAATAACTTAAAAAGGCATGAGCTTAACGGTAAGGTGAGATAGGTGAGGGAATGGGGTACATGGATCTAGTCTGGATATGCCTGGTGGAAAAGCCAAGTCTTTAGCATTTTCTTGAGTTTAAAGGGGCAAGGCTCAAGGTGGAGGTTTGTAGGTAGAGCATTCCAACGAGTGGGGCCAGCAATTGATAGGGCACGATCCCTTGTTGATGTGAGGCGAGCATTCTTGAGGGATGGGATATGCAGGATACCTTTGAGGTTTGCTCTGGTTGGGCGGGAGGAGTGTGTGAAACAGAAAGGTTCATTGTTTATTCATATGGCAGTACTAAGAAAGATGGATCTGAATCAAAGAAACTAGGGCAAACCCTCTCCAACCCAACATACATAGATAGTCCCAGATAAACACGAAGAGAAAGTTGTACCTCTGACACAACAATAGGCAATCCCCCTGTTGCCTTATCTCCCTGCACATATCCCATCCCATTCCCATATCCACATCCATTAACCCAATCCTACCTTTCCTGCCCCTTAACCTTCTTACTCACCACCTCAAACCCTACCAATCACCTCCTGTTCCATGGGACAAGGTATATTAGTGATGTTATGGGGGCCTCCCAATCCTAGCATGTTTTTGTTATATTTTATAGAAGTAATTTTATGATATTTTTTAGCAGCTAATATATATATGTCTCTTTTTATTAATTTTAGCTGTTATCTCTTTTATGATATTATTGTATTTCTCTATTTTAATGTAATTGTAAACCATTGTGATGGCATTGCCCATGTGACGGTATAGAAAACCAATAAACTAAACTAACTAAAACTAAACTAATGAGCCTGCAAAAGAAAATATCCAAGATTCCCCCAAACACCAAAATAAGATCAAGTAGCAGAACTGATATAACTCACGAAAAGTCTGCAGAAAGAAGAATGTAAAACTGTCCACTATTGAAATGGAGTCCTCCTAAAATTGGGAAACCCAAACCAGAGCTTAAAGGTCACTCAAAGGACCCAGAGTTCTGAGACCAGCATAGGGTTGCACCACCAAGAGACCAAAATGTGTGTGGGGGAAGGGGGGGAAGAAAGACCCCTCAAAGTCTATACGCTTCTGTGGGACAATTAAAACTACTCACACATTAACTATAAAAAAGTAAAGTGAAAAATAGTTAAAAAACAAAACAAAACAGGGCAACCACAGTTCCAGAGCATGAAAAGCTTCACCTCAGTGTGCCTGCAGTCCACAGCCATCAAGCACAAGAAAGAGAAACTAGCAAGCAAAACAGCCGTACACTCTTCACCCAAGGACTGTAAAAAACCCTGGGCCTCTGAGGGTGTATCGTAGAGCCAGATCTACCCTCAAAGAAGACCCAGTGTTTTGCTGGGTATTGAAGTGAGAAACGTATCTTCTTTTGAAATAGAGAGGTACATATGGATGGAAAAGGCCCTGTGCAGGCCAGCCAGCTTTGCAGAGTAGTCCCGAAAGATCAATATCTTATAATCCCCCATGGCTGGATTGATACTCTTTCTGAAGGCTTGCAAGATTGCTGATTTATGTACAAAATTCACAAAACATGCAATAACTGCTCTAAGACACTCATGATTCTCTTGTCTGGGGCCTATCCGATTAGTTCTTTCAATCTGTAACTGGCCAAGGTTGTCCAGAAGTTGCAGAGCTGCCAGCAGACGCTTCTTCAAAAACTCTCGCAGTTCAGCATCAAGCAATGTTTTAGGAAGACCAATGAAACATAAAGGGGTGGATTTTCAGAGCCCTGCTCGCCTAAATCCGCCTAAATCCGGGCGGATTTAGGCGAGCAGGGCCCTGCGCGCCGGTGCGCCTATGTTCAATAGGCCTACCGGCGCACGCAGACCCCGGGACTCGCGTAAGTCCCGGGGTTTTCCGAGGGGGGCGTGTCGGGGGTGTGTCAAGGGGGCGGGCCCGATCCGCGCGGCGTTTTCGGGGCGGGCCGTAGCGTTTTGGGGGCGGGCCCAGGGGCATGGTTACGGCCCAGGGCGGTCCGGGGGCGTGGCCTCACCCTCCGGACCCGCCCCCAGGTTGCGTCCCGGCGCGCTAGCGGCCCGCTGGCGCGCGGGGATTTACGCCTCCTGAAGGGAGACGTAAATCCCCCGACAAAGGTAAGGGGGGAGTTTAGACAGGGCCGGGCGGGTGGGTTAGGTAGGGGAAGGGAGGGGAAGGTGAGGGGAGGGCAAAAGAAAGTTCCCTCCGAGGCCGTTCCGATTTCGGAGCGGCCTCGGAGGGAACGGAGGTACGCTGCGCGGCTCGGCGCTCGCCGGCTATACGGAATCGATAGCCTTGCGCGCGCCGATCCCGGATTTTAGCGGATACGTGCGGCTACGCGCGTATCTACTAAAATCCAGCGTACTTTTGTTTGCGCCTGATGCGCCAACAAAAGTACGCCAAATCGCGCTATTTGAAAATCTACCCCAAATTGTTTGGTCAGCACCGATTTTGAAGATCCTCAACGTTAGCTTCCAAAGCAGTGATCCACTCTCCCACGTTCCTCATTGTGACTGCGGCCTTGCATGCACCGCCCTCAATGTTGGACAAATGCTGCTCCAGGGTTTCCATGCATTGTGTGAAGGTCTCCACTGCACCTGATAACGCATGAATTTATTGACAATTACATCAAATTTAGCATCCAGTTTTGTGTCAAGTACCCCTTCCACAGCACAAATTACCATATTGAGCAAAGCTCTGTTCTTGATTGATGTGGGTGACACTGCTGCTTTTGCACTATCTTGGTATTGCACCGGCTTGGATTTTTCTTTTTCCCTATTAGCCAGCTGGCTGGACATGTCCCGTCTCAAAAGTCTACAAGCTGGCTCTCTTAACTTTGCTTAGAAAAAGAGAGGAGAAGCCATCCCAAGAGATAGTAAGATGGTCCGAAATCAAAGTGGATGGCGGGGAGGCCCGAGGATCAAGGCAAAAACACATCTAGCTCCTTTCATCACATCACATGACCTCTTTCATCCACTTGTGATTTTAAAATTCTCCTTTCAGCCATCTCTTTTCCAAGCTGAAAACTTCTTATTAGCCAAAATGGACATGGGTCTAAACACACAGGGGTAGCTTTTCAGAGGCTTGCGTGTAAGATACGTGCGCAACCCCCGAAAACCTACCCCTGCCTCCCCCTGCGCACGCCAAACCTATCTTGCATAGGCTCGGCGGCATGCACAAGCCCTGGGACGTGCGTAAGTCCCGGGGCTTGAAAAAATGGGCATTCCAGGGTGGGGCCGTGGGCAGGGCGCCGGCCCGGGGGCAGGAACGAGGCCTCCGGAACAGTCACCGGGCCGGGGGATGCAGAGCCGGCGCACGCAAGTTAAGCCTGCCCGGAAGCAGGCGTAACTTCTTCAATAAAGGTCAGGGGGTAGTTAGTAGGGGTGTGCATTCGGATTGACCGCATTAGTAAAACGCAACTCATATTTTTTTTTTACTTAAAAAATTGATTCGACATAAACGATCGGATTTCCCACATATCGAACATAGATATGTTCGATATGTGGGAAATCGCGATTGTTGAGCCAAAATAAAAATATAAACCCCCTCACCCTCCTTAATCCCCCCCCCCCCCGACTTACCACAACTCCCTGGTGATGGAGCGAGGAGTGAGGACGCCATTTCTGCAATCCTTGGCGAGAAGCATGTGACGTCGGCGGCACGTCGAGTGACGCCAGCGTCACGTGATTCCCGGCTCGTTCGCGCCGGACGGCTCGTTCGGCCCAAAAAGAACTTTTGGCCAGCTTGGGGGGGCCTCCTGACCCCCCCAAGCTGGCCAAAAGTTCTTTTTGGGCCGAACGAGCCGTCCGGCGCGAACGAGCCGGGAATCACGTGGCGCCGCGTCACTCGGCGCGAACAAGCCGGGAATCACGTGACGCCGACGTCACGTGATTCCCGGCAAGTTCGCGCCGGACGGCTCGTTCGGCCCAAAAAGAACTTTTGGCCAGCTTGAGGGGGTCAGGAGGCCCCCCCAAGCTGGCCAAAAGTTCTTTTTGGGCCGAACGAGCCGTCCGGCGCGAACTTGCCGGGAATCACGTGACGTCGCGTCTGAGTGACGCGGCGCCACGTGATTCCCGGCTCGTTCGCGCCGGACGGCTCGTTCGGCCCAAAAAGAACTTTTGGCCAGCTTGGGGGGGTCAGGAGGCCCCCCCAAGCTGGCCAAAAGTTCTTTTTGGGCCGAACGAGCCGTCCGGCGCGAACGAGCCGGGAATCACGTGACGCCGCGTCACTCGACGTGCCACCGACGTCACATGCTTCTCGCCAAGGATTGCAGAAATGACGTCCTCACTCCTCGCTCGATCACCAGGGAGTTGTGGTAAGTCTGGGGGGGGGATTAAGGAGGGTGAGGGGGTTTAATTTTTTTTTTTGCACATATGTACATATACCCAACTCATTGGATTTTTTTTATGTCCATATTGGCCGCAAGTGGGACCCCCTTTCGGACATAAAAAATATGAACATAAAATTTTGCTCTGCACATCCCTAGTAGTTAGGGCTGGGGGGCGGGTTAGATAGGGGAAGGGAGGGGAAGGTGTGGGGAGGCGGAAGGAAAGTTCCGTCCGAGGCCGCTCCGATTTCGGAGTAGCCTTGGAGGGAATGGAAGTAAACTGCTCGGCTCGGCGCGTGCAAGTTGCACAATTGTGCACCCCCCTGCTCGCGCCAACTCTAGATTTTATAACATGCGTGCGGTAGCGTGCGCATGTTATAAAATCGGGCATAGATTTGTTCGCGCCGGGTTGCGCGAACAAATCTACACCTGCGCACATGCTATAAAATCTGGCCCACTTGCAGCTGCCTTCACTTGAAAAAAAAAAAAAGGTTTTTGTGATGTAAAATTTCCCATTTTACTGCAGTAACATCATTCATTTCTCTAGTTTCACTTACTGCTTCATTCTTTAACGTAGGTTGAAGCAGATACTTTTTCTTGGGAAAAAGTCTGCAAGTGTTTCACAATCTGGTTTATGATCATCTAATTTGTCAGACTTTTTTTTTTAACAGATGTTTTTCATTACCAAATAATTCCCATGGTTGATTTAATGAATTCCTTATCTATTAAAATAAATAATAATAAATAAATAATATAAAGATTTTTTAGCTTCCACCATAGACAGTCTATAGGAATTCAGTGCTATCGTATACTGATCTTTATCAGATTGTTGTGAATTTCACCAGTGGCATTCACACTTGTGCGCATTCTTTCGCTGCTCAATTAACACATCTGTGAAACATGGAACTTTCTTAGGTGTTTCCTGATCAATTTCTCAGAAGCTACTTTATTATAAACCTCAACTAAAGTAGTATTCATCAACTCATCTACTATTTCTAGCTTCATAGTCTGTTTGGCTTATACCAAAATTTTCAAAGGGATTTAAGTCCCCTTTTGGTCTCACTAGCTTCTCAATGACGGTTTTTGGTTTACAGTAACACTCATCTGACATATCAAATAGAAGCAACTGGTAATCTGACCAAGGAATTAATATAATTTTAACCTTGGAGATATTCGGGTAGATTTTAAAACCCTTGCGCGCGCTGTATGCATTTTCAAAGGGGCCCGGCCATGCGCGTAACCTCAGTTACAAGCAGAAGTGTCGAGCCCAGAGAAAGGGGCAGTCAGGGGACGGGAGGGGTGGGGCTGGAGGCAGCGGGTACAGCAGCCATTTGCTGCTGTGCCGGGGAAGCGTGCACTGGCGTATGCAAGTTAATACTGCTCCAGAAGAGGAGCAAAGGGTAAAATAAAAATTTGGGGGTTAGATAGAATAGAGATAGGGGGTGGGGAGGAGAGGGGAAGAGGGAGGAAGGTTAGGTGGTTTTGAAAGTTTCCTCCCAGTCCGCACCTTAATTGGAGGGAACTGGGAAAAGGGACCATTGCGTCGCCATGCGTAAATAAAAAATCCCCCCCCCCCGCACGCACAAGTTGTGGGCCGCGCGCACATGCGAGCATGGTTGTTAAAATCCACTGTGCATGTGTGTGCGCCCCTCGTATTTTATAACATGCTCGCACCAACGTGAGCATGTTATAAAATAGCAGGGTCCATGTGTGCACGCCGGGAAGCGCATGTACATTGACATGCGCGCATAAATTGAAAAATCTACTCCTATATGCTTTGTAATAAAAAAAAACCCTCTTGAGCAAAAATTAAATCCAAAGTATGTCCAGATTCATGGGTTGCACCTTGCACTATTTGGGTCATCCCCACTGCAACCACAGAAGTGGAGATTAATGTTTTAATTGAAGTGCTGACTATGGTGCAACTCAAAATTAAGGACCTGCTTATTTTAGATTATTTTTAATTTACATGTTGACAACTGTAATTCAGTACATGCCCAAAAATATTTTACATACTTAAAACCAGATGGTAAATAAATTAAACAAAATGTCCAATTTAAAATTGTTAAATTCCCTCAGTACCTAGATTTAAACACATTGACCAACACACTTTCTTCTTTTTTCCTTCTTTAGCCATGTCTTCATACACAAAACTAGGAGGACATGTCTAAATTAAAATCAAAACATCTTTGCTTGTGTTCCAAGATTTAGTTGTAAAAAATACATCAAGATTATATAATCTTGAATAAGATCAAAGGTTTGATTATCTTTTTTTCTAACTGGTCTAACATTTATATAATCTATCTTTAATTTACTGATGTTAAGCATAACTTGTAGCTTTCGATTCATAGCAGGATACACGATACATTATGACGGTAACTTTTAAACAGCCATGCAAGTGTACATGTGCGCGCATATGCCAGCTCACACCAGTGGATGCGGCCATTTTAAACCATACACGCATATATGCGTGTATGATATAAAATCGGAGATATGCGCGTACATGTACATGCAATGTTGCATGTACATGTACATGCAATGTTGCATGGACGTGCATTTGTGCTCGCAAATGCCGGCTCTACCGCGTAAATGGGGGGATTTTATTAGATAAGCGCACTGACAAAACTACCAGTTTGCCCAGTCCATTCTCAGTTCTCCCAGGTCAAGCCTAGGACTTCCTAACCCTCCTAATTAACCTTTCTCACTTTTAGTTCCAATCCTTCAAACCTTGCTAACTACACTCATTTTTTTAAATTATACTAATTACACACCATCCTTAGCAGAAGTAAGGATATGCAGATAGGGACCCCAGCGCCCGCTTGTGCGCGTAACTAGTTGTGCTCTGTTTTAATGGTAAAATTCCAGAATGTCCAAGCCCCAACCAGACCATGCCCATGCCCTGCCCTTTCCCCCCCAAAATTTTGTGTGCACACCGGGAGATAAGCATGCACTCACGTGCTTTTTAAACTCCATGTGGCATGCACTGGCCCGAGAGACGCGTGAATCTCCCGGCTTTGGTGTGTGCCAAGATTTTAAAATGTACCCTTATGTGTGGTATAAATTATCACTTACCTTACGTCTTCTTATTCTGCCATAATGACCCTGACCTACAATTGAAATCTGGTCAAATCTTAATATTAAAAATGACAAATCTAAAAACGCATGCATGGTCCATGGAGGGGCCCCCAGGCAGGCCATTTGGTGGGCCCGTAGGTAACAGCATATTAAGCAGTGACCCACTGCGAGCCTCTCCTTTGTACTTGAGTGGTGTTGATGCTTCGTCTCGTCACCCTTCTGAAGTGGTGCGGCTTATTTTCAGGACTTGGTTTTGGATTGGGACACAGGTGCAGCTGATAGCAGTGCTTTTCTTTGCTTCAGTAGTGAATCTGCTGTTTCATCAGATTTTTATGTGCATACTGAAAAGGGGTTCTGGTGTGTGTGGGGGGTGGAGTTTCCAAAAGTGTGCATTTAAATCCACATGTACAAAGTTAGCAGGTGTAACTTCGTGCATGTATGTCATGGAGAGTTCCACGCACACCTACAGATTTTCAGAGCAAATTTAGGTGCATAAATCCACTCTGAAAATTTTGAATAAAGTCTCCAGGTAGAAAGTACCTTCAGGCTTTAGCCTATATCGCTGTTTGAAAAAAAAACTTTCTGTATTTATCACAATAACTGCTCATGCCATAGGAGCCCTATCTCAAGATTGAATATACCTGGGAAAACACGGGATTGTGAAATGGTTAAACTTTGGAATGACTTACATTTACTGAGCCTGATTTTTGAACCTACGCACGGGCGTGGATTTGTGCGCGCAATCTGGCGCGCACAAATCTATGCCTGATTTTATAACATGCGTGCGCAGCATGTAACTTTCCTTTCGCCCCCCCCACCTTTCCCTCCCTTCCCCTATCTAACCCACCCCCCAGCCCTACCTAAATCCCTCCCCACCTTTATAATTTAAGTTGCGCCAGCCGAGTGCCGGCGCCCGATCCCCAGGCCTAGCAGGCCTTTGGAGGCCTCTGGCCACGCCCCCACCCCTCCCTGGTCCGCCCACTCCCCGCCTCTTTTTTCAAGCCCTGGGATATACACGCGTCCCGGGACTTGTGCGCGTCGCCGAACGATCCCCTATCCTCACCTTCTCTGCTCCCATATGGACTTCCATTCTTGCAAGCCCCCAGACCCTTCCCTATAGACTTCTTAGCTCCCAAAGCATGGGGAAGCTACTAGGTTTGATGGTGGTGGTAGTAGCAAGCATGGAGCACAGAGACTGAGCCAGAATGTGCTCACAGGTCCCACCCCCTCCTGCTTTCCACATGGGAGATGGGCCCTAGGAGTACATGTTGGCTCAGTTTCTATGTTCAATAACTGTGGCTACTGCTGCTGGGTCCAGAAGTTTCCACCCGCTTCAGAAGCCAGGAAGTCTGGGGGAAAGCCATGAGGACTAGGAAGAGGGAGATTTAATCAGAAAGAAGGAGTCATAATACTCTGGGGGAAGGGGACAAAACAACATCAATAGTGTGACACAGATCCAGACTGAAACCTTCTGGCCTTGGCTCCTCACTTCTAGAAAGACTTCTGCACCCTTAAGTGACAGTATTCAAGTCTATAGAAGAAGGAGTTATTATTTTGCACTTGAAATTACATCAACAATACCCTAGTGCTGCAATGGGAGAACTGATTATTTCACATCATCTTTAGTAGAGAGATACACAATGTATGCAAAAAACCCTGCAAAAAGACTTTTTGTCTTTGTGATATTATTTGTGAACAGTGTTTTATTTTAATTAATATGTTCTCCATACAATTTAAAGAGAAATGAAAAGTACTGATGTTGAAAATTAGTCTGGGCAGAAGAGTGGAATGTACTTTCTAGCCAGACAATTTCTTTTTCTAAGTTTTTAGTTTGTTTTCCAATTCCTGCAACAGCGCCTGAGCAGAGCCCTCAAAACCAGCTGGCGTGCGGCGTCTCGAATCGCGCTGACATCATCCAGTGTCCGAGTAGAGCCCTCAAACCAGCTGGCGTGCTCCGTTTCGTCGAGGATTCCTATTCTGCCTGCGGCCTACTGAGGTTATCATAGCCTGCTGATGTCATCCACAGAGTGCTCAAAACCAGCTGGCATGCGCCCCTTGTCTCCACTTTCCTGAACATGGGAAGTAAAAGAAAGGGGAATATAATCGCTTCCTTGATGGCGTTGACCCCTGTTGGAGGACTATGGTTAACCGTAAATCATCATACTGCTCCTACAACCCCTCAGGTAATTGGTTCTGATGGGTCTGGGGAGGTTTCTCTAAGATTGAGATCCACCCCCACCTACTTTGTTCCAGCTACAGTCACCAGTGGAGGTAGAGGATAGTATCTCTGTTAACCTGGGTACTGTTGGTTCCATGCTCCCTGGTGTTACAGAAGAGTTACCAGCTGTTTTAATTAATCCTCTTCCTGGACCCCTTGTGGCTGTTAATTTGGACTTCACCTCTACAGAGCCTATTTTTCAGGAAACTTAGTGTTTCTAGGCTTCCAAATCCTCATTCTGTTTCCTTTGGAGATAGACCAGATAATGGAGATAGACCAGATAATGGAGGATGTCTCTTTAAAAGACATCTGGCAGATAATGCCTCAAATGGAAGCTTCTTTAATGCACACAGTTTCTCAGTTATGTACTTATTCGACTAAGATCTCCTCTTAGTCGAATAAGTTGGAATATTGAATATTGTTGGAACTTTAACAAAGACTAGAAAATATCAAGTCCAAGGTTGAATCTTGTGGTTCTCCATCATCATTGCAATTAGAACTTGTAATTAAGGAGTTTGTTTTTGCATTCTAAATTAGAACAATTAGAGAATAGGATCAGAGTTAAAAATCTTAGAATTCTCAGTTTTCTAAAAAGCAGACTTCAGTCATGTATTGAATTATTTAAAAAAATATCTAATAATTGTATTGCAGTTTTCTAAGAAAGGTTTTTTTCTAATTGGTATTAGGTTTCAGATGTTAAAAGATCTTCAAATGATAGGAATGTTTCATTTGATGGGTTTGAAGCTATCATAAATTTTGACTTGTCTTCTTTCTTGCAGAGATCACAGGACATTGTGCCTACTTGAGCTATTCTTATTGTTTCATTTATGTCAGACTCTGATAAAAATCTTGATTTCCATCAGTACTTTAAATTTGATGCCTTATTTTGTGGGTCTAAGATTCAAATATTCCTAGATATTTCTAGGGAAACACAGGAAAAGAGGAAGCTTTTTCTAAATCTGAAACAACGTGTTTCTGCTATTGGTGCTTCCTTCTTCTTCAAGTTCCCCTCTAAATGTGAGGTTGTTTATCAAAAGAATAAGTTCTCAACCTTTTTTTGGCCGGGACACACCTGACAAATGGTTCTCACATGTGTGACACACTGAACATGTGACCATCACGGGGCTAAATGTAAACATGCACTCTGCATCCACAGGAATCCCCTCAACCCCCAGCAATGAGTGCAGAGCAGATCTAGGACGTTACCCCGTACAACTCGCCATACAAAAAAGATATTCTGGTTCTGATGACATCTCAGTAAAAGCAAAACAAACTCCCTTTACTACCAGGCACAATAGCCTTCCTTATGAAAAGACAGTAATTTACCACCTATTGAGAAAACACAACAAATAAGATTGATACAAATGCCTCCTACATGCTAGTAAAATACTAGGGATGTGAATCGTGTCCTCGATCGTCTTAACGATCGATTTCGGCTGGGAGGGGGAGGGAATCGTATTGTTGCCGTTTGGGGGGGTAAAATATCGTGAAAAATCGTTTAAAAATCGTTAAAAATCGAAAAATCGAAAAATCGAAAAACCGGCACATTAAAACCCCCTAAAACCCACCCCCGACCCTTTAAATTAAATCCCCCACCCTCCCGAACCCCATCCCTCGCCGGAACATCGTGAAAAATCGAAAAATCGAAAAACCGGCACACTAAAACCCCCTAAAACCCACCCCCGACCCTTTAAATTAAATCCCCCACCCTCCCGAACCCCCCCCCAAATAACTTAAATAACCTGCGGGTCCAGCGGCGGTCCGGAACGGCAGCGGTCCGGAACGGGCTCCTGCTCCTGAATCTTGTCGTCTTCAGCCGGCGCCATTTTCCAAAATGGCGCCGAAAAATGGCGGCGGCCATAGACGAAAAAGATTGGACGGCAGGAGGTCCTTCCGGACCCCCGCTGGACTTTTGGCAAGTCTCGTGGGGGTCAGGAGGCCCCCCACAAGCTGGCCAAAAGTTCCTGGAGGTCCAGCGGGGGTCAGGGAGCGATTTCCCGCCGCGAATCGTTTTCGTACGGAAAATGGCGCCGGCAGGAGATCGACTGCAGGAGGTCGTTCAGCGAGGCGCCGGAACCCTCGCTGAACGACCTCCTGCAGTCGATCTCCTGCCGGCGCCATTTTCCGTACGGAAAATGGCGCCGGCCATACGCGTATGGCCGGCGCCATTTTCCTTACGAAAACGATTCGCGGCGGGAAATCGCTCCCTGACCCCCGCTGGACCTCCAGGAACTTTTGGCCAGCTTGTGGGGGGCCTCCTGACCCCCACGAGACTTGCCAAAAGTCCAGCGGGGGTCCGGAAGGACCTCCTGCCGTCCAATCTTTTTCGTCTATGGCCGCCGCCATTTTTCGGCGCCATTTTGGAAAATGGCGCCGGCTGAAGACGACAAGATTCAGGAGCAGGAGCCCGTTCCGGACCGCTGCCGTTCCGGACCGCCGCTGGACCCGCAGGTTATTTAAGTTATTTGGGGGGGGTTCGGGAGGGTGGGGGATTTAATTTAAAGGGTCGGGGGTGGGTTTTAGGGGGTTTTAGTGTGCCGGCTCACGATTCTAACGATTTATAACGATAAATCGTTAGAATCTGTATTGTATTGTGTTCCATAACGGTTTAAGACGATATTAAAATTATCGGACGATAATTTTAATCGTCCTAAAACGATTCACATCCCTATAAAATACCTCACCTCGGTCACACACCCAGAACTGAACTTCACCAAGTACAGAAAAACCACAAATTATAAATATGGAGACAGAAACTGGAATGGAAAACCAAAAAAAGCCACTCTGCAAGCAGTGCGAACCTGGAGAAATGGAAAGAGAAATATAGCACCTAACAGACTCTCAGGATTTGCAATAATGCACACAAACTAACCTGCAGAAAGTTACACCTGTATTATGGAACACACTCAAACAGTAACAACCCTATCTAAGAAATACAACTATTAAACCAGGCCCTAAACACTAATACATTTCCTATTGGGAAAACAGAATAATCCAAGCCCCTATAGAGCCCCAGACAGAAATAAATGTAAAGCTATACTAAAAATGTTAAAAACAGCTGCTGAATAGAATAATATCCAACAATTAAAAACTCATAAAAATTATTAAAACATGTCTAAATATCAATAAAATATTTCAAAACAGCAGACCGCATAATACCCAATAATTAAAATGGCAGTCAATCAAGAAAAATACATTTAAAAAGCCACCTTTACTTACTGTTACGCACTCCATCCGCGCCCGGCCCGCGCACGGGCCTGCTCACCTCTCTGGTTCCATGGCAGGCTCCGGGTCGGCCTTCCTAGCGGCAGCTGCAAGCTCTTCCAGGCCTCGGCATCCTGCAGCGGCAGTCGCCAGGCCTTTCACTGCGCACCAGGCCTCACGCCGGAGCTCAGCGTCCTCGGTGGCGTTGGCCACGCCCCTACACATGCGCGGACCGCCCAGCCTCTTGTAGGGACAGGGGCGGGTCCTAGCTCCGCGGCGTGTCCTGATTGATTCCCTGATATAAGGAAGTCCCTGCCTGTACTTCCTTGCCTTGGCAATCGGGTTAGTGTCTTGCTAGATTGTCACTGCGTCTGAACCTTGTTCCAGTCTTGTTCCAAGTCTCGTTCCAGGATCCATCTGTTCCAGTCTTGCTCCTGCCTTGTTCCTGCATCCTAGTTCTCCAGCGTCCTTCTGTTCCTGATCGTCTGTCCATCTCCCCGGGTAGTACCTCTGGACTGTCTCACTGGTACTGACCTCGACTTGCTCCTTGACCTGCCTGCCTGTTGCCTGCCTTCTGACCTCGGCCTGCCTGTGACCTTGTCTGACCTCTGCAACCTGACCCCTGCTTTGTTGACCACTCCTCGGACTGACTCCCGGATTCTGACCTCTGCCTACTTGACCACGTCTCCAGATTCTGGTTTCTAGCCTTGTCGTCACCTACACTGTTCTGGTCCTCCCTGCTCCATCTGACCTCCAATCTCGAACCTGACCATACTCCTGTCTATGGGCATGTTGGACTTCCATCTCTCCAGGAGACCCTTCGAGGCCCACCTAAGTCCAAGCGGCCTGGGTCCCTACGGGCTCCTCCCGGGGGGACCGCGGGCTTCCAGTGGTGAAGCTCATCCAAGTCTCTTCCAGTGCTCTGCCCCCTGGGGACAGGTGCTTCCTGGTCCCTACCAGGGAGCCATTCTCCACTGCTCCAGGACAAGGGTCCACCCCAGAGTGCAACACTTACCCTCTCCAGCAACTTTCCTACTCCTTTCCTTTCCAGGCCAATAGCACTCACCGGAAGCAGCAAGGGCTGCTGAAGCTCTGTACTCACAGTTCTCTTCCTTAGCACCCACAACTAGACACACACACAGACACACATACACACACATACACACACACACCCAATTAGACCCCACGACTAGTCTCGGTCTCTCTCATCTTCCTGACCAGTCTCTCTCTCACACAGAAACACATCACCTCCCTGACCAGTCTCTCTCTCTCAATCACACTCACATGGAATAGACTTAGTTTTAACATGGAATAGACTTAGTTTTTGGGTACTTGCCAGGTTCTTATGGCCTGGATTGGCCACTGTTGGAAACAGGATGCTGGGCTTGATGGACCCTTGGTCTGACCCAGTATAGCATGTTCTTATGTTCTCTTATATACAAGCTCTCAATCACACACAAATGCTCTCACACCCTTGCACACCAGCTTTCACCCAGGCACCGATACACACCCATAAGCTCTCACCCAGGCTTTCATTCACACCCATACACACAAGCTCTCACCCAAGCACTCATTCATACCAGCTTTCACCCTGGCACCCATTCACACACACACACACATGCTCTCACCCAGACACCCACACACATGAGCTCTCACCCATTCACACCCACAGACACAAGCTCTCACCCAGGCAGCCATTCACACCCATAGATATAAGCTCTCACCTAGGCACCCATTCACAACCACAAACACAAGCTCTCACCCAGGCACCCATTCGCACCCTCAGACACAAGCTCTCACTCAGGCACTCATTCACACACAGACACACAATCTCTCACCCAGGCACTCATTCACACCCACACATACCACCTCTCACCCAGGCACCCATTCATACCCTGAGACACAAGCTCTCACCCAGACACTCATTCACACACACAAACTCTCACCAAAAACTTCTTCTTCTTTCACTGCAGGGATGGGCTCCAGTTCCGTCATGGCTTTACTCCGGCGGGCCTTCTTTTTTCGCCACCATGGGGATGGGCTCCCGTGGTGGCCTCGGTCAGGGTCGGGTTTCCTCTTCGCCGCCATGGGGATGGGCTCCCGTGGTTGCCTTGCTTGGTCGGGGTCGGGTTTTCCTCTTCACCGCCATGGGGATGGGTTCCCGTGGCAGCCTTGCTTCGTCGGGGTTCGACACTGCCATTCCTCCCACCCCACCCTCGGGCTATGCGATGCCTGCCTCACCGGCCAATCAAGGACTTCCTCCCTTCTTCCTACTCCCACTGGCAGGTAGAAGGGAGAAAGCTTCCAATTCGCCTGTGCGGGGGCAGGCAGAATGAAGGAGGCTTCCCATTGGGCAGTGGGGATAGGAAGAAAGGAGGCTTCCAATTGGCCCACGGGGGCTGGAAAAATGGAGAAGGAAAGTACAACAGGGCAGTGGGAATCCGGGAGATAGGACACACCTGTCAATGTTTGGCGACATACTGGTGTGTCGAGACACACCAGTTGAGAAGTGCTGATTTAGAGTCTTTCCTCAATGATAAAGCACAGGTGACGGTCTATATGGGTTGGTGGAAACGCTTGGACAGTTATGCATATTGTGGCTATATTTGTTTGATTTTCCTTAATTTCTTGCTATATTATCCTCCAAGATGAGGTCTTGTGAAATTGTTACTTATATCCGTTGCCTTTGTATTTTTATTCATTTATTTTGAACTAAATCTTTAATTGTATTAGTAACCCAACTATCAATTTATGCCCCATACTAAAACTATTTTTGACAATTATATCTGTTGCGCGTCCCATCTGCGCTCGGCCCGCACACCGGCCTGCTCACCTCTCCAGCTCCTCCGGGGGTCCCGGGTCATCCTCCCCTGCTATGGTGGCAAGCACGGCTAGGCCTCGGCGTCCTGCGGCTTTGGTCGCTGGGTCTTCATCATCCAGCCAGACCTAACGGTGGGGCTCGGCATCCTCCATGGCGTCGGCCCCGATCCTAGACGCGCGGGGACCGCTCAGCTCCTCATAGGCCAGGGGTGGGTCCCCGCTCCGCGGCGTGCCCTGATTGAACCGCGTATATCAGGAAGCTCCTGTCCTGACTTCCTTGCCTTGGCAATCGGGTCAATCCTTGTGATTTCTAGTTTGCCTCTGCATTCCAGTTTGTGTTCCAGTCTCATTCCAGTCTTTGTTCCAGTCCTCTTCCAGTCTCATTCCAGTCCTCTTCCAGTGTACTTCTGTTCCAGCATCATTCTGTCTCCTTGTCTCCCCAGGTAGTACCTTTCGGACTGTCTTCTTGGTACTGACCTCGGCTTCCCTTGACTACATTTGATCACTGCCTGCCTCTGATCTTCTGCCTGCCTCCACAACCACGTCTGTTTGCTGCTTGCCTCTGACCTACTGCCTGATTACCGACCACGTCTGCACAATGCCTGGAACTGACCTCTGCCTGACCTTGACCATGTTTGATTGCCTCCTGGAACTTGACCTCTGCTTTGGCTGACTACCCACGGTCTGACTACTGGTAACTGACCTCTGCTTTGCCTGACTATCCACGGACTGATTACAGGCTCTGACCCTCGCATTGGCTGACCACGCTTTCTTGAATCTGGCCTTCATCCTTGCTATACATTCAGAGACTCTCTTTTGGCCTTCTCAGGTACCCAGGACTTCTGGCCTAAGTATTGACTGTGCACCCTTGATCATGGTGGGCACACCCCTGAACTTCTTATCAAGGAGATCCTGCGAGGCCCACCTAAGACCAGGCAGCTCAGGTACTCAAGGGCTTCACCCGGGGGTACCTAGGGTTGCTAGTGGCAAAGCTCCAGCTAGTCTCTGTCTCCTCTTGTGCTCTGCCTCCTGGTAGCAGGCGCTTTCTGGGTCTGACCAGGGAGCCTACCAATCCTGCATTAGGCCAAGGGTCCAACTCCTGGTGCAACAATATCTGAGGGTACAAAATTGATGCCTGGTGCTGACCTAAGTCCAGAAGGAGTCTCTGCTGCCTGGCATGGTTCCCTGCCTCCACAGAAGAGAGGCTGGAGGGAGGGTGAAAGACTAGAGAGAGAAAAAAATCCTAAAGCAAAGAAAAAAAAAATAAAACAAAAGCATGAAAACAAAACAAACAAAAAACAAGCAAAAATGAAAAAAAAATTCCAAAATATAGACAAAACAAGAAAAAAAATCCAATAAAGTCCAAAAGAATATTCAAAACAAAAATAACTGAGCATAAAAGCAAACACGATTAAATGGAAATATAAGCTTTTGCTCTGGCTATGAAACATTTTGGCTAGCACCCAAGTTGTCTTAATATTTTTGTACCCCTGATTACACCTCTTGATCATACCAGAGGCAAAACATGTACATGTGTTATATCACAAAATAATTCTATAAACGTCTCAATAACCCTCTATCCATCATCTAGATGTCACGGAGATCGGGGCTCAGTGATCAGGACCATCCTAGAGGGAATGTGTGTGCCTGGAGAGGCAAGGCTGAGTCACGTTTGTGGAGCCCAGGGATGGAGAGTAGCCAGGGGAACTGCATGGAACAGGACACCAAGCAGGACACCAGAAACTGGACTTTAAGACAGGAAGGTTTCTAGGACAGGAACACAGGAGCATGATTATAAGCAGGAGTACTGAAACAAGATTACAGTGGGAGCACTGATAGGAGAGGCTCACCTTCGGGCCGATACAGTAAAAACCGCGGTAGAGATAGGCTCCGAGGCGAGCGCCCGCTCTCCCGACGCGTGCCCAGGCCACTCAACTGGGCGCACGATCGAGTATTTAAATGAGGGTCCGCAGTAAAAGGAGGCACTAGGGATACTAGGGCATCCCTAGCGCCTCCATTTTGACAGAAGCGGTGGCTGTCAGCGGGTTTGACAGCTGACGCTCAATTTTTCCGGCATCGGTTCTCGAACCCGCTGACAGCCACGGGTTTGGAAAATGGACGCTGGCTAAATTGAGCATGCGTCTTCCAACCCGCGGGCAGGTTTTACTTTTTTTTTTCAATTTTTAATTTTTTTTAAATTTTGGGTCCTCCGACTTAATATCGCTATCAAATTAAGTCGGAGGGTGTACAGAAAAGCAGTTTTTTCTGCTTTTCTATACACTTTCCCTGTGCCGGCCAAAATTAACTTCTGCCTTTGGACAGGCGTTAATTTCTGAAAGTAAAATGTGCGGTTTCACTGCACATTTTACTTTCTGTATCGCGCGGGAAAAACTGTATAAGGGGTAAAAATAGCGCGTCGAAAATGCGCGGCCAAACTGGGGCTAAAGGTGTGCTCGGCCAAGCGCACCATACTGAATCGGCCCACTTGCTGGTGGCTGGAAAGAATCAGTAAGTACTGCTTGGAGAAATTTTTAAAACTTATTTATTTATTTCAGAGCTTTTATATACTGGTGTTTAGCAATTAGGCTTCATCCCAGTTTACAGTTGAACAACTTGTTACATCGAAATGACATTGGAATAGAATAGAACAGATATTTACAACTGAACGATATATGCTTATTGATCAACTATAACATTTTAACAGAGTGATAATAATAATAATTTCTAGCAACAAGCTAATAGAACGGTGTGTATGGCCTGAGGGGGGGATTGGGGTTCGGAGGCGGGAGGATCAGGTCGGAATGGGAGGTGGACAGAGGAGGGAAACAGGTGAGATGGGGATGGAGAGCAATTGGTTAGTTTAGGGTGAGTAGTTGACATGGATATTGGATGTTGTTCGAGGTCTGTCGCTTAGCCCACGCCATCTCTGAACGTTTGGCTGAATAACCATGTTTTCAGTTCTTTTTTGAAGGATTTGCTGTCATTCAGTGAGCTAAGGTATTGTGGCAAGGAGTTCCATAAGTTTGGTCCTGCTATGGAGAAGGCTCTGTTTCTAGTGTTAGTAAGCTTCGCCATAGGAAGTGAGGGTATGTCTAGGAGTAGTTTGCAAGCAGTTCTGGTAGTTCATTGGGGTTTGTGTTGTTGAATCATGTTGTTGTGTGTGGTGTTGTCTGCTTTGTACATGGCATTGCGGACTATTGTTAGGGTTTTGAATTCGATTCTCTGCTCGATTGGGAGCCAGTGGAGGTTTCTCAAAACAGGGGTGATGTAGTCTGATTTCTTCTTGCCGGTTAGGATTCTGGCTGCGGCGTTTTGTAACAGTTGCAGTGGTTTTATAGTAGATTTAGGAAGGCCAATCAGGAGTGAGTTGCAGTAATCAAGGCTGTTGAAGATCAGCGATTGTAGTACTGTTCGGAATTCATGGTGGTGAAGTAGCGGTTTTAGATGTTTCAGGATGTGAAGCTTGTGAAACCCTTCCTTAGTTTTATTTGCTATGCTCTTTTTTAGGTTAAGTTCATTGTCGAGCCAGATGCTGAGGTCCTTTGCAGCTTTTTTTAGTGGGATGTTGATGTTATCGATTTGTAGGGAGTGAGTAGCTGTAGTTTGTTCTGAGTTATTTCTTCCTATGAGGATACTTAAAAGTATCCTCATAGGAAGAAATAACTTAAAAGTATTGGGGAAGAAATACTTAAAAGTATTGGGGATAAGTATTGGGAAATACTTAAAAGTATTGGGGATAAGTAAACTATTGGGGTATATTATTTAGTGTGTTCACCATCCCTGTGAGGGAGTTGGTTGGACCGTTGGATGATCAAGGAGTTAAAGGGGCACTTAGAGAAGATTAGGCCAACGTGGAAAAATTTAATGATTTCTTTGCTTCAGTGTTTACTGAAGAGGATGTTGGAGAGATATCTGTTCCAGAGAAGGTTTTCATGGGTGATGATTCACATCAACTGAACCAAATCACGGTGAACCTGGAAGATGTGGTAGGCCTGACTGATAAACTGAAGAGTAGTAAATCACCTGGACCGGATGGTATACAGCTCAGGGTTCTGAAAGAACTAAAAAATGAAATGTCAGACCTATTTCAATTAATTTGTAACCTATCATTAAAATCTTACAATGTGCCTGAAGATTGAAAGATGGCCAATGTAACCCCAATTTTATAAAGGGCTCCAGGGGTGATCCGGGAAACTATAGACCAGTGAGCCTGACTTCAGTGCTGGGAAAAATTGTGGAAACTGTTAAAAAGAACAAAATCACAGAACATATAGATAGACATGATTTAATGGAACACATCCAGTATGGATTTACCCAAGGGAAACCTTGCATCACAAATCAGCCACATCATTTATTTATTTATTTTTCTATCACGTTTTGGATACCATTGTTCGGTTATTGCCATCACAACGGTTTACAAAGTTTCGAGGTTTTCAAAGTTTCGGTGTTTAACATTGTGTTCAAAAGGTTCATGCTATTGTTAACATTTTTAATGTGGGTGTTATAAATGTAGTTCAGATGTCAAACTGTACAGGTTATATTACATGCTTGCAAATGTCTTTATCCACATGTCTATTAATCCCTTTTTGAAGGCATGTGACAAAGTCCCTCATGAAGGCTTCTAAGAAAACTAAAAAGTCATAGGATAGGAGGTGACGTCCTTTCATGGATTGCAAACTGGTCAAAAGACAGGAAACAGAGTAGGATTAAATGGTCAGTTTTCTCAGTGGAAAAAGGTAAACAGTGAAGTGCTTCAGGGATTTGTTCTTGGACTGGTGCTTTTTAATCAACCTAATAAACGAAGGTTGACAGACGTGCCGCAAATGCGCAGTAGAGAGCAGCTCTACCGCGCATGCGAGCACGTCGGTCACAGTGTGCCTCTTAAAAATAAAAATGGCGCTGTAGGAGCGGCGGCCCGAAGACCCGGAGCGGCGGCGGCACCGGCCCGAAGACCCGGAATGGCGGCCCGAAGACCCGGAGCGGCGGCGGCACCGGCCCGAAGACCCGGAGCGACAGGAGCGGCGGCCCGAAGACCCGGGGCGGCGGCCTGAAGACCCGGAGCGGCGGGAGCGGCAGCGGCGGCCCGAAGACCCGTGCAGGAGCGGCGGCGGCACCGGCCCGAAGACCCGGAGCGGCAGGAGCGGCGGCCCGAAGACCCGGAGCGGCAGGAGCGGCGGCCCGAAGACCCGGAGCGGCGGCGGCATGCGCGCGAGGGAGGGACAGACTTCCTGTCCCTCCCTCGCGCGCATGCCGCCGCCGCTCCGGGTCTTCGGGCCGGTGCCGCCGCTCCCGCTGCTCCGGGTCTTCGGGCCGCCGCTCCTGCCGCTCCGGGTCTTTGGGCCGCTCCCGCCGCTCCGGGTCTTCGGGCCGCCGCTCCGGGTCTTCGGGGGAGATCGACTGAGGGGAGGAGGGAGGGGGGAGAGAGGAGTGACTGAGGGGAGGGGGGAGGGAGGAGTGACTCAGGGGAGGGGGGAGAGAGGAGTGACTGAGGGGAGGAGGGAGGAGTGACTCAGGGGAGGGGGGAGAGAGGAGTGACTGACTGAGGGGAGGGAGGAGTGACTGGGGGGAGGGGGAGGGAGGAGTGACTGACTGGGGGGGGAGGGAGAGAGGGGAGTGACTGAGGGAGGAGGGGGGAGTGACTGAGGGGAGGAGGGAGGGGGGGAGAGAGAGGAGTGACTGAGGGGAGAGGGGAGAGAGTGGGGGAGGTGGGAGGGAGAATGAGGGGGAAGGAAATGATCCAAAAAAAAATGTTAATGTAGCCTGTTTTAACGGGCTTAACGGCTTGTATATTTATAAATGATCTGGAAAAGGGTACAACAAGTGAGGAAATCAAATTTGCAGATGACACAAAATTATTCAGAGTAGTTAAATCACATGCAGATTGTGATACATCGCAGGAGGACCTTGAGAGACTGGAAGATTGGGCATTCAATGGCAGATGAAGTATAATGTGGACAAGTGCAAGGTGATGCATATGGAGAAAAATAACCCATGCTGTAGTTGCACAATGTTAGGTTCCACATTAGGAGTTACCACTCAGGAAAAAGATCTGGGCATTATAGCTAATATTACATTGAAATTATCAGCTTAGTATGCTGCGGCGGTCAAAAAAGCAAACAGAATGTTAAGAATTATTAGGAAGGAAATGGTTAATAAAACGGAAAATGTCATAATGACTCTGTATTGCTCCATGGTGAGACCGCACCATGAATACTGTGTACAGTTCTGGTCATCGCATCTCAAAAAAGATATAGTTGAAATGGAGAAGGTACAGAGAAGGGTGACCAAAATGATAAAGGGGATGGAACAGCTCCCCTGTGAGGAAAGGCTAAAGAGGTTAGGGATGTTCAGCTTACAGAAGAGACGGCTGAGGGGGGATATGATAGAGGGTGTCTTGGTTACATTTGTTTGTCCTGGCCATTTTTAGATCTTGATTTATTGAAATTATATTTTTATGTTATGTTTTAAATTGTGGCTCAGCTAAACCATTCCCTAGTGAGCGTAGGATGTGAAATTAGTTGGGTGTTAGAGGATTGTAATTAATTAATGAATTGATTAATTAATTTGTTTATTAGATTTAAACTCTTCTTCAACAAGTTGTTGTGTATCCTGGCTGCGGCAGGCCTCGACGCCCGGGTCCCAGACCTGGCCCTTCCGCTTTGGCAGCAGTAGGCAGCTGCCTACCCGCTCGTGCTCCTACCTCATCCCCAGGTTCCTCCGGCTGCCCTGCGGCTTCCTCTGGTCCCAGTCGGGTCTCCCTACATGTGTGCAGGGGAGACGCCGCCACCATGTAGTCTCATATCATCTTGCCTTAGGTGCATGCAAGTGCCTTCCCCAACTTTAAAGGGACCGCGGCGTGAAACCTTCCCATGGCACCAGATGATGACGCTGCTGGGCCCTGCTATTTAAGGCAGGCCCCGCCATCCGGTTTTTGTCATGTGCTTAGTTGCTACTCCTTCATGCTCCTGTTCCTGCTCCTGTGCTCGTTGTTCCAGTCCTGTGTTCCTGTTCCAGTTCCCGAGTTCCAGTACCTGTTTCCAGTTCCTGACCTTCGTTGTTCCTGTTTACCTTTTGGACGGAGTCCTGGTTTTGACCCTTGCTTGCTTCTGACTTTGCTTTAGACAGCTTCCTGGCTTTGACCCTTGCTTGTTTCTGACCACATTTTGGACGGATTTCTGGCTTTGACCCTCGCTTGCCTCTGACCATGCTTTGGATGGATTCTCTGGCTCAGACCCTTGCTCGCTCTTGACCTTGTCTCCAGCCGCCTGCCCTGACTTTAGCCTGTACTTGACCTTGTCTTCAGCCACCTGCCCTGACTTCAGCCTGAACTTGACTTTGCCTCCAGCTGTCTGTTGGACTTGGCCTTTCTTAGGCTTTTGCCTACTTACAAGCCCGAACTTAACTTGTTCCTGTTCTCTAGCCTGCCTCAGCCTGTCCGGGCTTCTGGATCCAGGCCCTGTCTTGAACTCAGCTCCTTTGGACCCTGTGTCTCTGCTGCTTCCTGGCTCCCTGCCCTGACCATCTTCGTCGGGTTCAAGCACGCGGAGGCCCACCTAACACCAGCTGGCCCAGGCTCCCAAGGTCTCAACCTGTGGGGAACGATGGCTGGTATTGGCAAAGCTCCAGTTGGTCTCCGCTTCTCGCTCTTCTCTGCCTCCCAACTGTAGGAACCTGTGGCGGCCTCCCCACGGGTAGCGTCAACTCCACCTCGGGCCAAGGGTCCACCTCCGCAACACAAGTCTTCCAAGCAAGGTACACTAATATAATCTACGAATAAAAATAATAACAATATAACAAAATATAACAACTAATTAAACTAATACAAAATATAATAAAGCAATTAAAACAGACAAACTAAAACAAAACAATCTTAACAAAAAAATAAGCCCAGTAAGATGTAAAAGAATAAAAATGACATCTTCACTCTTCCCCTTCTCCCCATTAAGCACCACAATCTACATAAATCTGGAAAAACTACGGAAAACAGCTATGCTTTAGCCTGTTTTCGAAAAACCTGTATTTTTCTAATCCATTAAAGCAAATGCAATCTGTTCCATAAAATAAGTCCAGCACAACTACAAGCATGATTCCAAAGTGGATGTCAAATGAATGGGCAATTTTCCATTAGAGGATCACCTACAATGTGACCTGGGAGGACCTCAACAAAGAAGTAGGACAATATGCCTGAATCAGATTTCTTAAATAATCTGCATCTTCTTCCTTCAAAGCTTTAAAACCTAAGCAAAACCATTTAAATTGAATCCTCTACATAAATTGATAGCCAATGAAGATCGTGTAATACAAGCATTATTCTCTCTCCATAAGCTATTCCTGAGCTGACCCAGCTGCTGCATTTTGCACAAAATGAAGGCAATAAATAAGTTAATTTGGCAACCCAACCAAATAGTCAATGCGAATCATTATCAAGACATGTATTATAAGCTTTAATTGATACCTGGTAAAGGAAATGATGGGCTAGTCTAATAAAATTAATTGTTAATTGTAAACCGATCCGATATGGTTATTTACTATGAAGGTCGGTATATAAAACTGTTAAATAAATAAATAAATAAAATTTAAATAGTTTGAACTTGGGGAGCAGTCCAGAGATTCTCATCCAATATTACCCCAACATTTCTTACATGCATGCTAGTCTGAAAGATCCACTAATCATCAAACATATTCACCAGTCTCTGCCCCCCCCCTCCCCTTTATAATCTACTCATTTAAAGGTCAGTTTTCTTCATGTTAAATGCAAAAATGTGTTATTGCTTTGCTTTTTGTATCTGAAGACGGAGGGTGGCAAATATAACCCAGATATTTAAAAAATGGATCCAGGGGTGATCCGGGAAACCATAGACCGGTGAGCCTGACTTCAGTGCAGGAAAAAATAGTAGAAACTGTTATAAAGAACAAAATCGCAGAACATATAGATATACATGATTTAATGGAACACAGCCAGTATGGATTTACCCAAGGGAAGCCTTGCCTCACAAATCACTAAAATCAGCTGCATTTTTTTGAAGGGATTAATAGACATGTGGATAAAGGTAAACCAGACACCCTAGCCCACAGGATACCCCACTTCACAAAACTACCTCCTTAAAGTGACAGCATAAACTGGAGCCGGCTGCCCCTATCACGTGACATTTTTTTAAAAAGGCAACCACCAGGTCAGGAGGCACTCTGGGCTCTCACTTGACCACCAGGGCTACTTTCGTAAGTCCAGGGAGGAACTGTAGGAAGGGCTAGGGTGAGAGGGCCTCTGGAGGTGGGAGTCAACTTTCACTGAAAGGGGAGGGGTTGGGGCAGAAGTATTATACACAAAATCTTTTTTTCACTTCTTCCATTTCCATGAGCAGCAGGAGGGTTTGGGGGGATGGGGGGGACAGGGGTTTATGGAAACCCCCCAGGGAGTTTGACATATTTGGTGGGGGCGTGTCAGTTGGGGCTGATTGGTGGCCACACAGTCTCAGGGCCACCATCATGTGGAATTCAGAGAGGAAGTAATGTCGTGGTATTTTTCCCAGCAGTATTTTACCTCCGGGAAAAATGCTGTGGGATTTACAAAGTGGCAGTGCTGAGTACCGCTGCTTAGTAAGCCCCATGGTATTGTCCCTTCTGGGAAAAATGTTGCAACTTAGTAAATGAGGCCCTTAGACTATAAGCTCCTTGCACTAGGGGATACCTACCTACTGCATCCAATTTGTAACACATCTTGAGCTTGAATTTGGTGAGATGAGTACCTAAACCCAAAATATCTTTGTACCTTATTATAGATTACCCGTTCATTTTTTCAACATGTTCCTTGTAAATCGCCTCCCCGGCGATAGTTAACTCTGTTAAATGTGAACCGGAGTGATATGTATTGTATACAGGAACTTCCGGTATATAAAAGCTAAAAATAAATAAATAAATAAATAAATATCCTTTATAAGGATAATTAATTGCTGTAAACCAGCATTGCATCTCTGTTCTGCCCTTGTTTGGCACTGTTTTCCCCAATATGAGCAAAGCAAAAGGCCATCATTCAAACTGTAGCAAGTCTACATCTCAGAAAAACATAATATATTACGTATATTCTCATATAACACTGTACCCATATGTTCAGTTACTCTAATTTTTTACACATGGCAGAAATAATAGACTCTTTTTTTTGTTTTTGCGCAACCAGCACGGTTTCCATTCTCTTCCAATTTGCCTTTGTTTGAAGTCAATGAAACAGCTTGTGTTGTTGTCAGGATAATCCTCTTTTAGCTGAAACTTTCCTCTGTTATTTCCACAAAAGAAGCATTAAGTGCACATCATTAATGCTTTAAGATATACGCTTCAGAATGTTAATGTGTGAGCCTGAAGCTTCTAAGCTATTTATTTTCTTCTAACGTATGCATCAAGACACTTTAACAGGAGTTAAATATCATAAAGGAAGGAAAAAAGAAAAGCAAAAAATGTACATGTAAAAAAACTGAAAACCTAAAAATATGAATTAGAAAGTAAAATTACTGTTCAGACTTTACTATATGTTAGTTATTATCTAAAGTACACTCTAATGCTATAAAATAAAGTGTTCTTTTCATTAAAATACAAGGGTTTATATTCAAAAGAGAAAAAGTTGCCATAGATATTTCTAAACTTACATCTTGAACTGGTTTTGCTTTCTCCACACTGTCCTTTGCTGGAGCCTTTGACTGATCATAAGGAAGTTCCAAGCAGGGAAATCCATTCAAAACATATGACTCAAGATGACAGAGTTAATTTCTCTCTTTCAAAATACTGTATCCATATAAACATACCTAGATTCTCATGTGTATCTCACAGATATATACATTTCTTATTTTATTGGAAAGGATTAATTAAAACTATAATGCAAATGGATAGGTATATTGATTTAATGTTGTTTTAGATCTGAAGAAGTAAAAAATAAATTTACCAGTAGTCTAAAACCTATTTACATACCCCACCCCTTCAACCCCCCAAAATACAATTTCGCTTAAATTTAGTTGTTTCTGTTAGGATTTGCATGTTTAGTGGTTTTTTCCAACCATTTGTTGTTAGAGATGTGCAGCCCCCAAATTTTTGGTTCAATTCATTTTCCAAACTGAAAACAAATTAAATTAAAAACCAACCCCCCAAAAAATGGACTTTTGCTAGGACCAGGCCTCAGCCCCGCATTGGGGCCTAGCTCAAGACCTGGTCCTGTTGCCATAGTGAACTCACTGTGGCAACTCTCTCTGTAATGGATAACCCCATTTTGTTGAACAGCCATTGAAATGTATGGACATACATCAAAATGCAACTGTCTTCTCTGAAGGAAGGCACTGCAGTGTATCCTTCAAGCAGATGGAGTCATTTTTCGAAGATCAATGAAGAAAGAAGACTGGTCCTAGGTATCTGGAACAGGCGTAGGTGATGTATCCAGGCCTTGGGCCAGGCCCTAGTGCTGGACCTAAGTCTAAGCCTCAGTGATGGGATCAGGCTTCATGCCAAACCCTGATACCAGCCTAGGCCTAAGCCTTAGTGACAGGACTAGGCCCTCGTGCCACGCCTAGGCATCAGTGTTGGGACCAGGCCTCACGCTGGGCCTTGGTGCTGGGCCTAAGCCTCAATGGACAGGACCAGGTCTTGGGCTGGGCCCTGGTGTTAGGCCTAATCTAAGCCTCAGCATTAAGAACAGGCCTTGGCCTGGTCCCACCAGAAACCCATTTTAAGTGCACAAATACAAAATACACAAAAATTTGAGGGTATTTGTGTAGGAGGTTCTTTTTGGTTCCTTCAATTCAGAATGAACCAAAAATGGCCTCATTCATTGCATTTTATGCAACTACTTGTTGTTAATTACCTTTACAAACCTGTGCTCAGAACGAGTTACAATTCAGGTTCAGTAAGTAGGTCCCTATGCAAGAGTACATGCAATCTAAGTTGGTGCCTAAAATAATAGAGGGTGAGGTGAATCACCCAAAGTAACAAGGAGGATCAGAGGGAGAAGCTGAATTGAACCCTGATTTCACCCTGCTATTCTAACCATTGCCAGTTAATTGTGGGATAGCAAATTACATCCATTTACTTCCTTTAACTTGCTGTACTGGTGATCAAATTTGCCTGAACTACTCAAAATGCAGTAAATACTGTGCAGTAAAGAACACTGAATAAAATCCTTAAATCTACAGCTAAATGTCTGGAGGGGGGACGGTGAGGGGAGGGGATGCAGGGGGTGGAGAAATTAAGAAATGTGCAGACATTTATTTATTTCCTGAAGGAACAACAAATAATTCCATTTTAAAGTTTTCCTGATCCCACTGACTATCTAGTGCAGTTTAAATGACTGCAACTGAATACAAACGAGTTGCATGATGAAAATAAAAACTGTTTAGGATGACATTTTTAAAACAAAAATTGTTGGAATTTCCTCATGATCTAGTCATCGAGCAGGAAATGCTTTCAGAGTTTTATTTGCTGTTTGTCTAGAAATGGCTAAACTAGAAGTCTTAAGGCCAAAGTTTAAGGGCACTAAGTTTTGCTTGGCCAAAGCACAAGCTGAGCTGGGGTGCAGTTTTGAACAAGGCAGCAGTGCATTCTTTTCTGGGCCAGAGAGCAGGGGGCACTCTTGGGTCTGGTGAATTTTCTTCAGTTCCAGGCAAACTCTTCAGTCTGCAGATAAGTGAGCACAGTTTCCCCGGACCAGGATGAAACTGAGCAGTGACAGCAGAGGGCCTGAGTAAGAAACCGGGCTTGGACATGAATTGGCATAGATGGCAGCAGATGGAATGTTTTCTCTGGAATGAGAAGAGTTTCCAAGGGTCAAACTTGAGTAGTGGCAATAACAAAAACATTTTATTCAGGCTGGATCCCCTTGTGGAGGTAACCTCTGCTTCCTTTTAGCCTTGGTTCAATACCGAGGTTTATGAGATGGTAAAATGTCTGTGTACTGCCGTTTGTGTTTTTATGTGTGTGTTACCCCTTATAAATTTGGAATGGCTGAAACGAGCTCTGTCTAGCTCTCTAAGGTAGATCCTTAGAGAAAGACATCTAATCTTTTCAACTTTTCAAAGCTGACAAGTGATTTAGGACGGGGAGGGGGCACGGCAAGGGGGCAACATTGGCAGCTTTCTCATAAATGCATACCGTTTTTGTGCGTGTTCCTGTCTCTTTTAAAACTTTGAAATGGATAGACCTACATCTTTGTGTGCAGGTAAGTCTTTTGGAGGTCATCAGACTTTTCCTCTTTTTAAAGTTGGTGAGTGATTTAGGAAAGCAAAGGAGGGGGCCAAAATTGATAGATTTGCAAAAGAAATGCATGGGGGGGGAGGGATTTGAACCAAGGTCTCTAGAATGTCACATACTAGCCTAAACACTGTAGGAAATGTACTATAGGAAACTAGATATCCCATAGCCAACCTTCTGACTGACTAGAGCAGGAAGAAACTGATGGCACAAAATAAAATAAAATTGGCTGGAATGCAGTTTTTATTAAGGCAGAACATGCCCCTTTGCCCCCATTCCACAAAAAATAGTCAAGTCTTCATTGATTCGGTCCTTGGTTAAAAAACAGCATCAAGATTATGGTTTGATAAGGTATTACCTTAATCCTAACGTATGCCATTAAAGGTAAGGCAGCACTAATAGATGTAACCCAATCCAAATTAGCTTTACCGTAACTGGAATAAGTATCAAAAAAATCTTGCATGTCCAGAGCTGACCATTTGAGAAGCTTTTTTTTTGCCTGCTGTCTTTCCTTCCCCTAGTCAGCAGGAATAAATATTGAACATCTGGGTGTCACAACATAAAGACATTATTTCATAACTTTGCTTTTGAATACTATAAAACACCTTGAATTGTGTTACAATCCTGAAACTAGTTTGGTCAAATGTAAAACCTCTGTAACTCTGTAACTCATCTGAAAAGAGTCTGGAGGCAGCTGCATCCAGTGAAACACAGTACATTGGTAGGCATGATGTAAGTCACCATAGCCTTAAATCATTTATTATTTTAAAGTGTTCCAGATTGCAGAAATGGAGTACCCTGATAGACCAGAAAAAATACAATTAGTTAAAATAAGAACTCGTAAAGTAGTTGGGCAGAGATGACAGCTTTATAAAATTGAGGGTTTCGATACACAAAACGTGGTTTCCTTCCTCAAGAAATGTGAAGCTGAAGTGACTATAAAAGAAAGAATAAATCACATATTTTAAAGCCATTGATCCAAGCAAAATGTGAAGCAATTGGTGACCCATTGTAATATGCTGTATTTGTCCTGTTGTAATGTACTGCATTCAATTTATAACTAATATCTGTTATTATCCTCAGATTTGTTTTGCACACTACTAACTATGCTATACATCTCTACTGTTTTAGCCAACCTAAAGCACCACCTATTACTATTCATAATGACCCTGTCTGTAATACCTATCCATATATTGTGCTCCATTTCCTACGCTTCACCATCCCCTTTGTTACTAGCCACTATGTCCTATTGCATCACAATGTACAAACGCTTCTATCTGTAATGCACTTTGGATTCCCTGGCTGAAAAAGCATGTCATAAATAAACATTAATGATGATGATAATTATGATTTCAATCCTATAGTTTTATGTTGTTGTTTTTTTTTTTATCAGCTGCAGTTTCCTTCTGTTCTTTTGGCTTTCCAGCAAAACTGGAACCGGGGCTGGGGTTCTGATGACATGAGCCTTTATTCATAATTAGCCAGGAACTTTTCCTCCATTTTATATTCCCCACCCCTTCCAAAATTGTTTTTAATTTATTTAGTTCACACCTTAACATATCAAGTCTGGTTACTGCAGAAACAATCCTGGCCTGGATGCTATGCATCAGGGCTCCTTCCACAACCATGCAATCATGTTCCCTGAATCTGGCCATTAAGCAACACCCTTAAGTGATGATCACAGCTCCCGCTTGTCCTGAGGGCTGTGAACATTGTATCCCCAGGGAGCAAAAAACCCAACATGAGATTGAACCAGCAATTTTCCGCATGATAGAGTGCAGTACTGCCACTGAGCCACAAGGCTAACCTAAGTCACTTTAATACTACAAAAACACATTTCCATACTCTTAAGAAACTAAACTTTGTCACATCTAAGTCCTGAAATGTATTTCTGCAATGCAAATACTAACTCCAGGATAATATGAATCGAGGTGGCCGCCCAGGCCTGGTGCTTTCTGTAGACTCGCTTCCATGCACAATGCCCCTCTCTGGCGTGATCGTCTTCCCCTCCCAGTCTCAATCCTCTTCATAACTATTCCCTCTGGTTCATCTTACTGGTGTCTGCCTCCTCCTCTGCCACTTTCAGTCTGAATATGCCATGCACCATAGTTAGCGGGATGTGTCAGCACCACACCTACAGATAAAAAAGCAGAAGATTCAAATAAGAAGCACTGCTTCCCTCCTGCCTTTAGAAGGAAGGAGCGGGAGGGACTGTTAGAGGGAGACAATAGTACTAATGAGGAATGGGAGGGGATAACTGCACAAGTGCATTTGGGTGGATGTGTGTGGTGTGTGTTGGGGCAGAGATCAGATGAAAGAAGATTATGTGTGAGGGAGGGAGGGAGGAAGGAAGGGGAATGCTGACAGATGGAGGAGTAGCCTAGTGGTTAGAGCAGGGGGGGCTATGAACCAAGAGACCAGGGTCCAAGTCCCACTGTCGCTCCTTGTGACCTTGGGCAAGTCATTTTACCCTCCATTGCCTCAGGTACAAAACTTAGATTGTAAGCCCTCTGGGGATAGAGAAATACCTACAGTACCTGAATGTTATATACTGTGAAAAGCAGAATATAAAAAAAAAAAAAAATCAAAATGATTGTGTAGACCAGGGGAATAAAAGGATCATGGTGATGGTTTTTTTTTTTTTTAATTATATGAGCTTCTTTTTAATTATATAAAAATGTTAAGGGGGTCCTGCAGGGACTCATTTAGTCAGGCCCCTGCACCTTCCTAGGTTTGGCCCTGACAATATCTAATAATATCCTGTCCACTTAATCATTTACAGGTTCTTAGAAAAAGTAGTGTGGCTGTTGTGTTAGTCCACTTGAAATATGGGTATCCTATTCATGCTCCTCCTCTAATGTAGAGAATATTATTCAATGCTGAAAATGTGGAGAAGCACAATATATTAGTGAGACAGGCCAAATGTTAAAGGCAAGAGTCAATTCACAAAGATGCAAAGTCAAATACCACAGGGAGGACCAGGCTGACACATCTTTGGGGGAGTGTTTCTCAGAACCAGACCACTGCATAAATGACCTTATGATCAGAATAATCAAAGGAAAATTTAAAACAATCCAGAACCAAAGACTTTGAATTAAAATGATTAGACACCTTGTAGCTGACAAAAAAGGACTCCGCAAAGACCTTGGTTTCCTATCACATTATGAGCCATATAAATTATACTGCCTGCCACCTGAACACCCATCAAATCCTTCTCATCCATTCTGCTCCTTCTCATTCATCCTATTACTGAAATGCCTTTTATGGTTGACTTATGGCAGCCACATTACTTTATATTTTCTAGTAATAAACAACAAAAGAGCAATATCACCCAATTCAAAAAAGAACCAAAGTTCCACTAATCAATACACATTCAAGCTCTGCATTCTCAAAGTGAACTCTAAACTTGTGTAGTAACTGAACACAGCATCAGTATTTTCTAGTATTGTCATCTTTTGTTTATTTGAATTCTGACCTGAAGAAGAGTTTTAGCTCTTGAAAACTAGTCAAGAAATGTATTGTTAATCCAATAAAAAGGTATCACCTAATACATAATTTTTGTTTTATTTGTTAACCTCTTAGATACTAATTTTGCTATTGGTAAGGTTCCATACAACACATTTTCAGGAAAAGCTGTCTAGTCACCCTTTCAGACTTGTGGTAGCCTCACTGAATCCTGTAGTAAGCAGGATGTGCACGTCATCTCTAAGCTGAAAGCAGCTGCAAATTGCTAGCTGATTGATTACCTGCTGAGAAGAGTTGAAAGTTTGAAGATGTTGAGCTTGTTGCAGGAAATAAAGCAAGCCAAAACTTAAGCTAGAAAGAGTGTTCAGGCAATATAGCTGCCAGGAAGGCAAGGTGGCACAGAGTGCCCTGCTTGGATTATAAACTGTGAATCATTGCTCTTTGAGCTATACATTTGAGCTGTGAGGGGGCAGACCTGTGTGGAAGGGGAAAAAGCAGAGCAAGAGAGAGAGAGATTGAACATAGCTCTGTTATTAACAAAGGGGCTGATGTAATAAAGCCCACTCCAAAAACAGAGGTGCTATGCTGGTGGACCCTTGGACCCAGGGGGAGGAGCCCCACAGGTCCCCACCGTTGGTAGGCAAAGCTGGTGGGAAGCAGAGGCCAGCTGGAGCTTCACCACCACTAGCCCACGTTAAACCTTAGGTTGAGCCCTCGGGTGCTGGGGCTGGCTGGACTTAGGTGGGGCCTCTGCAGCGATGGAAGTCCTGGTGAAGAAATGTAGCCAGAGCTCAGACTGAGGTTAGTATCAGGCAGAGAGCTCGAGGTTAATGTACAGGCAAAGGTCGAGGCAAGTGGCATAGCTCGTAGTCAAAGTCCAGGCAAAGGTCAAGGCAGGCAGCGTGAAGCGAAAGTCAAGGTCCAGTCCGAAGTCAAAGCCAAGATCAGACCGAAGGAACAAATGAGGAAGGCAAGGAACACAGGAGGCAGGAACTCAGAAACGGCAATCCACTATTCAGAAGCGAGGAGACCTATTGCCAAGGCAAAGGCTGAAGGCAGAATCCAACCTTATACAGTCCTGGATTGCTGATGTCATCAGCAATGGCTGCAGGGATTTTCCCGCCCGGGCCCTTTATTTATTTATCTAAAAATGTTTATATGCCACTTTTACAATATAAAAATTAATCAAAATGGTTTACATTGTTATGCCTGTCAGCTGAGGAGGCTGACTCAACTTACCCTCTCTGCCCATGATCTGACGCGTTGCTGATTAACGGGGGCTGCCGCGAGGTCAAGGGGCTTGCGACCACGTTTGAGACGCGGCGGAAACAAAGGCTCTGCCCCCAACGTCCTCTAGACACATGCAGCAAAGCCAGCCCTGGTTTTAAAGAGAACTGCTCAGGAAGGGCGGCCCTTACCAGTGACTCCGCCCCTTCCTGGGAGTATATTAGTTTGCTTCACTGCTGACTGAATTGAGTTAGCAAGGACTCGCTTGGTCTTAGCTTCTCTGCCGCTCCTACTGTTACTGGAGGTCCTCTCCACCCTCCGGGGTTTTTTTTCCCTTGGGTACCCGCTCCTCGGGGGCCCTATGCTTTCTTTACCTACTTTGTTTATTTCAGGTACCTACTCTCTGTCCAGGTACTCACTCCTCAAGGGCCTGAGTGCATATCTTGGTATCTGCTTCATCTACCATCTGCTGGAACACCATCCTCACAGCTATAAGAAGAGTGAGTAATTACCACCATCTTGCAGTACCTTACCTTCAGCCTTTCTGGCTATCTGCATTGGAACTGTTTTTCCTCCATTGTGGAACAGGACTCCTCAGCACTGCTGTAGATTGTACTCACTGCTGCCCTCTGTGGTTGCCTGTTCTACTAGCCTTCAGCTCCAAGTATTACTCACTACTGCCACCTCTGACGAACATTAGAACTGTTAATAAAATCTTTTTTCTGTGTGTGTGTCTCCAACGCTGAGCCTGACCTGTGGCCCCTCTCGGGACTTCCCCCCATGGGCGTGGTCATCTGCCACTGGTCCAAGGATCCACCCACAGCCTTTACAGTTTATAACATACATACAGTGCATACATAATAAAATAGGGGTTGGGTGCAGGAGCAAGACATCGGCGGTGTTCCAGCTGCGAAGGTTGGCTGCAGTGGCATCAGTGGCCCTGAGCCATGTTGAGCAACAGTGGTGCTGAGGGTAGCGAAGAAGAATTGTGCTGGCAGCGGCTCCCCAATGCTACTAGGGAACCTGGGCCTGCTTTCACCACGGTGGTGTGCATCAGGAAAGTGAGGCCGGCCAAGAGGCTCCATGGCTGGAAAGCGTAACAGTATCATGTTTTATTGAATTTCGCAAGCCACCTAACCAGGATGATTTGACTGAGAATATTTCAGAAGTAATAAGATAATATAGATTATAGCAATATTACACAGCTGTTTCATCATGGGTTACATGTACCACTTCGTTAGCCAATAAAATTAGTTCCCTAACAAAAAATAGGAATTAACCCACCCAAAATATGAATGCCCCTTGGTACTCTCAGGAACTTAGAGATTTAAAGAAGGGTTTATGAAAAAAAAGATGTTGGCGAAAGATTCTTAATCTTGATACCTTAGCGTCTTACCGTTGCCTACTTACTAACTACAGAACCAAACTTTCTAATGCTAAACGTGAATTCCATGCAAAAAGGATACATGATTTTATATATAATCTTAGAGTAATTTTTTCATATGTACAAGAATTGATAAAACCAAATCCCGTTTTTAACATAGACTCTACTGATATAAAATATCAAGAGTTTGCCTCTTTTAAAGATAAAACTGATAAATTAAGTAAAAATTCACAACCAATAAAGGAACAAAAGATTGTTCTTGTGAAATCAACAGATTGTTAATGGACATCATTCGAACTATATCCTCAATGGAAATAGAGTGTCTCATCAAGAAATTAAATCCTGCTATTCACCCTTTAGATGTTTTTCCAATTAAATACCTAAAATGATTTCTAATGTTATTGTAAAACCTGTAGCAGATATAGTAAATTTATCATTAGAAGAGGGGATATTACAAGATATACTAAAAACACCATTATTAAACCAATTTTGAAGAATAAGAGTTTGGATATTAATCAACCTAAGAATTTTAGGCCAATTTCCAATCTTCCGGTTTTATCTAAATTGATAGAGAAAGTAGTTCAAAAGCAACTAACAGACTTCACTGAAGATCATATCATCCTTTATCTTATTTATTTATTTGGTTTTATATACCGACATTCAAAATAGATATCACATCGGTTTACACTAAAAATAATAAAACATAAAACATGAAATAAACAATTAAATAAGCATATTAAACAATCAAATAATTAGAATTAAAAGAATCCCTCACAATTTGGTTTTCGTCCATCTTGTAGTACTGAAATACTTCTTTTATCCTTATCTGACACAATCTTTAGAGCAGTGGTTCTCAACCTTTTTTCTGTCGGGACACACCTGACAGATGGTTCTCACATGCGTGACACACTGACCCATGATCGTCACGGGGCTAGATGTAAAAGTACAGTTTGCATCCACGGGAACCCCCCTGACCCACAATAATGGATGTAAAGCAGAATTATGACATTCCCCATACAACTCACCCTACAAAAAAGATATTAGGGATGTGCAGACAAAATGTTTATGTTGATAAGTCCATAAGTTGAAGGTGAGGGTCAATTTCGGTCAATATGGACATATGGAGAATTCCATAAGTTGAGGCTATGTCCATATGTTCACCGGTTCCCTAAATAAAAATTTAAACCCCTCACCCTCCTTAATCCCCCCCCAAGACTTACCAAAACTCCCTGGTGGTCCAGCGGGGAGTCAGGAAGCCATTCCTGTATTCCTTTGCGAGGAGCACGTGACGTCGGCGTCATGTCGGAGTGACGCGGACGTCACGTGATTCACCGCGCCTCCGCTCCGGGACCCCCGTTGGACCCAACCGGAACTTTTGGCCAGCTTGGGGGGGCCTCCTGCTGCGGCAGTCAAAAAAGCAAACAGAATGTTGGGAATTATTAGAAAGGGAATGGTGAATAAAACAGAAAATGTCATAATGCCTCTGTATCGCTCCATGGTGAGACCGCACCTTGAATACTGTGTACAAAAAAGATATAATTGCGACGGAGAAGGTACAGAGAAGGGCTACCAAAATGATAAGGGGAATGGAACAGCTCCCCTATGAGGAAAGACTAAAGAGGTTAGGACTCTTCAGCTTGGAGAAGAGATGGCTGAGGGGGGATATGATAAAGGTGTTTAAAACCATGAGAGGTCTAGAACGGGTAGATGTGAATCAGTTATTTATGCTTTCGGATAATAGAAAGACTAGGGGGCAATCCATGAAGTTAGCATGTGGCACATTTAAAACTAAGCGGAGAAAGTTCTTTTTCACTCAACGCATTAAATTCTGGAATTTGTTGCCAGAGGATGTGGTTAGTGCAGTTAGTATAGCTGTGTTTAAGAAAGGATTGGATAAGTTCTTGGAGAAGTCCATTACCTGCTATTAATTGACTTAGAAATTAGCCACTGCTATTACTAGCAACGGTAACATGGAATAGACTTAGTTTTTGGGTACTTGCCAGGTTGTTATGGTCTGGATTGGCCACTGTTGGAAACAGGATGCTGGGCTTCATGGACCCTTGCTCTGACCCAGTATGGCATGTTCTTTTGTTCTTATGTTCTTAGGTGAAATGTATTTTCTAGTTCTGTTGGATTTTACCGCTGTCTTCGATACAATCGATCATAACATTTTACTCCATAGGTTACTAGAAATAGGCATTGCAGGAAAACCTTTTCATTGGTTGAAATCATTTCTTAGTAATTGTACATACAGTGTCAAAATAGGGAATTCAGTTTCGAAACAAGTGCTGCTAGAAACAGGTGTCTCACAGGGGTCCACCCTATCAGCCACCCTTTTAAATTTATACATGTTGCCAAAATGTAAACTTCTTTCTGGTTTGGGTTTAACATACTTTAGATATGCAGATGATGTACAATTTGTGGTTCTGATAACACATTCTATAGACACATTGAAATTGTTAAGTGTATATTTTTCCACCATTCAACAACTGGTTCTAAATGAGGAGAAAACTGAGATTATATTACTAAGTAATAGACCAAATAATGACCGTATCAAGACATAAACAGTTGATTATCAAATTTTATTGTAACAGATCATGCTAGAGATTTAGGTATTGTGATCGATTGTTAATTTAATATGAAAACATTAATTTCCAAAACAGTAAGGGAAGGTTTTAACAAATTTCATATTTTAAAGAACCTAAAACCTCTTTTACTTTTCAGTGATTTTAGAACTGTTTTACAATCCCTTATTTTTTCAAAGCTAGATTATTGCAACGTGCTTTTATTAGGTTTGCCTTCATCATCAATTAGACCATGTCAGTTACTGCAAAATGCGGCAGCCAGAGTTCTACCTGGATCTAAAAAATTTGACCACATTACCTCAATTTTACAAGAACTCCATTGGCTCCCCGTTACATATAGAATACAATATAAGGCACTGTGCTTAATTTATAAATCCTTGAACAATAAGAATATTGAATGGTTAAATGCATCATTACACATTCATGTTCAAAAAGAAATCTGTCAGGGAATAAGGGCCTCAACAATTCCATCACTAAAAATGGCGCGACTCAATAAAGTATGAGAAAGATGTTTACCATTAGCGGACCGAAACAATGGAACTCAATGTCAATGGAATTAAGATTAGAAACCAGTTTTTCATCTTTTAAAAAGCATCTCAAAACATGGCTGTTTAGGCAAGCATTTGAAGATATGAAAGCGAGTAATATATAACTTTGTTGGCAAGCGTTTGGGGAAGAGAATGAGAATACTTTTTAGCTAGACTGTAATGGTTATCGCTGGACTTTATTAAACCTTTTATTATTGTGTTTTATGTTTTAGATTTTATTTTATTTGATTAGCTTTGATTTTTCTTTTATTTTTTAAGAGGTTATTTATTTATTTTCTATGTCAAAGGTGTATTTTCAATGATGTATTTTATGCTATATTTAAATTTTGTAATATTTGTGCTGTATACTGATGTGATTAATCCAGAACACCGGTATATAAAACCAAATAAATAGCCTCTTCTCTAAGCCCCTCTCCTGAGGGTCTTGCCTTCCTGAGATGGGAGGCATATAGTACTGCTTGATCAGGTTTTTATCTAATATATTCGAAGCAGACTCCCAGGTATTCTCCTCCGGGCTGTATCCCTCCCAGGAAAGAAGAAATTCCCATCTCCGGCCACGTCTTCTCATGTCCAGTACTTCATGTACCTGGTACGAGGTATCACTCTCAGAAGCAATCTCTTTTGGCTGTGGCACCCTCCGAGAGGACCATGAGAGTACCAGGGGTTTCAAGAGAGAGATGTGGAAGGAATTATGTATTTTTAAAGATACAGGTAGGCGGAGTTGATACATCACTGGCCCAAGTTGTCGTATCACCGTAAATGGCCCAATATACCAAGGAGCGAGTCGCATTATTGGAATCTTGAGTTGAATACAACGGGTGCTGAGCCATACCTTTTCTCCTCGTTTGAACTGCAGTGCGCGTCTTCATTGGAGGTCAGCAAATTCTTTGGCCTTTAGACCCATTTTCTTCGGCATCTGCTGCGTATGGCTCCAGAGTTTTCTCAGCTCTTCCGCCGTCATCTGAGCTGCAGGTGAGGGTACTGTCAGAAGAAGCTGTAGAGGGGGTAGTGGCTGCTTGCCATAGATGACCTGAAATGATGATGCACCCAGGCAGTGCAAGGATGAGAGTTAAGGAAAAACTCTGCCCAAGGAAGCAGAGCCGCCCAGTCATCTTGACAGACATTAAAATAAGCCTGGAGAAAATGTTTTAGTATCCGATTTGTCCGTTCGGATTGACTATTAGCATGCAGGTGATATGCTGTGGTGAAATACAGTGTAATATTGAACTTTTTACATATGGATTGCCAATATCTTACAGTGAACTGAGTACCTCAGAGATGATGTGTTGGGGAAGTCCATGGAGACAGAACATGTGCTGAATGTAAAGTTGAGATAACTATGGAGCCATAGGGAGACCAAGCAATGGTGTGAAGTGTGCCATTTTTGAGAAATGGTAAACTACCACCCAGATGACCATATTGCCATTTGAGAGAGGTAAATCCATGACAAATTTGGTGGAGTTGTGAGTCCAAGGTTCTTTGGGGCTAGCAATGGCTGTAACAACCCCCAAGGTCATCCTGCCAATGGTTTCTACTGCACGCAGAAGGGACAAGAGTCCACATAAGCCTGAATGTCCTTCTGCATGTCAGGCCACCAGTAGAATAGTTGTAGCAATGCGAGGATCTAGGCTCATCCAGGGTGGCCTGCGATGCAGGAATTGTGGGACCAGCTTGACACTTTTTTACGGTGTTTACGAAGAACAACCATCTTCCCTGGAGGGACAGTCATGGTAGAAGTGTTGCGCTGGAGGTAGACCCTTGGGCCGAAGTGGGGTTGACCCTACTCGTAGGAGGGATCCTATAGTCCCCACCATCGGCAGGCAGAGAGGGCTGACAGATGGAGGCCAGCTGGCACTTCACCAATACCAGCCGTTGTTCACTGTGGGTTGAGCCTTTGGGTGCCAAGGCCGGATGGACTTAGGTGGCCTCCATCAGTGGTCGTCGATGGGTGGATCGATGTCAGCCCGGAGGCAGCAACTAGTGTATTAGTCCGTACTGGACAAGGCAGAGTCCCGGAGACTCGGGTGCTAATAGGAACACAGTTTGACAGAGGGCGCCTGAGCAAGAGCAGGCCGAAGCCTGAATGAACCACGTCCAGGACAAAGGCTGAAGAGGTGGCCTTAAACAAGCTGGGTTCAGGGCTGGTGGCAGTCTGGAAGCAGTGGCAAGCAAGGCTGAGGTCTGGACAAGGAGAGAGTCAGAGGATGGTCAGACGGAGCAGAAGTCCAGGGCTGGAGAGAAGCAACGGCATGGTCAAGCAATGCAGGGGCCCGGGGTTGGACAGAGGCAACGGAGTAGTCAGGCAATGCAGAGGTCCGGGGTTGGAGAGAAGCAACGGAGAAGTCAGGCAATGCAGAGGTCCAGGGTTGGAGAGAGGCAATAGCGTAGTCAGGCAATGCAGAGGTCTGGGGTTGGAGAGAGGCAACGGCGTAGTCAGGCAATGCAGAGGACCGGGGTTGGAGAGAGGCAACGGAGTAGTCAGGCAATGCAGAGGTCTGGGGTTGGAGAGAGGCAACAGAGTAGTCAGGCAATGCAGAGTTCAAACCAGGTTAGCAATCCGAAGGAACAGGAACTCAGGAACAAGAAAACAGGAACGAAGGCAATCATGATCAGGAAACAGGGACAGAAGAAGCAACGAGCACTCGACTAGTGAGGGGACTTGTTGGAAAGGCAATTAGAGAGAGTGGAGCCCAGGCTTATGTACTGAAGCTATGCCAACGTCATCATCCGGGGCCGTGGTCAGGTTCCGCCGCGGGCCCTATTAAAGGATCAGCAGTGTGTGCGCGCACCTAGGGAGGGGTGCAGCGCTGATCTGGATGGCATCTCTCCGTGGGCCACGTGGAGAGGCCTGACACAGAACATTAGGCACTGCAGCAGAGTGGGAGGCCCTGGGGGCGGCCCGAGGACAGAGCTGGCGGCCCACAGCCGCCAGAAACGAGGGACCAGGTGCTGGATCACTTTGAAAGAGGTGAAGCAGCCGAGCCGTGGGTCTACTACGGCCGACATGTGTAACAGGAAGAGAAGAGGACCCAGGCAGGGTCTATGATGTGCTGGAATGCTTCAGTGGTATCCTTGTTCAAAAAGGAGTGAGAAAGAGCATATGCTTGGACATTTTTGGCTACAGGCCTGTATTTGAGTTCAAAGTCAAAGTGGGTGAAGAAAAGTGCCCAACGGACCTGCCGAGGGTTTAGACGCTGGGCATGGTGGAGGTGCTCCAGGTTTTTATGGTCAGTATAGATGGTGATTTGATACTGAGCCCCCTCCAAACAGTGCCACCATTATTCCAATGCGAGCTTGATGTCCAGTAACTCCTTGTTACCAATGCCATAATTATGCTTAGCTGGGGAAAACTTTTAAGAGAAAAAGGAGCAAGGATGCAAGGTTCCAGAGGATGAGTGCTGGCTCAAGATGGCCTCTATTCCTTCAGAAGAGGTGTCCACATCCACAACAAAAGAATGCTGAAGGTCTGGGTGATGAGGACAGGGCTCCTGGAGAAAATCAGCCTTTAACTCTTGGAAGGCTGTTACAGCCTCAGTCAGCCTTAGTTTGGCATTGGCCCACTTGCAGGTCAGGGCAGTGAGCGGAGCTGCCTGCTCGAGTATTTGTTAATAACACTGCGATAGTAATTGACAAAGCCCAGGAACCTCTGTAGGGCTTGTAAGCAACTCAGCTGAGGCCAATCTTGTATGCACTTAAGCTTCTTGGGGTCCATGTGAAATCCTCGTTTGGAGACTATGTACCCCAAAAATGGGAAGCTTTCTTTTTCTCTAGGCACTTCTCGAGTTTGGCATAAAGTCGATTATCATGAGACAATGGAGACCTTGAGAGATGTCTTGGTGATAAGTAGACAGATATTTTGAGAAGACTAATATGTCATCTAAATATATGACTACACACTCATAGAGGAGGTCTCTGAATATCTTGTTCATCATGTTTTGAAACACGGCTGGTGCATTGCCTAATCCAAATGGCATGACCAGGTATTCATAATGGCCATCTCTGGTATTAAAAGCTGTCTTCCATTCGTCTCTCTGTTGAATGTGGATCAAGTTGTACACCTCCTGGAATTCCAATTTAGAGAAAATCTTGGCTCCTTGCAGGTGGTCAAATAACTCCGAGATCAGAGGCAAAGTGTAATGGTCCTTTCGGGTAACGGAGTTCAGACCTCGATAATCTATACATGGGCGGAGGGTCCCATCCTTCTTCGCCACAAAGAAAAATCCGGTGCCTTCTAAGGAAGTGGAGCGACAGGTGAATCCTTTATCAAAGTTCTCTTTTATATATTTAGACATGGCCTTTGTCTCTGGTAGGGACAAGGGTTAAACCCTTCCCCGAGGAGGTTTGGAACTGGGAGGCAGATCAATGGCGCAGATGAAGGGGTAAGATGTCAGCTTTCTTTTTTGAGAACACATCAGCGAATTGCGCATACTATGGAGGAAGACTAGGGGGAACCTCAGTAGTTGTGAGACATGGCCAGGTGGCTACCTTCTCTAAGCAAGTCATATGGCAGTTAGGACCCTACCATGAAAGTTGAAGAGCAGTCCAATCAAACTGCGAAGAATGTTGTTGGAGCCAAGGTAATCTCAGAAAAACAGGATGTATGGATTTATCGAGAACATGGAATGACAGGTGTTCCATGTGAGGAGAGCTGGTGTGGAGCTTCAAGGGAGTGGTAATGCGGGTAACTTTCTCTGGGAGAGGATCCCCGTAGATGGAGGAGAGAACCAAAGGAATCGGGCAGAGATCCATAGGACTCTGAAGGTGTTCCACAAGAGCTTTCATTAGGAAATTTCCACCTGCCCCTGAATCTATTAAGGCTAGCGAGCTGAATTCCTGGGTACACACAGAGACCGTCACTGGATGCATTAATGGGGGTGCTGGAGATATGAGGCCAAGGATCAGTCCCCCACTGAGTCCTAGGCCTGTGAGTTTACTGGCTTTACTAGGCTGTGAGTGATTACGTAGCTGGCCTCACCACAGTTTAGACAAAGTCCAGCCTGGCAGCGCTGAAAGCATTCTTCCGGAGTCAACCGGCCACAGCCCAGTTGCATTGGTTCCTGTCAGAGTTCTGGGGGAAGGAGAGGCTCCTGGAGGAGGACAGGGACACAGAGTGCGGTTGGTGACAGCCGTACATCTCTTAGCGAATTGTAATTCTCAAGTCTGCTCCTGGAGGCCATGGTAAATCTTCCTGGCCAACTCTATAAGGGAGTCTAGGGAGGCAGGTAGTTCATGAGCCGCTAGTTCATACTTGATTCAGGATGGATAATCCATCCAGGAAGATGGAGTGAAGGCAATCCTCTGCCCAATGAAATTCTGTGGCCAGGGTCCGAAACTCAATAGTGTAATCAGAGGGAGAACGAATGCCCTGGTGGATATGGAGGAGCTCGGAGCCGAAAGTGGCCTGGTGACCTGGGTCATAAAACACGGTCTTGAAAAGTTCCAAAAACCGTGGGAGGACATGAAAGATAGGGTCAGAGTGCTCCCACAAAGGAGAGACCCAGGCGAGTGCCTTACCATCCAACAGGGAAAGAATATAGGTCATCTTAATGGTGTCATCCTTAAACAAAAATGTATGTTGCATTGGTTGATGAATCCTCGACAGAGTTGAGGCTCCCCAGAATAGCGGAGAGGAGATGGAAGCAGTATGATGAGACTTGAGGAGGCACCAAAATGGTAGGCACTGGTGTATATGGAGTCGGCATGCCCACTGGAACAGAGGAGTCTAGGCAGGCACTGAGATGCTCCCTCAGGTCCCCAACGTTGGTAGAAAAGGCTGGTGGAAAGCAGAAGCCCAGCTGGAGTTTCACCACTACCAGCCCATGTTTCCCTTAGGTTGAGCCCTTTGGTGCCAGGGCAGACTGGACTTAGGTAGGGCCTCTGCAGCGATGGAAGTTCTGGTGAAGAAATATAGCCAGAGCTTAGGCTCAGGTTAGGAACAGGCAGTGAGCTCAAGGTCAAGGTCCAGGCAAAGTTTGAGGCAGGAGGCATAAAGCAAAGGTCAAGGTCCAGTCCAAAGTCAAAGCCAAGATCAGTCCAAAGGAATGAAGGAGGAAGGTGAGGAACATGAGAGGCAGGAACTCAGGAATGGCAATCCATTACTCAGAAGTGAGAAGACCTATTGCCAAGGCAAAGGCTGAAGGCAGGATCCAACCTTATATAGTCCTGGGTTGCTGATGTCATCAGCAAGAGCTGTGGGGCTTTTGCCGCCATGGACTCTTAAAATTTAGAAGAGAGACACTCGCGCATGCCTAGAGGTTGGGTACTGGAGCGGTGTTTCAGCCATGAAGGCTGGCTGCAGTGGCGTCGGCATCCCCGAGTCACATGGAGCAACAGCAGTGCTCAGGGTTGCGAAGTAGAAGAGTTGTGTCAGCAGCGGCTCCCCGCCGCTACCAGGGAAACTGAGCCTGCTTCTGCTGCAGTGGTGTGGCGTCAGGTAAGCAAGGCTGGCCACAGGGCTCCATGGCCGGCAAGTGTAACAAGAAGGTCTGAAAGAAACACAGTTGCACTCTTCTTCAGGCAGAAAAACATCCTTGAACACCAAAAAGAAGATCTGGGAGTGCATTTCCAAGTATGTCAGCAGCCTATCAGTGATGACCAGGATAGTGGACCAGCTGAAGCATCAATGGCAGGACACCAGGGAGGCTGTCAATGCCAAGCTGGTACAGATAGAGAGTCCAAGCACTGGATGGGAGGAGGCCCACCGTGTGACCTACAACTGATGCTGGTAGAGGAGCTGGTCCTGGGGACCCTGCAGACCTGCGGATTCGCTACAGTTTTATCTTATTTAGCAGAGGTTTTGGGAGGGGTTGGGGTGCACAGCCCAACAGGGCCATATATTAAATCTGGGGGAGGATAATCTTCCACAGGCCCCTCTAATATCTTTTTTTTTTTCAATTTTGACAGTACGGCTTAGCCAGATATTTTTGAAGATATCCAGTTCAGTAGCAAGTTATTGGCCACACAAGGCCAGATGACTAAAAAACTTAACCAGTTATGGTCATATACAGCTGGTTAGGTTTTTCAGTTATCCAACTGTATGTATCCAGATAAAATTAGGTAAGGATATTCAGCAGGAGATTTATCCCACTCACCAGTTTACTAAACATTAGGGTGATATCCCAAAAATTTATTTCATTTTTTAATTGTTTTGTGGGTGGGCCATTTTGGGTCCTCCCTGGATCATTTTTTTAATTTTCATTTCATTTAAAAACGCCTTCCAAAAAACAGAATCTTCCCCTGTTATGATTCCTGCCCGCGGAGCTACTCTCCGCGAGCAGGCCTCGCCACCCACCTGTTTCCCTTGTGGCAGGGGACACTACCAGGTGAGTCTCGTTCCGCGGCAGGATGTCGCCGACCCTGTCTCCTGCAGCCCGGAGGCCGTAGCGGTTCCTGCCTTGTTCGGCAGGGCCGGCCCCACTGAGCAGCTATCTCTCCCGATGCCTTCGCTGGGTCCCATGCGGCAGGGCCACCGCCGGCACCATCTTGCCACGGCCCTGAGCCGCCGCCGAGACCTGAGGTCTGGAAGCCGGGTCTGTCTGCCTCTTCTTAGCGGCCTGGAGCCGCCCCGGGTCGGCCTCTGTGGCAGGGAGCCACGACATCACCTTCGAGGTCTTCTTCAGACGGCAGGAGGCCGCCCTGAAGCCTGCCTGCCTGTTTCTATGTCCCCGCACTGAAGTGCAGGAGAGCACCGCTGTCTGTGCTGCTGCATCTCTCTTCAGCCTTCCTTAGGCGCCGGTGCGTGCTTCTTCACAGCATTTAAAGGGCCAGCCACAGGAAGTGTTGCTGGCTCCTCCCGATGATGACTTCCTGCTTCAGCCCTATAAAAGGGATTCTTCTTCAGTCTCTCGTCGCCTTCGGATTGAGTCTCATAGTCGTCTGTGCTCCTTCGTCAATTCAGGTCCTCCATGGTCTCCTTGCTTTGATGGCTTCGTGTTCAGTGTCTTCATGTTCCTTGTTTCCAGTCCTGATGTCGGCCAAATCTGGATGTCCTGGTTTTCAGCTGTCTTCATGTTCCAGATGTTCCTCGTCCAGGTCTTCAGCGTCTTCAGGTTCCTGACGTCCTCTGTTCCTGTCTTCAAGTTCCCGGTACCTGATGTTCTGCTTTTCTGTTGTCTCGATACCTCCTGTTCCATGTCTTCGACTCCTGAGGTCCCTCGTCCAAGCTTCCTCATGTCTCAGCCTTCCTGATGTTCCAGCTCTTCCTGATGTTTTTTCCTGTGCTCTTGAGCCTTCTCATTCTGCCAGCTCCTTGGATCTCTGGGTGACATGTTTCTGTCATGGGAGTTGCCTGCAGTGGATTCATATCCTGCGCTCCTGAGCCTTCCTGACTTGCCAGCCCCTGTGGTTCTCTGGATGACACCGGCTCCGTCATTGGAGTTTCACCTTGGCTGGATTCCTTTCCTGCACTCGTTCCGCTCTCCGCGTGGTCCGTGACCAGTCTCCTCAGGCTGTGTAGGGCGCGCAGTGGGACAGGGTGGTCCGCGACCAATCCATTGGGTCTGCCCGTGAAGGTGGGCTGTGTAGGGTGCCCTGAGAGACAGTGCCATTGTCTACCTTCCCAGCTTCTCACCTCATCTGTGATGTCTTCGCATCAGCCCTCGTTTGCGATGTCTTCGCTTCTCACCTCATTTATGATGTCTTCACTTCAGCCCTCGTCTGTGATATCTTCGCTGCTCGCCTCATTTGTGATGTCTTCACTTCAGCCCTCCTCTGTGATGTCTTCTGTGTTCCAAGGACTCCATCTGCCCTCATCCTCTGTCCGGCCTGCCGCCCATTGCCGTACCCAGTGGCAGGTCCAAAAGGGCTTGGAATGGTCGGAGGACTGTTCATCAATCAACATTGCGTTGTTGGTTGTCCGAGGCATGCAGTCCGGTTGAGGGTCAGACTTTGGCCCTAGTCCTTGCTTCAGCCTTGTCTTGCCTTGTAACCCATGCTCGCACCAGCCGCAGCCCAAGTGCTCACAACCCTGTTTTAGAGACAACCACGCCTCCGTGCCTCAGAGAGTAGCAGCTGGAGGTCGCGCTCGTAACAGAATCCAAAGGCCCTCAAGCCTTCGGGTCGTAACATCCCCAACTCTTCCTGTTTATTAAAATATTGATTCCCTTCCCACCAGTAGACCCTCCTCTCCCACACAAGCTCACCCTTCTGAGCCCCCCAGGACTCCTCAAAATTGCTCTGATGTCTAGCAGGGGGCCCAGGAACAATCTCCCACTCCCAGCCCGGCGATTGCCATTAGTCAAAATGGTGAAGGCTGCCCTTTGCCCCTATCTTGTGACAGGGGCTACCGATGCCTTGCTTTTTTTGGCTCCCCCCAAAAAATGATAGGAAAAACAACACAAAATTTATTGTTTTTCCTATCATTTTTTTAAATTCCGAAATGCAACGAAATAGTAAATATTGTCAGTGTTTCCTATTTTGTTGCAAATGACCACCCCTACTAAATAGCTTCATACACAGGCATATCATACATACACATACTCCTTATCCCTCTACACATGCATACATACCCACTACACATATTCCTACACACCTCACCATGCAAATCTACAAATTCGTCATACCTACTCTCATACCCACTCCACACACTTTTACACCCCCACACATACATAGCCATAGCCACATATCCCTCACATACACATCAATACCCGCATACCATACCAACTCCTCATAAATTTCCACTCATCTACCATTCACCTATCGAGACTTGCATCACACTCTGTACATGCCACATACACTCCTACATACTCCCACTAATCAGTTCCCCTATTCCCCAAATCCTCACAAACCCCCACACATGCTACGCCACAACTCCCATACAAGCCTACACATTCCTACACCCCATCAACCCACAACTTACACATTCCCAGGGCTGGTGCAAGGGTATTGGGCGCCCTAGGCGACCCTTGTGCTGCCGCCCTGCCCCGGTCACTCCCCCCCTACCTGTTTTATTTATTTTATTTATTTATTTAACACTTTTAATATACCGACCTTTGTGGAACACATCAGGCCGGTTTACAAAAAACTTAGGCAGGCAGAAAATACAATGAACACGGAGGGGGAGGAGGGGAGTAGGTGAGAGCAGGGAGTAGCGGGGGGTAGGGGCGAGAGCAGCTGGAAAGGATAGGGCAGCAGAACGAAATGAAAATAGGAACTCTAATTGAACGAAGAAGTAACAATGACAAGATATCGCAAAATAGTTTACAGCATTTACAAGAGTTCTTTACGAGGGGAAGGGAGGGGAAGGGGCTGGGAAACAGGAGGGTAAGTGGCAGGGGGAGGGACAAGGGAGGGTGGGGGGAGGGGAGGGGTCAACTGAAGAGGGGGGTTGACTAAATTCAAGAGTGGAGGACGGGGGGGGGGGGGGAACAGAGCTATGTTTGGTTGGATTCTGGGTAGGCTTGCTTGAAGAGCCATGTCTTGATGCCTTTTTTGAAGGTTTGCAAGAAGGGTTCAAGACGTAGGTGGGGGGGAAGTGAGTTCCATAGTGTGGGGCCGGCAATGGTGAAAGCCCTTTCTCTGGTGCTGGTGAGGTGCGCAGTTCTGAGAGGTGGAGTGTACATGGTGCCTGCAAGGGCGGTTCTGGTGGGGCGATTAGAGGTACGGAAGTGTGGTATGTTGTTGAACCATGCAGCCTTATGTTTGTGGAGGGCATTGTGAAGGATGGTGAGGGCTTTGTATTGTATGCGGTAGGGGATCGGTAGCCAGTGTAACTCCTTAAGTATAGAGGTTATGTGATCAGATTTACGGCTTTAGTTATGATTCTTGCCATAGCATTCTGTAGGATTTGTAGGGGTTTAATGGTGGAGTAGGGAAGGCCTAATAGGAGTGTGTTGCAGTAGTCGAGTTTAGCAAGGAGGGTTGTCTGCAGGACTAGTCGGAAATCCTGGGCGTGGAGGAGTGGCTTGTTTTTTAAGGATGTGGAGTTTTTAGTAGAGACTTAATGTGAGGTTTAAAGTTGAGGTGTTGGTCTAGTGCGATTCCAAGATCTCTAACAGAGGGTAGTGGTGTGCGGGTTAAGGAGGGGGCGGTGGCAGTGGGGAGGGTCGCATATTCCGGTTGATTGGAGATGATGAGGATCTCAGTTTTCGTAGCATTAAGTTCGAGGTGTAAATTGGCTAAGAGGGAGTTGATGGTGATGAGGCAGGATTCCCAGTATTGCAGGGCGTCTTTGAGAGTAGTTTGAATGGGAATGAAGATTTGAACATCATCGGCATACAGGAAAAAGTTCAGACCGAGGTCTGAGAGAAGGTGGCAGAGGGGCAGAAGGTAGATATTAAAAAGCATGGAGGATAGGGAAGATCCTTGGGGGACCCCTTGTGACAAAGGAATATGTGAGGATTCGAGTTTGTCAAGTTGTACTACATATTTTCTGTGGGTGAGATATGAGGTGAACCAAGATAGAGCCGTGTCAGCGATACCTATCTCTGCCAACCGAGAAAGAAGAATTTGGTGGTTGACAGTGTCAAAGGCTGCCGAGATGTCAAGAAGGGCAAGGAGATATGATTTCCCTTGATCCATGCCTAAGAGGATGGTGTCGATGATTGCTAAGAGGAGGTTTTCAGTATTACGACCTTTCCGGAAGCCAAATTGCGATGAGTGGAGGATATTGTGGTCCTCAAGGAAGTCAGTGAGTTGTATATTGACTACCTTCTCAAGGATCTTGGAGATGAAAGGCAAGTTGGAGATAGGCCTGTAGTTTGCTGGGTCAGCGGGGTCAAGGGTAGATGTTTTGGTGCCGACTGGGTCAGCGGGGTCAAGGGTAGATGTTTTGGTGCCGACTGTGTGCTTCTCAGGGCGCCGAGCCGTAGGGGGCGCCACGTGGTGCCGCAAGCAGGGCCTATCCCGCTCGCGGCAAAGAGAAATAGAAACAGTTGGCGCCGAAACAGGTAGGGAGGAGGGGGGGCAGGCCCTGCTTGCGGCATCACGTGGCTGCTCTTTGGTGCCCCCTACGGCTCGGCACGCTAGACGACCACCGAAGTTTGCCTAATGGACACGCCGGCCCTGCACATTCCACTCACATAACCATATACATCCCACCCATCCTTGCACAAAACACATACATACAGTTATGTACATCCTTCTCCATACAACACCACCCACTCCCAAGCACAATTCACTCTCATACACAGGTCACACTCCAACATAACCCTATCTACAAATCTATGTTGAAAAACATTCCTGAAGCAATGCCTCTACCTGCTTTCCCTACTTGTTTACAAAATGTGGGTTGGGGGTGAGAAACTGTCACTGATTTTCAACCTCTTCTTTCAGTAAAGCTTCAGTAAAGTGTATTCTGTGTTTACTGTGCCATCCTGAAAATAACATTTTCTCCAAATACTGCATATAAAACTTGCAAGATTGTAAGTTTCCAAACAAAAAATGCACTATTTAAGGGTACAACAGGCATGGGTGATAGAGCATTCAGACATAATTGTTCACAAATGAGAATTCACAGTAACTCTATTCTTGTTTTACATTGACAAATACTTTGTAAGAACACTTTAGATGTTGCCCAAAGTGTAATTCTCCTGACTTGCTGATAGTAATCAACCAATCTGCTGGGTATTAAGTACTTGTTATCTTAGTTCTGCATTTTTTTCCTTTCAGCCATATAACATGTTGCTCCCTTAACTATAGAAGCAGCCGCAAGAGCACCGACTAGAAGCCCCCCTCCTCCTCTCAGATTAGTAACATCTGTAAATGAAAATAATACACTCATTCCCATCCTATTCAACTTCCCATGAGCCTGCACATATTTTAAAAGTTTAGCTTGTTTAATTTTTGTTATGTATGTAGAAGTTTCTTCAGATATTTAGTGGGTGCTGTTGTTCCTTAGGGTTTAATTTACTAAGGCTTTTCACCCATTCAGTATCTATGAGAAAAAGGCTTAGCAAATAGCAAATCAGTGCTGTGAATTTATATACTGGAAATGATATGAAGGTTGAACTGTATTATAGATGTGATGACCCCCTTGAAATCACTACTAGATGATGGTCCTAACTTAGGATATAAGTTAGGACAGGGCTTCCCAAACTATTTGTCATTTTGACCCCATTTTACATTTGAAAATTCACATGACCCCCAGGGGATGACCGAAAATAATTAGCAGGGATGCGGTTCCCCCTCTAACATTCACTCCACTCATCCTTACCACATTCCAGCAGATTCTATCTCTCAACTTCAACCCTTTTTCTCAGCCCTTCACTCCTTCAGAGGACTCCCTCTTGCAACCTGTGCCCTTCAGCTGATCCCCTCTTACATCCTTCTAGCTCCTCTCACCCTCAAGCTCTTCTGATAAAAATTAAATGATCCTCTGTCATTTCTTTCCTCTCACCCCATCCTCCATTCCCTCCTCATACTCATTCTCTATTCCCTCTTTCTCCTCCCAGCCTTACATTCTCCTCTCCAACCTGTCTCTCATATCCCCCATGTCCTCTCGAACATTCTCCAATCTTTCATTCCCCCTTTCTTACGCTCCGGGTCCAATCCATCTCTAGCTGACCCAACCCTCAAACTCCTCCTGCATCTGATCTCTTTTTCAAACAGCCCTATCTCAAAACATCCCTATAGCCCAGGGCCAATGACAACATTTTCCTTTGGGCCCTGGGTCAAAGTGGTGAGAAGAGAGGACAGTCTGAGGACTTGGGTAACGTTTTTCTCTTGGCTAAGTTCAGTGGTAGTTGAGGAGAGAGAAGCATGTTCACCAGCCCATGCATACTCAGCCCTGCCCTTCCCTCCCCTCATTGCTGGCTCCAAGCCAAATGATGATCTGCAAGTGGCAGCGGCATTAGTAATGAAAGTCAGCATGGGGCTTGTGCATAGTGCAAGCTCACGGGCTCTATAGAAGACCCAGTCCCTCCTCATGCAAGTCTTCCTGTTGCATAGAAACTCATGCACGGGTGGGGCTGCTGCAGGGCTTGTGAGTGCATGCTAGCTCACAGGCCGCACACCGCCGTCCACTACTAATGTCGCTGCTTCTGGCACCTGAGGAATGCTGCCATTGGAGGCCCTTGTGACCCCAGCTGAAAGTGTTTTGACCCACAGTTTGGGAGTCCCTGGGCAAGGAAAGTAGGAGAGGAGTGTACCATTCCTAACAGCACCTCTTCTGAGAGTGCCGAGTTCCTGTCTGCATGACAGCAGCTGGGGAGATAGAACGGTATGGAATTTTTGGTTAGCTTTTGAAGGAGTAGGATCTGCTTCTTTTGTACCCCACCCCAGACTCCCTGAAGGGCAGGTAATAAATAGGAATAAATAAATATGAATGAATAACTAAATACATTTAGATTTGTCAGCTTACTCGTGAATATACACCTGCTCTTTATCTGGCGTAAGTGACAGTAAATGTCTTTAATGTGAAATGCTGACTGGGTGTCCTGTTTGGCTGAATTGGGGGGGGGGGGGGAGTTCAAGCTGAAGAGCCAGGAGGGTCTTGATGATTGGCAAACTGGTAGACAAATTGGTAATTTCACTGACGCACGCATGTTGGAAAATCTACCAATTTATATTCTGTAAAAGCCAATTTGGGGGGGGGGGGGGGAGGTTAATGCATGTAAATTACACAGCATAGAAAAAAAAATTAAGTTTTCAACCTCAAGTTTGTGATGCTTGCCAATATTTATCCTGCTAAGTATTTTAGAATGGATCACATAAACATGTCTTTCAAGAAAGTTGGAAGAGACTGCTCTTAATTTTGCAAATATGATACAAACTATTAAAGATGACAGAAGTCAAGTGGCACCTTATAAAGTAACCAATTTATTAAAGCATGAGCTTTCGAGGACAGGGTCCACCATCAGATGCATGCAGTGATTCAGTGTTGCCAGATAGTTCTGAAAGAAGAAGCATGCTCTGCTGGAAAAACAAATCCAATACAAGCCCAAACTCGCAAGATTTAAACTACTTTTATTAGAAAGTATTTATGCACAGAAAACACCTAAAAAACACTTTCATAACGGAGGCAAAAATTGTCACAGTTAACTAAAAAAAGGTGTGACAATCAATGACAACAGCCAGTACTTCTTCATCCTTTGTATTGTCAGCATTGTCATGAGACTTATTTCCATTGAATCGCTTCAGCTTATTACTGGCTGGCGTGAAGTTGGTACAGCAAATACCCCAGCGTCTCATTCCATTATGCACTTGCAATATTGCCCAAAGAGTTGCATTGGCCTTACGGTTTCTTGTCTTGGACTTAATTACATTTACTTAAGAGAAGATGCTCTCAACATCTGCATTACTCAGAGGCAGTGATAAGAGCGACGAAGCAATTAATGAAAAATCCCCATACGCACGTTCACTACTATCAGCTCCTCAAATCATAGTACTGGTAGCAAAAGAGGGATTACGAAATAGTTAATAAAAATGTAACTATTAGTAAGAAATGAATGCACTAAAGGAGATCATTTACAGTTTATTACAAAACTTAAATGCACATGCACTTACTATTGTATATTCCCACACTATGGTAGATAATTCATTTAGGGGGTCATTTTTCAAAATGCGATAAGGCGTTTCCGCATGCGTTAAGGGCTTATCGGACTCTCTACCTGGGTAACATCAAGCTAGGTTGAGAGAACCTTGCCCAAATCTCATCTTGGAGTGAGTTTCCTCACTTCGAAGGCCAGCAAATATTCACAAGAGACCACTGTTCTGTTCGTAGGTGTCACGTAGAATGTCACAGTGGCCCCTAACCCCCTACACTCTTACCTAATCCCCACCTCGAGTTACTAGGTGGGCCTACCATAGGGATACAAATACCTGCCTATGGGCCATGATATTATCTCTCTCTCTCTCTCTCAGTGGTTGAATGCAGGAAATACAACAGGTCTGGCACTTATTGCAGAATCTGAAATGGTATTGCAATTTGCGCTAACTTAGCTCTTTGCACAGGTAATTTGCGATAAATGCTATATTAGCATAAAACATGCCCCTTTTGCTATCGCATGCGGTACTTACCGCATTTTGATAAATCCACCCCTTAAATGGCTACAAAACTTACACACAAAAAATAAAGATGATAATACTATCTGACACAACTGGACCAAAATAAGTTCAAGTTTTAACTTCATCAGTACGTGCAGAAGAAGTCAGCTTAGATTTTCAAGGATCGTGCTTAATAAATGTTCATCCATTCACCTTGGTCACAAGAATCTGCAGTAACTTCAGCCAGGTAGACCATTCTATAAAGTAAGAGATTATGGATCCCCACTCTGAAACAAGGAAGTTTATAATATTACATGTAATTTGTACCATTAATGCCAAAAGGAAGTTCAAAGTCATAACCAGTTTACAGGCTGGAAACAAGTGGCTACCTCCCAGGGGCCTGAGGCAAGGGATGGGTTGGCACCCCCCCCCCCCCCCCCCCCACACACACACACACACTTCACCTTGCACAGGTCAAATCATCAAGAGGGGAGTCTGTATGCAGTCTGGCCCTTTTAGTGATTTGAAATGTTTCAGAAGGGTAAAGAAGGGGGATCAGAGTTCCCAGAGGAGTGGCAGAGTGATGTTTCTAGGAAGTTGGCAAACCCATCATACTCCCAGGAACCCTCAGACCTGCCTCCCACCTTTCCCCAGCATTTACCGCCTGGAAATGTGGGAGATGGGTGAATGGTGGTGGTCTGTGTGTGGCACACTATCTCCGAGCTGTTGCAACGGCATAAGGCAGACTGGGCCCTGTACAGCTTTGTGCCCACACCCACCAGCCCTCACCACCCACAATTACAAATTCTGCATTTATAATAACTAATTTGACATGAAAAAGGACATTCAAAATACAGTCTTCTGAGGTAAAGATATCTCAGCATATATTATTTGTACATGCATTGCTGTGTGCCAACCAGAAAACCCTGCAAAAAAGTAAAAAACACACTTGGAATACATATGGTATTAGACTATTACAATGCAAGTTTGGTGTGGGCTTTGTCCTCAGAAAGCCATGAGTAAACTGAATTACAGTTACAATATAGTAAGCCTTCCATAATAAAAAAAATAGCATTAATTCAAAAAAGTAAAAACCTTATCTATGAAGAGGAAACACTGCAAATATTACAGCAGGCCCTAAACACCAATACATTTCCTATTAGGAAAAGAGAACAAACCAGGCTAATATAGATCCCTACACAAACTTCACACTAGCAGGATACTTCACCTCAGTCGCACTTTTATTTATTTGTTTGTTTGTTTGTTTATTTATTTATTTATTTATTTAGAAACTTTGTAGACCACCAATTAAAAAATCTTAGTGGATAACAATAAACGCACATAATAAAATTGGCAAAATGCAAAGCAATCAACAAAATATCTAAAAGTACAGAGCACAAACAAATTAAATGTTACAAAAAATTACAAAGGCAGATTCCAAACAATAGGTAAAGCAGCATAGAAACCCATAGTAAATCAGCAATGAATTTACCAAACGCACACATGCAGTACACAGACAGACCCTCTCCCAATACAGAATAAAGAGATCATAAAGCATAAACAAACATGTAGACAAAAACTGAACTGGAAAGTACAAGCCAAACTATGGGGTAGATTTTTAAAAAAAGCGCGATCGTGTACTTTTGTTTGCGCAGCAGGCGCAAACAAAAGTACGCTGGATTTTATAAGATACGCGCATAGCCGCGCGTATCCTCTAAAATCCTGGATCGGCGCGCGCAAGGCTGCCGATTTTGGGCAGCCGGCGCGCGCCGAGCCGCGCAGCCTGCCTCCGTTCCCTCCGAGGCCGCTCCGATTTCGGAGCGGCCTCGGAGGGAACTCTCTTTCGCCCTCCCCTCACCATCCCCTCCCTTCCCCTACCTAACCCACCCCCCCGGCCCTAGCTAAACCCCCCCTACCTTTATCCATGGATTTACGCCTCCCGGAGGGAGATGTAAATCCACGCGCACCAGCGGGCTGCTGGCGCGCTGAGACCCGACCCAGGGGCGGTTCCGGAGGGCGCAGCCACGCCCCCGGAACACCCTGGCCCGAAACCACGCCCCCGGGCCCGCCCCCGAAATGCCGCGTCCCGCCCCCAAAACGCCGCGTCGTTCGGCCCCGCCCACGACACACCCCCGACACGCCCCCTTCCAAAAACCCCGGGACCTACGCGCATCCCGGGGTTCTGCGCGCGCCGGTGTGCAAGGCCCTGCTCGCGTAAATCCGGGCGGATTTACGCGAGCAGGGCCTTGAAATACCATTCCTCATAAAACATCAAACAATCAAAACATTTAAAACACTCATAATAGTACAATGATATTAATAAAAAGAATAAATGTTTCTAAACAGCTGATGAATAGAACTTTCAGTAATTAAATCTCATATAAAAATTATAAAAAAATTCAGAAATACCAATAAAACATTTCAAACCAGCAAACACATTAAATAACACCCAATAATTAAAACTAGTAAGAATAAAACAATTCCTGCTTTTCATACCTAGGAACTTTTGATTTCCACTCACCCTAAGATTTCTGTGGATTAGTGTGGGGGGAACCAGGGAGAATGAGGGAACTTTCTCCTTCCTCTCTCTCACACAAGTTCTTTCATGCTCATACATGCACTCACATACACATAGATGCTCTCTCATACATTCACATGCTCTTAACCACACCCCTGCTCTCACATTTCCTCTTTCACACACACACACACACACACACACACACACACAACACATGCCCTCTCATACATACACATGTTCTCAAGCATATCCATGGATGCTCTCTCTCGCACACATGCAGATGCTCTCACATACACAGATGCTCTCTCATACATATACATACACTTGCTTTCAGCCATAAACATTGATGCTTTCACACATGCTCACACAGGCACATGCTCTCATACCGACATGCACACACACATACAGATGCTCTCTCTCATACAACCCATGCTGTATCACATACACACCCACACATGAGGTCCACCAGGCTTAGTCTCTCCTTTCTGTTATGGTGGTGAGAGGGATGAGCTCAGCAGGCAGATGGGGGCCTCTTATTTTATTATGCTGCTGCTAGGCCTCTTCTTTCCTCCTGCCACTGGTGGGCTGTGCTCCATTGGTGGCCACAAAGCCTTTTCTCTTCCTCCTGCTCAGGCCTGGTGCTTACAGGTAGGGGGTAGGGGCGGGGGCTGACCAAAAAAGAAAGAAGAGGGCTGCCGGTGGACCCCTTGCCTCATTATAGAATCGCCCCTGGGTATAGGGTTATAACCTCCACCCTACTTGCCCTAGGACACACACACTTCCTTATCCAGGATAAAGGGTTCTGTACCCCCAGGACATACATACATACACACACACACACACACACATACACACACACACACACACACACACACACACACACACCACTCCCCTTATCAGAGGTAAAGGGTTCCAACTCCTCCAGAACACACAAATTTTCCCCTGATCCTGCGTAAACTCCTTCCCCCGCCACTTGCCCCAACACAAACACACACACACAAAACCCTTATCTGGGTAAAGGGCTCCAACACCTCTCCCCTCCAGGGCACATACACATATGCATTTCCCTTATCCCAAATAAAGGGTTCCAACTCCTCCTGGACACACATATAGAGACACACACACACAGTACCCTTATCCCAGATAGTGTTCCAACTCCTTCCCTCCATAAGAACATAAGAAAATGCCATACTGGGTCAGACCAAGGGTCCATCAAGCCCAGCATCCTGTTTCCAACAGTGGCCAATCCAGGCCATAAGAACCTGGCAAGTACCCAAAAACTAAGTCTATTCCATGTTACCATTGCTAATGGCAGTGGCTATTCTCTAAGACTAAGTGAACTTAATAGCAGGTAATGGACTTCTCCTCCAAGAACTTATCCAATCCTATTTTAAACACAGCTACACTAACTGCACTAACCACATCCTCTGGCAACAAATTCCAGAGTTTAATTGTGCGCTGAGTAAAAAAGAACTTTCTCTGATTAGTTTTAAATGTGCCCCATGCTAACTTCATGAGACAGACATACACAAAAATACCTTATCTCTGATAATGAGCTCCTACCACCCCACCCCACTCCCATCACATACTCTCCCCTTATCCCCGATAAACAGCTCCAACCCGAGCCCCGTGACACTCACATGCACAATCCCTTTACCCCGGATAAAATTATCTATATTGCCCACCTGGCCCCTGGTGACACGAACACCCCTTATCTAGGATAAAGGGCTCAAACCCCCTTAGATATGCATACACACACACCCACACTCCCTTTTTCCCTTTCTCCCGTGCACACACACATACACACACACACACACACAAAAACACTTCTCTTATGCCGGGGACAGAGTTCCAACCCCTCCAACTGGGACATGCATACACTTCTCCGAGGAGAGTTCAAATCCGCACACACTCACACCCCTCCCCCTGGAAACAGCTTCACACCCTCTCCAGCCGGGCCACATTTCTCTTCCCCAGGGTGGACAAGGGTAGATGGAGAGAAAATTGGTGGGGGCAGAACGGTAGGTTTCTAAGCTCCAGCAACCTTCCTGAGAAATGCATATCCTCACCTCCGAGTGCTCTCACATCTACCAGCTCCATAGCAGCTTGCTCCCCTGCACCTCTTTTGGTGGTACTTTCTGCCCCGCCCCTTTCACTGCTTCCGCCAACTGCCATTCTTTTCCCTAGTCGTGCGGCTCGCTACACTAGCAAGGGCCACCTCTCCCGCCGCTTCTACCCTCCTCCATTGGCTGTTTCCAAACAGATCTCCTGTCTCATTGGATTTCGACACAGTTCTCGCCCCACACAGACACGCACATTGTGGGGTAGATTTTCAGACCGTGTGAATAAGCGTACTTTTGCTGGCGCCTCAGGCGCCAGCAAAAGTACGCGGGATTTTAGTAGATACGAGCGTAGCCGCGCGTATCCGCTAAAATCCTGGATCGGCGCGCGCAAGGCTATCGATTCTGTATAGCCGGCGCGCGCCGAGCCGCGCAGCCTAACCCCGTTCCCTCCCCTCCCCTTCCCCTCCCTTCCCCTACCTAACCAACCCACCCGGCCCTGTCTAAACCCCCCCTTACCTTTGTCGGGGGATTTACGCCTCCCGGAGGGAGACGTAAATCCCTGCGCGCCAGCGGGCCGCTAGCGCGCCGGGACGAGAGCTGGGGGCGGGTCCGGAGGGCGCGGCCACGCCCCTGGACCGCCCCGGGCCGTAGCCACGCCCCGGGCCCGCCCCCGGAACGCTCCCGACACGCCCCGAAAACGCCGCGCGGTTCGGGCCCGCCCCCGACACGCCCCCCTCAGAAAACCCCGGGACTTACGAGCCCGCACCGGTAGGCCTATGTAAAATAGGCTCACCGGCGCGCAGGGCCCTGCTCGCCTAAATCCGCCCGGATTTGGGCGGATTTAGGCGAGCAGGGCTCTTAAAATCCGCCCCTGTATGTTGAGTTTGAGGCTTGCCAGCACAAAAAGTCTCCAAATTGTTTCTAGATTTACTGGAAATGTTTCTGCTTCCAGCAGGGTGAGGCAGCAGCTATAAGAGTTTGGGGGGCAGTTTTTGCTGCTTCCAAACAGATCGATACTCTAAGGCCGCGGTAGAAACAGTGCGGCAGTGTCAGGTGCACCCTCGTTCCCCACACGCACAGTTCTCTTCACCTACCGCTCGATACTCTATTCAAATTGCATGCAAATGCATGCCGCGGCTGCGAAGCCTTAGGCAAGCGTTAGGCCCGCGCAACCCATTTTATTGTATAGAGCGCCTATACAGTATCCTGGGTTCGCGGGCCTAACGCTTCACGGCCGCGCTGGTATCTGTCATTTCAAATGTCATTTCAAATGACAGGTACCAGGAAGTGGACAGTTATGTTCCCCGATGCTCGGCAAACTTTCCCCCAGCCCCCGCTCACCTGCCCTGGCAGGTGACCGTGCATTCATCCAGGCAGAGGGAGCCGGGGGCCGCTTTCGCCGCCGGCTCCCTCTGCCTGGATGAATGCACGCCCACCTGGCCTCCTTGAGCGCCGAAATCGGGAGGAGAGGAGAAGGGAGAAGGGTCTACCGTAGCAGGCCCGAGCCTTGCTACTTTTTCGTTTTTTTTGCTTCGGGAGGAGGGGACAGGACTGGGGCTGCACCGGAGACCGGACGGGGCCTTGAGCGCCGAAATCACCCCCATTTTTTACACTTTATTCCCATTTTAATTTTCTAACTCCACACTAACACCACACTAACACCAAGTAGAGGGTAGGCGGTAAACTAACAGGTTAAGGACGCGGCAAAATAGCGGGTTACAAAGGAGATAATCTGAGTGCGTGTCACAGTATCGGAGGGGAATAGCTAATTCCTTCATTATACAGCTAATTCGTTCATTTACATATCATATACATGCTGCGTGCGGAAAGGGTTATGCGTGTGTTTTAAGAAGCGCTAAGGACGCGTGAAACTGGAGACTGTATCGCTGGATCGCCTTACGCGTCCGAATTGTGCGCTCCCAGCACGTTACAGACGGGAAATCTTCAACCGCACGTTACAGTATCGACCTGAAAGTTTGCTGCCTGAAGCGGCTGCCTCACCCTGCCTCATTATAGAACCGCCCCTGCTACCTCCAGTATATGTGGGCCTCCAAGCAGCTACAAGGCAAGCAAGAGTGAACCGTGAGGGAGTCCTGGCCTGGGCAGCTCCAGCTGCAGGGAGAAGGTAGCAGACAGAGGGGGACTGGCAGCCTATCAAGCCTGAAAAAAAGGAAATAGGAAAAGAAAGAGCCCCAAAATAAGCTAACTACGAGTTGCAAAAAAAAAAGTGATTCCCCAAAAAAACAAGTCCAAACTTACTTTAAATAAATGAGGTTAGCAACACTGAGTGATGTACAAGAGATGGGTAAAATATATACAGAACAGAGAACGCATTGCATTAGAAAGGACATGGTGTGGAGAGAGTGTTAATAGCATTATAGTAGCCTACTGACAACTGAGGTAAGTGTGAAAAGACAGAATGATCTGCTAAAGGTTAAGTTCATAGATAGTTGTAGTGAGTCATGAAGCCATTGTCTCTGTTCTGACCTAGGGTGAAGGTGTTAAGTTTTTTTAATGAGTTTCAATCCAGCAGTTTCATGCTGGAGTGCTCCTTTGAAGTTTCTTTATAGGAGTATGGCAACCTTAAGGTCAGAGAGAGAATGTCCCGGAAGACTGAAATGTTCTCCTATTGGTTTCTGAATGTTGCCATTTCTAATGTCAGATTTATGTCCATTTATTCTTTTCCTTAGGGATTGACCTGTTTATTCTATGTGGAAAGCAGATGGACATTGCTGGTAGGTGATGGCATATAGTACATTGGAAGAAGAGCAGGTGAATGAGTCCCAGATGTTGTAGTTGATATTGCTGGGTCCTGAGATGCTGTTGTTCCAGTTAATATGTGGAGAGAGTTGGCATTTGGGTTTCTGGCAGGGTCTGGTTCCTGAGCTGGTGTCATTATACAAATAGGGATTGCTGGCAAGCCAGGATAGGCTTGCCACCCATGGCCTGTGAGAGGGTGGTATCATTGTCCAGGATGGGTTGCAGATCCTTGATGATATTTATTTATTTATTTATTTTATTTATATATCATCACTCTGTATACAATCGTGGTGGTTCAAAGCAGCATTAAAAAAAATACATCATCATAATGTTGCATTGGAGGTGGACCCTTGGGCCGAGGTGGGATTGACGCAACCCGTAGGTCCTACCTACAGGTCCCCATCGTCAGCAGGTGGAGTGGGCTGAAGTTAGAGGCCACTGGAGCGTCACCTATACCAGCCCTCGTTCCCTTCAGGTTGAACCTTTGGGTGCAGGGGCCGGCAGAACTTATGTGGGCCTCGAGATGAGTTAGTAAAGAGAAGGGGTTCAGCCCAGAGATAGCAGCCAATAGGTGGCGTAGTCCTACCCTGGACTGGGTTCGGTACAGGAACTCAGGTGCCAAAGGAACGGAAGGTAACTGGAGGTGCTCAAGCAAAGAAAAGCTGAAGCATTGTAAGTCCACGTCCAGAGGATAGGCGAGAGGAGGCGTCACTGACAGACTAGGATCAGAGCAGGCAGCAAGTGAAGGCCGTGGCAAACAATGTAGAACTCTGGACACGGAGAGGTCTGTAGCGTGGTCAATCAAGGCAATGGTCAGGGCATGGAAAAGGCAGGCATAGTTGGGCAAAGCTGTAGTCAGGGAACAGAGAAGACAGGTGTAGTCGGGCAAAGCTGTGGTCAGGGCATGGAGAAGGTAGGTGTAGTCAAGCGTGGCTGAGGTCCGGGACTGGAGATAGGCTGAAGAGTAGTCAGGCATAGCAGAGGTCCAGGGCTGGAGATAGGCTGAAGAGTAGTCAGGCGTAGCAGAGGTCCGGTGCTGGAGAGAGGCTGAAGAGTAGTCAAACAAAGCAGAGTCGAAATCCAAAGAGTCAGTCCAACACATAGATGAGACAGGAACAAGGAAGACAGGAACTGGGAACCACAGGAATCAGGAACATGAAGTAGAGAGGATTCTTTATCAGCAATGAGTACTTGGAGTACAAGGAGATCTGTTGCAAAGGCAATGCTATAGAGCGAGGCTTGAGCTTATATATAAACTGAAGAGTCTGACGTCAGCATCCGGGGCTGCGGCCAGGTTCCCGCTGCGGCCACTTTAAAAGAACTAGCAATGCGCGTGTGCGTGCCTAGGGAGGGGCCTGGTGCCAATGGCAGCATCTCTTTGCAGGCCACGCAGAGAGGAAGATGAGCAGGGACATCTTGGCTGGCAACACTGGGGACCTTGGCAGAGCCGGAGGCACCGGAGGCGACCCGAGGTTGGAGCTGGCGGCCCACCGCTGCCAGTGAAGAGGACCCAGGAGCTGGAGTCCGTGTAAGAAGGTGAGAGGGCACTGGAGAGGAGAGGGAGTCAGGAGGGAAGAAGGAGGGAGAGAAAGACAAAAGCATGGGGAGGGAGGAGACTAGAGACAGGAGGGCAGCACAAGAGATGAGTGCACAGAGGAGCGGGAGGGCATATTGAAAGACAAGTGGCACAAGGGGGACACAGATGAAAGGCTGAGAAGGTTTTAAGAAAAGGGGAGTGAACCACCTGTATCTGAGAGAGGAGGTTGTATTATTGGGAGTGTGCATGTGTGTATGAAAGAAGAAGTTGTGTGTTTGGGAGTGTGTGTGTGTGTGTTTGTATAAATAGGATGCTGTCAGGGGGATTTTAAAAGGCCAAGCGCATTTTCAGAGTGGCCAGGCCATACGCGTATCTCCTGGTACGCTCAGAAGTGCCGGGCCTGTAAAAAGGGGCAGTTTGGAGGTGAGGTCTAGGCGGGGCGGGGACCGGTAGAGACAGCGCCATTAGGCCCTGTCCTGGGAAGCGTGCGCCGGCAACCGGCTGCCACACGGAACTTACTACTGCTCAGGAGAGCAGGTAAGTTCCGCAACAAAATAAAATAGGGTAGGTAGGTCGGATTTAGGAGTCAGGAAGGAGAGGGGGAAAAGGGAGGAAGGTTAGGTAGAGGGATAGGAAAAGTTCCCTCCCAGTCCGCGTTGCCGTGTGTGGTTTAAAAAATCCTCCTCCCACGCTCGTGAGTGGGCACCCGCGTGCACATACGCATGCCGATACAAAATCGGGCGTGCTTGTGCGCGGGCATTGGATTTTATAACATGCGTGCGGCGACATGCGAATGTTATAAAATCGGTGTATCCATGTTGCGCACTGGGAACCACGCGCACATAGACGCCCGCACGGCCATTTAAAAATTTACCCCTATGTATGGGAAGTATGGAGGTGAGTATGTATTATAAAGGCTTTAGCTGTGATAGAGAACAAAACTGCGTGAGAGAGGCTGCGGCTGATGTCTTTATGAGGATAGTTGAAATAACATTTTCTAAAACAAAGTATATTGAAGGGGGTGCTTGAAAGCCAAGTAATGAGTGCATTTTCAGCTTCCTATCCCGCCTCCCCTCCCAGAGCATTAAATTTAGTGGGGTATCCAGTTATAGTACATGGAAAAGTTGGCCACTCTACTCAGTACTAAGAAATCATCTTCTACTTAGTAAGTTTTCTCAAATGCTTGTTGTTGAGATCTGTCTCCTGGATAAGCTCCCCACCCCAGGTCCTGGATAGCAAACATCCTGGAAAAGTTCCTAGAATCGCTTCTAGAACCCACTCCAACAACAACCAAACAGATGGGAGAAATATACTCTCCCAATGGTATGGAAAGGCGGCTGTCCTTTATTCTTCTGGCACTCTGAAAGAGCACAGCCCATCTGCTGCCTCTCCTAGCTCCCTGAGAAACATCATCTCCCTAGGACTTGAGGAGTCCTCTTTATTACATTAATTCACTGACACACCTTTTGGGGGACGGATCTTCCTTTTACCAGACACACATCTACATCCCTTAAACCTCCCACTACTGGAAGATTTTTTAAAGAATACTAGAGCCTAATCAACCCTACATGTATAAAACCCAGACATTCTGCAGACACACTCACACTAATTTATGAGAAAGGATGTTAAATCAATTCTGTGTAAAAAAGGTATATGCAGTGAATTTGGACAGTGTCAAATTTGTTTCCCCTCCACCAAGAAAAAAACCCAAATTTACTGACTTTCACAAAAATTGTAAAAAGTCACCACAATCCTCGCCAGATTCAAACAATAATTTGTCAATGGATTAGCAAATCATCTTTACAGTCAAAAACATCTGACAAGGAGACTGCGGTACATACAATCTTATTAACTCTTACAGCAGTAAGAACCTGTGGGTTGTTAAGAACATAAGAAGTTGCTATACTGGGTCAGACTGAGGGTCCATCAAGCCCAGCATCCTGTTTCCAACAGTGGCCAATCAAAGTTACAAGTACCTGGCAAGTACCCAAACATTAAATAGATTTCCATGCTACTAATGCTGGTAATAGCAATGGGGCTATTCCCTTAAAGGTGGATTTTAAAAGATGCACCAATTTTACAACATGCACGCATCACCGTGCACATGTTATAAAATTTGATACACATGCGCACGTGTGCCAGATTTTATATTGGCGCACGCATGTGTGGGCGGGTTGTGATTCACGCACACAAGGGGGGTGAATTAAAAAAAAAAACCATGTGGCGACATGAACGGCCATTCCCAGTTCCCTCCCAGTCCGCTCCAATAAAGGAGCGGACTGGGAGGCAACTTCCCTAACCTCCTACCTATTCTGCCACCCTTTCCCCCTCTCCTCTCTGACCCCTAAAATCCCTAATCCTAACTTGTTTTCTTTGTTTTAAAACTTATTTGCTCTGATGAGCTGCAGTAAGTTCTGCATCCCGGCAGCCAGCCGGTGTACACTTCCCCAGGACAGGGCTTAATGGCTGCTGTCCCAGCCAGCCTCTGCACCTGGCCCGCTCCTCTCAAAGAGCCCGGCACTTCTGCGCGTACCGGGAGATATACACGTGGCTTGGCCATTTTCAAAATGTGCTCTGCGCGTGCATGGCTTGGCCATGTGCGTATCTCCTGGTATTTGCATGCTTCGGGCTGTTAAAATTTAGCCATGAATCAACTTGATTAATAGCAATTTATAGATTTCTCTTTCAGGAACTTTTCCAAACCTTTTTTAAACCCAGCTACACTAACTTCCCTAACCACATCCTCCAGCAATGAATTCCAGAGCTTAATTGTGCATTGAGTGAAAAATAATTTTCTCCGATTTGTTTTAAATATGCTACTTGCTAACTTCATGGCGTGTCCCCTAATCCTTCAGTTATCTGAAAGAGTAAATAACTGATTCACATTTATCCGCTCTAGCTCCTTTCATGATTTTATAGACTTCTATTATATCCCCTCTGAGCCGTCTCTACAAGCTGAACAGCCCTAACTTCTGTAGCCTTTTCTTTAGAGAAACCATTCCATCCCCTTTATCATTTTGTTTGACTTTCTCTGTATCTTCTCCAGTGCAATGATATCTTTTGTTGAGATGCAGTGGCCAGAATTGCACACAGAATTCTAGGTGAGGTCTCACCATGGAACGATAAAGAAGCATTATGACATTCTCCATTTTATTCACCATTCCCTTCCTAATAATTCCTAACATTGTTTGCCTTTTTGATTGCCACAGCACACTGAGCAGACGATTCAATGTATTATCCACCATTATGCCTAGATCTTTTTCCTGGGTGGAAAGTCCTAATATCATGTAACTACAGCAGGGGTTATTTTTCCCTATATGCATCATCTTGCATTTGTCCACTTTAAATTTCATCTGCATTTAGATGCCCAGTCTTCCAGTTTTGCAAAGTCCTCCTGTAATGTATCACAATCCACATGTGATTTAACTATTCTGAATAATTTTTTTTGTCATCTGCAAATGTGATCACCTCACATGTTTTATCCCTTTCTGGATCATTTATAAATATATTGAAAACCACAGGTCCAAGTACAGATCCCTGAGGCACTCCACTGTTCATCTTTTTTCACTGAGAAAACTAACCATTTAATTCTACTTTCTGTTTCCTATCTTTTAAACAGTTTGCCTCCTATCTCATGACTTTTTAGTTTTCTTGGAAGCTTCTCATGAGGGACTTTGTCAAACACCTTCTGAAAATCCAAATACACTACATCTACTGTTTCACCTTTATCCACATGTTTATTAACCCCTTCAAAAAGTGTAGATCTGTGAGGCAAGACTTCCCTTGGATAAAGCCATGCTGACTTTGTTCCATTAAACCATGTCTTTCTATATGTTTTGTGATTTGGTTCTTCAGAATAGTTTCCACAATTTTTCCAGGCACTAAAGTCAGATTCACTGGTCAATAATTTTCTGGATCACCCCTGGAGCCCTTTTTAAATATCAGGGTTAAATTGGCCATCTTCCACTCTTCTGGCACAATGGATGATTTTAATGATAGGTTACAAATTTTTACTAATAGATCTGAAATTTCATTTTTGAATTCTTTCAGATCACTGGGGTGTATGTCAACTGGTCCAGATGATTTGCTACTCTTTAGTTTGTCAATCAGGCCTACTACATCTTCCAGGTTCACCATTATTTGGTTAAGTTCATCTGAATTATCACCCTTGAAAACTATCTCAATAACCGGTATGTCCCCAACATCCTCATTAGTAAACAGGGAAGTAAAATGTTCATTTAGTCATTCCACGATGGCCTTATCTTCTCTAAGAGCCCCTTTAACCCCTCGATCATCTAAATGACTCCCTCCCAGGTTCTCTGGGGAGCGTTGAGACCAGCAGCGCTTTTCCCCCAAAACTGAAAGTTCTTACAGGTCATGTGATCTTGATCCTGTCCATCTTGCTCAGCAATAATCCTTTTCCCCCCAGCTGGAACATATCACCAGCACAGATATACTGTACAAAATCACCTCTCAGTCAACATGTTATTAACCTCATTATCCAGCAGTTTCAAATATAGCTTGCAAAGGATCATTCACACTGTTTTAGGAGTTAATGGAACAGGAACCAAGGAAAATTCCTATTTTATTACATTCCCCATCAATCAGTGCCAACAGTCTTACCTTTATAGGGAAGAATTTGCAATAACCTAGAGAACTTTCTTCCCAAAGGCCACATGTCCTGATGCTCATTTGTCCATTCTGTAAATGGTTCATATAGGTGTGATAGATGGGATGCTATACATATCTCTTCCACAGAAGCATACACATTCTCTGCATTTGAGGCAGAGACTACCCCAAGTGGAGTTTTTTTAATGAGAAAATTCTGAAAAGACTTATGAGCTTTCTCATAAGAAACTATGATATAAGAATGAATTGCCCTTTAAATGAATGCCTAAGATGCTACTGGTAATCCTCTTTTACAAGCTCCAACAAGTTGTGCAGAAGTACACAACTTTGATTCTTGAGGGCCACACACCAGTGTGGTTTTCAGGCTATCTATAATGAGTTTTTATGAGCTATCCTGGGAACAATGGGGAAGGAGAGGAAACATTTATGGAAGAAATAGCTTGCTTTGAGGTGAAGGGATAGCAGTAGTTTGTTCTATAATTTTGGCCCATAGCAGCTGAATGCACAAAGTGCCAGTTAATCTGCCAGAGGAGGGGGAGGATAAGAGGGCCATTTGGGGGGAATGGAGTTCTCTTGTAGAAGTATAGGAGAACAGAAGCTGGGATAGGTACTCAGGGGCCAGTTGTTTAAGTTGAAAACAAGGCAAAGAGTCCTGAATTGTATCCTGGTTTGAAATGGGAGCCAGTGCAGTTACCTTACAATTGGCCTTATGTGGTCTGTAGCTTTGACTTCAATCAAAATTACGGCAGTCATGCTCTAGAGGAGGTTGAGGTGCTTGAGACTGGAATGTGAGATGCTGGTAAATAGAGAGTTGCAGTAGTGTGGTTGATGATTAAAATATGGATAATAGTAGTAAGACTGCATTTCTCGAAGTAGTTACAAAGCTGGCGAATGGGGCACATGAAAGATGTCCTAACTACCTTTCAGATGTGGGCTTCCATTGTAAAGTTATGATCAAGTTGAAACCTTAAAGGTGAATTTTAAAAGCCTGGCACATGCCAAATTTGAGAGATACATGCACAAGTAAGGCTGGCATGCACTGAGCGGATTTTAAAAGCTAAGTACACGCATACTTGCTGCTAGGTGCACAACTGAAGGTTCCAGAAAAGGGGCAGGGAATGGGCATGGGCATTCTGGGATTTCACATTGAAATCTGCACATAAATACTTATGCTCACAGGCATGTACCGGGGTCCCTTGTTGTGTAACTTTACTTCTGCTATAGATGATGTGCAAATTATAAAATAATAACAGACAGATCAATGGGGTTTTAAGAGTCAGGGCTAACAGGGGAGAAGTGAAGCTATTAAACTAGGGGGATTTGGAAGTCCTATTTCTTACCTGGGAGAACTGGGAACAAACTGGGAAAACTGATAATGGCATTGGCACACGTCTTTTAAAATCCTCCCGCATATGCAGTAGAAACAGCATTTGCGCATAGGCGCACGTTCACTTAAAATTGTACACACGTGTGCGAGGTCAGGTTATTTTATAATATGCATGCATATATGCATGTATGTTATAAAATGGCTGCGTCCCTGTGTGTGGGTTGACAAACGTGCACACATGTGCACCCGCATGCCTATTTAAAAGTTCCTATACCTGGCTCCGTACTGAGTCTTTAGGTTGTAGAGATCTTCCTGATAGGGAGAGCAGTAATAGCAAGGGATGTCCATGATGGCTTAGTCAGAAGAGTTCAGATTTGGAGGGGTTTAAGTTTAAATTTGTGTTTTTGAGCCATTCAGTTACTGCTGAAAGACGCTGATTGAGATTAGCGATAGAAGAGGTCCAGTCCAAACCTATTTTGATGCAGAGTTGGTTGTCATCAGCAAAAAGGTGACATTCTATGTTGAATGACTGCATAAGGTCCCAGATAGGACAAATAAATTTGTTTAATAGGATCAGGGAAAGTACTGAGCCCTGTGGTTCTGCACAGGTGAGGTCTTTAGGTGATAATGATGCATTGGACAATGAGGTGGAGTGGAACCTGTTATCCAGGAAAAATTCAAACCATTTGAGGGCTATGCCATCAATACCAATGTTCCTTAATCATTGAACCAGGAGCTGTGATTGACCATGCCAAAGATGGCGGAGAGATCTAGTAGAAATATGAGGGGGTTGCCACCTTTGTAGGTATATAGGTGAATACTGATATGAGGTGGGTGGCGCCCCTTATAGACTAACCAATTTATTGAGGCATGAACATTTGAGGACAGAATCCATTTCATCAGATGAATGAAATATAATACAGAGGTGGTTAAAATATTTGGGGATGGTGGTAGGGGGTGGGGGAGGAGAAACAGAGCAAAATGAAGGCATTAAATTAGGCAGGCAGGGCCTATAAGGTGCCACCCGCCTCGTGTCATTTTTGTTATACCGGGCTGACAAGGCTATCCCACTGAAGAATCAAATGGAAGGCACCAGATTCATTCGTATGAAGTGTAAATCCATCAACCTTATGAAGAAACTTGCTCAGATACAGATGGATATCTTCTTCTTATCTAAATCCAAACGATAGGACATCATCTCTAAAGGACTCAGGATAAAAAATCCTCTAAAATCCAGATACAATACAATCTATGGAGACACACTGTGGACAGAAAGTTCCCGATGCAGGGAGGAAGTTGGGGAAAGGTTATAATGTTTTGCCACAGCCCCAATGTAAGGGAGGCCGTCTGGCCATTGGCAAAAATCTAGGCCTCCTGCACTTGAGTTATAGACGAGGTAGGGCTCGTGTGAAGGGAGGCAGTAGGAGCATTTCCCGCCGCTGCAGAGATGAGGGATGAAGGGATCAATCGAATACTACATTGGTGATGCCATGGGATTAAAAAAAAAAAAAAAAGGCAGGCACATGTCACTGCTGGGAAAAATAAATCAGAGGTTCAGGCCCATAGAGCCACAGCTCCAGCTGCACAAAAAACAAAAGTAAAGAACTAAGCAGAGAGCCTCAAGGGAGCCTCCCTTTCTACCAGAAGAGTTGCTGCGAGGCCTGATATTGATCGCAGTGGCTCCGCAGATATGGGCTGCTGCGATCAACACCAGTCACGTGACTGGCCTGACTGGCCCACTGGGGCATGCTTGAAGTTCCAATAGGCCAAACTGTCCTGATTTTGAGGTTAAAGTGACCATTTGCTGTAAATATGTGAACAGACTTTCATGTGTGAATATAAATATATAATATAAAACAGTAATAATTCAACAGGAGACAAAACTGAAATGCTTAGTTTTGAAAAAGTAACTCTACCCGCAAGTAACTCTCCCCTTATTCTTGCCTTGTTTCTGTCTCTTGATTGTAGCATTATTGTCCAAATATTTAGACTGGAGGTATGTTTCTTTTGTGAAATACTATTTAGATAAGCACCCTCCCCTAGCAACTCAACCCCCCCCCCCCCCCCCCACTGCCTGTCTTGGTCAGTTTATGCAAATAGCCCAGTCAGACACAGTCTGATAAGCTTTATGACACAACAGGGAACGTGCATGGTTCTAGTTACTTCTTTTTCTATTCTGCTTTTCTCAAATAACTCAATGCGGCTTACATTAGAATATTTAATGATATATTTATAGAATACATAATACCATAAAAAAGAAATACAATGAAATATCAACCCAAACAATATATCCCCAAAACTTACATTTATACTAATCTCTCTCACAGAGGGATAGGGAAATAACTAGTACACCCTCCAATCATTAAAATACTCCCACATTAGGTAAGAGCCAACAATTCCTTACAGCAAACCTCAGGAAATGAAACAAAGTGAAGTGTTATTAAGCAGGCATACATGACTTACCTGTGCCCGCTAAAATGCTATCCTACCATTCCACTAGGGGGCAGGACTAATTCATTCATTCCCAGTGGGAGTTAAAGAATTTGCCACGTGAATAGCAGTGGGATTATCAGCAACCCAGTGTGTTCAGACATGCATACTTCAGGAAGACTGTAGTATAACATTACAGTGCTAATCCCACAGATACTTTATCTGCACAAGGTGCAGCTCCCTACTAGGGCTCATGGTGCTTCAAAATCCTGCTTGCAAGGAAGGTACATTCTCATTTATGACCCGCATTTAGTCAATTGGATAAGACACTTCCAATGCATGTGCATGGCATTTTGTCTTACAGGTTTGTACACTTCCATCAAGATATTCCCATGATGTTCACAAGTATGTACAGTATCTCTCTCTCTCTCTCTCTGTTCAAATATTACTGTTGAAAATGTCAAACCATAAAATGAAGCAGAACCAGCTCCTGCCATATTACTGAACTCATGCAATCCCAAATCTGTTCTGTTATTTCATCAGAGCTCTACCTAATTCCTATTTCACAATGTCAGTACTAAGGCCCTTTCTGAAAATATTTCCATGCATTCTTTAAGTTGCCTGAGATTTTGTCAGTTAGGAACAGTCAAACACACATGAATATCAATTTTGTTTTTGGAAGTTATTTTTTGATACCGTGCACTGAATGTGGTTTTCATATTATACCAGAGGACAAAGCTCCAAAGCACTACAGAAAGTTGCATTTCACATACAGAATACACATCCTATAAAGTACCACAGATGAGGTCTTTGATTTGCAATAAGCATGACAAGGTTTATTAGGGTTACATCACACATTGTCAAATTAACTCTGACATTATTAAGGCTAACAAGTCAATGCTAGATCAGTTTCCTTATTAACTTAAACACAGCATATGTGAAAATGGAAGGTGGGGTAAACTCTAGAACATCTGGAAAGCACCTGTTAATTTGCATGATGCTGCCATTTGTGAATATTCTTGGAGCCCTATGTTAATACTGAAACTCACTTGGAAGGTTCATTGCTGCAGAGCTATGGAAATAGTTTCCAGAAGTGTCCTTAGGAGCTGCAGAATAACTATGCCAAAAGGTGAAATATTATTAAATAACTGTCTAGAACCTGAAGATGTTCTCCATTTTACCCTTCAATTTAAATACAGTTTATACATCAAGACAACAAAAATGCTCCTTTAAAAATGTAAGCTTTCATTATAGCACGACACAGATTACATAAAATACAGTTTGGTAACAGTTTTCTGCATGCACATTTAATGAAATGAATACTTTCCCCAAAATTACTTTTGTAGAGTGTGTTTTTTTTAGCTATAACTTTGTGTTATTAAAGGAGTATAATTTTCTAAAGCATTTCCACAGGTAAAATGATGCTTTACCCAGGGAAATGGCTGCCCGGTATGCAGGTAAAGTTACAAAATGGATACGTCAAAGGGTTATGACTGGGGAAGTGTTTGCACTTACATGCATACTTTTGCATTTCCAGATGAATGGGTGTACATTTTCACAAAAAACTTTTTTTGTGTGCAAATTAGCAGGTGTAATTGTCTGTAGGCAGTTTTGGTGTGATCATTTTCAAACCGAACTTCCGTATGTAAGCTCGCTTTGAAAACTGGTGCAACGTATGCTCATTGCTCATATTTGCCGTCTACTTTATGAGGATGATTACATAAAATGCCCCAATAACATATCAAATCATATTGCATGATTTAAAAAGATATTTATCAAAAACTTAAGAAAATGTATAGATTATTTTATTTACTGTGCGCCATTGCCTAAAGATCCCTTGGTGCCAGGCAGTAATCTCATCTTCCATTAGGAAGGGCAGAGAGGAACATACCAGTCTCAACCAATAAAATGAATACCAGCCATCTACATATCTATTAAAACAACAAGGATAGGACACTATCGAGAATAGATGACTTATCCAATGATGAATACTGAAATTATAACAAAAAAATGTGCTACGGGGTATTTTACATTTTTTTCACAATATTTCTAAAATAGAAGCAAAAGGCATGGACATTCCAAAGAGTTAAGCCAATGAGATAGGAAATTTCTAAGGGACTGTTTTCCATTCAATCAAATTTCTTGGAATCAAATGTTTTATTATATTTAGCCTATAAATTAAATACTGAGGTTTAGCAATCTATGCTTTGCTGACTGATGCTGGCACACCTGGGGTTCATTCCTAGAAGTGCTGATATCTCACTATAGCATACATCCTGGAGTGCCTTATTACAATCAAATAACAGTTTATTAAAAAATGCATTTATTAGCATTTAGATCCAATCGTACTATTAAGCTGGGAAATCCATACTGGGCACACTATTAGGCAGACAATATTAAAGCAAAGATGCCATTTTATAATAACCATTAAGAAATGGCTGAGGTACATGGGGGTCAATTTTTCAAAGGGTAGAGGCATCTAGCTTTGGGATTTATATACCTAACCCATCCCCATGGAAAACTGAGTCAGGCTAAATATCTAAATTTAGGCACCTTGTTTCACAAGGCACTGTAATTTAGGAAGCTGAAAAGTGGGCAGGATTAAAGCCAGGGATAGGGTGTGGAAAACAAGTTAGGTATTTAGAAATTATTTTCAATGTTCTAACTTAGTTGGCCAAATAAATAAATTCCATTGTCTCCAAATTTCTTGTTCTCCCAATCTCTTTAAACAATCCTTCCCCTCTCTCAAGTGTTGGCATCCTCAAACCCCCCTCCCCTCCAGTATAACCTAACAAATGCTCCTCAAGCTAAACTGGGAAAGGACACAGTCATATCTCCTCCTGGCTCAGCATTCAGCATTGATCTGGCAATACTCAGCATCAATGCAACACTGGATGCCAAGACAGGAAGAGGTAGGCCTATGTCCTTCTGGTTTAGTTTGGGTGAAGGAGAATTCGAGGGAAGCTGGCATGAGGAGAGGGGCTTTTGTTTAAAGAAATCAGAAGGGACAAAATGATTAGCAAGTTTATTTTTTTGAAGTGGGGTGAGTGAAGGGCAGGGGGAGGGCAGTGAAAATCATCAGCTTGGATTTGGGGGGGGGGGGGGAACGACTTTCTTATGAGAGGATTTAGGTGGGTACCACTGAGTTTCAGTGCTAGCCAGCCAAGTTTACGTACCTAAGTCAGAGTGACTTAAATCTAGAGGCCTGCATTTTGTCTTCCTAGATTTAGGTGAACTTTTAGCCAAACTTAGGTGATCTAAGTCTGTGGCAGAAAATTTGCCTAAACCTACTTGGCCAAAATATGTCTTCAAGTTTGGGCATTCAGCATTTTTTGAAAATGCATCCCATGGTAACTATCTTATTAAAATTCAAACCTGAACCTGAAAGGACAATAGTTATAATTGTGACCATGGTCTAAATCCTGTGTCTTATAGGTGTAACATAGAAACATAGAAACATAGAAATGACGGCAGAAGAAGACCAAACGGCCCATCCAGTCTGCCCAGCAAGCTTCCCCCACCCCTTCTCTCACACTTATCTGTTTCTCTTAGCTCTTGGTTCTAATTCCCTTCCACCCCCGCCATTAATGCAGAGAGCGGTGATGGAGCTGCATCCAAGTGAAATATCTAGCTTGATTAGTTAGAGGTAGTAGGGGTAGTAACCGCCGCAATAAGCAAGCTACACCCATGCTTATTTGTTTTTACCCAGATTATGTTATACAGCCCTTATTGGTTGTTTATCTTCTCCCCTGCCGTTGAAGCAGGGAGCTATGCTGGATATGCGTGAGGTATCAGTTTTTTTTCTTCTCCCCTGCCGTTGAAGCAGAGAGCTATGCTGGATATGCATCGAAAGTGAAGTATCAGGCACATTTGGTTTGGGGTAGTAACCGCCGTAACAAGCCAGCTACTCCCCGCTTTGTGAGTGTGAATCCTTTTTTCTTCTCCCCTGCCGTTGAAGTTATGCTGGATATGCGTGAAGTATCAGTTTTTCTTTTCCCCTGCCGTTGAAGCAGAGAGCTATGCTGGAAATTCGTGATGTATCAGTCTTTCTCCCATGCCGTTGAAGCAGAGAGCCATGCTGGATATGCTTCGAGAGTGAAGTATCAGGTACATTTGGTTTGGGGTAGTAACCGCCATAACAAGCCAGCTACTCCCCGCTTTGTGAGTGCAAACCCTTTTTTCTTCTCCCCTGCCGTTTAAGCAGAGAGCTCTGCTGGATGTGTGAAGTAACAGTTTTTCTTTTCCCCTGCTGTTGAAGCAGAGAACTATGCTGGATATGCATTGAAAGTGAAAGTGAAAGTGTATATGTAGTTAATCACTACCTAATGTTCATTTAACTTCTACCCATATAGATTCAGTGGTAGATGGTGTAAAAGGGGGATTTTGTGTTGTGTTTGGTGGTTTGTGGTCTCCTGCACGTTGCTGCACTTACCTTCAGACCTGGATGAGATCTGCACCGGGGAAGACCTCTATTGGTGTGCGCGGCACCTCGCAACATTCTGTCCGCGTTCCCTGTCACGCTTCCCGTCGCTGGGCCAAGTTCCTTGGACCGCGCAGCAGACCTCTGCCCAGGCCTTGCAGCTGATGCAGCTTCTGCTTCTGGCCCTCCTAGGATCGCATGTGCACCAATGTCATCCCTCTTAAAGGGCCAGTGGTACGAAACAGCCGGTGGCACTCCCCAATGACATCATCTGGCCAGGAATATATAAGGCTGAGCTTGCCTCCCATCCGGTGCCTCAGCAATAGATCCACTAGCGTCCAGTAGAGCTAGTTGCTACAGCATTGTTCCTGCATGCCTGCTCCTGGTTCCTGGGTACCTCTTTGTGTTCCTGAGTTTTTATCTTCGTCTCCTTCGTGGTCAGTATTCAGCTTCTCATCTCTGAGCCTTTGGTGTTCTCTATTCCTGCCTGTGTTGCACCTCACCTCCTCCCTCCTCTCTGTTCTTTGTTTCCCTTGGATATATCTCTGGCTTGATTTCAGCTTGGACTCTGGCTCTGATTCTTCTCCACCTGCCACCGACCTCAGCCTGAGCCTGACCCTGTTCTTTGCGGCAGGTCCTCTTGCCATTTCTTCGTACATGCTGGCCTGCAATGACTTCATCTCCATGGATCTCCATCACCACAGAGGCCCGTACCTAAGCCAGCCAGCCCTGGCAACTTAGGGCTCAACCTACAGGGAACATGAGTGGTATTGGTGAAGCTCCAGTTGGGCCTCTGCTCCAGCCAGCTCCACCTGCTGATGGTGGGTGCCTGCGGGGCTCCTCCATATAGGTAGCGCCAAGTTCCCTTTGGTCCAAGGGTCCACATCCACAACAGATTGCCGAGGCCATGGACCCCAGCAAAAGCCACCACATTACAGACCATTCTGGGTTTGGCCCAGAAGATTCAGGAGCAACAACACTTCCTTGAGGTTCTGGCAGCCTCCATGGAGCACCTGCCTTTATTCTTAAGATTCTCTAGGCACCCCAACACCCACTATGCCAGCACCCACTGCACATCCACAGTCTACCATTCTGTTGTCAGCTCCTCCCTGTTACACCAAGGAGCCAAGCCAATGCTGGGGTTTCGTCAACCAGTGCTAAATGCACTTTGCCCTTCAATCAGCACGGTTTCCGGATGATTCAGTGAAATAAACATCCTCTCCCTTCTGGATAGCAAGGCCCTAGTCTGGACTTCTCCCCTCTGGGAATGCTCCAGTTCAATCCTTCGGGACCTCCAACATTTCATCACAGCCTTTAAGACTGTCTTTGATAGCTCTGGTTGCCAGGCGGCCTCAGGCTCGGATTTCCTCCACCTCAGCCAAGGGGATCGACTCCTCTCTCACTATGCCATTGAGTTCTGGACCCTGGTCACGGAACTCAATTGGGAAGAGGACTGTCTACACTCCATCTTTTTAGAAGGATTACAACCTCGTGTAAAAAAGATATATTGGCAGCCCGTGAACTCCCAGAGTCTCTAGAGTCATTTATTGACATGGCTAGCAGGATTGACTGCTGTATCCAGGTGCATAGCTGGGAGCTTGAACCTCCTAGAAGGTGCGTGGCCATCGACCGCCACCCTGGCACCTACTCTCTTCATCGAAATCACCTCCTTCCTCTGGGACACATGCTGAAGAGCCGATGCAATTAGAGCAAGGGCATCTGACCCCTGAAGAGTGCCTCTGGTGCTGCTAGGCTGGGCTCTGTCTCTACTGTAGCAGGCAAGGCCACCAAATAGCCCACTAACTGATAAAGCCTGTAAACTCTTGGGCCTAGGGCACAGTGGTTGTGATGGTGGGGGGCTGACCCTAAATCTTACCTCTCTGGCTTCCTCTAACTCTTCTGGTAACAATCTCCTTGGGCAAACATAACTTTACTACCTTGACTCTAGTGGATTCTGGAACAGGAAGGAATTTCATCATGAAGGCCCTTCAGATACATATATTCTTGTGCCCAGTCCCACTGGTTCTTTCATCCATCCATGGAGATCTGTTGCTGGGTAAAATTACCCGCACCACAGTTCCTGTGAAACTATGTACCGGTTCTCTCCACATCAAGCATTTGGCTTTTCACATTATAGACAAGGCCATCCACCCCATGATCCTGGGGTTAATATGGCTCCAGCAACATTCATCTCAGTTTGACTGGGCTTCCCTACAGCTTTCCCAATGGAGCCTCCACCCTTTCCTGTCTGGAAAGAGTGGAGACCCCTCAATGTCTCTTGGTGTCTGCCTTCTTGTCAGGCCTTCCTCCACAGTCCACAGAATTTGCCAATGTTTTTTCAAAGAAGAAAGCCGACTCCTTACCCCCTCACAGAGAATATGATTGTGCCATCAAATTGCTACCTAAAGCCTAACTACCCCATGGAAGGGTATACCCCTTGTCTCTTCTGGAAATGAAAGCAATGTTGGAGTATATTCAAGAGAACCTGGACAAGGGGTTCATACGTTACTCTACCTCTATGGCAGGCACAGGGTTCTTCTTCGTTGGTAAGAAGGATGGGTCTCTCCACCCCTCCATTGATTATCAGGGCCTAAATGTGATTACCAGAAAGGATTGCTATCCCGTACCATTAATCTCTGAGTTGTTTGACTGGCTGCAGGGAGCAAAAATCTTCTCCAAACTGGATCTATTGGGGGCTTACATTCTAATTCATATCTAACATGGTGACGAGTGGTAAACAGGCTTTAACAGAAGAGATGGTCACTATGAGTACCTGGTGATGCCCTTCAGCTTACGCAGTGCTCCAGCCAGGTTCCAAAACATCATGAATGAGGTCTTCCGGGATCTTTTCTATAAGTGCATTGTAGTGTACCTCAGTGATATCTTAATCTTCTCCAAGGATCTTGCGTCACATCTCTGGGATGTTTGCTGGGTACTTCGTCTCCGAACAATCAGCTGTATGCCATGCTTGAAAAATGCTTGTTTGAACAGGAAAGCCTCCCTTTTCTTGGATACATCATCTCCAGTAGGGACTTTAAAATGGACCCAAACAAACTTAAGAGTATCTAGGACTGGCCTAGATACTGATGGACACCCATAGGTCAGCCACAACTTCAAAGGCAACCCCCCTTTCCTTAATACACCACTGGATACTCCTTCAACAGCTCATCAGTGCTGCCTGCTACCTTCCCTCCAGGCACCCTAAGCTGAATGGTGCAGCCTCAGGCCTCTATTAAGGCCAAGAGAGGAGGTAAGGAGGGCAGTGGCAATCTATGGCCTACAATTAATATGGTTGGCTACTTTCTGTCTTCATGCTGCAAAAAAATTTGCAGGTTCAGCATTGCTCAGTACTTCTCTATGGACTGTGGGGAGAGGGTAAGCAATCTTCTAGGACAGTAACGCATAATCATCTCATCCTCAATATCATGTACTATTAACAGCAGAGTTTACAGATTATATTCTCCTTCTAGAAGTAGATGACGCCAGTACAAGAGAAAAAACTGCATAGCTATTCTTGAAATACCCATCCAGATGAGATTTCCTTTTTTTGAGATGCAATTGTTATGAATCAGAAAGTGGACCCCTGTTTCAAGGTAGAGTCAGTGCTACCTAAAAGGGAAGAAATCCCCTTAGGTCTCTACCGTCGAAGGGCAAAGGCCGCAGGCTGTGGTTGTGCACGAAGACTTCACCCTGGAAGCTTGAGATTCCCCCCAGGAGAAGCCCGTAGGGATCCGGCCGCTGGGACTTAGGAGACTCCCTTGAAGACTGAAGAAAAGTCTGGATGCAGGCGCCTCCTGTGGGTCGTGGGTTCCAGACAGCTGGTGCCTCCAGCAGGTCGTGGTAGTCTAAGGATGGAGTCACAGAGTAGTCCAAGGCCGGTCCGAAGGTTCGGTACCCAAGAGAGGTCGATGTCCAGTCCAAGATCAACGCGGCAGAAGGGTCCGAAGCCAGTCCAGGAGAAGTCAGGAGAAGGGTCGCAAGCCGTACCAGAATCAAGCCAGGAAAACACGCACGCTGGTCCAGAGGTCAGAAGCCAAGAGTCAATCCACGGAGCAGGGAAGCAGAGCAGGGCAAAGAACCAAGAACAAGAGCACAGGAACAAACGCAGCCAGGAATCTTGATACCAAGGCAAGGTCTGAGGATCAGACCTTGCCTTAAATGAAGGAAGTCGAGGGAGGAATCTCAGGAGGAGCCATGACAATTTCCTGTCATGGCTCCTTTAAGAATTCAAGTCAGCTGCACGCGCGGCTCATAGATAGTCAGAGGGGGAGGAGCCTACCTGGCCGAGGACCCAAGCGGCTGAGCCAGATCACAGAGGCAGTCTGTCAGAGGACCGGAAGGGACACCCGAAGCCTCGAGTGGTACAACTGGATTCAAGGGAGATAAAAGAAGCTGATTCAGGAGGGGCACTGGAGGCAGAGGTAAGGAACAGATTTTAACAACAGAAAAGGAGGTAGGGGAGATGGCTGAGGCCTGGAAACATGAAAAAAATTGTACAACCCTGTTATAGACAAAAGCTGTGGAATATGACTTACACAGTCACTGCTGATTAGGTACCTGAAAGACATTATCCCTTGACAGGTTTCCACCTGTGGTTCAACAGTGATGTAATTTCCTAATCTGGCAACAACAGGCCTTCTATGAAATAGTATTAAGCAATTAAATAAAGGAAATATAATTATTACATATTTCAACTAATCAATTCATGACCACATTTCCAGCCAAAACATCTTATCCCTTGACATAATCTGATACTGCATTTTGACAAGCTGCCTGACTATGAATTTAGCCAATGACAAAATTATACAATGTGGGCAAGTGGGCAACAGTTCCATGTAATTGCAAGGTCGTGTGTGTGTGTATATATATTGGATCTAGGCTTTAAATAAGCTTGCTACATTAAGTATCTTTCAAATGTTTTAAAATATTAGTGGTGTCACCCTTTTTTGGGGTTCTCTGATGGATATATATATTTTAAAAAATCATCAATATATTGATTTAGAAAGAAAAAGGCAGTAATCAAAAGAAGCAAAACTAATACAGGAAAATAATGAACATTAACAAAGAAAATGACAACACTGAATATTGCTCAATTAGTGCTTGAGGAGGTGGGGGAGGCTGACCATAAAAAGTATAAAAAAAAAAAATAGGAAATACTATAAATGCCTCTCCCAGGAAAAAAAAAATAGATGATGTGCACATGAGGCATTAAATGTTATCTCCTAAAGCAATTAAGGAGATGCCCCATTAGCTGAGCGGTTTGTTTGTTCTTCCAAGAACCTTTCCAATTAAGCTGATCATAGAAAACAATACCTCCCCCCCCCATATAGAACTATATTCTTTACCAGAAAGTCAAGGAAAAAATAGGCACTTAACTGGACCATTTTGAACGAATTGCAATAAACTTCTTCCTTTTTCTTCAGTAATTTACAGAAGTCAGGAAAATCCTTGACCTTCTGATTAAAAAACAATTTATTCTTATCATTAAAAAAACAAAACTCTTAAAGGTGAGTTTTAAAAGCCCAGCACACACATCAATTAGGGGATGCGCGAAGAAGCTGGGCTTGCCCTTGCCGACTGTATTTTAAAAAGTGCCCATATACAAGCGTAAAACCTGCTGTGCGCACATCTGAAAAGTTTCCAAAAAGTGGCAGGGTGTGGGCATGGTCTGGGTGGGGTCTGGCCAAGAGATGTGCACGTAAATATACGTGCCAGTGTGTGCCAAGGTCCCCTGCCTTGTAACTTTACTTCTGCTATGGATGACGTGTAAGTTATAAAATAAAAGGATCAAGCCATTTCTGAGGGGTTTATAGGGTGTACGGGAGGGGTTTATAGGGTTTACGGGGTTTATAGGGTCTACGGGAGGAGCGTAGGCTATCAAACCAAGGGGGTTTGGAGGACCTAGCTTTTAACTGGGTGAACTGGTAATGAACTGGTAAATTGGCAAAGGTGTGGGCACGCGCCCCTTTTAAAATCCCCCAACTGATGTGGTAGAAGCGAGATTTGCATGCCTGTGCACATGCCCACTTAAAATTTGGCACACATGGCCAGGCTATTTTATAACACGTGTGCATATACGCATGCAAATTATAAAATGGCTGCATCTGTGGGCATGGGCAATGCAGTGTAGGGATGTGAATCGTGTGCCCGATCATTTTAATGATCGGGTTCGGCTGGGGGGGGGGGGGGGGGGAATCTGATCGTTAGAGATGTGAATTGGGATCGGTTCCGATTCCAATTCACATCACTAATTTTTTTTAGTGAGGCCCGCGCCAATAAAAAAAACCCCACCCGACCCTTTAAAATTACCCCCTTAGCCTCCCCCACTCTTCCGACCCCCCCCCCAAAACTTTTTACACATACCTGGTGGTCCAGGGGGGCCACGGGGAGCGATCTCCTGTTCCCAGGCCATCAGCTGCGCTAAAAAAAAATGGCGCCGATGGCCCTTTGCCCTTATCATGTGACAGGGTATCCGTGCCATTGGCCGGTCCCTGTCACATGGTAGGAGCACTGGATGGCCGGCGCTTATGTTTTAAAATCCAGCCCATTATAAATAAAGAAAGAGTTTAAAAAAAATAAATCAATAAGGTTATTCTAGACACCATGTCCTCTTGCAATTGATCCACTATCTCTGATTTGAATATCAGCACGTCATGGGTAACTAGAAGAGCCATCTCCTCTACCGTCAGCCCCTACAGCTGATTGAAAAAACAGATATTGAACTCTTACAGTCAGAGGACATGCTTCAGATGAAAAAATTCAAAACTTCAGGTATCTATGCAGCATCTCTCTCAGAGTAACATCAACACTTTAGGGAATTGTTCTTTACCATCTCAAGTCTATGGCACAACCTGAGATTATTCCTAACCAAAGTTGCCTGTATAGTCTGAATAAATAAGATATTCTCCATACAATGTTGAAGGACTTCAGAATTAAGGGAAATTTATTTCTTGATCTTGTATCTTCTAAGAGATTGCACAATTGTTTCACTGTCCCAGTTAGAGAGGTTTCAGTTTGGGCTACCACAGCCCACACATCCTACAAGAAGATGTTGGCAGCAGGGCTGGTGTGTCCCATTAGGCAAAATAGGCAGTTGCCCAGGACGCCAACCATTAGAGGGCAGCAAAAAGCAGCCATGTTGGGCTGTAGGCAGAGCCTATCTTACTTGCGGCTGAGAGGAGTAGAGACTGTGGTCCACGAGTGGTGCCCATCCTGCTCGCGGTCCAGAGAAGCACAGAATCAGCTGGCTGCGAGCAGTGCCCATCCAGCTCACAGCTGAGAAAAGCAGAAACTTGGCAGGCCATGAGCAGAGTCTCAGTGAATGAAGTCAGGGCCTGGGCCAGGACCAGGAGGGGAGGGGGGGGGGGGGGGGGGCGGGCACAAGGCAGAAGGTTCGCTTAGGGCGCCTAGCACCCTTGCACCAGGCCCTGGCTGGCAGGAGCCTGAACAGCAAAATTGATCACCTCTGGAAGAGGCACTGAAATAGGCCATTCTCCCTTCCCTGACTCCTCAACTTCCATATGTAGGGGGAGAATTGTTCTTATCCCCTCCAAGGAATCCAGAGATAGAGCCAGTGGATCATCAGCTTTTTATTTTATTTATTTTTTATTTAAAATTTTTATATACCGCACGAATAAAACAGGTATCTGCCCATCTTGGTGGTTTACAGTGATACTTCTTTATTTATTTATTAATTTAAGCATTTTTATATACCGAGTTACGTTGGGAACATCACCTCGGTTTACAGGTAACTTAATGCAGCAAAAAGCTTTCCAATAAAACAGGTAACCTAATGTAGCAACAGGATAAAATATAGCAGTAAAAATAAATAACTATGTAGAAAGGGTATATATTAAAGGCATGGGGGGGATGGCGAATAGTATTAACCAAACATAAATGAGTTGCCATGGCCTGGGGGATATGTACAGGAAGATAATCATGTTCAGGAAAACAAACAACATTCAAATACAGTTTGGGTACCTCAGGTGCGGTAAATATGTATAATTGGTCTTACTAAAGTTATTGAATGTTAAACACTTTTTGTCCCTCTTGCACATTTTCCTTCTTCACTAACTGTTCCTGTTCCTCAGCAACCCATGGCTCTGGTGTGTGTTCTCCTACCTTGGGCTATTGGCATCTGATGTCATCACTTGGCAGTGCAGCCCAAGGTAGCACTGGCACCTTCCCTGATGTCAGCTGTATACATCTGCCTGTGGAGCTTATGGAAGACTCAGTGAGAGAAAAATTCAAAGCCACCTGCATCTCCTCCTTCTAAGCTCAGCCGCACTGTTGTGGCCAAACGCTGCTTTCCAAGTCACACAAATCTATCGAATCATTTAATGGTGAAGAGACTGCTGATACAGAATGCTATCCTTCGTTTCACATCCTAAAGAGAGAGGTCCAGTAAGTAAATTAGAGCTCCTAGAGTTAATATCTTGTGTCCATCATGTTGGTGACTCCTCCCCCTCATATTTTTTTTTCCTAAACTATTTGTTTTTCATGTATGATTGCCCAGAAATGCAGTGATCTTACAAATATAGCCTGCATAAATGTTATCATCTAATAATCTGCATTCTTCTCTATCTCAACAAGTTTGGAATAGATTGAAACATCAAATTGCAATTTACTTCAAAGAATTATATTTTAGCTTCCTTAGATTATGAACAGATATTAGTTTTTAAATCAAGGAATGATATGTGTTTTAATTATACCAGGTAGGAACTAATTCTCTCTCTCTTTCTCAAGATGGAAGGCAGCTTTGGGTGATATTTTTGAAGATGCACACACAGTCTCTTTTAATTTTCAAATTTTTAGGCCAGAGGCCTAGGACAGTTCAGAGTTCATGTAAGTGGATGAAGATGGCTCCTGGGTGCCATCAGGATCCCAAAGATATTAAAAGTAAGGAAGAAAGGTACATGTGCAAAGCCTAGTCATACCAAAAATTATATATATGTAACCCCCCTCTTTTCTGGGGGTCACCTTTTTCACTGCAGGGGTGAAAAAAAATGTCTGCAGCTCTAGAATAGGGTTCCTTCCACTGGGGAATAGCTTTTGCTCTGGGGCTCATGGGGAATGACACACCAGAAAAAAAAACATTGTGTCCAGTAAAGTCAGTAAATAATAAGTAATAATAATAATAATAATAATAAGTAATAAGTAAAGTCAGTAAAGTAAAGTCCAGTAAAGGCAGAGAAAATTCCAGTCATTAGCCCAGGCTGCAAACAAAAAAAAAGAGTTCACACTTCTTAATCAGTTCACAGAAACTTACACAGGTTAGTCATTCATTGTCTCAGGCTCCCAACAAGGCCCATTACTTTTCTCAGGCCCCAGATGAAACAACCTGAAGACACTTTATTTATTTATTTATTTATTTTTAATTTTTATATACCGAAGTTCTTGTAAGGACTACAAATCACTCCAGTTTACATAAAACGATGGTATGCCCAAAATAGAGAAAGGGGCTTTACATGGAACAATAGAACAGAATGCCAATTTAACATAGAAATATTAAAATATATTATAGATACAGTATAAATACAATATAAGTAAGAGAAACGTTTGAACTCAAAATCTTTGTACAGTTAAAAATCATAATAGTAAAACTCAGTGAGGAATCCCATAAATTGGGTTTATCCTCCCGTCTGGGCAGCATTAAGAGTCTGGGAAGGCTTGGTGGAAAAGCCAGGTTTTTAGCTTTTTTTGAACTCCTGATGACTTGGTTCCAGTCTTAGATCTGGGGGGAGCGCATTCCACTGGTGGGGGCCTGCTGAAGAAAGTGCTCGTTTACTCAATGATGATTTTACCTGAGGGGCATGAAGTGTGCCTTTGTATGCGCTTCTAATTGGTCTGGAAGATGTATGAGGTTGAAGTTGAGTGCTTAACATGATAGGAGCTAGTTTGTATGTCGCTTTGTGAACGATTGTGAGTACTTTATAGAGGATCCTGTGTTTAATAGGAAGCCAGTGTAGATTACGAAGGATTGGGGTGATATGGTCTCTTTTGTTAGAGTTTGTGAGAATTCTAGCGGCGGAGTTCTGTACCATCTGTAATGGTTTGATGGTATTAGTGGGGAGACCGAGAAGAAGGGAATTGCAATAATCTAGCTTAGATAGTATAATGGATTGGAGTACTGTCCTGAAGTCGGTGAAGTAAAGGAGGGGTTTTAGTTTTCTGAGGACTTGCAGTTTGTAAAAGCAGTCCTTTGTGGTGGTGTTTATGAACTTTTTTAGGTTTAGATAGTTGTCTAGCCAGGCTCCAAGGTCCCTGACGTCAGGTGAGAACATGCTGTTTGAGTTTGGTTGCGTGGGGCTTGATGAGATTGTGAGGGGGTCATGGGAGATAATGAGCATTTCTGTTTTATTGGCATTCAATACTAAGTTGAGGCTTGAGAGTAAGTCTTTAATTGGCTGTAGGCATTCATTCCAGTAGGTGATGGTTTTTTGAAGGGATTCTGTAATCGGGAGAAGGATTTGTATGTCATCTGCATAGAGGTAATGGGTAAGCTTGAGGTTTGAGAGTAGGTGGCAGAGGGGGAGGAGGTAGATATTGAAGAGGGTGGGTGAAAGTGAAGATCCTTGCGGGACTCCTTGATCTGTAAGGACTGGATGAGATTCCTTGTTGTTTATCCTGACTTTGTAGACTTCTATCCAAAACTCAGTCTTCCAGCTGTGGACTTGCCAAGGAAGAAAAGGGAACCCTGTTGACTCAGGAATCCTTCACCTCCAAGTTGCTTCTTAGCTAATCCTGGGTAAACTCCCTTTGCTTCTCCACCCTTTTCCAACTTCTAGAACTCCTAAGCCCTGAAATCCTCAAGGGCCAACTTCCAAGGCTATACTCCTCAGCCTCAGAACTCCTTTCTTTCAACTCCTTCTCTGCCTCTGCCCATGCCTTAGGGGAAGCACCTTAAATAAACCTCTCAAGACCCAACCCCTTTGCAGGAAGGAACCTACTGCCCATCACTCCCTTATGCCACACCTCCCTGATATCTCCCATACTGGAAACCATTGTGGTAGCTTGACTGGTAGTGGCTTGATAACAGCCAGAGAAAACAGGAGTCAGACTCTGGCTGTTCCTTAAATGCACTTTATTTACAGTGAAAACAAACTCAGAACAAATTTTGCAACACACCTTTACTTCTGGCATTTCACAAAAGCCAGTGCAAAGCAAAATAATCAGTTTAGACAGTTCACCTTGACGTCAGGCAACTCACAGTCTTTAAACATAACAAGTTTTAACTTTCATCAACATAGCAGGTCTTAAACTTCATACAGTTCTCTAACCTTAAAGATAGCAGGTCTTCGCATAAGCTGAGAATCTGTCAGCTCCCTGGGGTCCATCTAACCCTTCTAGGCCCTGAGGTCTTTATACTCTGGTGAAGAACTCATCTCTTCATCCAGGATTCCCTGTGAGTCTCACCCTTAAGGAGGACCAGGCATGATAGCTGTGCTCAGTCCTTTAAGGTAGTCCGAGGGAGTTTTCCATACTCTCCCTCACAGTAACCAATAATACTTTGCTAGTAAATCCTGATCCAGACAGGATTATATTATGGCATTTTTCATTTTATTCTCCATTCCTCTCCTAATAATTCCAAACATTCTTTTTGCTTTTTTGACCGCTGCCACACACTGACCCAAGGATTCCAAAGTCTATGATGCCCAGATTCTTTTCCTGGGTGGTTACTCCTAATATGGAACCTAACATCGAGTAACTAGTTTGGATTACTTTTCATCATGTGCATCACTTTGCACTTGTCCACATTAAATTTCATCTGCCATTTCAATGCCCAATCTTCGTCTAACAAGGTCCTCCTGTAATTTTTTACAATGTGCTTGTGCATTAACAACTTACCGTATATACTCGTGTATAAGTCAATCTCATGTATAAGTCGAGGGTATTTTTTTGGACCCCAAAATCAAGAATTATCTGTCACCTGTGGATAAGTTGAGGGTAAAACCTAGGGGGCTTATGAAATAGTGAAATCACACTAAGAAACAAATTGATAACTTAAAAAAAAATCACTTTTATTTATTTTTCAAAAACAGAATAAATTGTCTCTTTTAATCAAATCCTTCTAAGGTCAATTTTTTCATTGTTGGACTGTTTGAATAAATTGTGGAACTGTTCTTTGGTGATGCCATCAGCATAAATGTTGTCTTCGCTGTCTCCATCTGTTGAATCAACATCCAATGGTGATTCGTCTTTGTCTTCATAGATGGCATCATTTTCTGATCCATCCATAGCACTGCTAATGCCGCATTTCAGGAATGATTTCTTGACCATTTCTGGTGGAATTGATTCCCATGCATCCTTTACCCATTTCACTACCAAATCAATGTCTGGTGTTATCAGATTCCCTTCTTTTGTTAACTTTGTTTGATCAGAACACATCCATTGTTGCCACAAATGCCACACTTGGGCCTTGAAAGGCTTGTTGAGACAGACATCTAATGGCTGGAGCATTGATTGATTGATTTATTTATTTATTTAAATTCTTTTGCTATACCGATACTCAAGACGCGGTCTTATCGTACCGGTTTACAATATAACATGGGGAAACCAATTAACAGTATAGAAGGTAAAGTTACATTAAACAGGGAGCGAAAAACATGGGAGCTGGAAGACAGGAAAGATTTTAAACGCTAACAACTGGAGAGAGATAAAATAATGATAATAGTCAATGAGAAACGCTAGAGTAGCAGGACATCAAACAGATTGATTGAACTTGGATTGTGGATTTAACTTAGGTGATAATTGACGTAATGTATCTTGTGGATGGAGGGCAAAGCATGGGGAGGTAGGCATGGGGGTGGGTGAAGGTGGGGGAGGGGCAAGAACAGAGATGGGGAGGGGGGGAGGAGTAAGAGAAGAGGTGGGGGGTGAGCGTCAATGTTGGATTGGTAAAAGTTCCTTCAGCGGTAAGCTTGTGTGAACAGCCAGGTTTTCAATTTCTTTCTGAAGGAAAGATGGCATTCTTCCAGACGTAAGTCAGGGGGAAGAGAATTCCAATGGATCGGACCCGCAGTTGAGATTGCTCGCTTCAGAATGGAGTTGTGGACCATGGATTTGTTAGGGGGGGCCTTGAGGGAGCCTTTGTAGGCTGATCTAATCGGCCTTACTGAAGTGTGCAGTTTGAGAGGGATGGTGAGTTGGAGTGTGGATTGCTGGTATACTGATTTGTGGATGATGGTGAGAGCCTTGAATAATATTCTATATTGGATGGCCAATGAAGGATTTTTAGGATCGGTGTGATGTGGTCCTTACGACGTGTGTTGGTGAGGATCCTGGCTGCTGCGTTTTGCAACATCTGTAGGGGTTTAGTAGAAGAGGCGGGGAGACCGAGTAGTAGAGCGTTGCAATAGTCTACTAATGCGATTGCCATTTTCTTTGCATGGACCTTCACATCCTCTGTTATATGTACACGGAACATATCCCATACCAATAGTGATGATCGTTTTCTTAGCCTAACCATACATCACACAGCCACCATTTTGCTCCATCGATCCAGCCTTTAGGATGAATGAACAGTTACGCCTGCTGGAATTTTTAGGTTCTTTGGCATCATTTTCCTCTTGAATATTACTACTGGATGCAGATTTGTGCCATCTGCCAGGCAAGACAGGACCACCATGAAATGGGTCTTTTCATGACCAGTTGTTTTTACAAATATGATCTTCTCACCAACGCCAGCTACAGTATGATTGCCAGGCATATCAAATGTCATTGGTGTTTCATCCATATTATCACTGTTATTCATATCAAAATGATTCTTTAATCTCTGCCAAATAATGAATTTATGGAACGAACAGATCTTGTCATCAAGCTCTTTAGGCAGTTTCTATGAAATCTTTGTGCACTGATGAAGGCACGATCCATATCGGTTCATGAACCGCGAACACCAACCAGACGATGCTGTGAATTCTTTCAGACCTTCATTCGCTGAATATTTTTCTTATTTTGCCATTTAAAGGGCACAAATCCTAATTCTCAAGCGAGTCACAATGTAGCCATTCTGTCTGCATTCCAGTCATGCAAATCCTTTTCCATCCGTCAAAAGGCACAATTTTGAAACGTAAGGCTTTCTTTGATTTTGGCATTTCTGGCAGCTTTTCTTCATTTTTTCTCCAATCTTTGACGAGTTTTTCGCTAGTATCAAATTCTCTTGCAGCTACACAATTATTGGCCTCCTTTGCATGTTCTTTAACCTTCAGTTTCAGTGATGCAGTGTAAGATGCTCTCTTTTTCATCTCAGCGCTCATTTTCCTGAGGGTAAGTTGTCATTATTCTAATAGCTATCCCAGCTATCTGAATCCTTCTCTCCCTCCCCCATGGCTGCCTGCTTTCCCTGTTTCAATAATTCCCTCCCTCCCCCATGTCAAAACCCCAAACCAGCCCCAACCTATCAAAGCCCCCCCACCCTCCCTCCTTCCCTCCCTCTCCATGTCAAAAAACAAAACCAGCACTAAAAGTCCATGGTGGTCCAGCAGGGTCCCAAGAATGATCTCCCGCTCCCAGGCCATCAACTGCCAGTAAATCCCTTCCTCCCCCCATGGCTGCCCTTCCTGTTCAATCCTTCCCTCCCTTCCGAAACCCCCCAGACTCATTGAAGTCCTTGGTGGTCCAGTAGGGAGCCCAGGCATGATCTCCTGCTCCCAGGCCCTCGGATGCCAGAAATTAAAATAGCGCCCGTGGCCCTTTGCCCTTACCATGTGACAGGGACTACTGGTGCCATTGGAGGGAGGGATTGAACAGGGAGGGCAGCCATGGGGGGGGGAGGGAGGGAGGAATTTACTGGTACTAGCAGCCGACGGCCTGGACCTGGGAGCGGGAGATCGCTCGTGGGCCCCCCACTGGACCACCACTGACTTTTGGTGAGTTTTGGGAGGGGGGGTCAGGAAGGTGGGTGGGCTGTGTACAACATGCATACAGTATGCATGTATAAGTCGAGCCATCTAATTTATGCTGATTTCTTGGCATAAATTTCTTGACTTATACATGTGTATATACGGTAGAATAATTTTGTGCCATCTGCAAATTTGAACATGCGATATTCCCCTTTCCAGATCATTTATAAATATATTAAAAAGCACTGGTTCTAGTATAGATCCCTAAGGCATTCCATTGTTTACCCTTCTCCACTGAGAAAACTAATCATTTAGACCTATTCTCTGTTTCCTTTTAACCACTTTGCAATTCACAATAGGACATTGCCTCCTATCCTGTCACCTTTTATTTTTTTCTGGAGTTTCTCATGGGGCACTTTGTCAAATGCCTTTTGAAAATCCAAATATACTACATAATGTATATCATTATCCTCATGTTTATTATCCTTCAAAAAATGTAGCAGATACTGCTACAGGATACTGCCTGCCCTCTATTGTTGTTGAGAAGGGGGTGTTTAGTGTGTCCTTGGGCCTCAGCCTGACCCCAGATGAATCCAGGGCCGAACCGAGGGTTGATGGCGTGTCCCAGATGGCAAAACACGATCTTACCCTCTGCAGGGCCTGCAAGCTCCCAGAGCCAACAACAGATGATGTTGGTAGGGGAACGGTCCTCCGACTGTTCCGAGCCCTTTCGGACCTGCCTTTTGAATCGGCAAGGAGCAGCAGGCCGGCCTGAGGTTGAGGGCAAACGGAGGCCTAGACACGTAGACAGGACTAAGATGGATGCGAGGGCATCTCGGACGAGACTGGGTTGATGCGACGGCATCACAAGCATGACGAGGAACTTGATCCAAACAAGACAAGACATAAGGCAGGAGGACAATGGCACTGTCTCTCAGGGCGCCCTACTCAGCCCACCCGCGGGCCTGAGTCGCGGACCACCCTGTCCCAGGAGAGCGGGACAAGCGCAGGGAAGACCCAGGCATGGAGGAACTCCAATGACGAAGCCAGTGTCATCCGAGGCTCCACCCATGGCTGGCAGGAACAGAGGCTCAGGAGCACTGGGACGAATCCCACCTGCAGGCCTCTCCATTCTTGGGCACGACATCAACCGAGAACCACGGCTCTGCAGGAACGGAAGGCTCAGGAGCACCAGACGAAGACGCAGGGAAGAACATCCTGGACAGGCAGACACATCAGGACGTGGAAGATCATGACGGAACATCAGGACATGGTCAGGGACCTCAGGCAAGACATCAAGACATGAAGACGTGGTACGAAGGCAGACAAGATGAGGAGCTCCACGAAGAACAGAAGACCTTACAAGGCTCTGGCAGGCAGGAGCCTCTAGAGGGAAGTTAATCTGATGCAAGGCAAAGACAGATTGAAGTTGAAGTCCTTTTATAGGGCTGCAGACCGGCGACTCCCTGGGAGGAGTTTGGCAGGCCCACACCTAGCTGGCCCTATAACTACGGAGAAGTGCTGCGGGCCGGCCCCTAGGGAGAAGGACGTGGCTCAAACCAGGAAGTTCATGCAAACACAAGCAGCCTCAGGCAGGCCGCAAGGACATAGAGGCCTCCCAGGCCCTGGAGCAAATCCTGGACAGTTCGCAGGTGAGACCCTGGCTTGGAGTGGCCTCCAGGAAGAGGTAAGGAGCCTCCCGTGGCACCGCCACAGGAGGGTTCATAACAATTGTCTTCTTCCAGAAATAACATCCATGATGTATGTGGTGCAATCCCATGAGGATATCTGACAAAGATGCTCTCCCATAGTATCAACCTAAAATCAGTGAATATCAACATCCACAAAAGAAATTACATCCCTTTAGTCATCAAAACTGGTGCTGTGCCCAATGATACTGGCCATTACTGGCTTGGCGTATGGCAATTCTTCTTGGGAACATACTCAACCATAATCTTTGCAAGAAACAGAGACAGGACCTACCTCAATAAACAAGACCCCACACTGGGAGATGCTAAAATAGCAAATCCAAGGCATAAAACATTTATGACATATATTCTATTATACTTTCCACTGAAGTAGGTACTATATATGTGAAATGTGAACACAAATTTATAACACATCAGTTCATGGCAAAATGTCACTTAACTCTCTTTAGCTGAATTTTATTAGAACAGCATCATTAAACAAATGCAGCGTAAATAATAGAAAATTATTAGACTTCAGGAAAGAATAGTAACTTTCAGAGCGCCCTCTGTCTTTGTTTCACAGTCACATTTTGGATTAAAGCAGAGATGTGCGGTTCAAGGGTTAGCATATTTTGAACTTCTGAACTAAGTATGAATGTGCATCATCTAATGTCTAGTGTGCCAAGCCAAATTACATGTTACAACTAAACTAGTCACAGGAGAGACAGTCCTTTCGTATCAAACACCAATGTCCTGTCCCACTCATCATTTAAAAGTACGGTATAACATTTTTGAAATTTTTTATTTTGCAAACTATTTCCAGACACAAAAATGGTTACTTTTTTCTTTATATAAGGCAGGTCAGTTAGAAAAAAAAAAAAGGAAAATTTACTAATGCTTGTGAGATAAGCTGGGACTATGTTAGACAGAAAGAAGCGATAACTAATTAGGCCACATCGAATTAACAACTTTTTCAAATTGTATTGCTGCTACCTGCCCACTTACTAAAATCCCCATCCAAAACCCTTCCCCGCAATGATGACGGCAGTCAAGAGTACAATTTGAACCAAATATCTGACCTTGAAATGACTGAACAGCAAAGTTACTGAATTTTTCAAAAGTTAGAAGTTTGTAGAAGACACACTGGGGTAGTCATCATCTTAGATAAAAACAGAAGAGTTCTGGAAGAGATGTATTAAAGAAATGCAATACAGCAACCCATCTGTGACTTTTCTGCCAAGCAAAATTTCTCTATCTAATTTTCCCTTTCACTTGTTTTCTTTTCTCAGTGCAGAAATGCTGTGAGGAGCAATCTTGCTGCATGGAAATTGATATACAATCATCCTGAAAAATGTTGCTAATTATTGTGGTTGTGGTACATAACCACTGCTGTCAGAAGTAAAGCCAGTCTTTCATGTTTGGACTAATACCTTAACTTGCTGAACCATCAAAGATATAGCTGTTGTATCACTCCTGTTTCTGACGTGTGAGCATTATGGTATTCATTCAGTATAAAGCATAATGGACCTGATATATCAAGGACTTTTCCAAAGCATACATGCATTCTGTATAAATCACTCAGGCACAATATGTTCAGTGCCGGTGGAAGTCACAGGCGAACTAAGTGGTTGCCTAGGGTGCCACAGACTTGGGGGTGGTCGCCTAGTGCTTCCACTGGCCCTGATTGGCATCGGCGGGGCTGGAAAAAATAAGGTTTGGAGGCAAAGCTGCAGAGGCTAGGCTAGGGTAGCCCAAAGAAGCAGAAACAGGGGGAGTGTCAACTAGGTCCATGGGGCTGGAAAAAAGGAGGACTCCAGAGGCGGAGCAGCATTACCTGGGCCTGCATGTCCCAATAAGCAGCAGTAGTGTTGGCGGGCCACACAGCCTGAAGAAGAAGCAGCAGCATCTGTGCCAATGGGGCCAGAAGATAGGAGGACTCGAGAGGAGAAGCAGCAAGGGCTGGGCCAGCACATACCAAAGAATTAGCAGGCGTGTAAGCATCAGTTGGACCTGCAAGGCTGGAAGAAAGAAGAAATCAGAAGCCAGAGCAGCATTGGCCTGGAGTGTGGCTCGAAGGAGCAGAATCAACAGTAGCATCAACTGGGCCACATTGCTGAAGACAGGAACAGGAGCAGTGTAAGCCCCACAAGGAGAGAGAGAGGTGGTGTCCTGATGGTGGAGGCTGTCCAAAGAGGAGGCTGCTGCCACTTGCTCTGGAGAGAGCAAAGAGTGAGTGAGTGAGTGTGTATGTGACTCCTGGCTGAGGTAATCCATGGGCTACATTCAATTCCAAGGGCTGAAAATATTCAAACTTACCATACAGTTCTTAAGTCCTTCTGTCTGAGTTCCAAGATTCCCTGTCAGAGGGGGCCAGGGTAGCAAATTATTCTCCAAGGCCCTGAGTATTGTTAAGACTGACTGCATAAAACAATAATAATCATGCTAGAAGCTGATTGTGGTTTCCAACTTAACTTTACTGACAATTGAAGCTTAAATAATGAAAATTACTTTCAAATCCTCATGCAATCCAATCCAGTTACATGTTGGGCTCTTCAATAAATCTGTGACTTTGTAATTCCTAATGCCTCTTTTCTTTCATTTTGCATTTTTTCCATTCCTGATCCTTGCCAATTGAAAAGAAGTTTAGAAGCTCCTTCCCAAATTTCAGGATTCAGCTTTCGCTAATCCAGTTCAGATGACACACTTTAAAGCTCTATAAGGCATTCCTTTGTCCAGATGAAGAGAAGGTACTTCTTACTCCCCAGTTCAGTCTCCTCTCTTCATTATCCAGAAGATATCATAGGGGCCGAAGCAATAAATGTGTGCAGAAAACAGGTGCTTAGTGTTGAGCGCCAGTTTTCCTAATGTGCACCCAGCCACCTCTCCTGGGCTCACGATCCAATATTAAAATGTGAGGTCACACTAAAAAGTAGGCACTAGGGACAAATATGCATCCCTTGCACCTCCTCGACATAGTGCACAGGAGAGGTGGCTCAATCTACGAGCGTCTGTTTTCTCCCACTACTGGCATATTCACGCCCTGGGTTGGCATAAAATTTGCGACACTGCAAAGGTGCATTGGCTGCATGGAAAATTTATTAGCTCGTGGAGATTAACAGCCTCATCTACATGAATTTCCATGAGATGAGTGCTATTAGCTACGCGGTGATTTGGATGCACATTTTGGATGTGTTAATCCCCATATTGGATCAGGGGTTATAGACGCACATCCAAAACGCGCTTCCAATTGCGTGTTAAGCCATACCCAGCGGCTAGTGACAGTATTGTATTGGCCCCATAGTTGTTAATACTAGATGGGTGCCACTGGTTTTCTCTGGTCCAACGTCCCCTCCTTCCAGGAATGAATGAAGATTCTAGTGACCTTCACGGGTCAAAGGGGCTCTCAGGAAGGGAGGCTCCTACTTGCCTTTTAGATGGTAACACTGAGTCCCTGGGTCCTTGTTAACTCAGGCAGAGGGTAGAAATAAACCCAGTTTCCAAAGGTAACCCATAATGAGGAAAAGAAAGGTGGATAGAACTTCTTCCTCACAACAAAAAGGTTAAAAGTTGGAATCATTAAGATGAGAGAAAGGCACCTTTTCTTCTAGTCTGTGCCCCAAGTTTTTTTCAAGAAACCTAAAAGTCTTTTTCCCAAAAATAAAACAAAAGCCAGGAGCAAGTATGGTAGCATGCAGCCTCTGGAAAGGGTAACTCAAAAGACACACCTACAAAATGTTACCTTGGCGTGAAATTTTCAAATCTGCGCGCGGGCGTACATGTGCGCGAGCTACCCGGAGGCAGGTTGCGCGCACCGGCACCCTGCCAGCACACGATCCTCTGACACAGTGGCAAATGGCCGCTGTGCCGGAGGCCTCTGTCCCCGCCCTCTGATAGCCCCGTCCCCGGACTGCCCCTTTAGTTAAGCCCCGGGTTTAGATGCAACCCGGGGCTTTATGCATGTTGCCGGGCCTTTATAAAATAGACCCGGCGTGCGTAAGCCGATTTACGCACGTAGAGCTTTTAAAATCCGGTCTTTAGGTTTTTATAGGCAAGGACGCCAACATTAAATTATCCCACATTGGGGAGCTAGAACTTGACTGAAAATATTCTTTTCTCTACCCACAGGGATGGTAACTTTGAAATGAGCGCATGTGTGCCCAAATACTCAGAAATATTAAATAGGGTTACCAACTGACTCCAGATTTTTCAAGACAGGTTAATCCAGTCCTGGTTTAATTGTATTTCCTGCACAGACTAGTAGCTCTGGTGCTCCTATTGATTCCTCTGAGAAAAGTCCATGTAGTCAGTGATGTAAAATCTAGAGATGTGAATCATGTCCTCGATCGTCTTAACGATCGATTTCGGCTGGGAGGGGGAGGGAATCGTATTGTTGCCGTTTGGGTGTTTAAAGTATCGTGAAAATCGTGAAAATCGTGAGCCGGCACACTAAAACCCCCTAAAACCCACCCCCGACCCTTTAAATTAAATCCCCCACCCTCCCGAACCCCCCCCAAATTCCTTAAATTACCTGGGGGTCCAGCGGTGGTCCGGAACGGCAGCGGTCCAGAACGGCCTCCTGCAATTGAATCGTGTTGTCTTCAGCCGGCGCCATTTTTCAAAATGGCGGCGGCCATAGACCAACACGATTCGACTGCAGGAGGTCGTTCCGGACCCCCGCTGGACTTTTGGCAAGTCTTGTGGGGGTCAGGAGGCCCCCCCAAGCTGAACAAAAGTCCCTGGGGGTCCAGCGGGGGTCCGGAAAACGATCTCCTGCCGCGAATCGTTTTCCGTACGGAAAATGGCGCCGGCAGGAGATCGACTGCACGAGGTCATGCAGCGGGGGTTCCGGACCGCCGCTGAACGACCTCCTGCAGTCGATCTCCTGCCGGCACCATTTTCCGTACGGAAAACGATTCGCGGCAGGAGATCGTTTTCCGGACCCCCGCTGGACCCCCAGGGACTTTTGGCCAGCTTGGGGGGGCCTCCTGACTCCCACAAGACTTGCCAAAAGTCCAGCGGGGGTCCGGAATGACCTCCTGCAGTTGAATCGTGTTGGTCTATGGCCGCCGCCATTTTGCGCCGCCATTTTGAAAAATGGCGCCGGCTGAAGACAACACGATTCAATTGCAGGAGGCCGTTCCGGACCACTGCTGTTCCGGACCGCCGCTGGACCCCCAGGTAATTTAAGGCATTTGGGGGGGGGTTCGGGAGGGTGGGGGATTTAATTTAAAGGGTCGGGGGTGGGTTTTAGGGGGTTTTAGTGTGCCGGTTTTCCTGCCCTCCCCCTTCCCCCGATTTACGATTTTTTGATGATAAATTGGGGGAATTGGTATTGTATCGTGGCCCTAACGATTTTTGACGATTTAAAATATATCGGACGATATTTTAAATCGTCAAAAAACGATTCACATCCCTAGTAAAATCAGGATCGGATTAGTCTGTCCTGAAAATCTGGATCCACTTGGTAACCCTAATTTTAAATTGTCCATGCAAGTGCATACGTATAATTTGAAATACACCTAAGAGGTAATTTTGAAAGGAGTTACACATGTAAATGTAACAAGCTATCATAGCAATTTTAAAAAGCCATTTATGTTTTGAAAAGTGCACTTACACATGAATATCCTAAGGACAATTAAATTTCATATATTGTAGCAATGTTCAAAAGCCCACCTACATGGGTAAAGTGCATTTACATGTGTAAAACCCAATTTTAAGTGTGTAAATGCTATTGAAAATCAAACCCTTAGCACACGTATGAGTGCTCCTAATTTTAAGTGGTTACACGAGCAATCGTTATTCGCATATCTTCCTTAGGAATTTGTCAGCTTTAGGGGTAGATTTTCAAAAACGGCGCGTTCGTATACTTTTGTTGGCGCTCCAGGCGCCAACAAAAGTACGCGGGATTTTAGTAGATACGCGCGTAGCCGCTAAAATCCTGGATCGGCGCGCGCAAGGCTGCCTATTCCGTGTAGCCGGCGCGCGCCGAGCCGCGCAGCCTGCCGCCATTCCCTCCAAGGCCGCTCTGAAATCGGAGCGGCCTCGGAGGGAATTCGCTAACGCCCTCCCCTCACCTTCCCCTCCCTTCCTCTACCTAACCCACCCCCCCCCCGGCCCTGTCTAAACCCCCCCTACCTTTGTTGGGGGATTTACGCCTCCCAGAAGGAGAAGTAAATCCCCGTGCGCCAGCGGGCCGCTGGCGCGCCTAGATGCGACCCGGGGGCGGTTCCGGAGGGCGCGGCCACGCCCCCGGACCGCCCGGGCCTAAACCACGCCCCCGGGCCCGCCCCTAAACACCGTGTCCCGCCCCGAAAACGGCACGCCGCTTGGCCCCGCCCCCGACAAGCCCCCTCGGAAAACCCCGGGACTTACGCGAGTCCCGGGGTTCTGCGCGCGCCGGCGGCCTATGCTCGCGTAAATCCACCCGGATTTACGCGAGCAGGGCTCTTAAAATCCGCCCCTTAATGCGCACAGCTAAGCTGATTTTATAATATGTGCGCATGAAGGAAATAGCCAGTTTGACCAATTAGTCCACCTCCTGGTTCTTCAGCCTGCACTTCCCCCAGTTTATCCAGACCACACACCAGTCGTTTTAGGTCTAAAATGAGTTTTTTTCAGGCTTACACCTCATCAAGAGCAAGAATCAGTTGTTTACTTTTTCAAAAAGTACAAAACTAGGTGACATTCAACAACGTTACTAGGTGATACATTTAAGACAAATAGGAGAAAATACTTTTTTACTCAATGCATATTTAAATTCTGGAATTTGTTGCCAGAGGATGTGATGAAAACTGTTAGTATAGCTGGATTTAAAAGAGATTTGGGCAAGTTCCTGCAAGAAAAGTCCATAAATCATGAGTTTTCAATTCCCATGCGGAAATCTATTGCTTACCTCTAGGATAAGCAGCATGGAACCTGTCAACCTTTTGGAATCCTTCTGGGTACTTCTGATATGGATTGCCCACTGTTGGAAATAGAATACTGGGCTTGATTGGTATTTGGTCTGACCCATTATGACAGATCCTTTGTTCTTAAGTTAGTACAGTTATGGTCTGAATTTACCGCAAGCCAAAAATTACATTGGGAACTAAATCCATATACTGGTTAAAATAGAGGATCGTAGAGAGTGCAGAAAAAATTATAGTCCTATTTCAAAATATTTATCATTTTATTCAAAAAAACTCCTGACTTTTGAACAAACTCATATTTGAACAATCACCTTGATTGTTAAAATATAATATTTATCATTTTATTCAAAAAAACTCCTTTTTTTAAAATAAAATGATAAATATTATGAAATAGTAAGGACTATAATTTTTTCTGCACTCTCCTCGATCCTCTGAATTTACAGCAAGCATACTTAGGAATGGTGCAAGGGTATTAAGCATCCTATATGAACCTTACAAACTGGTACCCCCTAACCACCAGGTATCCTCATACACAATTAAAAAGTATGCGTTTATAATATATTTTACATGAAAAAGGACATTCTGAGGTACAAATACCACTTATAACAATATATATATTATATAAACACTTCCTATTAGGAAAACAGAACAAATCAGGCTGCTGTATATTCCAGCACAGAAACAACCTGCTAGCAGAATAGCTCACCGCAGTCATACATGCAACCTTGCCAAAAACAGAATAAAGAGACCATAGGTATAAACATAAATATGAAGAAAAAAATTGAACTGGAAGCTTCAAGAAGCCAGATGCTGTATGCAATGCAACAATGCAAAGGCAGAATCACCACCATTCCTCAGAAATCATTAAACAATAAAATCAAGATATATAAAACATCAATCATAATCATAAAACCATACTAATAAAGAGAATAGTTGACAAATAGAAAAACAACCCATAATTAAAAATCATATACAAGTTTTGAAAATTTCCCAGACACCAATAAAATATTTCCAAACAGCAGACACATCAAATAACACTCAATAATTAAACCTAAAAATGATTTAAAAATCTCCCGCTTTCAATACCTGAGAACCTTTGATTTCCAATCACCCTGAGAGTTTCATGGATGTGGAAGAAAGGATGGTGGTGCACAAATGTTCTCTCTCTCTTGCACACATACTCACTCTCCAATATACACATGCTCGCTTGCTCACACATACACACACACACACTCTGTCTTACACACATATTTCTCACATGCTTTCACACACAAATCACATGCTCTCTCTCATACACACGTGGGGCAGTTTTTAAAATGTTCGCGCGTGGCCTACATTTGTGTGCACGATTTTATAACAGGCACGTGCAGCCGCATGTATCTTCTAAAATCAGGGGTCGGCATGCGCAAGGGGGTGCACACTAGTGCACCTTGTGTGCGCCGAGCCCTAGGGGAGACCAAATGGCTTTTCCCCATTCCCTCTGAGGCTGCTCTGAAATCAAAGTGGCCTTGGAGGGAACTTTCCTTTCCCCCCCACCTTCCCCTCCCTTCCCCTACCTGTCCTGCCCCCCAGCCCTAAAGAACCACACCCCCCCCCGTCCCTTTGTCGTGGAAGTTATGCCTGCCAGAGGCACAGCGGCCCTGCAGAGGCCTCTGGCCATGCCCCCCACCCCACCCCTGGACTGCCCATTTTTTCAAGCCCCGGGACTTACACGCGTCCCGGGGCTTTACGCTACGCGTACCGCAGGGCCTTTTGAAAATAGGCCCAGTGCGCGTAACTCCCCCTACACGCGTAAATCTTTTAAAATCTTCCCCACGCTCTCTCACATGCTCTCTATAACATGATCTTACATACACACACTTGCTTTCTCACTTACACATGCTCTCTCACACACACACATGCTCTTATATATACACGGTCACCTACTCATTCACACATACATACTCTCACATGTTCTGTCTGTCTCTTACATGCTTTCACGCATGCACATATACTCACACTCTCCCACACATGTACATGCTCATTCACACTCACTCACATAGATATGCTCTCTCTCTCACACTCACACACACACACACACACACACACATTCCACTCATTATTTTATCTCCTCTCAGCCATCTCTTCTCCAAGCTGAAGAGTCCTAATGTCTTTAGCCTTTATCATTTTGGTTGCTTTCTCTGACCTTTTTCTAATTCCGCTATATCTTTCTTGAGATGCGGTGATCAAAACTGCACACAATACTCAAGGTGCAGTCACACTATTGAGCGATACAGAAATATTATGATATTCTCTGTTTTATTATCCATTTCTTTTCTAATAAATCCTAGCATTTTATTTACTTTTTTGGCTGCTGCCACACACTGAGCAGAGCATTCCTGCATATTAACAAAAGGGTAGCAATCGACCCTATGTCCATCCATACAGAGAAACGGGTTACTAGAAAAATAAACAAATACAGTTCTGAGTGGGGTTCAAAATAAACAATTTAACTTGAAAATGAGTATCCAAGTCAGAACTGAAAAAACTAAAAATAGCATAAAAAAAGATTAAAGTGATAAAAACCATTGTTTCCTTGTCCATTCCAGATCTCCTTACAAGTCTCCTCTCTCCTGCACCCCTATCCATATTGAGGAACCCTTCCCCTTAAAGAGTAGGGTAATTGGAGTATAGTTCCAGCATATACTGGCCAAAAGTTGGAAAAAGATCCCCAAGCTCAAAATCTTAACCAAGTCCAACTGGTCAAAAATAAAACTAAACTGCATCTAACTCTCAAAACTTCTAGGTCTCTTGCGTTCTCTAGTCAAGAGTCCCAACTTCTTCTCACCCTTGCTTTCTCTGTTCGCTCAGGCAAATAGTCTTTGATTGTAGCCTAGGGAATGCCGTTCCCTCCAGACTGTATCAATCTTTTTTCACAAATCTTTCTCCTAGCTGCTCCAAAAGTCCCAAATGTTGATCAAGTTCTCCAGGGATGAGGAAAAGATCCAGTAGTCCAGCTCCTCCTCCTACTCCATTCTCCAACCCACTGAAGACTAGGGATGTGAATCGTTTTAGGACGATTAAAATTATCGTCCGATAATTTTAATATCGTCTTAAACCGTTATGGAACACAATACAATACAGATTCTAACGATTTATCGTTATAAATTGTTAGAATCGTGAGCCGGCACACTAAAACCCCCTAAAACCCACCCCCGACCCTTTAAATTAAATCCCCCACCCTCCCGAACCCCCCCCAAATAACTTAAATAACCTGCGGGTCCAGCGGCGGTCCGGAACGGCAGCGGTCCGGAACGGGCTCCTGCTCCTGCATCTTGTCGTCTTCGGCCGGCGCCATTTTCCAAAATGGCGCCGAAAAATGGCGGCGGCCATAGACGAAAAAGATTGGACGGCAGGAGGTCCTTCCGGACCCCCGCTGGACTTTTGGCAAGTCTCGTGGGGGTCAGGAGGCCCCCCACAAGCTGGCCAAAAGTTCCTGGAGGTCCAGCGGGGGTCAGGGAGCGATTTCCCGCCGCGAATCGTTTTCGTACGGAAAATGGCGCCGGCCATACGCGTATGGCCGGCGCCATTTTCCGTACTGGAAAATGGCGCCGGCAGGAGATCGACTGCAGGAGGTCGTTCAGCGAGGCGCCGGAACCCTCGCTGAACGACCTCCTGCAGTCGATCTCCTGCCGGCGCCATTTTCCGTACGAAAATGATTCGCGGCGGGAAATCGCTCCCTGACCCCCGCTGGACCTCCAGGAACTTTTGGCCAGCTTGTGGGGGGCCTCCTGACCCCCACGAGACTTGCCAAAAGTCCAGCGGGGGTCCGGAAGGACCTCCTGCCGTCCAATCTTTTTCGTCTATGGCCGCCGCCATTTTTCGGCGCCATTTTGGAAAATGGCGCCGGCCGAAGACGACAAGATGCAGGAGCAGGAGCCCGTTCCGGACCGCTGCCGTTCCGGACCGCCGCTGGACCCGCAGGTTATTTAAGTTATTTGGGGGTGGGGGATTTAATTTAAAGGGTCGGGGGTGGGTTTTAGGGGGTTTTAATGTGCCGGTTTTTCGATTTTTCGATTTTTCGATTTTTTAACGATTTTCACGATTTTTCACGATATTTTACCCCCCCAAACGGCAACAATACGATTCCCTCCCCCTCCCAGCCGAAATCGATCGTTAAGACGATCGAGGACACGATTCACATCCCTACTGAAGACTGAGCACGCTCATGGGGATTTTTATATCCCACACAAGCCTTGCCCCCAAAAGGTGGGTTATGGCAAAGGGAAGAATCCCAAATATCAAAAACTCCCTCCCACTGCCCACTGTTGGAAAAATTACTTGGGAGCAAATGTTAATGACTGCCAAAGCCCCGTCACATATATCTATCTATATATTTAGTAATTTTGTTCTTTAAAATAATTTCAAACATTTTTCCCAGCACTGACATCAGGCCTACTAACAGTAGGTCTGCAATTTAATTTTTCAGTTCTTTCAGCACTCTAGGATGTATACTATCTGGTCCAGGTGATTTTCTACTCTTTAGGCATGGTGGTTCTCTATACATAGGGAGGGTTCTTTTCTAACAGCTTGCATGTAAAAAGTAGATGCAGACTTCAACCTGAATTTTCAGAACAGACTTAATATGCATACATCTGCTTTGAAAATGTGTATGTTTATGCAGAATCCTGTATGGCATATGTGCAAAGGTTTGTACCTGCATGGGAGCTGCTGTAAATGTGTACATTTTGAAAATTGAATGTATTTGTGCAAATGGTTCACCACCCCAACTCTGCCCCCAGGAACACCACTTTCTAGTGCATATACAATTATTGCTCCGCATACTTTTACTCACACAACTCCCAGGACAATTTTCATTTATGCACATAAAATCTCAATTCTATTTTTGAGCATCAGGCCAATTGTAAAATATGACGTGAAAATATCTTTCCACTACATATGAAAAACGCCATTGACTCAACTGAAACCTGTTTCAGTGTGCATCTATGATTTATGGCTGGAAAATGCTGAATTACATAATCTAATGGGTCTATTTGGCCTTTTCTAGCACAATCCACTATAAGCAGGAGATACAAGCTAGTTTCAATCAAGGATTGGCCACTGTTGGAAACAGAATGCTAGGCTTGATGGACCCTTGGTCTGACCCAGTATGGCATGTTCTTATGTTCTTAAGTCATACAGATTTCAATGATAAATGCCAAATTGTACAATAAAATCATGTCACATTTAGTATGGCAATGGCATAAGTACCGAGATAAAATAAACATCAAGATCTACCAGTATACTGTATATATTCTTGTTGCACTAATAAAGTAGTAAAACCAAGTCAGTTGTTTTTCTTTATCACCTTACGTTTATTTACTCTACAAAACAGACTGTAGACAAGACCTGATTTGTCTGAAACCGAGCAAATAAAACAACGCACGTAATTCCCAGACATGTCAATAGTTCATAATTCACAAGCAGGTTGGTAACAATGAATGTGCATGCCTTCACATCTATAAAGTATGCACTGAAGGCAAAAAATATTAAAATGTCTGAAGCACTGCCATCGTGGTAAAGTACCCCCAAATATAAAGATATTTCTATCCTATAGAAATTAAATTTAACCCATTGATATTTCCATTTATTTTCTATTACATGATGGCATCAACTGTACATGAAATGCTAAAGAGGTCATATATGGGCAAGCTTTCAATTTCATCACAAAGTTCTGGCAAAGAAAGCCTTTGGTTTTATGATTTATTGTATTACTAGAATCCTTTGATGGCATTACTGCTTTGTAATTCAGTTTCCCATTCATCATATACTCTATGTGCTCCAACATGTAATTTTTCTCTCTCTCTCTCTATATATATATATACATTCACATAATTTATGAAAGCAAGTCTTGGAATGTCTGAGAAACTGAGTGATTAACAACTGACTGACTCACCACACTTTCCAGTACAACTGTACGGACCACATCAGATCTCTGAGATCATTGCAGTCCTCTAAAATAGAATGCTTATAAGCAGTACCATAAAAAAGATCCTAGGTGCATATTGGACAGCTCGTACCAGATCCTTGTCTGCCTGTGCCTAAACACCCACATCATGGAAATTTTAACATTGGCCAGTTTGGTCCTTTTTGGTTTGCAAGAGACATGTACCAGCATAGAAAGTTTGAATTGAATCTTTAATTAATTTGATCTTATAGATCTTAAAGTCTAAATCCTGTTGGAATAAGCAATTTCATATGAACATGCATGTTCCTCACAAGTTTTCCAGGGGTAGGTCTGTGATGGTCAATGTGTTTTTTTTCATTGTCATTTCCATGTGGTCATTCCCTCAAAGTCTGGTCCCACAAATGTCATAGTATTTTCTCCTCTAAGGTACCTGCTCTTTAAAGCCATAGTAAGATCTTTCCCAATCTCAATGGACTGCTCTATAGAAGAATCTTGATGGTCCAACCCTTAAAAATGGGTAAGATCTGTTGCCACAGTAGCCTGGAATGCCACTTGACTTCCACACCCTTTCGGGGACGTTATGCTAGGGGTTTGCCTCAATCAAAAAGTGATCTGGGAGACTCAAGTCCAAAGAGTAGTCCTGCTGAGGACATGGTCAATCAAATATACAACTTAACTTGCACAAAATGTAACTATTTCTCTTCCCTTTTGTCAAGAAACAATTTGCTTCTTATACTTGTTTTCAATCATAAAGAACATGAATCACAAAATGCACTGTCCTGCTGCGCAAAATCAAATTTCTATGTCAAAAGACCCTGAAAATTATAAGCCTCTGGTGTATTAGAACTTTGTAGTTTGCAAAACCTAGCACCAAGATGGCTCCCATGGGGCCCTCTGTTCAGTCTGTCTGCCTGCAATGATGTTGGCCACGAGAAGCTCGCATACAGGCACCCTTCATTCATTGCTGGATTGGGAACACTGACTGGTTGACTATGGCTCAAGACAATGATGTTGTTGAGGCAACTTTTATTTTTCCAGTGCACAGGAATGGCATTCTGGAATCTGCTTGCTATGGTCCCTTCCAGAATGGCAGCAGAAGACTCAGGGTAAACACTGATGTGCTGGAGGGAGCTCCAGGGGCATTCAAAAGCCTCTTGTTAAGTCTTATGTACACAGTGACTCATTGCGCTGTAGCAGAACTGGCATAAGGCCTGAGGTAAGAAATTGGTAGAACCTCACTGGGTGGGAAGGACAGACAGTGCTATGATGAAACTCAAGCTTCTGGTTTGAAGCTGCTAGTCTCAATTAAAATGGCCGAGCAGTAGTTGCAACATGTCCTGACTACTGGGAAGTGAGCTACCCATATATCTGTCGGTAAATATATTATATCCTGTTAGGTATTTCTTTTTTTCATGGCTATCATATATGTAACGCCATCTCTGGGTAACCACACATCACCGAAGGGGCCATAAAAGTAATTTGCATTCTCTTTGGTCCAATGGCTAGCTCAAACCCTTTCACAAAGTCTCTTTCCCCAGGGCTTGGTTCTTTTACTGTCAGGAGGGGGCAGGGATGGGGGTGGGGAGGATGGCTCTTCCAGGGTCCTAGGTGGCAGGGGTGATACTGTTATTTTTCCCTGGGAGATTTATGCCTTTTCTATCCTTTTGTTGGATGTGAGTGCCAAACAAACAACTCCGGTGACTATGGTTGAGTGTCCAAACTAAACTTTAATGAAAGTGTATTCTGAATGGTGACTGGTACAGTTCTCATCAGATCTAATCTCACAGGTGGCAGTTACAGTTTGTTCTCTTTGTATCTGTGTAAGGGTCTCTTTTTCTTTTCCAGGGCAAGGGACACCCTCAACATCCAGGGCTTGGATAAATGAGGATCCCGAGTGGGCATGGGTATCTTTGGGCAGAAAGAAACCCTCCAAATGAATAACACGGTCTCTGCACAGAATTCCAGATTTCTCTCTCCCAGGGATGAAGACTCCTAGTGGGGGTCCTCAGTTGTACTTCGATATTGATCTTACTCATGCAGGGGCAGATTGTAGAAAAATATCAGTCCCGGGGATTTTTTTTTTTTTAAACAGGCCCATGTGATTCAATGACTCCCAAAAGCACAGCAAGCTGACCCTAGAGAGGTACATTATCTGCCCTGGAACACAGATGCCTCTACTGTCAGACTTGAGCCCAAAAATCTCCAACACCAGGGATACTTGCCCCTTCCCCAATTTCACACTTACCTTCACCCAATCCTCAAGTTCCTGCTTTAATCCCCAACCCCACCCCTAGCTTTTTTTTTTTGCAGGTAATCTTAACTTACCTATAGGCTACAGCTGGTGCATTCAGCTGCTGGATTCTGCAGCACTTTGTTGTCCTGGTGATGGTGGCAGAGCTGCAATGTGATGGTCCCAGCCAGCCCCTCTCTCCTTCATCACAGCTTTTTTTTTTTTTTTAACTTTACTGGATTCACTGAGACCAGAAAAAACTCACTTTCTTGTCCCAGGGCAGTGCTGTTTTCAGTCACAGGGCTGTCTACCAGTGCTTGCACACCCCCACTTCCCCTTCTTCCATCTCTGAGGCTACAGGCAGTTTCAACTGGATGGAAACAAAGCTCTGGTACTGCAGGACTGGCAATAGACTGCTTTTTTTTCTCCCTAGGAAGGGCCCTGGGGCTTATAGCTCATCCAGATAGTAAAAAAGAAAAAATAAAGGAGGTGGGAGAGACAGGAAGGCGGGCTGGAGCCAGGACACTGCAGCTCCGACTGGAGCATCAACGAGAGGCAGGCCAAAGGCAGGCAGTGCTCTGACCGGAAAACAGAGTAGCATTTAATTTTTTTTTTTTTTCAAATATATGCAGCAGGCAGGGGTCATCAAGGTGCTGGCTTGCCTGTAACAAGTACCAGTCTGCCTTTGCTCCCTCCAAAATTGAAGCCTAGCACATGTCTGCACACAAAGACAAGGAGCTAACTGCTAGTGTTGCTGAGCTGCCAAAAAAGCAGAAAAGTCTGAGTGGAAATGACACGTGACCAACCTAACCGGCCCACCGGGGCATGCCCGATCCCCCAGATAGGCCAATCCGCCCCTGTACTCATGGATAGCCAATGTCTCTATCAATCTATTTTACTTTTCTTGAATCCCACGATGGAAGGGATTCACTTGGAACATGAAGCCCTTGATGTTCCTCTGAAGGGCAGGAAGAGGGGCATCAAAGCTCTTCCTCTCAGTTCTTCTAATAAAGTGTCCTTTGCCCAAATAACCAATTCAAAACACTGGAATGTCCATACAATGGGTCTCTACCATACCTCTGTCCTCGAGGAGGTTGCAGTGGGGTAGGTCTTCCCTATCCTGAGCCCCCCCCCAGGGAAAGGTTTCCTCATGACATTCCTCCAGGCAAACACTCAGGGATCTCATAGGCTTCCTACAACAACAGCTTCAAAAATCCTGAAAAACAACCTGAAAGCCCACCAAACAGCCAAGTAGTGGACTGCAAGGCAGCTTCCCAGCCTTGCCCAGGGACTACAGGCAGGTAATGTTTCATGCAAGTTTATTTGTATTTATGCTGTGAACCATTATGATTGTTATCAGAATCGGTATACAAAATAATATAAATAAATAAATAATACAATTTAAATTATGCCTAAGCCCAAGGGTAGGCCCAAAAATCCAACCAATGACTAAACTCCAACTTCCTCCTAACTCACAAACCAAACTGCACTACTCCCAGAGCTCTCTGGGGAGAGCTGCTTTTATTTTCTATCCAAGGGAATGGCCATCCCAGCACCCTCAAAGGGTTGGTCTGTATACAAATGGTACCTCCCCCTAATTATCAACCTAAATAAAGAAGTTCACGCAGGGCTTAATGGTAATGAGTCCAGAGGGCCATTACATATATTTATAGGAAGGATATTTTGAATTTCAGTAAATAAAACACTTACTACTATACTGAATACATCAATTTAAGGGGGTCATTTATTAAAGATTTTCTCCCATTTTATGTCTATGGGAAAAATACTTAGTAAATAGGCCCCTACGTTTGATAAAACCACCCACTATTTGACAAGAAGCAGGAGCAGATTCAATCATCTGGACAATATGTAAATCACAATCATGCTTGCACTGCATAATGTGGTTTAATCATAGACAGTCACAGCACACTTTCAGTCAGGGTCAAGCATCAATCAATCATGGAAAGAAGCCAAAAAGCGGTAGGAAACGCCCCCCCATGGTTTTGAAGAACCAGCAAATTAACAATAGAAACATTCTTCTCAAATTTTAGACCTGCATATTATATATTCAATTTTCATAAAGAAGTTGGTGTCTGGTCTGAATGTACATTTATTTATTTATTTAAAACATATATTCTGCATTTTCTCAACAAAGCGGATTATATCTATAACATAAAATTATCTTGTCACATTAAAACATCATTACAGACAATACAGTATTCAACAATTTTAAAACTTAATAATCTTGTCTGCCTCTTTGTTTACAACAATCAACCCTGAATATGCTTTCCTAAACAATTGTGTTTTAAGCCCCTTATGAAACCTCATCAGATCTGTTTCTAATCTTAACAGGACAGGTAGGTCATTCTAGAGCTTTGGCCTGACAACTGAACAAGTTCTCAGTCTAGTACAGTGTAACTGATGAGCTTTCGCTGATGGAACCACCAGCATCTAATGAGCTTTCAGTCTTAAGGCCTGAGCTAGAACATAAGGGACTAACAGCTGATGTAAGTAAAATGGTCCAGTCTCGAAGCACCTTAAATATGAGCATTAAGAATTTAAACTTTGATTTGATAGAGACTGGCAAACAGTGCAACCTCAATGGAGCAGGAATAATATATTTCCTTCTACCTAATCCAAGAATTAGCCTTGCTGCAGCATTTTTGAACTATTTACAATACATACTGAGGTCAATATTCAAGAGCCATTTAGATGGATAACTGAAAAGTTATCCAACTAAATGGCTGGTATATTCAGTGGCACGACTATGCCACTGATACCCTACTAGTTAGCTGGTTAAGTTTATCTTGCTAACTAACCGAGCTGCTAAGCAGCTGAATTTTGCCTCCATAGATGGTTCTTGGGAAGCCCCAAATAAACAACATTATAATTGTCTTTAGTCGACAAGACTAAACCTTGAACTACCATCCAAAAGTCATTAGCAGTAAGAAAAAACCTCAGATGCCAGTCTTAACTTAAAAAGTCCAGCTTTAAAATCTGCCTTATCAGTAGCTTAAAGGATATTTAGGTATTGAAAAGAATGACTGAAGTGGAAAAGCCTTCTCCTCAATTAAAAATGGTGGCATATTTTCCAGGGGTATATTTCGGCTAACTCACAACAGTTTGGTCCTAGATAAATTTCAGGCTAGCTCCTTTCTGGTCATTCTTGCTTTTATCCTTAGGACACTTTTGGACATTTGACAATATATAGTTTGGACTGTATCTATAACTGGAAAATCAAGTTGAATATCATCAGCATAAAATGTAAAGATTATCCCTAGTGACCTAAATAAATAGGCTAAAGGGGCTAGATAAACATTAAAAAGGGCAGTGCGAGGCAGAAATTAGGGATTTATATTCTGATAGTATCTCATTTATTTTTACCTTAAAAGTACAAACAGAAAGAAAAGATTTAAACCAATTAATCACTGTACCCTCTATGCCAATTGAGAATAACCTAGAAAGTAAAATATCATGAGATAGAGTATCAAATGCTGATGAAACATCCAAAAGCATTTCATTTATAGACCTCCCCTAATGTATCTGTCACTAAGGTGAACAAAGTCTCTTTCCCAAGGTGGGCCCTAAATCCACATTGATCTGGATCCAGGATTTTATTATCCTCTAAGTAGTCCCTGAATTATTTTAGAATACATTTTTCAATAATTTTTGCTACACTTGGCAGATTAGAAATAGGTCTGTAATTGGTTAGATGTTTTTTTATCAGTTGTCTTTTTTGTACTGGTATAATCCTAGATTTTTTTTAGAGGTTCAGGAAGTATTTCTTCTCTAAATATTAACAATATTACAGTGATATCTTTAGGTATTTGAATCGGCCAAAAATGACATGGATCAAGCAGAAAAGGGTCACAACAAGAAAGAGCCTGCAGTTCGGAAAACCAACGTGCTAAACAAATTGCCACCATAAAAACCTGTCTTCAAGGTAAGCAGCCGCAAGGAAAGAGTACACGGGGCTGAAAGGTTGGACCAAATTAAGGCCCCACAAAGGCACCAGAAGCCACAAAGGGGGACGAAGATACTTAACTCTCTTCAAGAACTGGGACACATAGGGATGGGAAGACAAAGGCCCTCCACTGACTCGCCCCCTATAACAAGCAAGGGCTGCAACTTGAATCTTCAAGGTGAAGGGTGAAGCCTTTACACAATTCATCCTGTAAGAATTCCAAAATTAAAGGAATATCCACCTTGAGAGGTTGAGAACTTTGCTCAGATCAAGAGGCCTTGAAAACTCTCCAAATCCTTACAAAGGCTAGAGAAGTAGAAAATTTCCTGGCCTGAAGTAAGGTGGAAGTCATGGTAGATGAATAGCCACTCTTTAACAACTGAGCCCTTTCACTGGCCAAACCGTAAGACAAAACCAACCCAGATCGCTATGTAGAATGGGTGCCTGCTGCAAAATATCCTTCTGAGGCAGTAGCCTGAGGGGACTTCCCACCAGCAGACTCTGGAGATTGACCCAATCCAGAGCCACCAAAAGGATGGATTTGGTTTGACTTGCATTATTCCAGGTGATCTTGCCTATCAGAGGCCAGGGCAGGAATGCATACAGCAGGTCATCATGTGGACAATCCTGAACAAAAGTGTCAATGCCCAGTGCTTTTGGGTTCCGTTTGTGACTGAAAAATTGTGGAACATTTGCGTTGTCATAGGTAGCCAACAAGTTTAGGTCTGGGCAGCCCTAGAGCTTAGGGATGTGCATTCGTTTCACACGTTTCCTATACAAGCATGTAATATGAAATGAATGCACATCTAATTGGCATGTAATGGGAAATGTATGAAATGAATTAAACGAATGAAACAAATGCACATCCCTACTAGAGCTCCACAAGGAGCTGAAAGGCTTCATCCTTCAGCTCCCATTCTCCTGAGTCCAAGTTTCTCTTGCTAAGGAAATTGACTCTGATATTGTCCTTTCTGGCAATGTGAGAGACGGATATGCCTAGAAGTTGTTGCTATGCCCACACCATGATCTCATCTATCTCTTCCGACATTGTTGACTTGGTGCCACCCTGATGATAGATTTAAGACACTGTTGTCACATTGCCTGACATTATCCGGACTACCTGAGCCTCCAGTTGCTCAGTGAACCACAAGCATGCTAGCTGAACCACCTATGCTTCCAATTGGTTGATGTTCCACTGTCGCTCCTCGGCATTCCAGCAACTTTGCACCATCAACTCCTGTCAGTAAGCCCCCCACACAGAAGACTCACATCTGTCGTGAGCACCAACCAATCTGGCATCTCCATTGAAACTTACTTCTTGAGATGATCCGCCTGCAACCACTGCTGTAACTGAGTCCTCACTTTCAATGGTAGAAGCCTCACCACATAGTCTTGTGACTGTGGGTTCCATCGGGAAAGCAACACATGTTGAAGAGGTCACATATGTGCCCTTGCTCAGGGATCTACTTCCAATGCGAAAGCCATCAATCCCAGGACCTGTAGATAAAACCACACTGTTGGGCGAATAGTGTTTGCCAGGGTTCAGACTCAATCAACCTTTGGATCTGACTCTCCAGCAGAAACACTCTGCTCTGCTTCATATTGAAGCGAACCCCAAGATATTCCAGAGTCTGAGAAAACTGCAAACTGCTGTTGGCAAGGTTTACCACCCAGCTTAGTTCCTGAAGCAATGAAACTACCTTGTGAGAAGCCCAGAGACTCTCTTCCATGCTCTTGGCTTGAATCAACCAGTCGTTCAGATACTGGTGAACCAGAATGCCGTTCCTGCGCAAGGCTGCCGCTACCACCACCATGATCTTGGAGAAGGTCCTGGGCAAAGTGGCCAGCCCGAAGGCAAAGCCTGAAACTGGTAATGATGATCCAGAATGGCAAACCATAGGAATCATTGATGTTCCCAATGAATGGGGATATGCAGATATGCCTCTGTCAGATCCAGAGATGTAAGGAATTCCCTGATTGTACTGTCAATATGACAGAGTGCACTGTTTCCATTCTGAAATGAGTGAGCTGCTAATGATGACTGACTCCCTTGAGATCCAGGATGGGCTGAAAGTGTTGGAATCTGCTATGCTGATGGGAGGAGCAAGCAGATGGGAGTTGACAATCTGTAGATTATGCTCCTCCAGAGGGGAGGAGTTGGCAATCTATTGTAATCTGCTGCTGGATACTCCTGTAGAGGGAGGAGTTTAGCAATCTGTTAGGAGTCACCATGTGTAGTTGCAATCTGTTAGGAACTGGCTCCCATGGAAGGAGGAGTTTAGCAATCTGATATGCTCTGTAGGCGGAACTAGCAATCTTGTTATGATATAGACTGTTCAGTTGGAAATCTGTACCAGCGGAGTGATAGAGAGGGTACTCAGCTGGAAAGGAATGTAAATAGGTGAATCCTTGGGCTGATGGCAGATGGCAGGAGGAAATCCTGAGAGGGACCACCAGCTAGGCTTGGTATGGAGACAGACACAGATAGTACTTTTATTAGACAGGTTAGTAGGACCACCAGAGGTGGCAGTAGTGAACTGATATGCCCGGCAGGGCTGAAGTCCCTCAGATACTGGAACTGCAATCCCAGGTTCTCTGAGCTGTAGAAAGACTATAGATAGTGAGTAATCAGGGTATGCAGTATACATAGCCAGTAATAGATGACAATCTCACATAGGGTCTTAAAGAAGCTCAGTAGCTGGAAAGGGTTAGACCCTCGAGGAGCAAGTACCTGGTTCCAGGGAAAGCTCTGAGAGAGTGGTGGTAACTCACGAATGTCTGTATCTGCAATAGCTTCCAGGCAGTAGAGAATCTTCAGAGTGTTTAGGAACATGGGCCCTCGAGGAGCGAGTACCGGTTCCTATCTGCAATCTGAAATAGATAAAAGAGAGCGAGGCCCCCGAGGAGCGGGTACCTCTGGTAAGTCCGAGGAGGCAGAGTAGCTTGGGAGTAAAGCTGAAGCAATCCCCTTGCTAACTCAAATCGTAAGCGAAAGTGAAGACCTTTTATGTTGGAAGCGGATGTCGTCAATGCAGGGGGACACCCCTGAGGTTCGCGCCCTTGCTGGTACATACTTTGGACCGCGTGCGCACGCGCCCTACGTCATCAGGAATATGGCGGATCCGCAGCATCAAGCCAGTCTGGGTATGCCGGAGAGAAGCGGCATGGAGACGCCGCGGCACAAGCCGTCCATCAGACCCGGAGGGAGTCGCCACAGAGGTAGAGAGGGTGGAGTAAGGGAGAAGAGCAGCCACGAATGCAACAGAAAGGACCCTTCTTTCTTCGGCACACCAAAATAAATGGAATAACGGCTCATATTTTGCTGCGATTCAGGAACGAGAATCACAGCTTTCAGATCCAACAGCCTTTGCAATGTAGTTCCCACTGCTATCCTCTTCTGAGGGGAGTTGCAAAGAGATATCATAAAGGCATCTGGAGGAATGCAAAGAAATTCTAGAGCATAGCTGTCCCTTACCACTTTGAGGACCCACTGATCCAAAGCAATCTGAACCCACCTGTGATAAAAATGAGATAGGCACCCACCTATCTCTTGCACCTACAGGTGAACCCACAAATCTTCATTGAGAAGATCAAGGGCCTCCATTTCCAAAGCCCGCATCCTTCTGAATCCTTCTGGGGCAAAAGGACTGAGATCTACCAAAGGGATGGGATGTCTTAGAAGAATCTTCACACTAAGGATGAAATTGCTGGTAGTCTCGAGAGTGGCCACTTGCCCAATATTTCAAGAACTGGCTTATCCTCTGGCAAGCGAGGGACCTGGACGCCCCCCAATTTATTTGCCATTTTTCCAACTCACTGCCAAACAAATGTGAACCCTTGAAGGGTAGCTTGGTGAGATTGGACTTAGAAATAGTATCTGCTGATCAGTTGTGAAGCCACAGCTGCCAACTAGCCACTATAACAGAAGCAGCTCCTCTGGCGGCTGTGCGTACCAAGTCACAGCCAGCATTAGCTAAGAAGGCACAACAAGAAGCAATGTGCAAATTCATCGCCACTGCCTCAAAGGGTGCTTAAGGATAACCTGAATCCTCCTAATCTGAGCATCCTTAAGAGCTGCTCCTCCTTCCACTGGGATGGTAGCTCATTTAGTGACAGAACACACCAAAGCATCAACCTTCAGGAAATGCAACTGTGCTCTGGTCTGCGGATCCAAGGTGTGTAAACTTGCCAAGGCACGCTCCCCTTTAAAGCTTACCTCTTGTGCACTCCATTCAAGGTTAATCAACTCTTGAATCACATCCAGGAAGGGAAAGAAACATGAAGCCTTGCATAGGATGACCAATATGGGGTTCTTCTTCTGGACATCTGATGTGTCACTCCCAGCCACTCTGAAGGTCTTCAAAGTTTGAGAAATCAGGCTCAACAACTCATCTCTATGAAAGAAACAGAAAAGAGTCCTCTGTGGCTACAAATCTGGGGACATTTCCCCTTCCTCAATAAGGAGCCACCACCAATATTATCAATGTCATTCTGATCCACATCTATTTGAACCTTGTCAGGACGTGCTGCACCATGGCACTTGCCCATGGTGGCAGACACAGGGAACTCTGAGCACACAAACCTAATTTAGCAGGTATTGTCAATTCAGAAGAATGCCTCTGTAGAACAGTCTGTAATATCTGGAAGAATTCTACCCAGGAAAAGGAGGATGGCTCCATAGCAGGTCCCATGGGCCCAAACCTCACATCCTGAGAGCATGTCTCCCCTGAAGACGACTCAGCCAGTGGAGCAACCGAAGGAGGGGACACCCGTGTCATGTCGTCTGCAGTTCCAATCCCCTCAGACCATAGAGATGGACCATAGTGAAATCCCCATGAGCATCCAGGCATCGCTGACATAGGCTTGCAGAAAGTTCTGGCAGTATCAGCCTGATGTGATATGCAGCACAAATAGATAAGTGCTTAGACTTCTTTGCTGCTGGTGCCATGGTTGGTATGCACTCAATACAGATGCAAAGATCTGTGCCCAACTAGACGCAGAAAATGTGCATCCAGGAACACGTGCATCTAAAGCATACCCAACTAGGTGCACAAAATGTGCGTCCAGAAAAAAAAGATGCCCAGCAACAAGCGCATAAAGAGAGTGCCCTATACTGAATGAACAGAATGTGCATCTAGAAAAAATGCTAAGCCACATGCACACAAAAGGAGACTTGAATGTAGACATACAATGAGGGGCACAGGAGTGCCCCGACAACACACATAAAAAACATGCAAAATTACTGTCGCGACCCACTATGGACCAAGAAGGAGAAGCCTAAGAGTGGGGCCTAGCCAAAAGGCTTCTCAACCCACCATGCCTGAACTGTGTCCACACCTCACAGAATTCCCCAGAGATGTGGGCGGGAGAAGCTGAATGCTGAGGAAGAAGACCCGGTAGGAAGACTCCTCACTAAAGAGTTTCTTTCTCTTTTTTTTTTTTATTATGAAGTAAAAACTTTTACCTGAGCTCAGCCCTCCCTGGCTGAGAGCAGGAACGGGTCTTGGCTAAGGGGGGCGAGGGCAAAAGCCTTCACCACCGAGCCTCTCTCTGCCTGCAACCACTTCTTTTTTTTTTAAGTCCATGCAAACCAAGGCTACTGGATTGAAGGGTCTCTACTGAGAGAGGGACCGAACGGTATCAATTCAGGAGGCAAGCAGTGCTATATAATCGTCTCATCTTCTGGTTATCTTCTTCTTTGTTTTTTTTTTTTACATGCAATTTCCAGTAGGGAAATGCATGTCCACCATCTGCTGGAGACAGAGAATGCTGGTGGGCTGATGTTGGGGCTGGAATATATATCCATGACATCAGCTTCCTTTTCTGTCTCCATCTGCTGGTAGAGGAGCAAACCCCATTGCTGGGGATTGGCCTGCCTGAATGGGAAGAATGATACAATTTGGCTGAAATCTAGGACTTCCGTAACATTCCATAACATTCCGTAAAATCCTCAAGAGGACCTCAAGAGGACCAGTTATTGGTCCATCGTCATGAAAATTAAAATCACCTACAATTATAAACTTGTAATTTTCCGCTGCTAGTAAAAGCACCAATATTTCAACAAGATCTGCTAGCTGAATTCCCTCTGTGCCTGGAGGTTGATACACTAAAGATTACACTAGTTAGTCAAAAATTATAACAAGTGCTTCATAACCTTTGGCTGGCAAGGGAAACTTGCATACATAACCCAACTGATTTTTAAAAATAACATGCACTATTTTCCTAATATCTCCACCTTACCTATTAACTCTTGGCTGATGTACAAATTGATAGCTATTTGGACACATCTCATGTAGGACCATGGCATTGGCATCACCAAGCTATGTTTCTATTAGACATATTATCAGCAATCAGAGTGTATTATCAACAATCAGATCATGTATTACATGAGTTTTGATTTAAAAGAACAAGCATTTAACAAACCCCATTTAAGTTCCATACTAACAGAGGGAGCTTCCCTATAGTTAAATAACAATCCTTGGGTATTTCTGTTGATTAAACTGTTAAAAAGATTCAATACAAAATTCACTGGGAGAGGGAAGGAAATGTTTCATTTCTATACAGAATATATTGAATGCTTGGTAAGCATGATATATTCTGGTGTATAAAAAAATTGCTATAAAAAAACAGTATATATGACAATTTACTCGTAGAAATGTTTGGGGAACCAAGTCCATACAAGTTTTCTAAAACATTTGTTTTGATATGACAAATATGAATAAACTGTATTTCAGTAACAAAATATGAGAAACATTGTTATTTAAGCTGTATCTTATTACATTTTAATAAACTTTACTACGTGAAAAAGAGTAGTATCACTTTCTAAGGTGAAATCATTGGCTCAGTGTGTCATTGTGGTCAAAAAAGCAAACAGAATGATAGGAATTATTAGGAAGGGAATGGAGAATAAAACGATTGATGTCATAGTGCCTAATGCCTCTGTATCACTCCATGGTGAGATCGCACCTTGAAAACTGGGTGCAATTCTGGTCGCCACAGTTAAAAAAAGATAGAGTTTAATTGGAGAAAGTACAGAGAAGGGCAACCAAAATGATAAAGGGCATGGAACAGCTGCCCTATGAGGAAAGACTAAAGAGGTTAGGGCTGTTCAGGTTGGAGAAGAGACAGCTGAGGGGGGATATGATAGAGGTCTACAAAATCATGAAAGGACTTGAACCGGTAAATGTAAATCGGTTATTATCAGACAATAAAAGGACTAGGGAGTACTCAATAAAATTAGCAAGTATCTCATTTAAAAGAAATCAGAGAAAACTATTTTTCACTCAATGCATAATTAAGCTCTGGAGTCAGGAATTCAGTGCCAGAAAATGTGGTTACGGCAATTAATGTAATTGGGTTTAAAAAAGGTTTCAATACGTTTCTAGAGGAGAAGTCCATAAATTGCTATTAATCAATAAGGAATAGTAGCTTGGGATTTATTTAATATTTAGGTACTTGCCAGGTACTTGTGACTTGGATTGGCCACTGTTAGAAACAGGATACTGGGCTTGATGGACCCTTGGTCTGACCCAGTATGGCATGTCTTAAGTTTCCAGAATGTTTCTTTTGAAACATTCTGGAAACAACTAAACAATGTAGGTTTGGCAGCATGAGGTCAATTCTCCAAAACTGTATCTTATATGCCAATCAAGGCTCAGAGGACTGGTCATGATCATGCATCCAGTTCAGCACACACCTGGGAGTTTACAGTATCCCAAGCACTTAAGCCCTATGTCATCTCTATTTCTGCCTCCTCCTCCTGCAGTTGGCAATATTGAAATAGGTACCCAACTAATAAGGTCATTTTTCAAATCGTGATAGGGCTTTATTGCGGGCGTTAGGGCCCTAACACCCATGATAACACCATAACACATGTGATAAATAACACATCACGAGATGTGTATGCAAATTTATTTATTTATTTATTTATTTATTTAGTGTTTTTATTATGCCGGCATTCATGACAGGTATCACATCATGCCGGTTTACATTTAACAGGGTGTGAAAAATACAGAGAAATACAAATAACTAAAACAAGTGCATGGTTAGAAAAATTGCAGTTACAATAAAACAGGGAAGTGCACGACTGAGAGCAGAAGAGAAAGTAGAAGAAGGAGTTTAACTGAGAGCAAATTATTTACAATGTAGTAGAATTAATGTAGTGAAGGAGATTGTTAACAGTGTGTGGGTAATGTCTGATAGTAAATGGCTGGTAAGGTAAGGATCAGTTGAGGTCTGGAAAGGCTTTCTTAAAAAGCCATGTTTTCAGCCTTTTCCTGAACGTCGGTAGGCACGGTTTCTTTCGCAGGTCGGATGGGATGGAGTTCCATAATGGTGGTCCTGCTGTTGAGAAGGCTCTGTCTTTGAGGGATTTGTGTTGAAAGGTTTTGGCGTGTGGAACATGAAGTGATTCTTTATAAGACTCTCTGATGGGTCTGGAGGAGGTATGTTTTTTGAAAGGAATTTGTAAGTTGAGTGGAGCGTGGTGATGGATGACTTTGTAAATGGTAGTGATGGACTTGTAAATGATTCTGTAGTGAATTGGCAACTAATGTAGGTCTTTGAGGATTGGGGAGATGTGGTCAATTCTCCTAGAGTTAGTCAAAATTCTGGCTGCTGTATTCTGCACTAGAGATGTGAATCGTGTGATCGATCGTCTTAACGATCGATTTCGGCTGGGGGGGGGAGGGAATCGGATCGTCGCGGTTTTGTTTCTTTAAATATCATGTAAATCGTAAATCGGGGGAGGGCGGGAAAACCGGCACACTAAAACATCCCTAAAACCCACCCCAACCCTTTAAAATAAATCCCCCACCCTCCCGAACCCCCCCCAAAATGCCTTAAATTACCTGGGGTCCAGAGGGGGGGTCCCGGTGTGATCTTTTACTCTCGGGCCTCCGGTGCGCTGTAGAATGGCGCCGTATGGCCGGCGCCATTTTGTATGGCAAAACGATTCGATGCAGGAGGTCGTTCCCGGACCCCTGCTGGACTTTTGGCAAGTCTTGTGGGGGTCAGGAGGCCCCCCCAAGCTGGCCAAAAGTCCCTGGGGTTCCAGCGGGGGTCCGGGAGCGATCTCCTACGCTCCTGACGTCGGGGGACAAAAAACAAAATGGCGCCGGCGCTACCTTTGCCCTGTCATATGACAGGGCAAAGGTAGCGCCGGCGCCGTTTCTACAACGCACCGGAGGCCCGAGAGTAAAAGATCACACCAGGACCCCCCCACTGGACCCCAGGTAATTTAAGGCATTTTGGGGGGGTTCGGGGGGGTGGGGGATTTATTTTAAAGGGTCGGGGTGGGTTTTAGGGTTGTTTTAGTGTGCCGGTTTTCCCGCCCTCCCCCGATTTACGATTTACATGATATTTAAAGAAACAAAACCGCGCCGATCCGATTCCCTCCCCCCCCCAGCCGAAATCGATTGTTAAGACGATCGATCACACGATTCACATCTCTAGTGCAGAATACAGCAGCCAGAATTCTGATTAACTCTAGGAGAATTGACCACATCTCCCCAATCAAATTTAGGCTCTTAGGTAGAAAGCTGAAATCCAGAACCTCCAGGGTAGCATTCTCTGAAATACTCCCTGTTCCACACGCAGGCCCCAAGAGGCAGGCAGTTAGTGCAGCTGGATTCAAAAAAGGTTTGGCTAAGTTCTTGGAGGAGAAGTCCATTAACTGCTATTAATCCAGTTTACTTAGGGAATAGCCACTGCTATTAATTGCATCAGTAGCATGGGATCTTCTTGGTGTTTGGGTACTTGCCAGGTTCTTGTGGCCTGGTTTGGCCTCTGTTGGAGACAGGATGCTGGGCTTGCTGGACCCTCGGTCTGACCCAATATGGCGATTTCTTATGTTCTTATGTCTAGGATGTTTCCATACTCTGTTTTTTCCCAAGTTTATTATGCTGTTTTGTAATGACATTTTGTTGTATTTAAGTACACAAGAAATCACCATACTGGGTCAGACCGAGGGTCAACAAGCCCAGCATCCTGTTCCCAACAGTGACCAATCCAGGTTACAATCAATACCTGGCAAGTACCCAAAGATTAAATAGAGCCCGTGCTACTAATGCCGGTAATAAGCAGTGGCTATTTCCTAAGTCAACTTGACTAATAGCAGTTTATGGACTTTTCTTCTAAGAACTTGTCCAAACCTTTTTTAAACCCATATAAGTTAACTGCCTTAACCATGTCCTCTGGCAATGAATTCCAGAGCTTAATTATGCGTTAAGTAAAAAGAATGTTCTTCAATTTGTTTTAAATGTGCTACTTGATAACTTCATGGCGTGCCCCCTAGTCCTTTTACAATTGGAAAGAGTAAGCAACCGATTTACTTACTCCCATTCTAGTCCTCTAATGATTTTATAGACCATCATATCCCCTCTCAGTGGTCTCTTCTCTTAATTATGCAAACTGCTTTGGGGAGCTATTCATGGAAGGTAATCTATAAATGTAAAGATGAAATGAAAAACAAAGGTTTGAGTTTGGCATCTGGTAGAGGTATACAATTTACTCTATGCTTTATCCACGCATAAGGTACTCTACATAGTCTAGTGTTCCTAAAGAAGTGGACATAATTTCTTTTACAGTTAATATGCCTGGTTGGGTTAAACTGGTATTCTACTACTCTTTCCCTGCATCTCTGTGCTGATTTTCTAATGGGATTAATTCAAGCTTTGCACTTCTGGCACCAGGAAATGAAGGGCATGTTTTTATTCTGGGCACAAAAGATTCCAGCATTACACAGCCCAAATGGTAAAATCCAGCAGCATTTTGCTGTCAGACCAACCCTCCCAAAACACAGGGGGTTTTGTCCCCCCAATAGGAGCATGATTACAGATTAAACAAGGGAGCAGTCCTCCAAGTAGAATCTACTCATCAGTCCCATGGAAATGTGGTTCAAGGTATTTTTAAGCTTGATCCTTTGGAATGCATATAGCTTCTCTCACTGTCATTCCAATAAATTAGGGCTGCAGATTGTGAAAAAGTCTTGTTTAGGAAAAGGGATCTATGGGGTCATGATGAATCCCCAAAGAGCATCCAGGCATCCTTCCACTAGGACAGCACTACACATTCTCTCTCTCCCATTTGTCTGGAGAAGACTCTAGACTTCTCTCAGGGTCCTGATATAACTTCTGTTGTCAAAGCATAGATGATATAAATAAAAAGCTTTGCACTGGACTGCACCATGCCCTGTGTGATGGAATGGATTTAGCATAAATAAGACAAAAATGTCATATATTCCTATTAAATATAAAAAAAGAGAATGAAAACATATTGTTGAAGGAAAGAAAGGAGAAGACAGAAAAAAGAGAGAAGAAGATTTAATAAGCAAGACATGAGACACCAGAAAGAGAAAGAGAAGAAAAGGATGGTGATAGAACCAAAACTGAGAATAAGAAAGAGAACATGATCCAGAAAATAAACCCAGAAGCAACAAAGGGAGGAAAACAATTTTCTAAAAGAGAATATTAAGTAATTAATGTAACCTCTCTGATGCTGAACCTGGATAACAATTCCAGAGGCCATATCTCAAATATCTATTAATGGTGGAACACTGTGGTAATGACTGGAAGGGGGACAATATATAAATCTACAGCTCTAACACTAAACTTTAAAAAGGGAAACTTTGATAAAATTAGGAAAATAGTTAAAAAAATGAAGGGTGCATCTGCAAAAGTTAAAAATGTATAACAGGCATAGATATTGTTTAAAAATGACTTCTTAGAAGGACAGTCCAGATGTGTTCCATGCATTAAGAAAAATGGATGAAGGCCAAATGATTACCAGCATGTTTAAAAGGTGAGGTGAAAGAGGCTATTTTAGCCAAAAAATTGTCCTTCATAACTGGAAGAAGGATCAATCTGAAGATAACAGGAAATAGCATAAGCATTGTCAGGTTAAGTGTAAAACATTGATATGACAGACTAAGAGAGAATTTTAAATAAAGTTGGCTGTAGCAACAAAATCTTATAATAAAAACATTTTAAAATATATCCAAAGCAGAAAACCTGTGAGGGAGTCAGTTGGACTGTTAGATGATAGAGAGGTTAAAGGGGCTCTTAGGGAAGATAAGGCCACTGCAGAAAGACTAAATTAATTCTTTGCTTCTGTGTTTACTGAAGAGGATGTTGGGGAGATACTCGTTCCAGGGAGGTTTTCATGGGTAATGATTCAGATGGACTGAACCAAATCATGGTGAACCTAGAAGATGTGGTAGGCTTGATAGACAAACTGAAGAGTAGTAAATCACCTGGACCAGATGGTATACACCCCAGGGTTCTGAAGGAACTAAAAAATGAAATTTCAGATCTATTGGTAAAAATTGTAACCTATCATTAAAATCGTCCATTGTACCTGAAGACTGGAGGGTGGCCAATGTAACCCTGATATTTAAAAAGAGCTCCAATGGCAATCTGGGAAACTATAAACCAGTGAGCCTGACTTTAGTATGAGGGAAAATAGTGTAAACAATTATAAACAGAACATAGGGGGTGCTGTTGAGCATTCATGGTAGCAGACATATTCTGGTGAAGATCTGCTCACTTGGGAGCTAATCCCATCTTTTATCGTGTCCCTGACTCCCTCGGCTTGGATAAAGATTGATATGGGGGTGGCTGGATAGCTTTGCCTTCAGGAGCTGACCATAATTGTCCAGTAACCCTGTCAAGATAGAAGAAAGATGGAGAAAGATGTCTCTCAGGTTCACACGTAGTACTCAAGACAAGCCTATTACTGATTTCTGCTGGGAGGCTGGTGAGTTGGATAATGCATCCGCCGGTGTAAAGGAGAAAACTAATGGTGGGGTTGGTGGTTTGGTAGCGGCTTCTGACCAAGATATGATGACGACAATTCTAAAAGAAATTCGAGGGCTGAGGTCAGCTGCATAGTAATTTTTTGCACAGGGTAGCGAAAAAGCTAGCACAAACCCTGGTGGGGAGGTAGGGGTTGGGTATTCAGTAATATGTATATTGTGTTTTCCTTGTCAGCAATATTTCCCATCTGCGGAGATGGCTTGGGGCAGTTGTGGAGAGTATAAGATTCCAAGATGCCGTAAAGCAATGAAGTGGTGTGAGAATTTGCAGGCTGAGGATCTCTGTGCAGATACCTTTGCAGTTTACAAGTTTAGCATCACTGTTGCCATAGAAGACCTATGTGCAGAGACTTTTGTACTTCATAAGCCCAGCATTATTGTAGCCTCGAGACAGCTCCGAGAATGGGGATGTGAGGAGAGGGTGTGGTAGTAGCAGGGGTGGAGGAGGAGGAGGAAGGGATTTGGGAGGGGTGCTTTGGGTAAAGGGGGGGGGACAAAATATTCTCAGGAGATGGTTGTAAAGTGGGGGATTTCTAGGTCCAGACAGTTGTCCCACCCAGAGGTATCCCACTGGTATTTAGGAAGGGAAGGGTTGCCAGGGCAAGATTGTCCTGGTGGTCTGGCTATTATAAAGGTAAAGAATGCTGCTTAGTTTGTTTGTTTAGGTTAACATGTTTGTAGCGAAGGTGGGTTGTTGGATGGGGGTGGGGTGGTTATTGGGAGGTGGGTGGGGGGGAGTATGTGTTTGTAAAACCAGATGAATGCACACTGCATGTTATCAGTTTTACGGGCCAGGACTCGGGCTGTTATGGTCTTGATGGATTTAAGGGAGTCACTATTGTCCATGCATAAGCAAATTATTACCCAGTCATGGGACAGATTAAGATAGTCTCTTTGAATATCAGGGGCATTTCATATCATATTAAGAGAAAACAATTATTACAGTTCCTTAAGGGAGCACAAGTGCAGATTGCACTGCTACAAGAGACACATTTAACTATTGTCGAATACGATAAATTGAAAATGGACTGGGCAAGTGTGGGTGACACCATACACATCACAGAATGGGGGGATGTATATTCTAATACACAAGAATTTACCACTACAAGTATTTGATTACATGTTTCATTTGATAGATATTTGGAGAATTACTTATCCATCCTTTTGTGACTACACGTCATTCTCCCAGGCATATAGCCACATAAGCTATTTCCTGTGCATTGATTGATTATTATCCAAAGTTTCTGAGTGTGGTATATTACATTGTTATTTTTATGATCATCATCCAGTGTCTATTGACACTGATGGGGCAAAGGGGAACGGTGGGATTGTGGAAATTAAGTCTTTCTCTTTTGGAGAAAAATGATTTTAAGGATCTAGTGGAGAGTGTCCTTGATGTCTTTGATTCTCATCAGAGCTCAGAGGGTTATGATCCCGTTTTGAGGTAGAATACGCTCAATGTGGTGTTGAAAGGGACTATAATTGGTTACATTAGCCATTTAAAACAGATAAATTTGGCAGAGGAGGCCCAGCTGGAAAAGGAGATAAAGGAGTTGGAGAAGGGACATAAGGAGTTGGAGAAGGGACATAAGTGTTCGGACAAAAATGATCAGTTGCAGGGTTGAGGGATAATCTTAGAGCCCTTCAAGTAGGGAAAACAGAGATGGCATTATGTTATACTAAACAAAAATACTATGAAAATAGTAACAAGACAGGTCATCTGGTAGCTAGGGCAGTACAGAAGAGACAATCATGGACCCAAATATTCAAGCTACAGCTGGAATCTGGGAAATTAGATTCAGACAGTAAAGGGATGGAAGAGATCGTGCGAGCATTCTACACAAAATTGTATGGGGAATCTTTGCATCCTGGTCAGGAGAGGGTAGATGACTTTTTGAATAATCTAGATCTTCAAACATTGATGGCAGAAATGGCGCATGATCTCAAAGTGCATATTTCTGGGATGGAAGTTCAGAAAGCGATTAGTAGTTTGTTATCAGGCAAATGTCCAGACCCAGATGGCTATTACATTGGCTTCTTTAAGAAGTTTAGTGGTCTATTTCTGCCAAGACTGACAGATCTTCTTAATTTTCTTAGAGATTCTCCAACCTCTGTAGCAAATTTAAACAATGCCCATGTTATGCTGTTATATAAACAGAAATGGAATGAGTTGGATGTGGAATCCTGTAGACCCATATCACTCCTCAATTCAGATGTTAATTATTAGCTAAAATACTAAAATATAGAACACTCATTGCATTTACTTGCAGCTAAGGAACAATTTGCATAAAATGAAAGGGGAAACATGGGCCTCTCCAACTCTGAGCTCTGTGGAGCACTTTGTAAGTGACCCTTCTATTGAGGGGAGGTTCATATCTCACATTTATAATGGAAAACAGATACGAATGAGCTTCCAGAGAAAATTTCCTCTATGATACAGAAGTGGAATGAGCTTTTGCAGCTTACATTGGATGACACTGACTGGGACAAGATTTGGTTGGTGGCCCATTCCTTTTTCATGTGTGCAAAGAGGGTTGTCCTTATGGTTAAGTTGTTGCACAGCGTATATTAACACCCAACCCTTTCACTACCTTCTCACGCTCCACCTCCCTGCTAAACTGGCAAGGCTGTGGGCTGGATGGCATGTATCTGCATGACTGGTGGTCGTGCCCTTCAGTACTATCTTTTTGGGGGGATGTAGAGTGAGAGATTAGTTTGATATGTAAAACCCAATTTTCATTAATGCTCAGTTTGGGATTACTAGGCTACTGGCATTATGTAGATACTATTTTAAATGGTCAGAACAAAATTCTAATTAACCATTGTGTTCATGCAGCTCAGCATACCATTGCATTAGCATGGAAGGGGACATCCAATAAATTTCAATGGCAGTCACAACTAACTGATATTGCACTTATAGAGAAGTTTACGGACTTGTTGCGGGGGAAACTGGACAAATATGACAAAATCTGGGGATAGTATTAGACATATTTGAAAAAGTAATCTTTGCCAATGGTGAATGGGGGAGGGGGGGTTTCATGGTCATTGTATGGGTCAGATGGATCTGTTGACTGGATATGTTATGACCAGAGTAGTGGACCCTTGGGCCTGCCATGCAGAGAGGTGATAGAATGTGAGGTGGACTCCGCAGAGATGGAAAGGCCGGGAAGCGGCACGGAGCTGGGAGACCGAGCAGGAGCTTCACCCTGGAAGCCCGAGGTCCCCCCTGGGGAGCCCGTGAGGACCCGGACCACTGGGACTTAGGTGGGGTCTCCCGGGATGACGGGTCAGCAGCGTGAAGATGATGCAAGTACTGGGCAGGCGGCAAAGAAGGAACACCAACAGACGAATTGGAGTCAGGAGCCAGGAAGTCAAACCGAGGGTGAGGCTAGGCTAGAATTGGAACTGAGAACTGGAGCAGGAGCGGGAGCGGAGACTGAAACAGGAATGGAGCTGGATGAGGAAAGGAAGCTGGATCAGGAACGGAAGCTGGAACAAGGCTAGAGCAGGAACAAAGGCAGGACCAAGGTGAAGCAGGAATGGAACAGCAACTAGCTACTCTCAGGGAGTGAACCTCGTTGCAAGGCGATCCTCTGGAGCAGGGACAGGGTTTAAATACCCTGCCGGCATCTGACATCACTCTGGGGGCCGGCCAAGCTTTCCCGTGCCTGCAGCTTTAAGAGCTGCCTCTTCGAGGGCGTGCGTACTTTGTGGGCGGGGCCAGGCTGGAGAGCTCGACGGCGTCTCCCTCATGGAGACGCCGCAGCAGGGATAGGCCTGTACAAGCCTGGAATGGTGCCAGGGAGGCCGGCTGGAGCTCGGGGTCGGCAGCGAGGGTAAGAGCCTCCTCACGGGGGTCGTGACCGGGATCGCAACAGTAACCCCCCTCTTACGCCGCCTCCCCGGAGGACCAGGTTTCCCAGGGTGGTCTTGGTGGAACTGTAGAAGAAGTGATTTGTCCAGGATGCTGCAGGCAGGTTCCCAGGTATTGTCTTCAGGACCACATCCCTCCCAGGAGAGAAGATACGCCCATCTACAATGAGAAAAACGAACATCCAGTACTTCATGAACTTAATAGATCGTGTCCATGATGGAGGGTGTCTCCGAGGATTCAGGTATGTCCCGATGGAACTTGGAGAGAATTACTGGTTTGAGAAGAGAGACATGGAATACATTATGTACTTGGGTGCCAAACGTTTGGAGGGTAAGCGTAGGTGAATGTTCTTGGTGCTTAGCCAAACCTTGTCTCCCGACAGGAAGACTGGAGCTGGCCGACGATGGCAGTCAGCAAACTGCTTTGCTGATGTTGCGGACTGTTACCTCTGGATCATGTTCCAGAGCTTGTGAAGCCGTTGTGCTGTCATTTGGGTGGCTGGAGAAGGAACTGTTACTGGCAGTGGTAAAGGTATCTGAGGTTGTTTCCCATTTACCAGCAGAAAGGGGGTTTGCCTTGTGGCACCATGAGTATGGTTATTATAAGAGAACTCAGCCCATGGTAGCAAGGTCACCCAGTTATCCTGACTTTCATTGGTGAAGGTTCGTAAGAAGGTTTTCAGGGAACGGTTGGTGCGTGCCGCCTGTCCGTTGCTCTGTGGGTGGAATGCCATGGTGAGATCTAACTGAACCCCAAACATCTTGCATAGGGCCCTCCAATATCTTGTGGTGAATTGTGGGCCTCTATCAGAAACAATATGTGCCGGCAGGCCATGTGCTTGGAAGATTTGTTGCAAGAAGAGTTGAGCCAATTCCGGAGCCGAGGGCAATTTGGGCAGAGCAACAATGTGGGCCATCTTAGAAAACCGGTCCACAGTTACTCAGATTACAGTCTTTCCTCCTGACAGGGGTAAGTCCACTACAAAGTCCGTGGCAAGGTGGGTCCAGGGTTCCACGGGAATGGGTAGAGGTTGAAGTAACCCCACGGACGACCTGCTAGTGGTTTCTGTTTGGCAGAGGTGGGACAGGAACTGACGTAAAGGTTGACATCCTGCCTCATGAGAGGCCACCAATAGTATTGTGTCAAGAGATTCAGAGTTCGAGCTCTACTGGAGTGCCTGGCAGTGAGAGAGTCATGAGCCCATGACAATACTTTCCTTCTGTGCCGGCGGGGTACTACCGTTTTGCCTCCTGCTGTGACCATGGTGCTGGCTAAAGTGACTCTTGCTGGGTCGAGAATGTATTGGGGAGAACTGATCTCCTCCTCCGGCTCAGTGATGCGAGATAGAGCATCCACTTGCACATTCTTTGTTGCTGGCCGGTAATGCAGGGAGAAATTGAAGCGACTGAAAAACAAAGACCAGTGGGCCTGTCTGGGGTCTAGACGCTGGGCCCGACACAGGAACTCCAGGTTCTTATGATCCGTGTATACTATAACAGGATGTTGGGCTCCCTCCAACCACTGCCGCCACTCCTCGAATGCCAGTTTGATGGCCAGTAGCTCTTTGTCGCGGATCCCATAGTTTTTTCTGCATCTGAGAATTTTCAGGAAAAGTAAGAGCAAGGGATTAACCTCCCACTCCTAGAGGTCTGGCTGAGAACTGCATCCACGGTGAGATCAGAGGCATCTACCTCCATGATGAATGGTCTTAGCGGATCCAGGAGATGTAGGCAGGTGTCTTCCAAAAATGCTTCTTTCAGGACCATAAATGCTTGGCATGCTTCTGAAGGCCAATTCTTTGCGTCCGCCCCTTTCCTTGCGGGAGTAGTGTGGGATGAACTGCCTATAGAAATTAGCGAATCCTAAGAATCGTTGAAGCGCTTTTACTCCTATGGGTTGAGTCCAGTCTCGGATGGCGGATACCTTTTCTGGGTCCATCCTGAACCCCGTGGCTGAAACAATGTAACCCAAGAAAGGAAGTGATTCTTGCTTGAAGAGGCATTTCTCAAACTTCGCGAACAACCGATTCTCCCTCAAAATCTGCAGTACTTGTCTCACGTGTTGACGATGAGTCTTCAGATCCTTAGAGTAGATCAGTACATCATCTAGACAGACAATGACGGATGAATTGAGCATCTCTCGTAGTAGGGGTATGCATTCGTTTTCGCCATATTGGCGATCCGCAACGTATATTGCACTAATCGTAGTATTCGTGGGGAAGCGAAACGTATCGCGATTCCCCACGAATACACGAATCTTCACCGAATTATGCGGCCACCTAAATACAAATTTAAACAAGCCCCTCACCCTCCTGATACCCCCCAAGACTTACCAAAACTCCCTGGTGGTCCAGCGAGGGGTCCGGGAGCCATCCTCTGCACTCACACCCTCGATGCTGGTTTCATCATGGCACTGATAGCCTTTGTCACAGGGGCTACTGGTGCCATTGGTCAGCCCCTGTCACATGGCTATCAGCACCATCTTGTGCTCCTACCATGTGACAGGGGCCGACCAATGGCACCGGTAGCCCCTGTGACATAGTATGGGCAAAGGCTATCGGTGCCATTTTGAGTACTGGCATCGGATGGCTGGAGTGCAGGAGGTCGCTCCGGGACCCCCGTTGGACCCACAGGGACTTTTGCCAGCTTGGGGGGGGGGGGGGGCCTCGTGACCCCCACAAGACTTGCCAAAAGTCCAGTATGTAAAAAATGAAAAAATAATTAGTATAAGAGGATATGAGATATTTGTGAGAATAAATATATGTATGTCCTTATGTGTTGATAGATGACTTAGGGAATAGCCATAGCCACTGCAATATTTGGGTACTTGCCAGGTATTCGTTGTAACCTGGATTGGCCACTGTTGAAAACAGTATGCTGGGCTTGATGGGCTTAATCTGACCTGGTATGGCAACTTCTTATTTTCTTATGTTCTTAAGCTATAATGTGCAATTTGTGGGGTTTTCTGCATGAAGGGAAAGCATACCTTCATGGCCTTTTGCATTGCTTAGCTTTAAGACCCAGTATTATATGATATATAAAGCAGTGGTAATCATAAATTAGTCATAACTCAATAAGACACATGAGAGTTTTTGTTGGTTTCCAACTTTTCTCTTTACTAGGGATGTGAATCGTTTTTTAACGATTAAAATTATTGTCCGATAATGTTAATATCGTCTTAAATCGTTATAGAACACAATACAATAGAAATTCTAACGATTTATCGTTAAAAATCGTTTAATCGTGTTAGTGCGCACTAACGGGAGTTAGTGCGCACTAACTGAAAATGATACAAATTGACACTTTCCAGGTCAGTAAAGGTCAGTTAGGAATGACTATGTGTTCCTATTGGCTGGCTGCCCTCTTATCTATTGATATTAACCAGGTTCCCACTGAGGTGATGGTTGGGGGGATGGGAAATGGAAATGGAAACTCAGGAACACTAACAGAAAATGATACAAATTATTGACACTTTCCAGGTCAGTAAAGGTCAGTTAGGAATGAATATGTATTCCTATTGGCTGGCTGCCCTCTTATCTATTGATGTTACCAAGGTTCCAACTGAGGTGATGGCTGGGGGGATGGGAAATGGAAACTGTTGGTACTTGACAAAAAAAGTAATGTGATCAGTCAATATGACTAGAACCTGTGCCCTATTCCTGATACCAGGGGTGTTGTGATCTTCCTGCACTCAGTGCCCTATCCCTGATACCAGCCTGAGACAGCTCCCTCCCTGCATTACTAGTGAGAGGCTGGCTTCACAGACAGGGGGGAGCTGCCTGACCCTCACTCCTGACTTCCCCCATGTCCCAGCCAGTGAATGGTGTGTGGGTGAGGGGGGGGGGGGGAGGATGGTGAAGTCTGAGACAGCTCCCTCCCTGCATTACTAGTGAGAGGCTGGCTTCACAGACAGGGGGGAGCTGCCTGACCCTCACTCCTGACTTCCCCCATGTCCCAGCCAGTGAATGGTTTGTGGGTGAGGGGGTGGGGGAGGATGGTGAAGTCTGAGACAGCTCCCTCCCTGCATTACTAGTGAGAGGCTGGCTTCACAGACAGGGGGGAGCTGCCTGACCCTCACTCCTGACTTCCCCCATGTCCCAGCTAGTGAATGGTGTGTGGGTGAGGGGGGGGAGGATGGTGAAGTCTGAGACAGCTCCCTCCCTGCATTACTAGTGAGAGGCTGGCTTCACAGACAGGGGGGAGCTGCCTGACCCTCACTCCTGACTTCCCCCATGTCCCAGCTAGTGAATGGTGTGTGGGTGAGGGGGGGGGGGGGAAGGATGGTGAAGTCTGAGACAGCTCCCTCCCTGCATTACTAGTGAGAGGCTGGCTTCACAGACAGGGGGGAGCTGCCTGACCCTCACTCCTCCGGGGTATTGTGATCTTCCTGCACACAGTGCCCTATCCCTGATACCAGGGGTGTTGTGATCTTCCTGCATGCAGTGCCCTATCCCTATTAATACCAGGAGTGTTGTGATCTTCCTGCACGCAGTGCCCTATCCCTAATACCAGGGGTGTTGTGATCTTCCTGCATGCAGTGCCCTATCCCTGATACCGGGATGTGTGCAAGAAGATCACAACACCCCCGGTATCAGGAATAGGGCACTGTGTGCAGGAAGATCACAACACCCCCAGTATCAGGAATAGGGCACTGTGTGCAGGAAGATCACAACACCCCTGGTATTAGGGATAGGGCACTGTGTGCAGGAAGATCACAACACTCCTGGTATTAATAGGGATAGGGCACTGTGTACATGAAGATCACAACACCCCTGGTGTCAGGGTTAGGGCACTGTGTGCAAGAAGATCACAACACTCCTGGTATTAATAGGGATAGGGCACTGTGTGCAGGAAGATCACAACACCCCTGGTGTCAGGGTTAGGGCACTGTGTGCAGGAAGATCACAACACTCCTGGTATTAATAGGGATAGGGCATTGTGTGCAGGAAGATCACAACACCCCTGGTGCCAGGGTTAGGGCACTGTGTGCAGGAAGATCACAACACTCCTGGTATTAATAGGGATAGGGCACTGTGTGCAGGAAGATCACAACACCCCTGGTGCCAGGGTTAGGGCACTGTGTGCAGGAAGATCACAACACTCCTGGTATTAATAGGGATAGGGCACTGTGTACATGAAGATCATAACACCCCTGGTGCCAGGGTTAGGGCACTGTGTGCAAGAAGATCACAACACTCCTGGTATTAATAGGGATAGGGCACTGTGTGCAGGAAGATCACAACACCCCTGGTGTCAGGGTTAGGGCACTGTGTGCAGGAAGATCACAACACTCCTGGTATTAATAGGGATAGGGCACTGTGTGCAGGAAGATCACAACACCCCTGGTGCCAGGGTTAGGGCACTGTGTGCAGGAAGATCACAACACTCCTGGTATTAATAGGGATAGGGCACTGTGTGCAGGAAGATCACAACACCCCTGGTGCCAGGGTTAGGGCACTGTGTGCAGGAAGATCACAACACTCCTGGTATTAATAGGGATAGGGCACTGTGTGCATGAAGATCACAACACCCCTGGTGCCAGGGTTAGGGCACTGTGTGCAAGAAGATCACAACACTCCTGGTATTAATAGGGATAGGGCACTGTGTGCAGGAAGATCACAACACCCCTGGTGTCAGGGTTAGGGCACTGTGTGCAGGAAGATCACAACACCCCTGGTGCCAGGGTTAGGGCACTGTGTGCAGGAAGATCACAACACTCCTGGTATTAATAGGGATAGGGCACTGTGTGCAGGAAGATCACAACACCCCTGGTGCCAGGGTTAGGGCACTGTGTGCAGGAAGATCACAACACTCCTGGTATTAATAGGGATAGGGCACTGTGTGCAGGAAGATCACAATACCCCTGGTATCAGGGTTAGGGCACAAGTTCTAGTCACATTGACTGATCACATTACTTGTTTTGTCAAGCTACCAACTGTTTCCATTTCCCATCCCCCATATACTGTCAGTGGGAACCTTGTTAACATGAATAAATAAGAGGGCAGCCAATAGGAATACATATTCATTCCTAAACTGACCTTAACTGACCTGAAAAGTGTCAAATTGTATCATTTTCAGTTAGTGCGCACTAACTCGAGTTAGTGCGCACTAATCGGAAAAAACGATTTTTAACGAATTTTTAACTAAAAAATCGTGCCTAACACGATTTTCTTGCCCTGCCACACGATTTCTATCGTTAAGACGATATGGAACACGATTCACATTCCTACTCTTTACTGATAAGATGAAATTGATGAAATAAAGTTCTATACAGCTGATATATTCTCTTTGAAGATTGTACAAGTACTTCTCAAATAAATTTGTGACTTCTTTAAAGTCTTGTGTGAGTTCATTATGAGAAAAGCAAATTGGTAAAGTCAATACATTAATGATTTCTTCTCTCCCATTGGATATAGGACAAGTATTTGCCTTCCTTCTGAATTCCCTTTAATGGAATGTATCTTACACAGTCATTTTAACTCCTACCTCCTTGTAATTTTCTCCTTGAAATTCCTTAGTTTCCTCACTATCTGAGAAGCACAAGTCCTTTTCCTTCTTTCTTATTATCATGAAGATATATGTAGCTCCTCTTCTCCTCATCTTTTGAAGATATGCATGGATCCAGTTGGGGTCCACTCTAAGTCCCCTCTCCTTTTTCCTTTCCATAGGATGGGTGGAAGTCATCCTCTCATTGGATCTTGGTGATCTTAGATCCCTCTTGCATGAAGTGAACCTCTCCCAGGTGATAGTAGAGCAAAAATTAAATTAGCTTTACTAAGTTGCTGGGTACTCTAAACTTAAAAACATAATTTATTTATTTATTCATCATTTCTATACCACAGTATCACAAACACAAAGCTCAATGCGGTTTACAAACCAAATAGGTACATACATAAAAATCATTAGAACTAACAATACAACACCAACATCACTGTAGTAACCATACTGTCTGTGCACTTAGTGGTTGAACATGCCTACAAATTATCCAGATCTATTTTCCCCAAAGTATCTTTGGAACAGCCTTGTTTTTAGTGATTTTTTAAACGTGGTGGTCATTGCCTCAATTCTTAATTTCTCTGGCATACCATTCTATAGTATCGGGCTTAAGAATGGATTGGAAAGGTGGGAAGAAACTCCCATCCAGGTAACATGCCCCATGGAGACAGAAGTTAATCAATAGAAAAATTAGAGAACTTCATAGGACATGCTGTCTCTCCAAAATCAAAAGCGGAATCCACAGGGTAAAATGGTGCACTGGCTCCAAGTACCAGAGGTACATGCCACTACCATCTTCCACATGAAGGAGCTGTAAACCTACAATGTCATCTTTAGGTCTCTACCCAAACAAAATGGTATATTCTTCTACTTAACTCTAGTAAGGGACTAAAAGGATCCCTACATTAATGTTATATATGCTGTGGCTCAATGCATACAGTTGCGACCTGTATGCATTCTCTTATGAAGGGTTAGAAAAAATGAATTTGATTTGCTAATTTGACTTTATCCAATGTGTAATTGTCTTCTGTGCTTGAGAAAATTTGTACCGGGTCATTAATATTTTGTAGTAACAAAAACAAAAATACCCAGGAAATGTAGGCTTTCAGGTTTTGAACAGTTACAATGAAACAGTGATGGAATTTAGGTATGATGAATTTACTTCCTTATACTCCATTATGTGATTAGTTTTTAAATTCATTATAGAACTCCCCTCAGGTTTCCAAATATTAAGTGAACTAAACTGACATCCACTGCAAGCCTTCAATTTACCTATTGTGTGTGTGTGTGGAAGGGGGGGGGGGGGGGGGGGACGACGACACTGGGAAATCTCCCCAAGAAAAATACATTTTAATAAATGGTCTCAAAATATGCAATTGCTTGATACCCCAAAAATGCATTGGTCCATATTCAGAGGAGTTTGTCCTGATATACTGGGACTTAATGAACAAACCCGGGATCTGAATTTCCTGCTGGTCTCAACTCCCTCAGGTTATTCAGCCAAGTGATTAGCTGGATACAATTTAGCCAGATAACTTGTGGCTGTTCCAGGGGTGTTCTGCAGCTGGCCTAACTTTTCAGAATAGTTTACCTAGATACCTCTGAAATTCCGGTAAGTTATACGGATAACTCTGGTCGTGCCTCAGAGCAGTCCTTACTCAGCTATATTCTGAATATAGTGGGGCAAATTTAAAAAAAAAACCCAACCCTCAAGGTAAGCAGTACTGAACCCCTATGCTCTCACTCGCAAAATAATGTACAAAAATCTTGGTGCTTGGTGCTAGATCTTCTTCCACCCTGCCCCCTCACACTCTTCCAACCTCCTAAATTAATTTTTCAAAAGACTCACACAGTAGGGGCCCCAGACCCCACTACACAAGATATTTAAATTGAAAGACTGGATGCAAGCCCCCTACTCCCCCCATCCCACCCCTCCGGAACCCACCCAGACCTCCCATGCTGGCCAGAGCAATAGAGTCTTACATCTGGCAGTATGTTCCATATGGCTTTGACAACAATGCACATAGCGGGATAAGCAGCTTTTTAAGATTGTTCCGGCTAAGTAGCACTTTTTAAAAAAAAATATCTGGCTATCTTACATAGCTGAATAAGTCCAGAAAGCACTAATTAGATGGTCAAGTAGCATTTTTTAGATTTACCTGGCTAAGCAGCGCCTGCTGTCACTTACCCGGATAAGTCAGAACGTATCCGGAAAAGTGCCACTACTTATCCAGATAATTTCAAACTTGCAGTGTTTGTAGTTTTTACATAAGCGAGCATGTCTGCATGCATATAGCCTCGTATTTTTTAACCTGCACATATCTTTTGCATATAAGCGTATAAAGAGGAGACATAAAGAGTAGGGATGTGCAGAGCAAAATTTTATGTTCATATTTTTTATGTCCGAAAGGGGGTCCCACTTGCGGCCAATATGGACATAAAAAAAATCCAATGAGTTGGGTATATGTACATATGTGCAAAAAAAAAATTTAAACCCCCTCACCCTCCTTAATCCCCCCCCCAGACTTACCACAACTCCCTGGTGATCGAGCGAGGAGTGAGGACGTCATTTCTGCAATCCTTGGCGAGAAGCATGTGATGTCGGTGGCACGTCGAGTGACGCGGCGTCACGTGATTCCCGGCGAGTTCGCGCCGGACGGCTCGTTCGGCCCAAAAAGAACTTTTGGCCAGCTTGGGGGGGCCTCCTGACCCCCTCAAGCTGGCCAAAAGTTCTTTTTGGGCCGAACGAGCTGTCCGGCGCGAACTTGCCGGGAATCACGTGGCGCCGCGTCACTCAGACGCGGCGTCACGTGATTCCCGGCTCGTTCGCGCCGGACGGCTCGTTCGGCCCAAAAAGAACTTTTGGCCAGCTTGGGGGGGCCTCCTGACCCCCCCAAGCTGGCCAAAAGTTCTTTTTGGGCCGAACGAGCCGTCCGGCGCGAACGAGCCGGGAATCACGTGACGCCGACGTCACGTGATTCCCGGCAAGTTCGCGCCGGACGGCTCGTTCGGCCCAAAAAGAACTTTTGGCCAGCTTGGGGGGGCCTCCTGACCCCCTCAAGCTGGCCAAAAGTTCTTTTTGGGCCGAACGAGCCGTCCGGCGCGAACTTGCCGGGAATCACGTGACGTCGCGTCTGAGTGACGCGGCGCCACGTGATTCCCGGCTCGTTTGCGCCGGACGGCTCGTTCGGCCCAAAAAGAACTTTTGGCCAGCTTGGGGGGGCCTCCTGACCCCCCCAAGCTGGCCAAAAGTTCTTTTTGGGCCGAACGAGCCGTCCGGCGCGAACGAGCTGGGAATCACGTGACGCCGGCGTCACTCGACGTGCCGCCGACGTCACATGCTTCTCGCCAAGGATTGCAGAAATGGCGTCCTCACTCCTCGCTCGATCACCAGGGAGTTGTGGTAAGTCTGGGGGGGGGGATTAAGGAGGGTGAGGGGGTTTAAATTTTTATTTTGGCTCAACAATCGCGATTTCCCACATATCGAACATATCTATGTTCGATATGTGGGAAATCCGATCGTTTATGTCGAATCAATTTTTTAAGTAAAAAAAAAATATGAGTTGCGTTTTACTAATGCGGTCAATCCGAATGCACACCCCTAATAAAGAGGTATAAAGAGGAGGCAGCAAAACACTGCACGGAGAGGCAGTAGCCACAGAGGCATTCATGGAGCGGGATGCCAGTGGCCAGTGGTTGGTGTTCCACCTTCACGGAGCGGAAGGATGGAGGGCTGCCATCTCCAAATTAAAAAAAGAAAAAAAACCAACAAAAAAACAGGGATGGGTTCATGGGCTATAGGTATTACCAATTATTAGGCTTATTCAATTACCAATTATTAGGCATTTCAATATTAGATGATAGTTAATGTGACCTTCAAGGCATACTTCACTTTCAATGCATATCCAGCATAGCTCCCTGCTACAACAGCAGGGGAGAAGAAAAACTAATACTTCACGCATACCCAGCATTGCTCTCTGCTTCAAGGCAGGGGAGAAGTAAAACTAATACTTCACGCATATCTCTGCTTCAACGGCAGAGAGCTATGCTGCCGCTTAACCAACTAATCAAACTTAATATTTCAGTTGGAAGCAGCTCCATCACTGCTCTCTACATTAATGGTGGGGGTGAAAGGGAAATAGAACCTAAGGTTACTAAGAGCCAAGAGAAACAGATAAGTATGAGAAAAAAGAAGTGTGAAGCTTGCTGGGCAGACTGGATGGGCCGATTGGTCTTCTTCTGCCGTCATTTTCTATGTTTCTATGTTTCATATGTTACCTGTGTATATGGGCATATGCGAACAGTTTTGAAACTATCCTCCCTGTTGCTGACATTGTCTATGTCATTTCAAACTGAACCACACACTTATATTCCATCAGTGTTGCTGTCATAGCAATGCGGGAAGTGGCCAAAGTGATACAACTTCCGCTCTGGCTGGGCTTGGAAGTTTGAGAGGGTCCATGGAGTTGGAAGGGCGGCAGTGGGGGTTCCAGATGGGATGGGAGGATGGGATAAGGGGATGAGGGGATCCACAACTGGGCTTTCAATATGAATATCTTGGGTGGTGCGTCCTCAGGTCTCTACTACACAAAATTTCTTTAAAATTATTTTGGTAGGTTGTGGGGGGGGGGGGGTGGAGGAGGGATCCAGCATTGTGTAAACATTTTTGAACTTAATGTTGAGGGATAGGGGGCAGGGAGATCAGTATTGCTTGCATTCCATTTTTAACACTTTTACGTAACCAGCTATATACAAAACAGCTAGTTAACTTCTGAATTAGCCAAGTAAAGTTAACGCTACCCGTATAACTTTGGTGCTTGACGGTCTACTGAATATTGGACTCCACAGTTTCTTCTGCTGGTTCATTCAAGTTTTAGTGGGTAAATGACAGTAGAGCTCGGGTATCTGATGCATGGATTAAGAAAGTCAAATTTCTAAATTTGAGAGAAAATTCCATAAAACTAAGCTGGCATACCAATCTTTACACAAAAATAAAATCCTTTGATGCAACACTACAAGCACCATGCACATTACATACGTTTTAGCATAATGCCTTCATTAGGTGTGACCAGCACAGGAGTTCACTCATCTGAAATTGTTTTACTCTATTTTTCATAAAACTGTCCTGGGTCTACCACAGGTATTAACACTGATAAGTATTACAAACAATATACCCGTGTGTTTCAATGAAATTAGTGTTCAATTTTTATTCTTTAACAAACCTTTAAAAACATAAAACATCATCTATTTATATCAACCATACACACCACATTCACTCATACAACAATAGACTATTAAAATCTGACAATACAAACTTGTTACACTTTAACAATACAACAATATTGCAACATTCCCTAATTTACAATGTAAACGTACTCCTCATTTATTAAATATCCCAATATCCCAATTTCTACCTCTACTACATTTAACACAAGTTCCTTTACTATTATAAACAACCATTTGTAATTGGAATTCCTCATTAAATTGCTATTATTATTTTCATGTGATTCATAAATTGCATCCCAACACAATCAATATTACAATTTCTTTACTTGCATCCCATTAGAGTTCCTTATTAAGTTGCTGTTCTTTTTTTCATAAATTTCATAACTTGTATCCCAACATAATCAATATTACAATTTCTTTAATTGCATCCCGACAGGAAGCTCCTGTTTCTCCCGTTGGTTTCTTCAGGGGATTTTGTTCACACAATGATTTTCACTCACTGAAATGCTGAAATTTGGGCAGTGCTGTTGAGATTCATGAGTGAAAATCATTGTGTGAACAAAATCCCCTGAAGAAACCAACTGGAGAAACAGGAGCTTCCTGTCGGGATGCAATTAAAGAAATTGTAATATTGATTATGTTGGGATACAAGTTATGAAATTTATGAAAAAAAGAACAGCAACTTAATAAGGAACTCTAATGGGATGCAAGTAAAGAAATTGTAATATTGATTGTGTTGGGATGCAATTTATGAATCACATGAAAATAATAATAGCAATTTAATGAGGAATTCCAATTACAAATGATTGTTTATAATAGTAAAGGAACTTGTGTTAAATGTAGTAGAGGTAGAAATTGGGATATTGGGATATTTAATAAATGAGGAGTACGTTTACATTGTAAATTAGGGAATGTTGCAATATTGTTGTATTGTTAAAGTGTAACAAGTTTGTATTGTCAGATTTTAATAGTCTATTGTTGTATGAGTGAATGTGGTGTGTATGGTTGATATAAATAGATGATGTTTTATGTTTTTAAAGGTTTGTTAAAGAATAAAAATTGAACACAAATTTCATTGTAATACACGGGTATATTGTTTGTAATACTTACTCTATTTTTCAACATTGTCTCCCTGTGGGAAGTTACTTAAATATATTCCTTGAAAAATCAGATGTCTAATAAAGTCAATAGAAATTCATTCCTCAATTTTTATCACACAGTCAAAGTGTATTTCTGCCAGAAAGATAAATAGATCATAATCGTCACGAAGACTTCTGGGTTTTAAATAATTTGATTTCTAAATTCATAAAGCTTTTTTTCTCCAGTAATAATTTTTCTACTTTCTTATTGCTTTAAAGAGGGAAGAAGGGTATGTGAACAATGGCATAGGAACAATTGTTTAGGCCCCAGTGCTGGCCCCCTTTCCACCCCTGAGAGTTCTGAGTTGGCCATACAGCATAAGGATTTCTTGGAAAGAAACTTGGACTAAAACAAAAGGTGCCTTTCTAACATCTTTATGATTCCAGCTTTTAACCCTTTTGTTTGAAAAAGAAGTTCTAGCCACCTTTCTTTTCCTCATTTTGGGTTACCTTTTGGAAACTGGGTTTATTTTTACCCTCTGCCTGAGTTCCCAAGGACCCAGTGTTTTATTCATATACACAAATGAACCTGGGCATGTCCACACATATAAGACATAATCTATATTACATAAAAACTCATTTTGGTTTGACAATTCATTTCACAGGCCATAGTTATTCATCTGGTTCATTTGAAACACAAAAAACAATATTCAGTTTTTTTTTGTTTGATTTGCTTTACATGAAAGTCAAAGGGGAAAGGTCCAAGACTGGACCTGGGCCTAAGCTTAGGCCCAACATTGGGCCCTGAACTGAGGCTGGTTTTTACATAAGCCCAATACCAGAGCCCAACTTAGGCCGGGTCCCATTTCTGGAGCCTGGGCCTAGGCTATGTAAAAGTCTGAGGCCTAGGTTTGAAGATCCAGGAGCAGGCCTTCCGGCAACTTCTTTCTTGATCCAACAACTAAAAATGACGTTCTCCACCTGGAAAACACACCACAGTGACTTAACTGTGGCATCTTTCTTCAGAGTGGACAGTGCCATTTTTCTTTATGGCCTCGCAAAGGACTTCAGGCCTAGACCTGGACCTTAGCAACTGAGACTTAGACCACGGCCTAAGCCCAGAGCCTAGCCTTGGTAATGGGATCCTGCCTTGTCCCAGTCCCAGGCCTGGGTATAGGCCTGGGTCATGGTGACTTGGCCCCAGAGTTAGACCTGGGCCTAGACCTCAGGTCTAGATCTGGGCCTCAGTAACTGGGACCTGGCGTCAGGCCTAGGCCTAGCCTGGCATCGTACTCATGCCTAGGTTTCAGAAACAGGACCTGGCCTCAGGATGGTCTCTGGTATTGGGCCCGATTATTTATTTATTTTTTTGCATGATTACAAAAGTACTTGAAAATTTTCAGGCATTTTTGTCCAAGGCTAATTTTCATTTTTCATCATTCATATGAACCGAAATTGGCGTTATTCATTGTATTTTGCATATTCATTCAAAACAAATGCACATCCCTAACACTGAGCAGATCTCTGACAGATAACACCTTGCTTTGATATAAATGAACTACAATTTATCTTTTTTTCAGAATGGATACAATTGGCTAGAATTATCCTGACCTTCTTGAAATATTGATCCATCATATTTATAATCTTCTTTGATAATGGGCAATCCATCTAACCCTTTCTCCTCTTTTCTCCTTCCATTTTTCTGAGTTAATAAATCTTTTTATTCTCTGCATGGGCTTGTTTTGCTAATCACAAAGAAGTTGGTAATTATAACTCTCCCCCACCCCTAATTCAAGAAAACTATTAAAGAAATCACATAACTTTCTCTCAACCAAAACAAATGTTTGTTGCAAAATATCTCAATACACTCACATGTAATAGCAAACAAAGATTCTATAAAGGGGTATCCTAAAGTCAGCTACTTACTTGATAATTTCCTTTCCTCTAGTAAGGGCAGGTCAGTCCCAATGAGTGAGATGGAGATGGAGCAAGAGCTGACGTCATGGCTATATAGTCCCTTTCCTACATCAGCCCACCAGTATCCTCTTGAAAAGCCAAATTGTGGACAAAACTGATTATACTTGAACAAGGCAGGCAGGGAGATAGACTGATTCAAATGAAATTCTGAAACCACTTATGGGAAAAAGGAGGGCACAGACTGAAGTTGAACCGTACCCAGAGTCATACAGAGAAAAGGCTCGTGGCAGGAAAGAGCCTGCAGCTCAGAGACCTGAAGTGCTGATCAGATTGCTATCAGAAAAACTGTCTTCAAAGTAAGCAGCTGCAAGGAAAGAATATGTAGCAGTCAAAAGGATGGACCTACTAACAACTCAAGGACCAAGTTAAGGTCCCACAGAGGCACCGGAAGCCACAACGGGGGACAAAGATGCGAGAAACGGGCCCTATATCAAACCAGGGCTGCAATTTGAACCTTCAAGGTGTTCAGGACCAAACTCTTAAGCAAACCCTTAAGCAACCCTTAAGGAGTATCCACCTTGAGCAGTCTCAAAGGTCCTCCAAACTCTAACATAGGCTAGAAAAGTAGAACATTTCTGGGCCCAAAATAGAGTGGAAATTACCCCGCTTCAACAACTGAGACCTTTCAATGGCCAAACCATAAGACAGAATCTACCTGGATCCTCATGTAGAATGGGTCCCTGACATAACAGATCAGTCAGAGATGGTAGCCTGAGGGGACTACCTACCAGAAGCCTCTGGAGATCAGCATACCATGGCCTTCAAGCCCCATCCGGAGCCACTAAAAGGACAAAGTTGGTTTGACGTGCAATCTTCTAGTCCAACCTGCCTATCAGAGGCCAGGGTAAAAATAGATACAAAGGGGCGCTGTGTGGCCACTCCTGAATAAGAGCGTCGATGCCCATTGATTTTAGGTCCCGCCTTTGACTGAAGAAGTATGGAACCTTTGCATTGTTGAAGGTCACCAATAGGTCTAGATCTGGTAGGCCCCAGCTGTTCACGAGGAGTTGAAAGGCCTCATCTGCCAGCTCCCATTCTCTTGGGTTCAAGTTTCTCCTGGTGAGGAAATCAGCTCTGATATTATCCTTTCTGGCAATGTGAAAGGCGGATATGCTTAGGAGATGCTGCTCCACCAATACCATGAATGCATCTATCTCCTCCTGTTGACTCTTGGTTCCATCCTGATGATTGATGTAAGCTACCTTCGTTGCATTGTTGGACATTATCTGAACTGCCTGAGTCTCTATCTGCTCGATTAACTGCAGGCACGTCAACCGAACCACTCGTGCCTCCAGTCTGTTGATGTACCACTGCTGCTCTGTTGCATTCCAGCACCCTTGCACTACCAACTTCTGACAATGAGCCCCCCAGACCTGGAGGATCACATCTGTTGTACCAACCAATCTGGCATTATCAGGGAAATTTCCTTCCTGAGATGATTCGCGTGTAACCACTAGTCCAACTTGGATCTCACTTCTAATGGAAGGAGCAGCCTCACTGCCTAGTTCTGCAACTGTGGACACCATCATAAGAGCAGTGTACACTGAAGAGGTTGCACAATGTGCCCTTGCCCAGGGAACCTCTTCTAATGTGGCAGCCATCAACCCCAGGACCTGTAGATAAGACCACATGGTCAGACAAACAGAGTTCTTCAGGGACTGAACTCGCAGCATCAAAGTGTGGATCCGAGACCCCGGCAGAAATACTCTGCCCTGCCTTGTATCGAATCAAACCCCGAGATACTCCAGGGTCTGAGATGGCTGCAGATTGCTCTTGGCCAGATTCACCACCAAGTCTAATTCCTGTAGCATGGAAACCACCCTGTGGGAAGCATGAAGACTCTCTTCTACTGTCTTAGCTTGAACTAGAATGCCCTTCTTGCGAAGGGCCACTGCTACCACCACCATGACCTTGGAAAAGGTCCAGGGTGCCATGGCTAGTCCGAAAAACAAGGCCTGGAACTGGTAATGACGTTCCAGGATAGCAAATCAAAGGAAATGCTGATGTTCTTGAGGATGGGAATAGCCATTATGACCGAGTGCACTGTTTGCATCCTGAAATGTGTTACTCGTAGATGTTGGTTGATGCCCTTGAGATCCAGTATGGGCGGAAATGACCCTTCCTTCTTGGGCACAGCAAAATAAATGGAATAATGGCCCATATTTTGCTGCGATTCGGGAATGAGAATCACCGCTTCTACTTCTACCCTCTTCTGAGAGGACTTGCATGGAAAGACCATGAAGGCATTCAGAGGAATGCAAAGAAATTAAAGAGCATACTCATCTTGAATCACTTCGAGAACCTATTGATCCAAAGTAATCTGGACCACCAGTGATAAAAACGGGATAGGCGACCACCTATCTACTGCATCACCAGGTGAGCCCACAAACCTTCATTGGGAAGAACGAGGGGCTCCACCTGTGGAGCCTGCATCCTTTCGAGGTCCTTAGGGGGTGAAAGCACTGAGACCTGTGTAAGGGACAGGACCTCTGGGAAGAACCTCCCCTATAAGGTCAAAAACGCCAGTAGTTTCGAGAGCGGCCAGTCACCCGAAAAGACCAGGCTATGGGTTTCTTGTCCTCTGGCAATCAAGGCACCTGGGTCTGTCTCCATTTACTTGCCATTTTTTCCAATTCACTACCAAACAAAAGCGAGACTTTGAAGGGCAGCTTGGTAAGATTGGACTTTGAAATAGTATCTGCAGGCCACTGGCACAGCCACAATGCCTGCCGCAATAACTGAAGCAGTTCCTCTGGTGACTGTGTATACCAGGTCACAGCCCACATCAGCCAAGAAGGTGGTCCCCGGTCCTACCATAGATACAAGATCGACCCAGCGCCACCAGATTCTTGACAGACCTAAGGTAGCCTGAGCTGCCAAGTTGCAACAAGAAGTAATTTGCAAAGCCTTCCGCAATGCCTCAAAGGCTTGCTTTAAGGTAGCCTCAATCCTCCTATCCTGAGCATCCTTCAGTGCCACAGCTTCCTCTACTAAGATGGTGGTCCATTTCATGACAGAACACACCAAGGCATCCACCTTAGGGAAACACAACTGCTCTCTGGCCTGCAGATCCAAGAAGTATAAACCTGCCAAGATGCATCCCCCTTTAAAAGATGCCTCTGGCGCACTCTATTCCATATCAATCAACTCCTGGATTGCATCCAGGAGGGGGAAAAAAATCAAGAAGCCTTGCACTGGGTGACCAAAATAGGATCCTTGTTTTGCGTCCCTAAGGAGTCAGGCCCAGCCACTTTGAGGGTATTCAAAGTCTGAGAGTTCAAACCTGGCAACTCATCTCTCTGAAAGAAATGGAGAAGAGTTATATGGCTTCAAATCTGGGGAAATGTCCCCTTCCTCACCAGGAGAGCCATCCCCATTATTATCGGTAACATTATGATCTACCTGCATTTGAGCTCTGTCAGACCACACTGCATGATGGCACTTGACTGTGGAGATAGGCGGAGGAGCACTCAGAGTACATGGAGCCACTTTAGTAGGTACTGCCAACTCAGAAGACTGGCTCTATAGAAATGTCTGCAAATCCTGGAAGAATTCTACCCAGGAAAAGAAGGATGGGTCTATTCCAGGCCCCACTGGCCGGAACCTGATATTCTGAGAGCTAGTGTCCCCTGAGGACTTGACCCATGGAGCAAGCAAGGGAGGGAACATCCCTGTTGTGTCTCTCTTGGTCCTACTCTCCTGAGACTGAGGAGATGGACTATTGCCGTCAAAATCAGAAGGAAGCAAATCTCCCTGAGCATCCAGGCTGTGCTGACCCAGGCTAAAAAAAAGCTCCAGCTGAATAGCCCTAATGTGGCATGCAGCATAAATAGATAGGCGCTTAAACCTCTTCACTACGGGCACCATGGCCGTAAGCTTGAGGACCGATAAAGGCTTGTGCCTAGATTATCTATGTGTATAAACCATGCCCAAACTGGACACACAAAAAATGTGTGTCCAAGCACATGCATCTAGGCTGCTCATCTAACTGGGTGCCAACATTGGATGCCTAGTACTGACGCCTAAGCTGGATGTACAAGTTGTGTGTCCAGAAGAAAGAATGCCCAAATTGGATGCCCAGGTGAGAACGGACGAATACATGGATGTGCAGGCACGTGCCAATGGCCTTCAGCAAAAAATGGCTACCACGCATCGAAATAGGAGAATCCTGGGAGCTGGGCCCAGCAAATGGCTGCTAACCCTGTCATGCCTGCACTATCTCCTCATCTATTAGAAGTCCCCAGAGATGTAAGTGGGACAACTGAACGTCAAGGAAACAGACCCTTCTCCTACTTTCTTCCTTTTAGCTGTCTATTTTTTTTTTTAAGTAAAAAAACTTTTACCTGAGCTCGGCTCTCCCTGGCTGAGAGCAGGAATGGGTCCCGGTTTTGGTGGGGCGAGGGCTAAAACCTTCACCACCAAGCCTTTCTTGGCCTGCAACTGCTAATTCAAATTTAGGTCCATGCCAGTCATGGTTACCGGACTGAGGGTACTATAGTGAGGGAGGGACCGCATGGTATCACCTCAGGAGCAAGCAGTGCTACATAGATATCTCGTCTTTCTGATATCTCCTTTCCACTCTTTCTTCTTTTTTTTTTTACTCACAAGCAATCTCCCGAAGGGAAATGCATGTCCATTATTGCTGGAGAAGGAGAATACTATCAGGCTGATGTCAGAATGGGACTATAAAGCCATGATATCAGTTTTTGCTCTGTCTCCATCTGCTGGTAGAGGTGCATAATCCACTCATTGGGCCTGACCTGCCCGAATGCTAAGGAAAGACTTCATACCTTTAATGGGCAGTGCTGGTCCTCTCATTGATATACCCCAGACAGTCAATTTTTATAAATTGTATGGGGCGGATTTTCAGAGCCCTGCTCGCCTAAATCCGCCCAAAACCGGGCGGATTTAGGCGAGCAGGGCCCTGCGCGCCGGGAAGCCTATTTTACATAGGCCTCCCGGCGCGCGCAGAGCCCCGGGACTCGCGTAAGTCCCGGGGTTCTCGGAGGGGGGCGTGTCGGGGGCGTGTCGGGGGGCGGGCCCGGTCGTGGCGGCGTTCCGGGGGCGTGTCGGCAGCGTTTTGGGGGCGGGTACGGGGCGTGGCTACGGCCCGGGGGCGTGGCCGCGCCCTCCGTACCCGCCCCCAGGTCGCGGCCCGGCGCGCAGCAGGCCCGCTGGCGCGCGGGGATTTACGTCTCCCTCCGGGAGGCGTAAATCCCCCGACAAAGGTAAGGGGGGGGTGTAGACAGGGCCGGGCGGGTGGGTTAGGTAGGGGAAGGGAGGGGAAGGTGAGGGGAGGGCAAAGGAAAGTTCCCTCCGAGGCCGCTCCGATTTCGGAGCGGCCTTGGAGGGAACGGGGGGAGGCAGCGCGGCTCGGCGCGCGCAGGCTATACAAAATCGATAGCCTTGCGCGCGCCGATCCAGGATTTTAGTGGATACGCGCGGCTCCGCGCGTATCTACTAAAATCCAGCGTACTTTTGCTTGAGTCTGATGCGCAAGCAAAAGTAGGCTGATCGCGCTTCTTTTAAAATCTACCCCTATATGTGTAAATAAAACAGCCTGATAGCATAAAATTCTCAACCGATCACTAGTGCACATATAAAATTTATAAAAATTGACTGTCCTGGGTATATGATTGACAGGACCTGCACCGCCTGTTAAGGATTTGAAGTGCTTTTCCAGCTTGCTGATACCCCTTCATAAAATCATTGTTTGTTATTACATATGGGTGTACTGAGATATTTTGCTACTGACTTTTGTTTTGGTTGAGTCATCAATTTAAAGAGGTAGTGGCACTAGGAATTATTGAGCCACAACTTTCTCAGACATATATCTTCATCACTGACAATTCTTCTCATTGCTAAGAAATTATAAATAATGAAGTCCTTTCTTCAATAAATCTGGATTATAGCTATCAAAATGCAAGAGAATCCCAATCAGTATATTTTTAAGAGTAGCATCATAACATAATTCCATGATGTTTAAGAAACATCAAGAAATGTTACTACAGTTATACTGAAATGACTCTCAAATCTGATATTATTATTATTATGTCAGAGTGTTTTTAATGACTGATTTGTGCTGTATTATTTGTGCATGTTATACTTTGTAACCTACCCTGTACTATTGTATAGAAAGTGGCGGGATCTAAAATAGTTCAAATAAATATATAAATATTTGGATGAATGTCATTCATGTATAAAGTTTATTAAAGAGGTTTCATCTCTTATTACATTTCTGTAATAAAATGTATGGGTTTTATAAAAAAAAAATCCCTAGAAAGGTTTCCATATGATGGGGTTAAACTAGCCCATCTTCTAGAGATGTAAAAATGTATTTAAGTGTGAAAATTGTTTTTCAACTACTAATTCTAACAGCTGTACCAGAAAATTTACCAGCGGATACCCACATCATCCATCAGTTCTATCCGCTTAAGCTATCAGTGTATAAAAATGGAATATCCATGGTAATCGGAAATATCTTATTTCCCACTTTGTTCAATAGGAATATTTTATCGATATCTGTTATGTCCCTAAACAAAGATCTTAAATTCTGAACCAAGAGCTGTATGAAGACTGACATGTGGACAGTGGCTGTGTCAAAAATCCATTACTACTATCGAGATGGAAAAATCTTGCACACCTTGTGCCTGGCCCCTGGGTTTCCGAGAAAAGCCACTGCTGAAGTTGTGGCACGCAGCAGCCTCCTGCCCCAGGAAGTTAGGGAAGGAAATAAGTGGAGGGAGAAGGAGTGAATTAGAGGGAGGGAGAAAATGAATGGAAAGGAATGCAAAACCCAAAAAGGCAAAACAAGCAAAAATAAATGAAAAAATAGAAGGAACTAAAATTAAAAATTAGGAAAATAGGAAATTATAATAAGAAAAAGGATTTTGCCTTGGTTCATAAACATTTTGATTGGTGCCCACATTTTCAAAATCTGTAGTCATACTACAAATTACAGGGCACCCAGGAGGCTTGATAATATCCTCCTCACAGTTTGATCAAAATTTAGTTTTGGGGTTGGCCCAATGCAGAGGATCTGGGTCAGGTCTTCTGCTCCCGAGGATTGTTGTTGCTGCAATGATTTTACTACAATTAAGTTGGAACATAAAATAAGAGAAATGCCACTGGTATGAAGGCTTATGCTGCTGGATCCTAATCCCGATTTTGGCTAAAATAGAAGTCCACAAAAAGGAGAAAAATACTGGGCATCACCCCATCCCAGAAAATTGTTCTTCCATTGCTATTCAATCAAGCTGTAGCAATATATTATAACATCAGCTTTCATTTGGGGCTTTAAAGTGGAGTCTGGATATCCTGTATACTATAAAATAATGCAGCCACCTCAACTGAATGTTTTTCAGTCTTTTTCGAACCTGGAAGTGTTTAATATTTTCCATTAATGCAACTTATTTACACACAGACACACACACACATCTATTATATAATTTGTGTGTGTATGCTGATACCATGAAACCAAATAGTTTACAAAATTCATTCTGCTAAAATTCAACAGTTTTACAGACACTAATTGACTTTGCATGATTCCCTGCTCCATACCAGCTCCAAACTGTAGATAAGATTTGTAGTCGCTGCTTGCTTACAATAAAAAAAAAAAAAAAAGCCAATTACTGGAGGAGAGTGGAGACCTAAAAGAAAAGGAATTCATTCAGGCTATGTGCCTGAAAAGCAATTCAGACTTTTTGGATTACGTCACTTGTAGCAGTCTGTGATTTGTTCCAATTGATGTCATTTGTTCATAAAGCCATTATTTGAAAGGGCACTGCAACTCATATGTACTTCTTTCTCATCCCTTCCCCTGAACATACTAACACCTGACATCTCAAGCAGACTTAAAACTCAAAAATGTTATGAGGCCTGATATCCATATTTTTAAAAAAAATTAAACATCAGACTTCAGGAATAAATTAATAGTTCATTAAAAAAAAAGAGAGATGCTGCCTCATCAGAGAAACTGGAATAGTTCTTGTCCTCCTGCTCATGCAATGACCTTGGACAACTCAGATCAGAGCGTGTGGGATTTAGTAACTCTTTTCCTGAATGGATGGGGGATGAGGTAATGCTATTCAGAGAGGCTGAGCACTGAAACATTACATGGAAAACTCAAATATGCCAGCCCCAGTTCTAATCTCTGTAATTATATTTAACTGGGTCAATGCAATTTCTGAACTTCAGCTACTTGCTTCTATGCTGAAAGATAAAGTGCCAGAGTTCCCAGGCTTAGTGGATTTCACATTGACACTAGAAAAAGCAACCCCACAAGGCTAAAAAAGGGACTTTGAACAGTGTATAAGCTGCGCATCATGTGATTACATAGAACTAAAGATTTTCTGATTGCAGACTTGCCGGTAAACCTTTCCACCTCCAACTCCTCATGGCATGGCAAACATCTAAACAACTCACCCACGATTCCCTGCTCACCTCCTATGTCTAACACAGGAGAAAGAGCAGCAGCTAATTTCTTAACATGATTAACAGATTTCCAGCACATTTTTAGATCTCCAAGGACTGTAAAATGAATATGCGGTGATGTTTAAGAAAAGCAACACGTCATGTTGAAATAGATTGAAATCATTTTAGGAGGTCAGGGAAAAAGCAGGGCCTTTTATGCCTGAAAGAAGAGCCAAAAAAAAAGGTTCCTTGTGTCCTGTTAAAACTTGACGGAAAGCATTTCCTTGAAATTAGCGGGTTAAAGAACCAGAGCAAAGAGGCTCTGCCTTGTGAAAAGCAGAAAGTAAGAGAAACAATATCAGACATGACCAATAACATTCTGTGTCATGATCAGGATTATCCAAAGGCTCAGCAGTTTGTCTTCAATAAGATTTCCACAGTCCTTCATGACAAATGCTGGAAGCCAAACAATTATTTGGCAAAAGTATTTTTTTAGGACGCCACACATGCATTTTAGTATTTCATTTATTCAAAATAAGAGCCATTTATACAGGTTTATGCATACCATCTAAGAAAGAGAGAAAATTTAAGTGGGGGTGTTTCCGAAGTAATTAAAAACTCTCCAACAATTTGTTATTGAATGAAGTCCAAATTTTAAACAAACAAAATAACAGGCTTATAAGGATATATAATATAATATAGTGGGGGTTTAATAATATTCTTACCTTTCATATGCTTGCTGGTTGTCAGAAATTCCAATTTGTGTCTTGATCTAAATAGAATAAAATAAAATAAAACCTTAAGCAGCAGCATATGCAAAGAAGACTCAGATTAGACTATAAAATCTTAGAGACAACAAAGATGGCATGAACAAATGATATTTGTATTATTATTTGACAGGATGATTAAAATAGTAGCAACAAAATCATTATATTGAAACGTTTATTTTTCATTATGTGATCTCAAAAACAGTGACGTTATTCACACCATTAGACTATCCAGAATAATAAGTGATTTGCTTTATATTTGTGATTCTATCTCTCTGCAGTATACGTTGCTTGTGTTGATATTAATTGGTCTGTGTAATTCTTTTTGTCATCTGACAAGAGCAATTGTATTGTATTAGGAGGAATATAAGCATTTTTAACTCAGTAAATAAATACATAGTCATTTGTACTTTTTGCGGATAATAAAGGACTGGCATGTTCAATAATTTAAACTTCAGAAGTAGAAAATAAGAAACTCGACATCCCATTTTGAGGTTTAGAATTCAAAAGCTAGTTGCCGTCATTATTCTGAAGGTTTTGATGTTACAAAAGGAGTTGTCTTCATGGGAACAACAACTAATAAAGTTTCTTCTCCAAGTCAAACACTTATGGATTACATGCTGGGAATTGCTCAGATGCATAAAACAGTTACGGACAGATTAACAGAAGGAATGGAGCTTTTGTTCCAACTTCTGCCACGCACATGGAAACTTTAGAGGAAGAATTTAAACATGCTAAGTTTGAAATCCTTATCTTCAAAACAGCGCTGATAAGGCAGGCCAATATCCTTGAAATGCTTTCCTTTTCTTACCAGGTCTTAGCTTACCTCCCATGTTCAAGAAAAGCAAATGAAACCAGGGTAGCCTGGAAATCTGAAATCTTTTGTGCACAGTCTTACTTCTCTGCCTTCTTTTCCGTTTTGCTGCCATCTACTGACAATATTTTTTTTAGCCAGTGGAGAAAAAAAAAGCCATCACAAATGTCTCCTGTTGAGTAGAAGAACTGTGAAACTCATTTTCCGTGTTTGAGGCCAACCAATCAGACACTATACTTCCAGGTCAAATATTTTGAAAAGCTACAAACTATATCTAGAGGTCAATCTGACATTTTTGGCTCCGTAAAAGGAGGACTCTAAGTCCTTTGAGTATAATTTCACCAATGGCTGTTTTACCATCTGAAACACAAAAAGAAAAACACAATATGATTTGAGCATGGCCTAGTAATCAGTATTATTTACGGTTCCTAGATGGAAACTTTTATCACCTAATCATTGTATTATGTGGTCTGTAATGTACCACTTATTTTTCAATAATATTTTTAATAGTCACACTGAATTACATAATAGATCACAAGCACAGAAGAATGTATTTTGCAACTAAAAATCCTTAATTTTTTCAGTTTTTTTATTATGATCATTTATTCCACTGCCCTTTTAATGTATTTTATGCAATAAAAACTGCTTATTAATTTGGTTTCTACATCAGTCTGCACAGACCAATGATGCATGGAGGCGTCTTAGTGGCCCCACGCTGGCTGAAGAGCAGCAGGGAAAGAGGCACAGAGCTGCAGAGAAAGCCGATGGGAGGGAGGCGACTGCGGCAATGAGGAAGGAGTCAGCAGTGGCAGCAGTGATGTAATTTCCAGCATGGCCAAAACAAGAGAAGGCACCATTGATCCTGTGCTGCAGCCAGCCATAGTAAGAGAGGCTTCTGTGGGGTGGGAGGGAGTGGAGATTGAGAGAGAGACTGTGCTGTGTGGGGATTAAGGGATCAGAGGCTGCTGCTGCTGCTGCTGCTGTGTTAGGGTTGGGGCATCAGAGGTTGCTGCTGCAGCTCCACTGGAGAAGGGAAGTAGGGAATCAGAGTCTTTTGCAGTGGGGAAGTTGAGGGAGATGCTGCAACTCTGTGTAGGGGGTGGAAGTTGAGAGAGAGGGAGTCACAGGACACTTTGGCGACAGCTGTGATTTCGGACAGGGTATGCCTGGCAGCATCAAGCACATAAAGTGGAAAGATGTTCCAGCAGCAGATTTAGGGAACAAACCGGGTGGGGAGGAAGGCAGGCTGTATACTTCAGAGATTCCTCTGGGAGAGTCTCTTGCTACTGGCACCCAAATCAAAGTTTTGGCACTTCTGCAGCTCAGGCCAAAGGGAGCTGCCACAAATGCAGTTCGGGCCTGGCCCGAGAACTGTGATACCCCAGTTCAAGCCCAGGTGAAGGGAGCAAACCAGCAACAGGAGGAGGGGCCAGGGAGACTAAAATGGAAATCGGGATCAGAAGAGACTAGGAAGCAGCTTAGGGCACTGGGAGACTCAAAGGAGGAAGTAGTGTTGACTTTCTGGCAAGCCAAGCCAGGTCGCTGACCTGGAACTTATTTGAACTGCAGCACATTTCTTCATTTTCCACACTATAACTAGAGTGGAAGGTAGAGACCACTGCTGGTCCTAACCGGTTACTTTTATTTTATATTCAAGAAAACCAGCAGTAGAAGGGGAGGAAGGAAAGACGCTTAGCAGGGGTAGGCTGAAAGGAAGGGGAGGGAAGAAGCTAGAGAGAAGGAAGAATCTTGGTGTGGGTCTCAAAAGAGGTGTGAGAACAGCTGGGGGCAGGGGGAACCGCAGGGAAAGAACATAAAATGGGCTATTTTAGCTTATCATGCAATGCTAGGCTTGTTTTCAATATTTCATTGCTTTATCCATTGTTTTCTATAATCTCTTTGGGGGCGTTCATATACAGGAGCTCTTAGGGTTTTGTTTTTTTTAATTTAAATTTTATTGTGTAAACAACAAACATAGACATCCAATATATCAACTACCAGCCAAAGCATAGTGTATATAATTTTTACATGTTAACATACAACTATTAGGGTTCTTAATAGTCATGGTCGAGTAAATGCTGTAGTGGACAAGCGAGATGACCTAACCTGCTGCTAGGGACTCCAGGGAACTCTTCTTTGATGACGTTACAGTCCATGCTTCTTTAGGATACCACTGTATTGCTGCATAAGGGAACTGAGCACTGGTGTAATGAACTCATACCACGCCAGGACCTTTGGCTCCAAAATCAAGTCAATGTATTTACACAAATCGGTTCTTTATAAGAATCCCATCCACAGATGTCAATAGTTCTTGAGCTACAGCAAGATTAGCAGCAAACCCATTTCCACTATAAAACTTTTCTTTCTAAGCTGATTGAACCTGTTTAAACTTTATGTGCACTTCCTGGGCCACTACAGATGGTTGCTGAGTCCATGCTTATTTGAGCTGATTGCAAGCACTGCACTGATATAAGTCCCAGAAAGAGCCAGAAGGTTCAAGCATTCCAGGTCTGAGGCTTTCAGAGCCCTGGGCTGGAAGAATGAATTACAGTCAGCAGATGGAGGAAGGCTGAAAGAACTCAGGAGGAAAGGATATTCTTAAAGCTGGTTCTGCATCTTTCTTTTAGTCCCAGCTTAAGAGAAGGTGTAACACCCTCATTTTACTAAAAACACATAGTTACGCTTTTGCATAAAATGTAATTCTGGGCTACTGCATCTAAATCTTGTCCAATTTGCTATCCAATCTGCTATGTCCTGTCCTGTGTGGACTAGGAAGTGAGACCTCTAGTGAGGGGAGAAAGTCTCAAAAAGAGTCTGTGTGAGAGACTGCTAAGAGTAGGGTCTATTTCAGGGAGCTGGTGAGAGCTGCTCCGCATCCATTAATTTCAACTGATTCAACCTGTGCACTGTAGATTACAGGTGCCAGATACATGCCTGCGAGCCCAGGACTGTAGTAAGTCTTTTTTGTGTTGTGATGTTACTTGTCTTCTCTACTACTGAATCCTACTATATGTGAGTACTGGACTGAAAACTTCCTCACTTTTGAGTTGTGTTGTGTGACTTCTGTAAACAAAGGAAAGATCTTTCAGAACACCAATCCACGGGGGAGTTCTGTGTCTGGGAGAGAGCGGGCCGCTGTGCTGAGTGTTGCTCTCCGAGTTTCAAGAACAAAAGAAGATCAATGTAATTTTTGCAACTGTGAGTAAACCCTGTGTTTCAACACCTATAAGCTATCTAAGACCCAGGTGTTGCACAAATTTGGCACCCAACCAAACAGGGACTTGGGGCAGAGAAACTAAACTGTTACAGGTTTTTGTGCAATTTGGCTATTTTGTTAACATGGAGAATCCAAGAAAATGGCCGGTGCATTTGCCATTTCTGCTCAGAGAGTCCAAGGATGGGCATACCCTGGATGACATGCTGTGATGTATCAACCTCTATGTGATCAGGTGCTACGGCATTCTGCCTAAGGCAGCAGAAAGCAAAGAGCTGAAAGTTCGAGGTCTGCTCTGAGTATCTCTTTTGAGACTGCCTGATACAGCACTTTACCTCCGCTTGATCCTGCACATGTTTCACCGCCAGAGCTGCATTGCTTCCCGGCCGGCACCATGTCTGAATCCGCATGGCCTGGGGTGGGAGATGGCCTCTTGCTGTCATGCCATAAGTGCAGCCAGGCCACCGCTTCTGTCAAGGTCCTATACGCTATCCCCAAGGTTGGAAGTCACAAATAACCTCCCGTATGTCATCTGAGAGGTAGAGTGTCCTTATCCATCAAAGTGATGGGATGGGGGGAGGGGTTTGAGGCAGCAGTGAGTTTTGGGAGTGCCATTCCATCCTGCGATCTATGCCAGTGATCCTGCAGCGCATGAAGTACCAGGCCAATTTATGCAAAAAGTATTCTGTACCCATGCCTGGAGGCCAGAAAAAATACTATACAGTTCATCACATTATGCCAGATGGGAGTACTGTAGCTACCACACCTAGAGCAGTATAAGTGAGATGAAGCCGAAATCAACAGAAGGATTTTATTTCTCTTTTCTGTGTTTGTATGTGTTCTTTTGCAGATAAAAACCAGAAGACGATGTTGAAGAAGATGCAAAAAGTATTTTTTTTTAAATAAAGGTATGAAAGGAAAGAAAAGAAAATAAGAGAACCATAAGAACTGTTCTTACTATACTGAGATTTACTTTTTAAATTATGGATGTTTATTGTTACTCCGCAAGAACTGTGGAGTGTGCGAGAAATAAATTATTATTATTATTTCTTATGAAAAATATTATGTTTTATTAAGTTTTGCAAAAAATGGTGTTCCAGCAAAGAGCAACACTTGAATGTATGCTATAAGTTAAATGAGATGTCTTAATTAAATATTTCTGCAGATGAATGTTTTAGGGATTTAAGAGGTTTTAGATAATTCACTGTTGTTGGAGAAAGAATGTCCTTATAAATGTGGTGAATTAAAAACTTCACATACATTGCAAGTGTCATCATTGGTAATATTTTTAGATTGACAGGTTACTTTGGATAAGGAATTTTCCAAGTTCTTAGGAGGGAATGTAAAATATCTCTTTTATGCATGTGTCCTGGTTGCAGTAAATGTTAACATTTTTCCTTTTCTGCTGGCTTTGCATAGTACTCTGGAGCCAGATATGAGGTCTGGGCCATAACATACCACAAGGGACCATGGGATCAGATATTGAGGTCTAGACCACATCACTGAGTCCTGTACAGAATTTAAACTATCTTATTCATTGTGAAATTGTAGAATTGTCACAATTTTATAACTTTACTTTTTGTGCTGGATTTGCAATAACCTGAGGCCAGATTTATTTATTTATTTGATTTGAATTTTATTCCACTTTTCAGATATATGTGCCTGGGTCTGTGAATGGCCATGGGGTCAGACATATGCATCTGGCCCATGCCACTGAATTGGATACGGACATTTAAAATGTTTTTTAATTATAAATGTGATATAAATAATATGGTGTCTGATTGTTAATATTTTCTTTTGATATCATGCTGCTACTGGAGTGGTATGTTTGAACCAAGCCATTTAGTAACACATAATTCTCCTTTTGCAGAAAAAAATCAGTTATGGGTGTATGGTGTAAAAGGGCACTACTGTGTCCTTAAATCTTGTCAACTGCAATGTCCTGTTTGGAGGAGTCTCAGAGAGATTCTGTGTAAGAGAGTGCTGAGAGAAGGTACTGGTTCGAGTAGCTGGTGAGAACTGCTCAATTGATAAGCTGAGAATAAGGTTGCTTCCTGCCTTCATGCCATGAGGAGCAGGCTAATCCAGTTCTGGTTTTACCCTATTGTATGCAGACACTTGCAGTTCTGATTTTCTTAGATAAATCAATGGGACAATTTAGTCTTCCATAGAAATCCACAACAAGGGGTTTATTGTGGTGGGGCTACTAAGCAACAGCAATCATAATGCAATCAAATATGACATAATCACTGGAGGGAGGGCATTAAATAAAACTACTGAAGTATATAACTTTAAAAAGGGAGACTATGATAGGATGTGGCATGGACATTGTTTAAAAATGAACACTAAACCCCTCTGTGAAATATTGTATTTATTGTCTTTTTTCAATAGGTATTCCTTCTCAATATACAACATTGCCAAGTGGAAACACATCTAATATTACAATATTGGAACCTTCATAATCATAGTCTGTATACATTGCCTCTTGCTCTGACTGCAAACCTCAGTCCCTGAAACCATAAAGGTATTCTTTAAACAATTTTTGATTGCAAATAAAACAAGTTCAACTTATCTTTAGAACACTGAAGAATCAATAATCGCCTTGACTCCAAAATGCTGCTACCCCCACTGAAAGATGGCCAAATGCTATAACCCCAAATGTTTATGACCTGAAGATGACCGAGCACTACATCTTCAAAGAATGTTTCCTGACAAGGTCTGTGTTTCGGAAGTTTCTTCTTCCTGCCTCAGGGGGAACCAGTTATTAACATTGCTCAGCATGGCCTATGTTACTCAGGCCCCCTGAAAGTATTTCTCAGCATATTCCATGTTGCTCAGATGAGATCTCGTAGTCCTTGTTGTGCAGTCGGACATGTTTTCTCCTTTTGGCCATGCAGATGACTCTCTCCATTTCCTTCCCTGCCTCATGGGCTGATAGGCAAGAAGGTGACAACTTTCTTCATCTGTAGCACAGCTGGAAATCTTCCTCCTTCTGGCCGCACAGCTGACTCCACTTCCTTCCCACCTGCATGGCACAGGTGACTATTTCTGGTGCCCACAGGTCGCTTCTTTAACTTACTTGGTGTTTTCAGATATTGGCCTGGAGACCCAGCGATTCCTTTAGAATTCTAGAATCTCTGGGCCAAATCCAGAGAGTTCCCAGTGTAACCCCCTGTTATGCCCGTTGGTCGCAGACGGCTGCGACCTCTCATACTCACCTCCTTTTTCCCTGTACCGTCAATCCTAGGAAGAATGGCAGCCTACACCAACCAATGCTGACCTCCCTGGTGTCCTCGGGATGACGTGGGTGCTGCCGACTGCCACCTTGTCTCCAGAATCACCTAAGGTGCGCTCGCACAAGGGCCTCCTTTGTACACGTCATGGCGGGAACCTCAGGGGCGTCCCCTCCGGATGACATCAACTCGCTGCTGTACTTAACTTGACCGGCCCTCTGCTGCTACGAGTTAGCAAGGAGTTCCCTTGTTGCTGAATCCGCTCCATTCTTGGACTTCCAGTTCCAGATTCCTCTCTTGGCATGTGGACGCTCTGGGTACCTGCTCCTTGGGGCCCCTTCTGCGTTCCTGGCTATCTGCTCCTTGGAGGGCCATACCGTTTCCTTTTCAGTAGAAGTTGTTCCAGTATACTCTGAGCTGCAGGGTATTGCCGCACCAGCTACAAGATCCACTTCCGGGTTCCTGCACCTTAGTCTTCTCATCATCATCATCTTCAGTACAGACATCCTCAGCATTCCCTGCTCTGTGGGCCACTACCGGATCTGCACTTCTGAGGTAATCTCTACTCATCTGAAGGGACTTCCTGGTGTACCCCGCTCTGCGGGCCACTACCGGATCTTCACATCAGTGGTATCACCCAGGGTATACCCCACTGCTCAGAACTGTACTTATTTGCATCCCCCGCTCTGCATGCTCTGCCTTTCCTTCCCAATAAAGTCTCTATCATGCAGCTGTGTCCTACGCCGCTGAGACTGCGGCTACCGATGGTGAGGCTCACAGGGCTCCTCCCTGTGGGTGGAGACACTTCTCATCTCGGCCAGGGTTCACATCCTTACAAAAACATAACACCCCCTCTTGGTTTGAGAGTCCCTAATGCAGGGATTACAGCAGGGCTGTCTTCACTCTCCTGGGCCTCTTATAATCTCTTGCACAAAATGTCAGCATTGGGGGCTGGACTTCTCCAGCAGGAAGGAGGTTTAAGCCTCTGGGATCCTAGTTGCTGTGGCAGTGCAATGAGGCTGCACAGTTATTCTTTGCTCAATACTCACAGAAAGGCGTTTGCTGATCCAAAAGGGCACACTTGAATAAAGGCTCAGAGTCCAAGTTTAGTGTGTTACGCCCGTCGGTCGCAGAAGGCTGTGACCACTACTGATCACTTCTTTTTTTGCTACTTTATCACCATTGGGGAAAGTGGTGGCCTCCGCCAGCTACCGCCGACCTTCCTGGCATTCCCGGGACAGCGTGGGCGCTGCCTTTGGGATCACCTAGGTGTGTGCGTGCGCTCACGGGCCAATCTTAAGCACGTCATGGCAGGAACCTCGGGGGCGTCCCCTCCGGATGACCTCAGAGAAGCAGATAACTTGGTCAGGATACGGCAGGGCGAAGAATGCAAACCCACATTTAACACCCGTGACGGTCATTTTGAATATTTAGTAATGCAGTTTGGCCTCTGCATTGCCCCAGCAGTATTTCAAAATATGATGAACGAAATCTTCAGGGACATGCTTTACAGCTGTGTAGTATACGTGGATGACATTCTAGTTTTCGCGCAAGACCGTCAGAGCCATTATTTGGATGTCACCAACGTCTTACAAAGATTGAGGGACAACCAGTTGTATGCCAAACTGGAAAAATGCTCCTTTCACCAGGAGTCTGTTACCTTTTTGGGCTATGTGGTCTCCATCCAGGGATTCCAGATGGATCCACAAAAGCAAGAGTATTCGGGTTTGGCCGCAACCCACAGATCTTAAGGCACTTTGAAGATTCTTGGGTTTCACCAATCACTGCAGGCCATTCATCCACCATTATTCAACATTGACCACCCCACTTACAGCTATGACTCAAAAGGGAACCAATCCCACTCAGTGGTCCCCTGAAGCCGTGACCGTTTCCAAGAACTCAAGGAGGCATTCCTACAAGAACTGTGCTTATGTCACCTGGATCCCCAACGACCCTTCATCATCGAAGTGGACGCTTCAGACGTCAGTGTGGTGCAGTCCTCAGGCAACACTCAGCCAATCACACCTTGCATCCATGTTCATTTTTCTCCCGACACTTCTCCCCTGCGGAGCGTAATTACAGAATTGGGGACAAGGAATTGCTGGTGATTAAATTAGCCTTTGAGGAATGGCGTCCATGGCTCGAGGGAGCGCAGCACTGACCACAAGAACCTCGAGTACTTACATCATGCCCAACGCCTGAATCACAGGCAGGCTCGCTGGTCCCTATTTTTTACCAGGTTCAATTTCCTCTTGCGATAACGGCCAGCAGATAAAAACAACTGAGCCGATGCACTCTCCCGGGAGAAGTAGGTACAGGGTACCTGTCCAACGGGGGCCTTACCCCCGTTGGACAGCTGACTTAGAACGGCACTGGCAGCCATGTTGGAGGCGTCAACCTTCACAATAAACTGGCGTTGCAGGTCCGGGTGGTGAAGGCATGTATCCTGGAGGAAGGTGTTCTTTAACTCCTGGAAGGCTTGTTGTGCTGCTGTGGGCCAATTCTTCGCATCCGCTCCCTTTTTAGTGAGAGCCGTGAGAGGCGCCACTATGCGGGAGTAGTGTGGAATGAACTGCCGGTAAAAATTGGCAAACCCCAGGAACTGTTGGAGTGCCTTCACTCCCACTGGTTGAGGCTAATCCTCAATTGCTGTGACCTTCTCTGGGTCCATATGGAAGCCTGTGGATGATACGATGTACCCAAAAAAGGGTAGCGACTCCTGCTCAAACAGGCACTTCTCGAATTTTGCGTAAAATTGGTTATCTCTGAGTTTCTGTAGTACACGGAGGACATCATAGCGATGTGTTTCCAAGTCCTTGGCATAAATGAGCACATCGTCAAGGTAAACAATTACCGAGGTATGTAGCATCTCCCTCAGAACCTCGTTCATGAGGTTCTGAAAAATTGCCGGGGCATTGCAGAGACCGAAGGTTATGACCAGGTATTCGTAGTGGCCATCCCTTTTGTTAAAAGTGGTCTTCCATTCGTCTCCCGGCCGAATCCTCACTAGATTATATGCCCCACGGAGATCCAACTTAGTGAACACCTTGGCCCCCTGTAATCTGTCCAGAAGTTCCGGAATCAAGGGCAAAGGATACCGGTCTCACCGGGTAATGCTGTTCTGGCCACGGTAATCTATGCAGGGTTGGAGGGACCTGTCCTTTTTTGCTACGAAGAAGAACCCCACTCCAGCCGGGGATTTGGATGGTCGAATGAACCCTCGGTCCAGGTTTTCCCGGATATATGCGGACATGGCCTGTCTCTCAGGAAGGGACAATGGGTATACCCGGCGTGCTATACCTGGGAGCAAGTTAATCGCACAATCGAAGGGGCGGTGCTCCGGGAGGATCTCCGCTTTCTCTTTAGAAAAGACATCGAGGTAGTCTTGGTAGTGGGGTGGCAGTGCCAAGGAAGTCATCAGCAGAGGTACCGGTGGTCGAGGGACAGCGGCCAAACAGGAGTTGAAGCACGAGGGCCCCCAGGACGCCACCTGGAGGGTATTCCATGAAATTACAGGAGAGTGCTTCCGCAGCCAAGGTAGCCCCAGGATGACCGGGTGCATGAACTTTTCCAGGATGAGGAACGAAATCTCCTCCACATGCAGAATACCAGTGTGTAGCGTGAGAGGCTTGGTACAAGTAGCGATGGTTCCTGGAGGAAGTGTCCCCTGAATAGAAGACACACAGAGAGAGGGTCTTTGAGGTTGAACCCCAATCTGGAGTTGCTGGACCAAGACTTTGAGTATGAAGTTCCCCCCCAGCTCCAGAGTCGCAGGGCTAGCAATTTGAACTCTCCTTCAGGAAGGAGTAAGGTACCAGGACGGTGCACGGGGAGACAGAGGTTGTGTGGCCTAGGGTTAGCTCCCCGACTGTCCCTAGGTCCGAGCGTTTCCCAGATGCTTGCTACAGCAGGCAAGGAAATGGCCCTTGCCACCGCAATACAGGCACAGGCCCAGAGACTGACGTCTCCTCCTTTCTTCTTGAGAGATAGGCCCCCGGCCCACCTGCATGGGTTTGGGATCTTGAGCCCCCGGAGAGGCAGAAGGGGAGTGCCCGCTTCAGGAAGGTGTGGTTCCGGAGCTCCTGGGTCTGTGAGCAGACCTCCTCTCCCGGAACCGGTGTTGGATGCGGCGGTCCATGCGGCCCGCTAGATCAATGAGATCATTCAAGTCGTCCGGGAGATCTCTGGCCGCCAACTCATCCTGAAGTCTTGGGGAGAGACATTCCAAAAAGATGCCGTGCAGGCTATCACTTCCCCAGTTCAATTCAGCGGCAAGGGTCTGAAAGTCCACGGCATGTTCAGCCAAAGGCTGGTTACCCTGACGCAGCTGGAGCAGTTCTGATGCAGCAGTAGGTTTACGGAAGGACTCATCGAAGACCCGCCGAAAGGCGGTGACAAACTGTACCAGATTGTCCAGGCGGGAGTCCTGACATTCCCAGAGGTTGGAGGCCCACACCAGGGATCTCCCATCCAGCAGGGAGATAATATAGCTTGTCTTGACCCGGTCCGTCGGGAACTGAACTGGAAGGAGATTGAATCGAATATAGCACTGGTTCAGGAACCCTTGGCAAAGTTTTGCGTCCCCTGAAAAGTGCGAGGGTGCTGGCATCTGTATGGGTTCTGCTGATCCGGTATTTGTCCTAGCTCCAGGTACCAGGGAACTGGAAGCAGTGGCTCCGCCAACGCGGTCAGCTAGTCCCTGCACTGTTGCCATCAGGGAGTCGAGGCACATTTGCTGCTGTTGCAGCCTCTGTGCAATACCCGGGATGGCTTTCAAGCCTGCAAGATCCGCTGGGTCCATGGCCTTGCAAACTGTTATGGTCGTGGACCCTTGGGCCGGCTGAGACTGTAGATGGTATACTGTGGGATCCCGCAGGAAGCGTCTCAGCCATGAGGCAGTGCTGAAGATACTCTGAAGAAGACTTCACCACTGGAAGTCCGCAGTCCCCCCAGGAGGAGCCCGTAGGAACCCAGACCTCTTGAACTTAGGCGGGACTCTATGCGACCAAGGATCCGGGCAGCGGCCGAAGAGGTGGACGATGAGGCTGACTGAGCCCAGGAGGCTGGAAGGATCTTAACCCTCAGAAGCCCGCGGCTCCCCGTGAGGAGTCCGTGAGAGCCTGAGCCGCTGGAACTTAGCAGAATCCTCTGGGCCAGTGAGTACTGGATACCTGAGGAGGTGGAAGAGGCTGAAGACGGAGTCCAAGAACGAAGCCAGGTCAGATGCCAGAAGTCTGAAGAAGTGATCCAAGATCTGGACGCAGCAACTAGTAGCTCAGGGGAATGAGAGAACCTCATTGCAAGGCTCCGTCCTAGTCAAGCTGCAGGGTTTAAATACCTGCAGAGTCTGACATCATCCAGGGCGTCCTCTTGAATTTCCCGCGCTGGCCCCTTTAAAGCCTCAGCCCACGGGCACGCGCGTGCCTAGGGGGCGGGGCTAAGAGCGTCGAGTCAGCAGCATCTCCCTCGCACAGGGAGAGCCACGGCAGGCTGCAGATCAGGCCTACACGGACATCCGTGCGGGCCGGGCCGGCCCCGAGGTAGGAGGAGGGACCGGGGCATGGCCCTGTCCCTTAACACAAATTATTATATACCCTTTTCTGATCAAATTGACAAATAAAAGCAGTGTACTATCATTTTAAAACAATTTAAGAACATAAGAATTTGCCATATTGGGTCAGAAAGAGGGTCCATCAAGTCCTGCATCCTGTTTTCAACAGTGTGGGATACAAAACAGTCTAGCATACAAAACAATAATTTCTTCAGGTAACTGAATGTTAAGATTGTCTTTTCTTATTCTCAGATTTATAGAAATTCAAATACCAGTAGCCTTCAAGGATAGGATAACAATTTCCCAGGGACTTTAATTATAGAAACGAGCAACCTCAAGTCAAGTGGTGGCTCTCCACCCTGAAGGACATCTAGGGGCTTCTGTCTAGATGTTCCTGCCCACAACTGTTGGGAATCCTTTGGCTTCTGAAACTGGAAACTAGTTTGGAGCCAGGCCACATGTATATCTGTAACACTTCAGTCTGTTGTCAAACTTAGACCCATGTCTAAGGTCAAGTCCAAAAGCAAAGCATGTTCAAACAGCTTTGTCTGAATTATCAAGAAGGCTGTTCACCCTGTAAAAATGTTGCTAGCAGTAATATTGTTATGAGTTGACAGTTGCTTGATTTTGAATGTAAATATTATTGCCCTTAACATAAGGCTTGGGGGTAATCGGCACAAAGCAGAAGGTTTGTGCCGATTACCTCCGTGCAGGTTACCCCCAGAAACATGTGGGTAACCTGCACGGAGAAGCAGTTACTACTATAAGAAGCTTGCTGGGCAAACTGAATGGACTATTTGATCTTTTTCTTCCATCAATACTATGTTACTATGTCAGGAACTTGTCCAAATTGCAAAACCCACTCTCCAATGTTCTTAATTTTTCTTTCAAGCTCTGGATTCCAAAAGCCTCCTCAACCTATCTTGAGGACCTACTCAAAAACTCTCCAAAACCCTTGCCACCAACCCTCTCCATTAACCCTCTCAATATCTCTTAACATTCTGTGAGTTCCAAGGATGTGTGTGTATGTGGAAAAATGAGCATGTAAGTGAACAGGTGTGTGAGTGACAATGAGCATGTAAGAGAGTGTGTGTGGGAGAATCAGCATATGTGTGCATAAAGTTAATGTTAGAGTGTGTGAGTCTATAAAATAATGTCTGTTTGCACTCCCCTTACTCCCTCCCCACTAATCCATGAGAATCTCAGGGTGACTTGAAATCAAAACTTCCCAGGTATGCCATTAAGTCTTTCAATATATTGGAAGCCTCATCCATGTACTCCATTTCAGCCTAGACTCTGGCTTGGGCTGGTTCAAGCTATCTGGAATTGCTCAGGTGAAGAGTTAGCATACCCGGAGAGGTTCCAAAGTTATGGTAGACCCCAGGCATTGGACAGGAACTAGGAGGTGGTGATGTAGGCCCGATGGTGGCTCAGGATACAGAACAGGAATTTCTGGGACAACTGGACCAGGAACAGAGGCCCGTCAAACAGAATTTCCATGATGCAGATACTAAGGAGTTTGTTGGAGTAGCAAAGGTATATTTTTCTTGTGCTGCTTATATCCAGGCTTAAATTTAGTCCACACCCACTGCGGGTCCAATAGGGAGCTCTGGAGGCATGTCTACATCTCTTGGGTATGCAGGATAAGTATACTAAGACTTCTTAGCTCAACAGACTCTGTGGCTGGTGGCTGTTGACTGTTCCCAGCCTGGACTTCTTAGGATCATGGGTTTAAACACTGTTGGCCCTCACAATAAACTACACAAGATAGGGCTCTTCCACTTAAAAAAGAGACAAACCAGAGGGGACTCAACAGAAGTTCATATATTAAAATCAGGTGTGGGATGGAACGCATAAATATAGGACAATTATTTAAGCTTTCAAATAATACTAAAACAAAGAGGCACTCCATGACCCTAATAATCAGCAGGTTTAAAACAAATCATAAAAAGTACTTTTTCCTCTCATTGCACAATCAAGCTGTGGAATCTGTTGTCAGAAGACATGGTCAAGGTAACTAGCATGGTTTGAAAAAGCTTTGGACAAATTCTTGGAGGATACATTTACTTATTTATTTATTTATTGCCATTTGAATGCTGCCTAGTACTCCGAAGCTCTAGATAGCTAGCAATACAACATATATAATAATTAAAACAGCTAACACAACAATGAAAAAAGTGACAATATGGACAAGCTAGGGAAAAAAAAGCCTTAAAAACAAAGCAAAAAATAAATTACAGAAAAGCCTGCCTAAACAAATTTGTTTTCGAAGCCACTTTGAAGCTTTTAGTACAATATAACAAGCACAGCTCCTGAGGAAGAGATTTCCAAAAAGTCAGATCTGCCACAGAGAAAGCTCTCTCGTGTTTCTTCTAATCTGGCATGATGAATCATGGAGTCATTCAATAAGCCTCCCTGGGCAGACCGCAAGGCATTTGTCGGATTATATAGATGCAAAATAGCATTATATGGCTGCCTGCTTTTTCTTGGAGGAGAGGGTCACTAGCGTGAGGCCCATTTTCATTGTTGATTTCTTACCTCGTGGAAGCCAGTGCACCGCAAGGAAGCCGGAACACCTCGCAGCGATCGCTTCCTGCATCCGGGGCCAGCCAGGTGACGTCAGGAGGAGGAGCCGGGTAGGCATAAAAACCAGCCTACGCCGGCGAGAGACGCTGCCTGCTTTTTCTTGGAGGAGAGGGTCACTAGCGTGAGGCCCATTTTCATTGTTGATTTCTTACCTCGTGGAAGCCAGTGCACCGCAAGGAAGCCGGAACACCTCGCAGCGATCGCTTCCTGCATCCGGGGCCAGCCAGGTGACATCAGGAGGAGGAGCCGGGTAGGCATAAAAACCAGCCTATGCCGGCGAGAGACGCTGCCTGCTTTTTCTTGGAGGAGAGGGTCACTAGCGTGAGGCCCATTTTCATTGTTGATTTCTTACCTCGTGGAAGCCAGTGCACCGCAAGGAAGCCGGAACACCTCGCAGCGATCGCTTCCTGCATCCGGGGCCAGCTAGGTGACATCAGGAGGAGGAGGAGCCGGGTAGGCATAAAAACCAGCCTACGCCGGCGCGACGCCGCCGGCGTGTGGCTTGTCCCGGCTTAGCCCGGCGCAGAACGGCCTGAACGGGGACTATCGAGTAAAGCAGCCCTAGAGATCAACAAAGCTAAGTATAGTTTGTTATTGCCCTTCTGAAACTGTCCTTTCTGGGTATTTTTCTTAGCTATGCCTCACACAAAGAGGAAAGCTAAGATTAGAGACGTTTCCTTTACATCATCTCTTATAAAAACTTTGCAACCCAGAATAGTTGAATGTTTCAAAAGAGTGCCCACATCAACCCCGGAGGGGGCCGCTAATGATTCATTTGTGGAGCGGGAAAAGGATCATTTGGCCACAGAAACATCATTAACCCCAGGGGCCCCAGAGAAACCAGAGTCCCTTCCAGCAATGGTAGCTGGAATATCGCCTGTAAAAGATCTTAACACCACTATGGGGAGGGTTTTGAATAACGTTAAACCTATAAGTTTGGACAGTTCTGGAAACATGGACCTACAAACCCCCCAATTGGTACCAGGTGAGGAGGGACCCTTCAATCCGCATAAATTGGAAGATCAAGCAGTTGGACCTGAAGACATATCTGTTAATAGTACCTCAAAAATTCTCCTTAGAAGAATTGGGGTTAATAATGTTAAAAATGCAAAAATCTATTAATTGTTTAATGAAATCAGTACAAGATGCTTTGAAAAATGATGTTAGTACTAAGGAAAAAATGGCAAAGATGGTGACTAATGTGAATGAGTTTGGGAAGAAACTAGAGGGTGCACAGGAAGTACAAATTAACATAATAAAATCTATAGAGGAACATCAAGGGAAATTAGAGAATTTAGAAAATCTGAATAGGAGAACGAATTTAAGATTTTTGAATTTTCCCAAAACCCATCTGATAACATCTGGGGAGTTAGTAAATAGTTATTTAAAAAATGTATTAAGATACTCGGATGACTCTCTGCCAACTATTCTAAAGAGTTACTATCTTCAGCAATCACAAAATGGAGAGTTAGTGGAGAGTAAAGAAAATTTAGATCTGATAGAATTTATCGAGAAATCCTTTGAGTCAAAAATTAATGTAAGATCTACTTTATTAGTACAATTTCTATCTCCGGTAGAAAGAGATACAGTATTGAGATTACATTTTAAATATCAAAAAATAGATTTCTATGGATCCCATATCAGGATCTTCCCGGATGTGGTACGCACAACTCAATCACATAGAAGAAAATTCATTGAAATGCGAAGTGAGGCTATTGAGAAAGGTGCCCAATTTGTATTAAAGTACCCCTGCAAATGCCATATTAGATTTGGGAAAGACAAATATGTCTTTAATGATCCAAATCAGCTTAGGGTGTATTTGGATACACATTCATAATGATGTGATAAGATTGAAGGGGGGGAAAGTTTGAAATATGTGGACAGCAATAAGTATTTCTTTAAATCTTTCTCTATTGAATCACTCCAAATTTATTCTTAGCAGTAAATTGAATCTCTAGTTTACTTATTTTATTTCCTGGGAGAATAGAATGAAGTTATAAAAAGTAAGTTGTCAATTTTTAATTGGAATAATAATTGCTGTGTAACTTATTTCTATGTTTTTACTTGAGTGTATAAACAATTGAAATGCAATAAAAATAAAATTTAAAAAAAAACAAAATAGCATTATATATATACCGTTTTCGGATCAAATTGACAAATCAAAGCAGTGTACTATCATTTTAAAACAATTTAAGAACAAGAATTTGCCATATTGAGTCAGAATGAGGGTCCATCAAGTCCAGCATCCTGTTTTCAACAGTGGCCAGTCCAGGATACAAAATAATAAATTCTTCAGGTAACTGAATGTTAAGATTGTCTCTTCTTATTCTCAGATTTGTGGAAATTCAAATATCAGAAGGCCTTGAAGGCTAGAATAACAATTTCCCAGGGACTTGAATTATGGACCCAGGGTCCCACAAGACTTGCCAAAAGTCCCTGGTGGTCCAGCGGGGGTCCGGGAGTGATCTCCTGAACTTGGGCCGTTGGCTGCCAGTAATCAAAATGGCGCCGATAGCCTTTGCCCTTACTAGGTCACAGGGGTTACTGGTGCCATTGGTCGGCCCCTGTCACATGGTAGGAGCACAAGATGGCGCCGGCCATCCATTTGCTCCTACCAAATCCATTGCTCCTACCAAATCCATTGCTTCCAACTTTCTGACATTATCAAGAACATTTGTCTTCCAGAAGCCTGATCAATACTGAGCTTGTAGAGATTCAGGCCCATAAGTGACACAGATCCCTAGATGGTTTCAGAGAACTCTTACTCCAATTGATCATCCATGCTCTTATAACAAGTAGACCACCTTGTGGATCTCACAGCATTCAGATGCATTCTTCCCCTAATTTGGATGTAATTCTGATATATAAGAAGATAAAGAAACCCTGCAATTTTACATGAACCGCAAGGGTTACCAGCACTTCATAAACACTCTGGTGTCCAAGGAAAAGCAGGATGGCAATGCTAAAATGAGTGTAAAAATGAGTGGAAGCAATGCTAAAATGAGTGTAAAAATGAGTGGAAGCAAATGCTAAAATGAGTGGAAGCAATGCTAAAATGAGTGTAAAAATGAGTGGAAGCAATGCTAAAATGAGCGTAAAAATGAGTGGAAGCAAATCCATCTCTGCTACTTAGCAGCCATTGCTGCTGCAGCGGTGCTGATCTACCTCTCACCTACTCCCTGCTGCTGCTAATGATGCAGCCATAGACAGGGGCAGGGGCGGGGGCTTGCCTCAGTGGGCCAGTCGGGCCAGTCACCTAGTTGCGGGGCTAACTTGAATTGGTATGATTTTCTTTGAATATCGGTATATAAAAATATATAAATAAATTAAAATAACTCGTGCCAGGTCGCACGGAGGAAAAGAAGATGCCATTCTTGGCCATGCCGCAGAAAAGATGTCAACTGGGCCGCGGAAAAGATGAAGACCCTTGTCAGCCGGGCTGTGCAGCAGGAAAGAAAGAGGCCCCTGTTGGTCGGGCCGTGCAGCTGAAGAGAAGAGGCTACTGTCATTCGGGCTGCCTGAACTTCCCTTTTTTGCCTTGCAGTCCAGTTGACAGTGGCCTCTTTTCTTCAGCCATGTGACTGAAGCGAAGAGACCCCTGTCACAGGCCGATGTAATACAGGGATCCAGCCCCTACAAGAAGATGGCGGTGGCAGAATGCACTTATGATAGGCCCTCAGGGGTCCCAGGTCCCGTGGGAAAGAAGACACTGGTGACAGTTGGAATTATGATGTGCCCATGGGGATAACAGCCCCAGCAAGCAGAAAGAAGATAGCAGCAGCGGCACAGATTTATGACCCGCCCGTGCTGATCCCAGGCCCCACTGGCAAGACGACAACACCAACAGCAGCTAGACTTGTCTGTGGGGATCCTGGGCCGGCGCTGGATTTTGACATGCCTGCGGAGATCCTACATCCCGCGGGCAGGAAGAAAGAAGAGACCTGGTGTGTGGGGTTTAAGGGAAGGGGGCGGTTGACTATGAGTGAGATGGGAATGGAAGGGAAAGGATTGAGTGAAAAGGGTAGAGAGAAGGGGCAGGGAAGGTAGGAGGTAAGGAACATTTGAGAAGGAGAGAAGGAAAGGAAGGGGACTGAGAGAGTGAGAAGATGAAAAGGAAGAGAAGGGGGTGAGTGAGAAGGAAGGAAGGGGAAGGGGAGCATGTGAGCATGTGGAAAATAAGCCGGTGAGTGAGCTTGTATGAGCGAGCTTATATGAGTCAGAGTATGTGTGTATGTGAGAGTGTGAGAAAGCTTGTGTGTGAAAGAGCACGTGAGTGTGTGTGAGAGAGCATATGGGAATGTGAGCAAATATGTCAGACCATGTGAGAGTGAGCGTGTGTGTGTGACAGTATGTGTAAATGTGAACAAACTTGTATGTGAGAATGAGCATATATTTATTTATTTATTTATTTAAGGTTTTTCTATACCGGCATTCATGAAAGCATTCACATCATGCCGGTTTACATGAAACAGGGGTGTGAAGAAACAACCAAGAACATAAATAAACGTGAAGAAGAGATGCAGTTACAATTAACAGGGGCTGATAACTGGGAGGGGGAAAATAGAAAGAGAAAGAGGAGGTTAATTATATACAATAGTACAGTATATATACACAATCCGAAATATACAGTTGCTGAGTGGAGTCTTTAATGGTGGGCATGTTAAGTGGAGTTCGGGAAGGCTTACATATATTGGGGTAGATTTTAAAAGAAGCGCGATCAGCCTACTTTTGCTTGCGCATCAGACTCAAGCAAAAGTACGCTGGATTTTAGTAGATACGCGCGGAGCCGCGCGTATCCACTAAAATCCTGGATCGGCGCGCGCAAGGCTATCGATTTTGTATAGCCTGCGCGCGCCGAGCCGCGCTGCCTCCCCCCGTTCCCTCCAAGGCCGCTCCGAAATCGGAGCGGCCTCGGAGGGAACTTTCCTTTGCCCTCCCCTCACCTTACCCTCCCTTCCCCTACCTAACCCACCCACCCGGTCCTGTCTACACCCCCCCCTTACCTTTGTCGGGGGATTTACGCCTCCCGGAGGGAGACGTAAATCCCCGCGCGCCAGCGGGCCTGCTGCGTGCCGGGCCGTGACCTGGGGGCGGGTACGGAGGGCGCGGCCACGCCCCCGGGCCGTAGCCACGCCCCCGTACCCGCCCCCAAAACGCTGCCGACACGCCCCCGGAACACCGCGACGACCGGGCCCGCCCCCCCCGACACGCCCCCGACACGCCCCCCTCCGAGAACCCCGGACTTACGCGAGTCCCGGGGCTCTGCGCGCGCCGGGAGGCCTATGTAAAATAGGCTTCCCGGCGCGCAGGGCCCTGCTCGCGTAAATCCGCCCGGTTTTGGGCGGATTTACGCGAGCAGGGCTCTGAAAATCCGCCCCATTAAGTGGATATATGTTAAGTAATATATCTTAATATATATATATATTATATATAATTATATAATATATATTATGTTATATATTATATAATTAAATATATATATATATATATATATATATATATATATATATAGTAATATATATTATGTTAAGTAATATACTTAATATACATATATTAAGTGGATATATATGTTAAGTGGAGTTCGGGAAGGCTTATATATATTAGAAAGTGTGTGTATATGAGAGAGAATGTACAAAGTTGTGTGTAGTCCTCACCGCTTCCCCTGCTAATCCATGACAACTTCAGGGTGATTGGAAATCAAAGCTCTCAGGTATGGAAAGCTGGGAATTTTTTTATTCTTATTAATTTTAATTATTTTTGGATGTTATTTGATGTGTCTGCTGTATTGTCATTTTATTGATGTTTGGGAACTTTTAAATTTAATGAATTATTATGAAATTAATTTTAAAATGTTATTCTATTTATCAATTGTCTTAAAATATGTTTTTTATTAGTATGGTTTTATTATTATGAGCGATGTTTTATATTTCCTGATTTTATTGTTTTACGAGGAATGGTGATATCTCTGTTTTTCCATTATTGCACTGCATACAGAGTCTGGATTTTTGCAATTTCCAATTCAGTTTTTGTCTGGATATTTCTGTTTTTACTTTATGATACTTTATTCTGTATTTGGTGAATATCTGTGTTCTAATATATGATGGAATTGTTGTTCTGCTATTGTGTAATTTCTATTTAGGGATCTAGAACAACTTGCCTTGCTCTTTTTCTTAATATTTATTTATTTATTTAAGACTTTTATATACCGACTTTCTTGATACAAATCAAATCAACTCGGTTTACATCAAACAAGCAGTTAACCATAACCAATTAACAAAAGACAAAATAATAGGGGATGTATTATTTTTTTAGGGCCTGGTGTAATATTTGTATTGTTGCATTTTCATGGGTAGGATTCTTACTTTTTGAATGCTGGATGTTAGTGCAATTTTGGTAAGGGAAGATTACTATATTATAATTGTAATTCAGTTTATACATGACTTTCTTGAGGACTAAGCCCAAACCAAACACATTTTACAAGAAGCCTAATACCATATGGGCTCCAAGTGTCTTTTTGTAGCATCTCCTCACTGGCATCACAGCAGTGCCATGTTGTTGTAAGTGATATTTTTATATCAGAAGACTGTACTTTGAAAGTCCTTTTTCCTGTAAAATCTGTTGTTGTTATGCATAGTTTTTAATTGTGTATGGTGAGAGCTTTGTTATGATTATTGGTGTTTGGGTGGATCCTTGGACACTGTGGCAGCTGACCACACCCATGGGGGGCAGTCCCATGAGGGACCACAGTGTCAGGCTAAACTCCAGACAGACAAACACAGATTTGAATCTTTTATTAAACAGTATATGGAACCACCAGAGGTGGCAGTAGTGAGTAGTGGTTGTAGATCCCAGCTGGGCACGTCTCTCACAGAACGCTAGAACAGCGGATCCTCTGTAGGCAGAGTAGCTTAGGAACAGAGAGCAAATCCCATCCGTACGAATTACGTTGCTAACTCAATGAGCTAGCAAATGTAGTAGGCAGATATACCCTGGAGTCGTGACGTCAGAGCAGGGGGACACCCCTGAGGTTTGTGCCAACGTGGAAATAAAGATGAGGGCGGTGCGCGTGCGCGTGCTCTAGAGGTACCTTGAAGGAGAATGGCGGGAGGCAGCACCAAAGCCGGTCCGGGGATGCCGGAGTGGTCGACAAGCAGATGCCGCGGCGGCCATCAGTCCAAAGTGAGCGGGAGGAGCCGCAAGTAGAGAGAGGTAGGCGGGGTGAAGCCGTTGAAGACCGACGGATGCAACAGTACCCCCCTTCAAAGGACGGCCTCCAGCCCTTTTACCAGGGTTAGGTTTGTGTGGATGTATCTGATGAAATTGAAGAAGCATCTCTTTGTCCAGGATATTTGCCATCGGCTCCCAAGAATTTTCTTCGGGGCCATAACCTTCCCAAGACAGAAGGTATTCCCGAGTTTTGCCACGTCTTCTTACAGCCAGAATAGCTTCAACCTTATATTCAAGGTCTTCTTCTGTGGTAATAGAAGTTGGTTCTGGAGACTTGGGTGAGAACTTACTGAGAATCAGAAGTTTCAAAAGTGGAACATCGAATGCGTTGTGGATTTTCAATCCAGGCAGTAACTTCAGACTGTACGTAATGTTGCCAAGATGTCATAGAATTGGAAATGGTCTAACGTAGCGTGGAGCAAATTGAGTAGAAGGCAACTTTAGTCTCAAGTGCTTAGTTGACTGCCAGCCTTTGTCACCAGGTAGAAATACAGGCGCTTTAGAAAGATGAGCGTCGTATGATTTCTTTGCTCATTCACCTGCTTTGGTTAGCATGTCTTTAGTCTGAATCCATAATTGATGGATATCATCAGCAGTGGATTGAGCTGCTGGGGAAAACACTGAGAGAGTCAGTGGAAGTGGTGGTGAAGGTAGTCGTCCATAAACCACTTCGAATGTGTTGATCCAGTGGATGACGCTGGATGTCAGTTAATGGCGAATTCTGCCCATGGCAACAGTTCGGCCCAGTTATTCTGATGGCAACTCACATAAGCACGAATGAACTGTTTTAGGGTCCTATTCATCCTCTCAGTTTGGCCATTTGATTGGGGATGATAGGCAGATGTATAATCCAGAGAAATGTCAAATAGCTTGCACAAAGCCTTCCAGAATTTTGCCGTGAATTGCGATCCTCTATCTGAGACAATGTGATTCGGTAGGCCATGTAGGCGAAAGTTGTGGACAATGAAGAGTTTAGCAAGCTCCAAGGCTGAGGGTAAGCCAGGCAGCACCATGAAATGGGCCATCTTACTGAAACGGTCAACTGTCACCCAGATAGTATTCATTCCTTCAGAAGGAGGCAGATCAACTACAAAGTCTGTAGCGATGTGAGTCCATGGCTCTTCCGGAACTGGCAGTGGTTGCAGCAATCCTCAAGGCTGACCAGAAGTAGGCTTATGTTTGGCACAGTTTGAGCATGATGATACATAGGCGTATATGTCTTCCTTGATAGTAGGCCACCAATAGTACTTTTGTAATTTCAGCAGGGTACGGCGCTGACCAGGATGGCCAGCCAGCTTGGAATCATGAGCCCAGTGTAATAGTTTTCTTCTGAGATTCTTCGGTACAATCGTTTTACCGGCAGGCACGGAATGGGTAGCCTCCAAGATGACTTTCTTCGGGTCGATGATATGCTGTGGTTCTTCAGGAACATCCTCAGAGAGGAAAGAGCGAGACAGGGCATCTGCTCTGGTATTCTTGTCTCCGGGACGGTATTTGAGCACAAAGTCAAAGCGATTAAAAAACAATGACCATCTGGCTTATCTGTGGTTAAGACGTCGTGCATGACGGAGATACTCTAGATTCTTATGGTCCGAGAATACGGTAATTTGATGTTGGGCGCCTTTGAGCCAAGGCCGCCATTCCTCGAATGCCATCTTAATAGCCAGGAGCTCTTTATCTCCGATCTCATAGTTCCTCTTTGCAGGAGAAAAGCGCCATGAGAAAAAGGAGCAAGGATGTAAGGCTTTAGAATCTCCAGTTTGGCTCAACATGGCTCCTACTCCAACATCTGAAGCGTCAACCTGCATGATGAAGGGTCTGTTGGGGTCTGGGTGACGCAGACATGACTTGGTGGAAAAGAAAGTCTTTAATTTCTCGAATGCGGAAATGGCTTCCGAAGAGCACTTTGAAGCATTGGCCCCTTTCCGTGTCATCGCAGTTAAGGGCACTGTTAAAGAAGAATAGTTCTTTATAAAGTTTCCATAGTAGTTTGTAAACCCCAAAAATCGTCTCAGGGCCTTCAGACTGGTAGGTTGAGACCAATTCTTGATACTCTCTAATTTTTGGGGATCCATCTGGAAGCCTTGTTTCGATACGATGTAGCCAAGAAAAGGCACAGATTCTTTGTAAAACTTGAATTTCGACAATTTGACGTAGAGACGGTGTTCTCGAAGTCTCAGTAATACTTGTTTGACATCTGCTAGATGAGTAGGCATATCTTGTGAAAAGATCAAGATGTCATCTAGGTAGACAACGACACATTTGTACAGAAGGTCCCGCAGAATGTCATTCATCATGTTTTGAAACACGGCGGGGGCTTTGTATAGGCCGAAAGGCAACAACAAATATTCAAAATGGCCGTCTTGAGTGTTGAATGCTGTTTTCCACTCGTCGCCTTCGTGAATGCGAACCAAGTTATAGGCTCCCTTCAGGTCAAGTTTTGAGAATATCTTGGCTTCTTGAAGTCGATCAAACAGCTCTGAGATCAGAGGTAAGGGATATCGGTCTTTAATCGTGATCTCGTTCAGACCTCGATAATCGATACAAGGACGCAGTGTACCGTCCTTCTTCCCCACGAAGAAGAAGCCTGCACCCGCAGAATTCTTAGATGGTCTAATGAAACCCTTTTATAAATTCTCCTCAATATACTCCGACATGGCTTTATTCTCCACCATCGACAGAGGGTAGACATGTCCTTTAGGAGGTTCAGCATTAGGTTTCAGTCTTATGGTGGAGTCATAAGTTCTATGTGGCAGAAGGATGTCAGCAGCTTCTTTGGAGAACACATCATGAAATGATACATACTGAGGCGGCAGTCCTGGCATCACTGGAGTAGTAGGCATACAGAGAATAGGAGTAACCTCCTTTAAGCATTTGCCATGGCATTCTGGGCCCCAACGGGAGAGTTCCAATGTGGCCCAATTGAATTGTGGCATATGCAACTGCAACCAGGGTAACCCCAGAATGATAGGGTGCATGGCCTTCTCCAACACAAAGAAGGAAATCAGTTTGGTATGGAGAGCGCCGGTGCGGAGGGATACCGATTCGGTACAACAGGTAACAGCACCCGGTAAAGGCTCCCCATGTATAGATGATAAGAGTAGTGGAGTCTTCATAGTGGTGAGGGGAATCCTCAAGTGTTCCACTAAACGTTGAAGAATAAAATTACCTCCTGCCCCTGAGTCCACCAGGGCAAGAGTCTGAAACTCCAACGGTCCGCAGATCAGAGAGGGAGAGAGAGCGGAGGAGAGGGTGTAGTGAGGCCTAAGAAGAGTCCTCCCGCAGGACTTAGGCCCGTTGGTTTCCTGGACATATCGGGCATGTTTGGACTGCATGACCAGCTTGACCACAGTACATGCACAATCCATTCCTCTTCCGAAGTCTTCTCTCTATGGAGGTCAGGTGACTGCGACCAAGTTGCATCAGTTCTTCCCCATTGGCAACGGGAGTGCAGGTTTAGCACAAACTTCCTTCTGAACAGGCCCTTTACAAGACTTGAGTTCTTGCATCTTATCATGAAGCCGGTGATCAATTCTAGTAGCCAAGGCTACTAGCTCATCTAGCGAGTCAGGTGTTTCACGAGCAGCCAGCTCGTCCTTCAAGCGGGAATCCAAACCCTTGAAGAAGAGAGTTTTCAGGCATCTAGGGTCCCAATATAATTCAGTTGCAAGAGTCTTGAACTCTATAGCGAAATCAGCCAGGGGTCGGTTGCCTTGCTTCAGGTCCACCAATGTAGAACCAGCAACAGTATACCAGGCAGAATCATCAAAAACGGATTTAAACAAGTCCATAAATCCGTCAATATCCTGAAGTATAGGGTCTTTGTGTTTCCACAGAGCGGAAGCCGAAGTCAGAGCCCTTCCATCCAGGTAGGACAGAATATAAGCAGTCGGCGTAGGCTGTGGGGAACTGAGTAGGTTGCAATGCAAAATGCATACAACACTGGTTTAAGAAACCTCTTGTTCTGTGAATCTCTCCAGAAAAACGTACTGGAGCGGCAAGAGGCACAATAGTCTTTATAGTTACTTCAGGTAACTGACCTTCATTACTGTGTGTGCAGCTGATGAAACGCAGTAGTTTATTTCTCCAATGCGTTTTGTTGTTCAGCAATGCACCGGGCCAGGCCTGGAATGGCCTGCAAAGCATTGAGCTGAGCCAGATCCATGGAGTTAACAATCTGTTATGGTTATTGGTGTTTGGGTGGATCCTTGGACACTGTGGCAGCTGACCACACCCATGGGGGGCAGTCTCGTGAGGGACCACAGTGACTGGCTAAACTCCGGACAGACAAACACAGATTTGAATCTTTTATTAAACAGTATATGGAACCACCAGAGGTGGCAGTAGTGAGTAGTGGTTGTAGAGCCCGGCTGGGCGCGTCTCTCACAGAACGCTGGAACAGCGGATCCTCTGTAGGCAGAGTAGCTTAGGAACGGAGATCGAATCCCATCTGTACGAATTCCGTTGCTAACTCAACGAGCTAGCAAATGTAGTAGGCAGATATATCCTGGAGTCATGACGTCAGAACAGGGGGACGCTCCTGAGGTTCACGCCAACGTGGAAATAAAGATGAGGGCGGCGTGCGCGCACGCACCCTAGAGGTACCTTGATGGAGAATGGCAGGAGGCAGCACCAAAGCCGGTCCGGGGACGCCGGAGAGGTCGGCAAGCAGACTCTGCGGCGGCCACCAGTCCAAGGTGAGAGGGAGGAGTCGCAAGTAGAGAGAGGTAGGCGGGGCGAAGCTGTCAAAGATTGACGGATGCAACAAGCTTGGGGTGGGGCAGAGCAAGGCTGTAAGGTTTAGGGATGTGCAGCAGGGACGGATTCGTCCCATTCGGTATTCGAATTTGTGGGGAGCCAAATCTGTTGCATCCGTTCTCGGGGGACCCCGATCCATTCATTAGTTATGTATATATTCATTTCCCAAAAAAATCCCATCCCAACCCTTTACATTTAATTAACTACAACCCCCACCCTCCTGACCCCCCCAAGACATACCAAAAGTCCTTGGTGGTCCAGCGGGGGTCCTGGCGCGATCTCCTGCACTCGGGCTGGCGCCATCTTGTGCTCCTACCATGTGACAGGGGCCGACCAATGGCACCGGTAGCCCCTGTGACATAGTGAGGGCAAAGGCTATCGGCGCCATTTTGAATACCAGCAGCTGACAGCCTGAGTGCAGGAGATCGCTCCAGGACCCCTGCTGGACCACCAGGGACTTTTGGTAAGTCTTGGGGGGGGGGGGGGTCAGTAGGGTGGGGGATTTATTCGTTAGATACGTTGTATTCGTGGGGGTTCGCCATACGATTCGTGACCCCACGAATACAACGAATAGGGAATATACGTGGCGGATTGCCAATACTTCGAAAATGAATGCCCACCCCTAGTAAGGTTCACCAAGCACCTAATACCCTTGCATTGGCCGTAACAGAGTACGCCACGCATAGACCCTCATCATTCGTCCATCTCCTATTTCTCCAGGGTGCAAATGCTGGGGAATGGTGGGATGTAGATGGTAGGGTTAAGAAGTGTGGCAGGATTGCCAGTTTCTTAGGAATATCCCTAACATTCTTATCTGCCATACCTCTGGGAACTCTCATCCCTGCCTGTGCACTTCCCATCATTTAAAATCAGCAAGAGGACCAGACTCCAAGGGGGACTCCATCTCCTTGCTATTTCAGTGATTTGCCCTACACTGCACTGTGCCTTGGGGTGGAGGGAGCACCATGTCTTCCCTCGCCTCAAGCAGCATATTACCTTGCGCCACCCATGGCTGCACCTAAATGGCTGCATGGCCATACACTCACGAGCTGTGCAGCAAGAAGGCTGTTGGGTCAATGGAGCCACATGGCTGAAGAAATAAGGCTGATGTTCCTTGGAGAGAGAGAGAGAGGGAGTGAGTATGTGTATGAGTAAATAGAATATAAGACAGAATGTGTTTGTATGTGTGAGAGGTGATGCAGAGGCCCAAGGAGCAGGTTTCTGTTACTGATATATTCTGGGGAGAGAGAGAGAGCATATGTGTGACCAAATAGCATGTAAGAGAGCATGTGGGTGAACATGTGTAGGAGTATGTGTGCACGTGAGCAAATAGCATGTAAGACTGCATGGGTATGTGCAGGCCTGAGGAAGCCTCTGTTTTTATATTCTGGGGAGAGAGAGAGTATGCATGAGAGAGAATGTATGTGCATTTATGTGTGTGAATGTATGTGTGAGAGAGAGAATGTGAGAGCATATGTGAGAGAAAGATATGTATGTATATGCAAGAGAGCATATGAGAGAGAACATGTGTATGAGGGTGTGTGAGTAAGCAAGTATGTGTGTGTGTGTGTGTGTGTGTGTGTGTGTGTGTGTGTATGTGTGTTGGAGAATATGGGTATGTGAGAGAGAGAGGAGAAAGTTGTACCGCTCCCTCCCTGAACTAAACCCTGACAATCTCAGGGTGACTTGAAATCAAAACTTATTAGTTTTAATAATTGGGTGTTATTTGATGTCTTCTGTTTTTAAATATTTTATTTATTTGGTTTATTTTCAGCTTTTAAGGGTATTTGGGAATAACTAAAAAATAATCATTGGGTATTCTTTTCATCAGCTGTCTTGAATTTTCTTTTTATGATTTTGGTTTTACTATTATGATTGATGGTTCATATATCTTGATTTTACTGTTGATGTTTAATGAGCAATAGTGATGTTTCTGTTTTTACATTGTGGCAGTGCCTACAGAGTCTGTCTTGTTACAGTTTATAATTCAGTTTTTGTCTGCTTGTTTCTAGTTATACTTTGTCTCTTTATTCTGTATTTTGTGAGGGTCCAACTGTATTCTACATGTATGACTGAGGTGAGGTATTTTGCTAGCATGTAGTTTCAGCTTGGCTTGTTCTGTTTTCCTAATATCAGGTGTGTTGATATTTTAAGAGACTGGTGCAATATTTGAAGGGTTGCCTTTTCATAGTAGGGTTGTTACTATTTGACTGCTGGCAGTTAGTGCGCTTTTCGTATGGGATGTTTACTATATTTAATTAAGTTTACCTAAAGCTTTCTGAGGGCCAGCATGCTTTACAATAGTCTCAATACCATATGACTGCAGGTGTCTTTTTTGCAGAGTTTTCCAGTTGGTACCACAGTAGTGCACGTAAATAATATACATGTTTTAAGTATTATTTTTCCCTTAGAATTGTGAATATTCTTTTTCATGTAAAATATATTACTATAAATGCATATTTTTAATTTATTTATGGGAAGGGTGGGAGTAGGTGCATGTGCAAAGCTATACGTTTCGCCTATGTCACCTAATACCCTCGCACCAGCTCTGGCTAAACTGGCTCCATAAGAGAAAGCAGGATTCCATCTGGAGCTGTGCTACTTTGGGTTAATGGCTCTCCACAGTCTTGGCTAGGGCTTAATTTTCTGTTTTAATAAGCCACTTCTTGTCCCCTCTCCCCTGGAGTCAGTAGGTAGAGCAGAGTCTGGGGAACCATAAAAGCAGCAGACTGTGTAGCCTGCACTAGAGTGGTGGGAGGGTTGCGTAGAAGTGGAGGAAAGATACAGGCACAGTTCGGAAGGGGTAAGGCAGGAAAAAATGCCTATGAGGTGTTGGGGAGACTTCTGTCTGAGCTGACTGCACTGAGCTCTGAGAGAAGCAGCTGGCCCTGGAACCAGTGAGTCTCTTAGAGAATGAGATTGGGAAAGGGAGGGGGCTGCTGCAGAATGGGGAAGAGCTGGCAGCAAGCAAGAATTTTACACCACGATGCAGCAGTGCTGGACTGGGGGCAATCACTGTGTGAGCACATAAGGAGCAGTATAACAATAGCAAGTCAGAGAGAGTGTTTGTGTGTCTGTGTCAGAGAGAGTGAGACATACACACCCATACACACTTTGAGATAGAGAGTGTGTGTGTGGGTATCTTTGTCTCTGACACAGATACACACACACTTTCAGTGTGGCTGGCAGTGTCAAGAGCCATAGAAGGAATCCAGAATATATCTCTATAAGAGATATAAGCAGATATGAAGGGGGCCCAAACAATTTGCATGGATGGAATGGGGGCTGCAACTCTGCTCACCCATGGTCTCTTGAATGTGTTCAACTTCATAGTTATTTAGGAAAGATTAAGTTTATTTTGGAGATATTTTGGCTCAATTCTGCTGGGTTTCAGGGTTGACTTAGTGTGCTTTTGGAAACTGTTAATACACGTGCTGCAGGGAAAGTGCATGAAAGCGTCAGGTACCCCATGGGCTAGTTTTGAAAAAAATCCCCTAGGCCAATATTTTCCTGCAATCCACCCCTGGGCACAGAGCAAGGCTACTAGCTCCTATAACCTGCCCTCTATCTCCCTACCCGTGAGTGTGCGCAGGCACAGGAAGGAGATAGAGCAATGAGAGAAGAGGTGGGCCTGCTGGAGGGGTATGGACATTAAAAAATTCCATATGTATGAGAGGAACCTGAGAAACGAGAGGAGAGAGAGAGCGAGAGAGAGAGACATGAATCTGTGAATGTGATAAGTTATTACTGGCCCAATTTTCAAAGATATCCGGTAATCTAGCTTATCCAGATAACTTAGAAGGGATATTTAGCTGCATAGCTATGCTGCTGAATATGACTAGATAAGTTCTAGATATCCGGATAAGTTGTATCTGGATAACTTTAGACCTGCTATTGAACGGGTCTAACTTATTCAGTTAATTTAACTGGATCAGGCTGAATACTGGCACTTATTTGGTTAAGATAACTGGATAAATAGTGCTGCCCCAATTCGCCCATTCTCTGCTCATTGACTATTCGGTTATCTACTTAGCTGGATAAGTGACTTATCCGGTTAAGTGGTACCCTTTGAACATAGCCGGATATTCAGCGGCCACCATTTAGTTCTAAACATGCTTTCAGTATCTTGCCCTATATATTTAAATGTCAGATTAAGGCTATTCTGTGCAATTTAGAGGTAGCAGAGTCCAAGGCTCTGCAGATGGGTGGCTTGGACTTTCTAGAGGGGAGGTCCCTCTTCTGGAAATTCATTCCTGCAGTGACCTTACAAGGGTCCATGGATTTCTTTGACTTAGAGACCTTCAACTCCTTCATGATGTTAAACACTGAGGGGCGGATTTTAAGAGCCCTGCTCGCCTAAATCCGCCCAAATCCAGGCGGATTTAGACGAGCAGGGCCCTGCGCGCCGGTGAGCCTATTTTACATAGGCTCCCCGGCGCGCGCAGACCCCGGGACTCGCGTAAGTCCCGGGGTTCTCCGAGGGGGGCGTGTCGGGGGGGGCGGGCCCGGTCGTCGCGGCGTTTAGGGGGCGTGTCGGCAGCGTTTTGGGGGCGGGTCCGGGGGCGTGGTTACGGCCCGGGGCAGTCCGGGGGCGTGGCCGCGCCCTCCGTACCCGCCCCCAGGTCGCGTCCCGCCGCGCAACCGGCCCGCTGGCGCGCGGGGATTTACGTCTCCCTCCGGGAGGCATAAATCCCCCGACAAAGGTAAGGGGGGGGTTTAGACAGGGCCGGGCGGGTGGGTTAGGTAGGGGAAGGGAGGGGAAGGTGAGGGGAGGGCGTTAGAGGATTCCCTCCAAGGCCGCTCCGATTTCGGAGCGGCCTTGGAGGGAACGGGGGTAGGCTGCGCGGCTCGGCGCTCGCCGGCTATACGTAATTGATAGCCTTGCGCGCGCCGATCCAGGATTTTAGCGGATACGCGCGGCTCCACGCGTATCTACTAAAATCCCGCGTACTTTTGTTTGCGCCTGGAGCGCCAACAAAAGCACGCCAACGCGCCTTGTTTGAAAATCTACCCCTGAGTCTTTGGATCCTGGGGAACTCAGGTAGATGGTAAAATAAAACCAAACAGTGAGGAAGGAAGGCTGGGTAAAACTTCCTTCACCCAAACTCAAAATTGGACAAGACTTGGCTGTTAGGAGCACGGGGGCACGGACCTATCTCAACGGGGTTGGATCATAGCGCGGCTCAGGGAGGAGCCCCAAGACACACTGCGAGAAGTGAGGAGGTATGAGCACGGGCAGAGCAGGAGCAAGACTGGACTGAAAACAAGGCAATGAATATCTGGAACAGGAACATGCACCAATGAGACCCAGCAACGCAATGCTGGTCTTGAGAGTAGACCTCCAGCCACTCGATAGCCCTTCCGGACCCGCCGCTTGGGAACGATGAGTGCGTGAGGCCAGACGGAGGCTGAGGGCAGGAACAAGAAGACTCAGATGAAGACTCAGGATACTTGGAGGACTCAGACATAGACTTGGATACTCGGAGGACTCAGACAAGGACTCAGGATACTCGGAAGACTCAGACAAGGATTCAGGTTGCTCATAAAACTTAGACAAGGATTCAGGTTACTAAGAGGTCTTATGCAAGGATTCAGGAGAAAGTACTAGATGAGTGCTACATCGCAGCGTGCCCTACACAGCTGCCCATGGCTGGTCGCGGACCATGTTGAAAGCAAAGCAGACTCCAGATGAGGCAATGGAACTTGAAACCAGGACATGGTGAAGATTCAGGAGAGGCCTGCACCGGGGTGCGCCCTACACAGCCATCTGTGGCTGGTCACGGACCACGCTGAAGTGGAGCAGGTTCTGCCAGAGTCTTAGGCATGGATGGAAGCAGGCACAAGGAACTCTGAAGACCGGGACAGGATTCAAGATTCAGGATTCAAGACTCAGGATTCTCAGAAGCAAGGCATTAAAAACAGGAGCCTTCTGGAGGCTTGCGCTGCAGACAAGAAGAAGGCCTTGTACCATGAGGCGCCCTTCACAGCCCCTCATGGGCTGGTCACGACCATGACCACGGTACACCAGGAAGGGTGAACAGATGAAGGTCCTGGAAACTGGATGAAGAGCTGAAGATGAGACGGACGGAGTCAGGACAGGAAAATTGGACATCAGGAACATGGAACATGGTACCTCAGCACATGGAACATCAGGACATCTGGACACGGAACATCTAGACATCAGGATATTAGGAGAACTGGACATCTGGAACATCAGGAACAAGAAACAGATGACGAGGGAGCTCTGATGAGGGACAAGACCAGGAACATCAAGGTGATGAAGTTCAGGAACATGAAGAATATGGAACGAAGATCCATCAAGGCACAGGAAGACCACGAAGGACCTGGATCAGGGAGAAGACCTCAGAAGCTATGAAGACCAGATCCGAAGGAACTGAGGCTAGACCCTTTTATAGGGCTGGTCCGGTGAAGATTGATGACAACACTGGAAAGGGCCACGGGCTTTTCCCGCCGCTGGCCCTTTAAAAACTTAAGAGAGGCACAGCTGCGCACTTAGAGAGGGGCAGGACCACGGACAGCATAGGCGGCATCCATGCTGCAAAGAAGAGCAAGCAGGAGTGGCATTAGACTGCGAAACGAAGGCCTGATGTCAGCAGCCTTCTGCCGCAAGAGGAAATCCCAGCGGGGGCTTCCCTGCTGCTGAGGCGGCATCACAGTGGCAGCTCCAGCCGTGAAGATGAAGGAAGGCATTGGGCGGGCTTGGCATGCCGTGAGGGACTGCGTCGGCGGCCTGGCTGAAGGTAAGAGACTGCCTGAGGCTTGGCCCGCAGGCAGAATCCTAACATTGGCATCATTAAAATTGGGAAAAAGATACTTGTTCTCCTTCTCTAGTTACAGGTCTCCTTACATGAGTCCTAAAAGTCCTTTGCCAAGAGAACACAACAAAATCGGGAGAGGGAATAGGAACATCCTGCCTCCTGTTAGAGCTAACTAAAAGTCCACACTTCAACATGGCGATAATAGTTTTTATAGACTCAGGACTCCACCATTGAAACATCCCATATAGGAGAGCTATGCCCAATCAAATATACTCCTGTTCCCCCAGCAAAATTGGTGTAATCCTTTTAATAGAGACCCAGTAGGACTTTCCACAGTTATATGTATTCTGTCTCTGCTATGTGTTTCCTATTTCAGCTTTAACAGATAACTTAACTTGATTCTTACTCACAGACAGAGGAGGCCATTTCTTTAATCCAAACTTACAGGTAAAACAATATCTTATTGTGCTTAAAATGAAGAAAACAGCAATCAGCATAGCTTGAGCCACGGAAATAAGACCAGGTAAAATGAGAATAATTTTGCTGGGTTGACCAGATTAGCTGCTGATCCACATAGACCTGACCAGTACTGACCAGTGCTGACTGCAAACCATAAGGCAGAAAACTCCCAGGCACCCCTTCTTCCAGTCAGACATGAATCCTTTAGAGCTAGGTGCACTGAATACAGCAAAAGCTGTGAACACACAGGATAACCACCAAGAAAATGCATGAAATAGGTCTGCATGCACTGCTTCTATTGTATGCAGATCCATCTCATGTATCATCATGGTGAAGATCTTGAATATCAGACTGGACAGAGCCCCCAAGGTCTGGGTTGAGAACCACTGATCTGGAGTACCAAAGCCTAAAGCCCGAATTTTAAAAAGCCAGTGTGCATAAAATCCGGGGGATACATGTGTGGCCGGGTTGTGTGCGCATCGTGTGCATTTTAGAAATGGCCCATCTATGCGTATATCTCCTAGTATATGCAAATGTGGCAGGCCCGGGGTGGGGTCTGGATAGGAGGGGTGGGGCTGACCAGGACAGCAGCCATTAAGCCTTGTCCCAGGGAAGCGCACACCGGCAGCTACCGGTGTGCCAAAGTTACTTCTGCTCAGAAGGAGCAGTAAGTAATAAAACAAAAAAATTGGGGCTAGCTAGGTAGGGGTTAGCAGTCAGGGAGGCGAGGGAAAAAGGTAGGAAGGGTAATTAGGAGGATAGGAATGTTCCCTCCCAGTCCACTCCTTAATTGGAGTGGACTGGGAGGGAACTGGGAAAACCCTACTTACGTTGCCACTCATACTTTTTAAAAATCCTCCCCGTTGCTCATGGGAAAGGTCACTCGCCCGCACATGCATGCGCGGACATTAAAATCTGGCATGCATGTGTGTGTGGGAATCGTATTTTATAACATGCACGCGCCGACACGAGCATGTTAAAAACTAGCTGCGTCCATGTGCAGGTGCTGGGAACCGCACACACATGGACGCCCGCACGTGTTTTCGAAAATCAACCTCTAAGTGTAACACATGCTCCAAAATGGACACGCTTGGCTTACTACTCCTTAGCAAAAAACCTGGACAATTATCAGATATGAAAAGACCCTGCTCAAAGACTGAAGCAGAAGGGCTGACCCATACCAATTTCCAATTAAAAATACTACTGTTGGAGCTGGCCTAGTGGCTCAGTAGTAATTTAATTTAATTTAATTTAATTTAAAATCTTTTCTATACCATCGTTAAGATATATATCATCATAACGGTTTACAATAAGGCACATAAATTAATGTTGCTAAATGTATTAAATTATATCAACTACACAGGTGCCATCAAGTTACGGTAACATAATGATAGTAGTACTGTACTCTGCCACTCAAAGCATTCTGGGTTCAAGTTTCAGTTCAAATTGCCTGGTCCCCATATTGACCAAAGCTGAAGATGCAGTCATGGCAGCAATTATAACCCATAGTGGGAAAGAAGTCACAGTCATTATTCTATGGTGACACCTAGTGGCTGGATTTAGGCCCTGTGATGATTACAAGGGTCCAAAGACTGCTGCTGAAATGACTGGACTAAAGAAAATTGAAATTTAGAGGGGATATAAAATAAGGAAACAAATCCCTGTGTAATTTGCAAATGAGGACTCATGTTGCCAGTTCCCAGAACTGGTTCTGATTAAGCTGGAAGTCTAAAGGAGTAGAAGGAAATTGCTGGGTCAAATACAAAGATGCTACTATTTCAGGTTTGATGTTCCTGGGCTTTTTTTGTGTGCATCACTTATGAGAGTTTTTCCATCACTGCTATATGGAAATGTTTTAAAATTCAATACCCAGTATTGTAAGGATGGGCCAACCACACTGTCATCACACGGCTGGTCTCACTCACCCGTGTCTCTACAGCAGAACACCACCATCTCCGTGCCACGCTGTTGCCTCTTAGGCATGTACGCATGCACCTCTTCCTCCCTTATTGGTGCCGTGGTGGGAAACTGGCCATGGCACCAGATGATTACTTCACTGCCAACAGCCTATTTAAATTCTATTGCTCCTGCATACTGGCACCTCAACAATAGGTCATCCTGACATGCTTCAGCCTGCAGTGCACATTGATTCATCTTCTTGTCCTGCTCCTTGCCTCATCCTTGCCTGTTCCAGTCCTGCTCTTTGCCTCCTGTTCCAGTCTTTGTCTTGTCATGTTCCTCATCCCTTTCCTGGCTCTCCGTTGCCTTCCTGCCTTGTCCTGTCTCTGTCCTATTCCCGCCTTGCCTCACTCTAGTCCTCATCCTGCTCTTGCCTTGCTCCTACCTGCTCCCTGATCTCTGCTTCCTGCTCTCCTTCTGATGGACCTCTAGTGCTTGATCCTTGAATGGATTCTGACCTTGTGTGATTGCTGTCTGCCTTGACTTCTGCCTGGTTACTGATTTTGCCTGATCTCCACTTACCCTGAACTCTGCCTGGATATTGACCTTGTCTGACTGCCACCTGCCTCAATCTCTAAACATTATTTATTTATTTATTTATTTATTTATGTATTTATTTATTTAAAGGCTTTTATATACCGATGTTCATATACTAGTACATACCGCGTCGGTTTAGATAGAACCAAAGTTGGAAATTACATCAAACAAGTGGGTACAAATAACAGGGATAACTTCATAAGAACTTAGAACTTATAGATAAAGCAGAGAACAAGAATTAAATTATTATAAATCATTATAAATAAATACCCATAATTGCAAATAATTACAAATAACAGTCAACAAAAAGTTGGGTTTACATCTGACTTAATAAGCATGAGTGCAGCATAACGTACATCTAACAGGTGGAATTATGAGGCAAAGTTATAAGATGAAATAGTTACGGCATCAGACATCTAGCGTAAGGGATTATGAAATGCGAGAATAAGTCTAGCCCGATGTAGCTTCTTCACCACCTGCCCTGACCTTGGTCTGGATACCAATGCTGCTTGACTCCCACCTGCCCCGACCTTGTTGTGCCTATCTGCTTTCCAAGGGAGGCATGCACTGCCTCCATTGTATGCAAATCTATCTCATGCATATTCATTGTGGATATCCTTAAAACCTGGCCTGTTTGTAGCACTCAAGGATTGGAGTTCACCATCACTGGCCTAGGTCCTGCCAGCCCCAGAACCCAAAAGTTCAATCTGCAGGGAAAGGAGTTGGTATAGATGAAACTCAGACCTAGTTCCAGCTTGAGCATGTCTGCCTGCTGTCGGCGTAGGTCTAGCCAGTTTGCCTGCTGGGCTGCGTCAGTTACATTACAGCCTGAGGGCTGACATTCCACTGACAGATTCTAAGTGTCTGCGGCAATAACACATCTAACTACTAGGAGGAGCTAAGAGGCTGATATTCAAATGAAGCTGAGTACCTACATTTATGCACCTAAATCAATATTAGGTTCTTTATTTCAACCGAAATTAGAAGCCTAAATTTTCAATTGAAAATTATCCTACATTTATGCATCTAAAGCTTAAAATTTTAAAATTACACTGGGCATTACTCATTGCATTGCTCTATAACTAAGCACCACTTCTTGCAATTTGTTCTGACACACTCTTCAGTTTATTGAATTGTTAAATTATCAGGGAAAATTTTCAAAGATGTTTGATTTAGTTGCCTAAATTAGGTGCATAGTGCTGAAAATCAGTGCTAAGCACCTAACTTTTTTTCTCTGTCCTTGCCCCTGTAACCATTCACCATTTACCATTTAGGCCCATAAATTTAGGGACCTAATAAAGGCTACTAAATTTAGGACCTCGGCCTTACTAACTTTGTAAAAGAGACAATTTAGGAGTCTAACTTGTTGAATATTGACCTCTAAGTAACTAGCCTAGGTTTGCTAAAGTAAATATTCTCTCTTTGCAGATCCAAATGTACAGCCATTTAATTTGTTAAATGGAAAGTGTTTGCCCATGATTTTAGAACAGTCTTGAATGAACTTCCAGGTAGAAGCAATTATAAAGGTGTGGTGTAGTGTATAAGGTGTAGTTTTTAAGGTTTAATATGAAAGGTATGTGTAATATTAAAGTGGTGATTTACATCCACAGGGAATTTGATTAAGGGTTGTGTTAATGTGAGCTGTGAAGGTTTCATTGATCTAAAGATCATCTTTTAATCAAAGGGTGTTGCAAACATTCTTTGACAGACAGTTTGGTACAGCTCCTAAAGGCATGTTTTAGGAGAAAGTTGTAACTGGGTTTTTCTCCAGTCACACAGACAGAAGGAGGATATAGCTATCACCCTCTCCAGGGGTGATTGGGGAGAAGCAGGAGATCAAGCAGAGATACTCTCCCAGTGAGTCAGGAAGCCTGAGGGAAAAAAAAAGATCTATGGTTGGTGTTGTGAAGAGTGAAGAAAAAGACAACTGTAACTGTGGTGGGAACTTGCTTGAACCAGGAGGCAAACTGTGCGAGTAGTAACTTGCTATGGGGCTCGATTGATTCCTGTCTAGAAACAGAGGGATTTCTTTCTTGAGCTGATCAGGATACTGGGTGTATGGAAAGAAACAGGGCCTGGTTAGGCGGAAAAAAATATGAGATCTGTGGAATTTATACAAGTATGTGAGATTTTGGCATGTCCTTTTTGACTTTACTGTTTCACTTTTGTTTGATTGAAGACCTCTGTGAAATAAACTGTTTTTTTTTAGTTTGGAGCACATATTTGTGGAATGGACATTGGACTTATTTAGTGGTGCAGAGGTGTGTGTGTGTGTCCTTGGCCCAGACTAGCCTGCCTCCAGCCCACGGCCCACAAAATACTTTTGTCTTTTTCCTCATTTTGGGTGGGTTCATCCCATGCCCCCCAGAGCTGAGAAGGTGGCCCCAATGGACCAGAGATTACAAAGGCATGTCCACCATATATGAAAGACAATGCCAGGTATTCCACAGTCCTCCAATAGAAGTTAGAACTTGTCTTGTAAATTGATGCAAGTCTGGATGGTGCTAGATACCATCCATAGATTACTTAGTATGCATTCTCCATGCAAATTGTTTGCTTCTTTCACAAATCCTTTTTCATTTTTTGAATGACATTTCCAAACCAAACTCTATGTTCTCATGTTAGCAAAGGTCTTGAAAATGCATTGTGTAGGTTATTCAAATGTGTGCTTCATCTCAAAAAATATTTGCATGGGAGGGTAATTTTCAGCAGCCTTTAGATGACTGAAGTCTGTGTGTAGACTTTAGCCCAAATTTTCAAAGTGATTTTCATGTGTGCTGGAAACAGTGGCAACATATATGTATACTTTTGTACTTGCTCAAGAGCATGTGTAAATGTGTGCATGCAGAGTTTTCGCGCATACTTTTGAAAACCAAACGTGTGCACATAAATGGTTTCCCCACTCTGACTTCAACCCCAGAACGCCTCTTTGAAGTGTACGTAAAAGTACTTGCCAAATCACTTTTGCGCATATTTTTACATGCAAACCCTCGCTCCCCCTGGGCAATTTTGAAAAGGTCGTTTACATTTTATGTGCATAAACATCTTTGAAAATTTTCCCTGATAATTTAACAATTCAATAAACTAAAGAGAGTGTCAGAACAAATTACAAGAAGTGGTGCTTAGATATAGAGCAATGTAATGAGTATATATTATTGTTTAGAGATGATCAACGTAGACAGATATGCTATTAACTTCTGGATGTGAAAAGACAAGTTTACTTGTAAGAACTGAACCACTTCCATGTTTTATCTGGATTGAATCTAAATTCCTCCTCCTACTAGTTTGGCTCATTTTCAGATTGGCAGTATAGTTTTGCAAAGTTCATGAACTGATGAATGAAAGGGCTTTTCATATTGGGGGCTAATGGAAAGAAAAAGCTCAATATTTCTGGTCTGTTATGGTAGAAGTTGTCGTTCATTTACCTTCATAAGCTGCAAAATTAGGTCAGAGATGGGACAAATCAGCTGTTAATCTGGTTAGGAAGCAGAGAAAAGATTCGGTGATGACGAAGAATGATCGAGTAGAGTCAATTTTTCTAGATATTTTGACTAAACTAAATATATGGATGTTTGAAAACAACTATAATAACAGAGGCTGGTATAGCAGATATATTTTAAGCATGGTAGTCGCTTAGCCACCAACTGATCAAAAATGAAGGCTAAATCAGTTTTTCTTATTACTGTTGGTGACTGTATTTCTCCCCAAGTACCTCTGTGATGTATTCATAGTTTGGATATCCACTGATGAAAAGTGTTGGCCAAATAATTTTTTATGGTCATCACTGATCACTTTGGCGAGGAGGTCAACCCCCCTGTGGAGAAAGTTCGGTTTCCTCGTCTGGCCTGCATGTCCTTGAGACATGGTAGCAATGGAAAGACAAGCAGCTGTCTCCCTCCTTTTATCCCCGCAAAGGCAACTAATGTATGTGTACTTATGTGGGTAAGTGGGCAGGATTTCCGTGGGTAAATGTTACACGCATAACCAATTAAAATACAAAGCATTGTAACGCATGTATATGGCTGCTCGTGTTATTGCAGAATCTTACCTGGGTAACCTCTATGGCTATGCAGTGATGGCAAACGCTGACTCCTCTATGGCCAGGTTCACCCCCCTCCCCCCAAAGCTATCTGGGATTCCTAATTTACACAATGCTAGTGCAGAAGATGCATGATTGTGTAAAGAGTGGTAGTTTAATTGGTTGGATGCTAACTCCATCTTTTCTGCCACTTTGCTTGCCATCACAGGGTTCATCTAGTGAGAAAGCTATGTGGACCACACCAGCAAGATTTCTGTCTATCAGTAAATACAACCTCATGTTGGGAATATGTGTCTCCTAGCCCTTTATCACAGAACATTTGCAGCCCACCTTGTATTCTCTCCAAGTGTGTGCTCCTGCCCCTTCCCATTCTTCTTGCCTCTTTAAAATGATTTATTTATTTATTTATTTTTAACTTTTATATACCGACATTCTTGCATTAAATGCAAATCATGCCGGTTTACAGTGAAACAGAAAAAGCAGGAAAAAATTCCTTAGTCGAATACAATGAAACAGCTTAGTTAACAAAGGAAACATAAAAATAAATTTTTACATATACACAAAGGTTTGCACGAAAGGGTGCATAAAGAGGAGAGCCCCTTTGAAGGCGCGCGACGCCTGGTGTTCAGGCTGTCTTAACTGTCCAATGTTAGTGAGTCATGGGGGGGAGGGTCTAATGATGTGAAAGAGATGCCAATTACACTTCACAACAACCTCCAGCTATGACGTTTCCTGCGAGGATTGCCTTCAGTCTGGGAACTTGGTACCTCCTTGGTTTGAACCATATGTGGAAGAGCTTCAGATGTGTAGATCACAAGACCAGCAAGGAATGGCTGCTGTAACAGGCTAACAAAAGCTCCAAAAGCTGCATAGCTTACTTTTCAAGTATGGTACTGGTGGACTTGAATCGGTAGGTTTTTCACAGCTATTGTTTAGGTTACTCTCTGAAGGGATACCTTGTTGCCATCCATCTGCTGAATAGTTAGGCCTTTTCATGAAGGCAAGCCCTTGTGAAGCAGGAGAGAGGTAGACTGCATAATGTTCCTTGATGGCAAATAGGCCTAGCCACTGAATGGAAACAAATCTGTAGTATTTATTCATTGTCACATGTGTCACTAAGGGGACACTGACTGTATTTTATACACCTTTACCAATACCCTTACACATATAGCACAGTAAGACTGCTGGTGAATGGGACTGCAGAATGTCTAGATTCAGGGGGAGAAGGAGAATAGGGAGAAAGATGCTGGATGTTTTCTACCACTCTTCCTCCTCTAATAATTCTTGAGCATGCATCTCTCTCTCCAGCCTTTACCATTTATAATTGCCAGTGCTCCTGATTTCCACCATCTCAATAGTGGACCAAGGCACTTAAGTGTGGCCCCCATGTCCCTGGACTGCTGCCCCCTCCTCTCCCTTCTTTCCTTAATCTGCATGCTTGTCCACTTCACCATCACACAAAATGTTGTTCCCTCTAATTACTCCCATGACCTAAAGCACAGAAAAAAACGTACCTGCTGTTCTTCTTCACTTTTCCCTCTGATGCCTTGTTTTCCCCACCCCCCTTCCCCAGATGTACCATCCTTGTTCTTTCACTTTCAGCTTCATGGTCACCAGCAATATAGGGAGCAGGGCCTGGCATGCTAGCCTAAAAAACATGTAGGCCACACGCCCAGGGCTAGCTGAGCTGTGGCACTGACAAGTAGTAACTTCCTTCAAAGTTGCAGAGTAAGGCAAAAGATATTCCTTGGTGTCTATGATCTGTCCTTTGTCATTTTCAACACTCAATTACCACATTTCTCTTCTGGGTCCAGCTATGCAAAATGAGAGATTGTGGAGAAGGGGAAACTGAGGAAAGTACTTGAAGAAGAATGCCCCTTCTGCACTAAAATAGTCACAGAGGTCAATATTCAAAGCCATTTAGAGGGATAACTCACAAGTTAGCCATGTAACTCCAAGCTATCCATTTAAATGTTTACTTTTGAATATTCACTTCATGGAAACTATCAGTGCACAGGTACACACAGACTTACTGGGTCATTTAGCATTTCGCGTTAGGGCCTTATCGTGCGCAATAACATTGTAACATGTGCGATAACACCATAACGTGTGCGATAACTAATGCAATGTAAAATGCGTATACAAATTAAAAATTGAGTATTCAAGTGGAAGGAGTTTGGGCAGAGTAAATGGAAATGAGGGTCTACTAGCGCGGAGTGTGATAGCGTAATGCACACTATTGCGGGATTTAACGTCAGAAATAACTACACCTTTTTTGTTTTTGCAGTTGATAATATTCTGGATTAAATAATTAAATAATGAAAATTAATGGAACAGTTTTGCACAAGAGAAAGGAATGTGTTTTTGTTTTTAACAGGCAAAACAGGCCTTGCATGAGAAACGAAAGCAGTTTGTGTGGAGCCAGCTCAAGGCCTAGCATACCAAGATAACGGTACTTTTACATCATTAGTTTAGGTAAAGGTTGAGTAATTCTGCACTCCAAAAAAGGAAGCTATCCCAAAACAAGAAAGAAAAAACGTTGTAACAGTATTAGTATATAAGGATGTAACGTATAGCTTAGAAACTGAGAAGGCTTTGGCAATACGTCACTATTAAACACACCAAGTCACTTCCAGGAAACCTGTATCTTCTCCTATATTCTTCTTCTGGCTTTCCTTTGCTTATTATAATAAAGAGTATTATTGAGAAATATAAAGATTGTGAGTGGCTTTCTATAACAAACCAGCCTGTGCAGTGAAACCTGTGCCACGAGCCTCAGATAGTAAATTGGGAACTTCTTGTGAGGTAAGAAAGGTAAAGTCCCTGCCCTGCTGGTAAGGCAGGTAGGGAACTCGATAGTCTCTGAGACAGCCGCCCTCGGGACTATAAACATTTGGTGCCATGACTCGGATTGTTTGGCAGCTGACGAAATGACAGGTGCCATCACTGGGGTAAGTTTCAGTTTTGTTTTATTATGCGCTCTACTTATTAGTTTAGTGATATGTGCATTTCTTACTTAAAATAATACATTTTTGTTCAGAGAGGGCTGTCCCCATCCCGGCAGTAGTACAAATGCCTACACCAATTGCACAAGTAATTAATTACCCTAATAAAAAGCAGATTCTGAAATGTCATAATAGCTCAGCCAGCACATTCCAGCCCGGAGACGTTCCCTCTCTCCTTATAGCAGAAAATTTGGTTTTTGATGATCATGTTACAGCATCTGAAATAGCCCAGGAGCAACAGCATAGTGCTACCACAACTCCTGCTGTTCCTTACAAGACCCCCTATAGGAAACCACCTCGAGGCTTTAGCCAATGTGGAGGAGAGCGATGGCACCCCCATCCCCATTTGGATATCACCTCAGAGGAGAAACCCAAAATTGATTTGCTGGCGCTGTGGAGAACAAGGACACTTTTCCCGTGAGTGTCATAAGTGGACAAGTAAGATACTTTTAAAACCCTGGGGATGCAAAGAGCGGAACACTTTTTCTCCCGCCGAGAGCCCTTAATAGATTTAGAGGTTTTTTTTCCTTCTTCATAGCTGCAGGAGCTGTTATGCTTAGCTTTAGCATACCCCATCCTTAGGAATTCACTTATCTCAGTAGTAGGAAAAAACAAAAAGAGAAAAAAAAAAGGGAATAAAAAAAAAGAGAAAAAAACTAGAAGCACAGAGCAGGCAGTTTGTATAGAGTTAAAGCGTGAAGCAAACGTAAAGCTTTTATTAATGATGAGATTCAGCAACAATTTGCTTTGATTCATTTTAGGTTATTGAGATGCTTATCTTAGATGCATATGTAATCTGTCCTTTATTTTCATTTACGTTTTGCTGAATTCTTGTTTCATTACCGACTGTTACATAGTAGCTTAAAGTTGGTAATTTGTTTTTCCTAAAGCATTCTACATTTAAATTTATTATGTCACAAGGTACAGGAAAGTTACAAGTATTACCAAGTAGCAGTTTTTTCTTCCCAAAATTTCTCTCTTCCTCCTTACTAGAGCATAGAGCAAGTAAGTTTAGAACTTGAAAGGACAAGGCAATTAAGGGTTAACAACAGACGATCAGTAGCAGGGGGGGGGGGGGGGGGGGGGGGGGATTTCGAGCCAGCATGGGGGAATACAGAGAAGTGGTTTTTTTCCAAGAGACGACGAACAGAAAAGAAAAGAACTCCATTCAATGAATCAATCCTTTAAGTTTAGAAACAGATTCATGAAGAATTTAAAGATATTAAGAATAATAATAGCCTTAATTTAGCAAGAAAGTTTAATTTTGTTTTCAGTGAATAAAAAAATCTGTGTCTTGCCAGTGTAGGAAATGCGAAGTTGAAAAGGCTTTTTCCTTCTGGAAGAAGATTTGTTTGTTTAAATAGAGCATCATTATTGGAAGTTATTTGAAGGTGTGCATATGTGAATAAGATGGAGTTGTGTCATGGTAATGTTAAAAAGAAAGAGAATTTAGATTGTTTTGAAAGTACAGAGAGACATTGAAAATGTTACGATTCCTTGGCATGCAATCACTGGTGGGGGTTGGTACAAAGCATTATCATACTGGCACACTTAAAGCAACCCCTCATGCCTTTTTTTTTTGCAAATCTAAATTGATTTAATTAAATTGTATAGTAGAATTTATTCTCCAAGGTTAGAAATCTAAAAATGGTATTATTCCACAGAGCAACTTGCGGTAGTACCTCCTAGAAGCATAACAATAGAAATAAGGAAGTAGTTAAAAATTTCACTTTAATCATTATTTTAATAATTTTGTTGTATGCCAGATTTTATTTTCCAGATTGACAGCCTTCCTGCCATGAAAGATGTGAAGCTGACATTTTTTTCAAACATTTTTCCCAGTTTATTTTCTTTTTCTTTTTAAACAGAACTCTGATTTTTGTTTTATTCTGGATCGATCCAAATATTTTCCAAACACTTTTGGGTCTAATTTTTGAGCTCAGATATTGTTCATTGTTTGTCTTCTGTCTTTTGTCTTTTATGTTATGAGTTCTATGTAATATCTGAGTACCTGAGTTGTTTGTGGTTCTGATTATTGCAAATTACCTTATAATAAAGTGGGAACATTATATAGATTAGAGTTATAGTCATAATGGAATCTTCTCATTGATTAATTTGTATTTGTGTTGCTCTCATATTAGGTTTTTTTTTTTATCCATAAACACACATATCTCACTTAATAAAGACTTAAGAGGCTATGCTTCGATGACAAAATAAATACACCATACTGAGAGAACTGAATACACCATTGATTTTCAGAAATCATCCCATCAAGCGTTTTCTATGCCTTTACCACAGAAGTCATGCCTTTGGCACAGAGGACATCTTGCACCCTTCATTATATGAACTGAACTGTTGCTACTTCTTGCCTGATTTTATCTTGGTGTTTGTTTTGCTCTAAGCCTTATTAGATGTTGTTCCCTTGCTTAGATGAGAATGTATTATCCTTTGCTCAAAGATTACAATCAGTATTATCCTTTATTAGATGCACTTAGTTATACCTTTTGCTCAACCTGCAGTAGCTGCTGAAATAGGAATGGCTATTAAAAGATTGCAATCAGTAGTGCATGTAGTGAAAGCTTTGCAACAAACTGTTGACTTACTATTGTTTCTATGTATAACCGACATGGCTTAGATTATATGCTTGCAGCACAGGATGGCTTATGCACTATTGTAAACAGTTCAGAGTATTTTGAGAGAGGATTAACAGTGCCAATGGGACATTCTCTTTTCCTGGTTCTCTAGGCCTTGATAGTTTTATTTTGTTTTTATCCTATGCTTACTGTTATGTTTCTGTCTCCCATGCCTTTGCTCATGCCTGTAACTCCGATCAAGGATGCCTTTCATTATCTCTCAGAATACCGTTGTGCAAATCCAATATGCAGAGCCATGTGCTCCTGATCCAGAAACCCCTATGTAAACCTGTTGGTAAAAACAGTATGCTAAGGCAAGGACGAGTAAGATCTGGTGAGCTCACCACTAGGATGGGCAGTGCTGGGCAACCTAAGACAGCCAGATATGGGCAATTTGGAGTGAAGAATTAGTAGCGCTAATTCTTCAAGAGGGGAATGATAATAACCTGGATTAAATAATTAATAATGAAAATTAATGGAACAGTTTTGCACAAGAGAAAGGAATGTGTTTTTGTTTTTAACAGGCAAAACAGGCCTTGTATGAGAAACAAAAGCAGTTTGTGTGGAGCCAGCTCAAGGCCTAGCATACCAAGATAACGGTACTTTTACATCATTAGTTTAGGTAAAGGTTGAATAATTCTGCACTCCAAAAAAGGGAGCTATCCCAAAACAAGAGAGAAAATACGTAACAGTATTAGTATATAAGGATGTACGTATAGCTTAGAAACTGAAAAGGCTTTGGCAATACGTCACTATTAGATGCTCCAAGTCACTCCCAGGAAACCTGTATCTTTCCTGTATTCTTCTTCTTGCTTTCCTTTGCTTACTATAATAAAGAGTATTATTGAGAAATATAAAGATTGTGAGTGTTTTTCTATAACAAACCAGCCTGCGCAATGAAACCTCTGAGTGCCACGAGCCTCAGATAGTAAATTGGGAACTTCTTGTGAGGTAAGAAAGGTAAAGTCCCTGCCCTGCTGTTAAGACAGGTAGGGAACTAGATAGTCTCTGAGACAGCCGCCCTCGAGACTATAAACACAGTACAGTGAAAAAACTATTTATCGCGTTCCCGTGGCCGATATCGTGGATCGTGGGTATTATCACAGCGATTATCCCGGGTGATAAAAAGAGGAATTATAACAGACATACCTACCAGGCCTTCCTGCCCCAACAAAAATACCTGTTCTTACCTTGCCTAGCTTCCTAAAGTCATAATGCATGTGGCAAGTTTAATTGTTGGGGGATACTGGATGCTTCAGGAGGCTTACTGCAGACAACAACAAGCAGAACAACAACAACCTCAAGAACAGGCAAGGCCTGTTTCAAGCCCTCCTAGGGAAGACCCTGCCCTGCAGGCAGAGGCATGGGCCCCACAGGGTCAGGGCCCAGGGCAGCACCTGCCACCCATGTGGCCACAGCAGAGGAGATACAGGGAGTATATCTTTCCTCCATGAACATCCTTGCTGGGCATGCCAGAAGACTATGTGGTTTGCAAATATCACCTCAGCTGTCGGGCTATCCTGGAATTATATGAAGATATCTGAGGGGATTTGGATCTGGTCACTGAAAGGACCCACACTGTGCCTGGCCTCACCAAACTGTTGGCCACCCTGTATTTATTTATTTATTTATAAAATACTTATATACTGTCGTTCAAACTGGCCATCACAATGGTTTCCAAACATAAAATGCAAATAAAAGAACAGTTACATTTACATAATACACAACTACTAAATTATTATATAAAACACAAATAAAAATAACCAGATATGAGATCGCTCCTTTAAAATAGATTAAATTAAACAAAATAAAACACCATAAAATGAATTCATTATAAAACAATATAAAGTAATCTAAAATGCATAATATTTAAGTACTTTTATGTCTCTCACTCTCATGGCAACCAGTCCTTCCAAACAACAGTAGGGGTCACGGGGGGAATGTCCCAAACCACTTTTTCATGCTGTGTGAACCAGTCATCACAGCAGTTTCTGATTGCATTAATTGCTACATAGCATTTCCTCGGAACAGGCAGGAATTGATGGACTTGAAGAGAGGCTTTTATGCCTTCGTAAACTTTCCCAATGTTCTGGGAGCTATCGATGTGATGGCCCGCTTTCCTAGATCCACTCACGATGCCCACATTCTATCACAATCCAGAATTCATGACCACTTCCAGCAAGGACACATCACTGCGGGATAGGGATGTGGAGCCATAAAGTTTTCGTTGCATTCGTGATACGTATTCGTGGGGGGGTCAATTCCGTTTCATGCGGAAGTATGGAGAATTCCATAAGTTGTCGATCTGTCAATACGTTACTATGGCGAGTTGTCCCAGCTAAAATTAAAATTAAATAAAAACCCCCACCCTCCTGACCCCCCCAAGACTTACCAAAACTCCCTGGTTGTCCAGCGGCGAATCCAGAAGCCATCCCTGCATTCTCACACCCACATTTGCCGGTTTCATCATGACGCCGATAGCCTGTGTCACAAGGGCTACCGGTGCCATTGGTCAGTCCCTGTCACATGGTCACCGGCGCCATCTTGTGCTCCTACCATGTGACAGGGGCTGACCAATGGCACCGGTAGCCCCTGTGACATAGTATGGGCAAAGGCTATCGGCGCCATTTTGAGTCCTGGCATCGGATGGCAGGTCGCTTTGGGACCCCCGTTGGACCCACAGGGACTTTTAGCCAGCTTGGGGGGGCCTCCTGACCCCCACAAGACTTGCCAAAAGTCCAGCGGGGGTCCAGGAGTGACCTCGTGCACGCCGTCCGTCCGATGCCAATACTCAAAATGGCGCCGATCGCCTTTGCCCTCACTATGTCACACAAAGGCGATCGGCGCCATTTTGAGATGCAATCGCCTTTGCCCTTTGCCTTTGCGTCTCAAAATGGCGCCGATCGCCTTTGTGTGACATAGTGAGGGCAAAGGCGATCGGCGCCATTTTGAGACTAAAAATCGCCGTCTGATGCCAATACGCAAAATGGCGCCGATCGACTTTGCCCTCACTATGTGTGACATAGTGAGGGCAAAGGCGATCGGCGCGTTGGCGTACTTTTGTTGGCACTCCAGGCGCCAACAAAAGTACGCTGGATTTTAGTAGATACGAGCGTAGCCGCGCGTATCCGCTAAAATCCTGGATCGGCGTGCGCAAGGCCGCGCAGCCTGCCTCCATTCCCTCCGAGGCCGCTCCGAAATCGGAGCGGCCTCGGAGGGAATTCGCTAACGCCCTCCCCTCACCTTCCCCTCCCTTCCTCTACCTAACCCACCCCCCCCCCGGCCCTGTCTAAACCCCCCCTACCTTTGTTGGGGGATTTACACCTCCCAGAGGGAGAAGTAAATCCCCGCGCGCCAGCGGGCCACTGGCGTGCCTAGACGCGACCCGGGGGCGGTTCCGGAGGGCATGGCCACGCCCCCGAACCGCCCCGGGCCTAAACCACTCCCCCGGGCCCGCCCCCGAAACGCCGCATCCCGCCCCGAAAACGGCGTGCCGCTCGGCCCCGCCCCCGACACGCCCCCCCTTGGAAAACCCCGGGACTTACGCGAGTCCCGGGGCTCTGCGCGCGCCGGTAGGCCTATTGAACATAGGCGCACCGGCGCGCAGGGCCCTGCTCGCATCAATCCGGGCGGATTTACGCGAGCACGGCTCTTAAAATCCGCCCCTATGTGTGACATAGTGAGGGCAAAGGTGATCGGCGCCATTTTGAGTATTGTCATCGGACGGACGGCGTGCATGAGGTCACTCCCGGACCCCCGCTGGACTTTTGGCAAGTCTTGTGGGGGTCAGGAGGCCCCCCCAAGCTGGCCTAAAGTCCCTGTGGGTCCAACGGGGGTCCTGGAGCGACCTGCCGTTCGATGCCAGGACTCAAAATGGCGCCGATAGCCTTTGCCCATACTATGTCACAGGGGCTACCGGTGCCATTGGTCAGCCCCTGTCATATGGTAGGAGCACAAGATGGTGCCGGTGACCATGTGACAGGGACTGACCAATGGCACCGGTAGCCCCTGTGACACAGGCTATCAGCATCATGATGAAACTGGCAAACATGGGTGTGAGAATGCAGGGATGGCTTCTGGACTCGCCGCTGGACCACTAGGGAGTTTTGGTAAGTCTTGGGGGGGTCAGGAGGGTGGGGGGTTTAAATTTTTATTTAGGAGGCCGAATAAAACAGAAATCTGTTTAATACGTGGGGAGTCGCGATGCGTTTCGCCTCCCCACGTATTTAACAGATAGGACAAAATAAGTTGCGGATTACAAATACGTGGAAAACGGCTGCACACCTCTACTGCGGGATGGCTTCTAGGTAGTAAGCTAACCAACACTTCTAACATACATAGTTCCCAGCTATCTTTTTGTCAGCCTTACATGTATGCTCCACAGCAGGGCTCCTGTTTACTTGGCCAGTGAGCTGTGCCACAATGAAACACAGAAGGAATATGTTATTCTGATTTTCTATGTCTTCTATGAAAGGATTTGAACAAGTTAATGTAAATTGGTTATTTACTCTCTCAGATAATAGAAGGACCAGGGGACACTCCATGAGGTTAGAAAGTAGCTCATCTAAAACCAAATGAAGAAAATTATTTTTTCACTCAGCGCATAGTTAAGCTTTGGAATTCATTGCCAAAGGATGTGGTTTAATCAGTTAGTGTAACTGGGTTTTAAAAAGGTTTGGATAAGTTCCTAGAGGAAAAATCCATTAACTGCTATTAATTATTAAGCAATAGTAGCTTGAGATTTATTTAGTGTTTGGATACTTGCCTCTACCAGTGACTTGGATTGGTCATTGTTGAAAATAGGATACTGGACCTGATGGACCCTTGGTCTGACCCAGTATTCAATATCTTATGTTCTTGTGAAATGGGCTTTCCAAATGAGACTATCCCATTCAGTACTAGGGATGTGAATCATTTTTTGACGATTTAAAATATCGTCCGATATATTTTAAATCGTCAAAAATCGTTAGGGCCACGATACAATACCAATTCCCCCGATTTATCGTCAAAAAATCGTAAATCGGGGGAAGGGGGAGGGCAGGAAAACCGGCACACTAAAACACCCTAAAACCCACCCCGACCCTTTAAATGAAATCCCCCACCCTCCCGAACCCCCCCCAAATGCCTTAAATTACCTGGGGGTCCAGCGGCACACTAAAACACGGCACACTAAAACCCCCTAAAACCTACCCCGACCCATTTTCCGGCAGGAGGCCGTTCAGCGGGGGTCCGGAACCCTCGCTGAATGACCTCCTGCAGTCGATCTCCTGCCGGCGCCATTTTCCGTACGGAAAACGATTCGCGGCAGGAAATCGCTCCCGGACCCCGCTGGACCCCCAGGAACTTTTGGCCAGCTTGGGGGGGCCTTCTGACCCCCACAAGACTTGCCAAAAGTCCAGCGGGGGTCCGGAACGACCTCCTGCATCGAATCGTTTTGGTCTATGGCCGCCGCCATTTTGCGACGGCCATTTTGCAAAATGGCGCCGGCTGAAGACTACACGATTTAGTGTGCCGCTTTTCCTGCTCTTCCCCTTCCCCCGATTTAGCTACGGACCGCCGCTACGGAGGTAATTTAAGGCTACGGACCCCCAGGTAATTTAAGGCATTGGGGGGGGGGGGGGTTCGGGAGGGTGGGGGATTTAATTTAAAGGGTCGGGGTGGGTTTTAGGGGGTTTTAGTGTGCCGTGTTTTAGTGTGCCGTGTTTTAGTGTGCCGCTGGACCCCCAGGTAATTTAAGGCATTTGGGGGGGGGTTTCGGAAGGGTGGGGGATTTAATTTAAAGGGTCGGGGGTGGGTTTTAGGGGGTTTTAGTGTGCCGGCTCACGATTTTAGCGATTTTCACGATACTTTACACACCCAAACGGCAACAATACGATTCCCTCCCCCTCCCAGCCGAAATCGATCGTTAAGACGATCGAGGACACGATTCACATCTCTATTCAGTACATGGAAATGGTTTCACAATAGGAGCAGAGAGTTATAGTAAGTTGAGGGTTGTTTTTTATAGAATAAATTTACCATATCCTGTACATGAACTCTGGCTATTGAATTTCCTGATTTTGTCATTTTGGATGAGTTCCCTCTTACAACTCTAACATTGTATGACATTCTGTACAGTAAATGGTTTCTCTTGAGGATCTTTTGTCTTATGTCAGTATTTCTTCCTCTGCATGAGAGCTTTTTTGGAAAAACCTCCCCAGTGTAATCAACCTTTCAAGCTGAGATTATGGAGGGATTGTATGCCCACTGATTGTGCCATTCTAATGTATGTGTGTGGGGGAACACAGAGACAATGCTGCACTATCTGTGTGGACTAGTTCTGACACTGATTAGCTTAGTGACAGGCTCCACAGCATAACCTGGTATATTTCAGCCTCTGACCTGCCCTCTGGGCTCACATTGTGCCCACTGCCCAGGCACAGAGACAAACTCAGTAACAGCTCTGCAAGCAACTATCCACACTCTTCCCCCAGCCTCCACAAAGGTCGAAAAGAACAGCAAGACAGGTCTAGTGGCACAGAGGTTCTGATGCAGTGCCTGCCTGGCTACTGTGTTACTAGCATCAGCATTCTAAGGCAGTATATAAAGGGGGAATGAAGAAGAAAAGGTGGCATTAAAAACCTCAAGGCAAGCACTGATAAAAGGGATAAGCAGCACAAACAGTGGCTTCAAGATAACAAAACAGCATGATAGGTAAATATTAGCCCACTAGACTGGCAAGAGCAACTCATGGTGTTAGGTCTGGGGTATGACAGCAAGGCACAGTGGCACAAAGACTGAAGGCGCTAGGTGGAATTTGGATTTTCTTGTGAAATGGACTTTCAAAATGAAAATATCACATTTATTTATTTATTTTATTTGCAAGCTTTTATATACCGAAGTTTAGCTAAAGGCCTTCACTCCGGTTTACAGGTATAACAACGTATTACAAGCGAAACACAACTGGTATAACATAGATATGTACAGTTTATAACATCGGATGCAAATTGGTTATATATAACAGCTTATATAGCAACATATTGGGGCGGATTTTAAAACGAGCGCGAATAGCCTACTTTTGTTTGCGCTCCAGGCGCAAACAAAAGTACGCTGGATTTTAGTAGATACGCGCGGAGCCGCGCGTATCCGCTAAAATCCTGGATCGGCGCGCGCAAGGCTATCGATTTCGTATAGCCAGCGCGCGCCGAGCCGCACAGCCTACCCCCGTTCCCTCCAAGGCCGCTCCGAAATCGGAGCGGCCTCGGAGGGAACTTTCCTTTGCCCTCCCCTCACCTTCCCCTCCCTTCCCCTACCTAACCCACCCACCCGGCCCTGTCTAAACCCCCCCTTACCTTTGTCGGGGGATTTACGCCTCCCAGAGGGAGGCGTAAATCCCCGCGCGTCAGCGGGCCTCCTGCGCGCCGGGACGCGACCTGGGGGCAGGTCCGGAGGGCGCGGCCACGCCCCCGGGCCGCCCCGGGCCGTAGCCACGCCCCCGGAACGCTCCCGACACGCCCCGAAAACGCCGCGCGGTTCGGGCCCGCCCCCCGACACGCCCCCCGACATGCCCCCTCCGAAAACCCCGGGACTTACGCGAGTCCCGGGGCTCTGCGCGCGCCGGTAGGCCTATGTAAAATAGGCTTCCTGGTGCGCAGGGCCCTGCTCGCGTAAATCCGCCCGGTTTTGGGCGGATTTACGCGAGCAGGGCTCTGAAAATCCGCCCCATTGGGTATATCATCAGTTACAAAGAGATTAACTATTCGTTTAGTATATGGAGATAGTTTCACAATAATAGGATTGTTTTTTATAGAAAAAAATTCCCATGTCCTGTATTTGAACTCTGGCTGTTGCATTTTCTGATTTTGTGATTTTGCATGAGCTCTCACTATTCTAATCTCTTATGACATTCAGTACAGTAAATGGTTTCTCTTAAGCATATTTTGTCTTGTGCCAGTATTTCTTCCTCTAAATGAGGGCATTTTTGGAAAAACCTCCCTAGTGTAATCAACCTTTCAAACAGGGTGGAAGAAACAAGCTAAGATTGTGGAAGGGCTTCAACATAGGTGCACGACTACTTCTTTTGGTTGTTGCTGGCACTGCCAACCAATTAATTTTGGAAACATTTCCTTTACCTGCTCTGCTTTTCCCTATCCTTAACATAGTTGATTCTGCCACCGGAGATATGGCTATTAAAATGATTTAATATTTCTCAGTAGTACCATAATGTCTGCTGACTGTACCACACTAATATGTGTGTGCGGAGAACACAGATACAATGCTGCCCTGAGTGTCACACTGTGTACTAGTTCTCTGGCACTGCTGAGTTTAGTGGTAAGCTTCACAACACAGCCTGGTATGCTTCCGTCTCTGCTCTGCCCTCAGTACTCACTCTGCCCAATAGGGATGGCACACTTTTTTTTTTGTTGCCGTTTCGTTTTTGGGTCCGGGGTGAGCCATTTCGGTCCACTCCCCGAACCCAAAAACTTTTTTTTTGGAAAAACCCAAAAAAACAAAAAACTCCCACCCCCAACCCTTCAAATTATTTAACTATAATCCCCCCCCCCCACCCTCCCGACTCCCCCCCCCCCCCAAGACATGCTGAAAGTCCCTGGTGGTCCAGTGGGGGTCACGGGAGTGATCTCCCCCTCTCAGGCCATCGGCCACTCCAAACCTTTTACATGTACCTGGTGGTCTAGCGGGGGGTCCGGGAGCCATCCCTTCAATCATACCCTCGGTGCCGGTGCTGGACTGGTTTTTCAAAATGGTGCCGATCGCCTTTGCCCTCACTATGTCACAGGGAGCGACGGTCGCTCCCTGTGACATAGTGAGGGCAAAGGCGATCGGCGCCATACTGGCAGTCGATCGCCTTTGCCATAGTGAGGGCAAAGGCGATCGGCACCATTTTGAAACCAGTCCAGCACCGGCACCGGCACCGAGGGTATGATTGAAGGGATGGCTCCCGGACCCCCCGCTAGACCACTAGGTACATGTAAAAGGTTTTTGGGGGGGTCGGGAGGGTGGGAGAAGCAAAGGGGTAATTTGTAAAGGGTCGGGGTGGGTTTTTTTTATCTGGCCATCGGCGCCATTTTTATCAGTGGTAGCCAAAATGGCGCCGATGGCCCGAGAGCGGGAGATCGCACCGGGACCCCCCACCCCCCACTGGACCACCAGGTAATTTAACATTTTGGGGGTGTTCAGGAGGGTGGGGGAGGGTAAAGGATTGATTTTAAAGGGTCAGGGTGGGTTTAGGGGTTGTTTTGGTGTGCCAGTTTTCCCGCCCTCTCCCCAAATAATTCCCGTACTCGATTTAACGATTTTTCAAGAGGGAATTCCTATTGTATCGAGTCCCTTACCGATTAATGACAATTTTAAAATTATCGGACGATAATTTAAATCGTTAAAAAACGATTCACATCCCTAGTATTAATGTATTCACTATATATCTGGTAGTGACCTACAAGGGAATGATCAAACTCTTGATAAGTTGTAGGAAATTTCTGTTTAAGTTCAAAGGCTGATTTAAAAAAAAAAAAAATTAAGTGTGAAAGTGACATCTGCCTATAAATTAAAGGATGAGCTAGGGGTGGGAAATACAAACACACAAATTTCTGTTTGTTGCCTGACTTTGACTACCTATTTAAAACAAAACACCCAAACACACTAAATAATATACCCCAATAGTTTATTTTTCCCCAATATTTTTAAGTTTTAAAAATTTCTCCAAGTAGTACTTACCGATTCTTTCCAGCCACTAGCAAGGTGATCCTCTCCTCTCAGTGCTCCCACCAAATTCCACCCTGTACCTTGGGTATCTTCGTGCCACTCAATCTTGCTTCCGTGTCCAGATCTTAAATCTTGCAGCTCTCTTCTTTGCCACTGTGCCTCGTTGTCGTACTACAAAGCTTATACCTGGAGTTGTGTTTATCAGTCTGGGGAGGCTGCTTTGCTCCTCTCATGATGCTTTAGAGTCTCGAAGCCATTCTTTGTGCTGCTTGGCCCTTTTATCAGTGTCCACCTTGGGGTTTTATTCTGCCACCTTTTCTGCTTTGTTCCCCCTTCATGCTGCCTTATAAAGCTGATGCCACTTTTGGTGTCAGTTTGCCACTTGAGATGCCTTCAAGTGGCAAACCTTGTAAACTGCTTAAAACTTCGGATTCTGTGGGGTGAAAAAAGTGGCACAGAAATCTAATTAAATAAAAAATAAAAAACGTATATAAGAATTTTAAATAAATAAATAAGAATCATGGGTTCATGTCACTGTTGCAGGTATCCTGGTTTGGAGGGTTTCTTTCCACTTTTGCTATTTTTTGTCTCCTCTCACAATGATTTGGAGAACTCCTGCCAATGCTGGTACTTCTTTGCCCTTTTACAGAGTCTTAGGTTATTCGTGCCACTTTTGGTGCCACTATCAGGTATCCAGGATTTGTTTTAGGTACCTTGCAGTTCTTTTCCCTTCTGTTGATTTCTTCCCACAAGTTTGAAAGCAATTGATTTGAAAACCCTAATTTTGGAGCCCAATATAGGATGTAATGTTTTCCCCTTTGACTTTAATAGCAAATGAAAAATGAATGAAACTAAAAAACAATTCTTTTCCTTTTGAAACTAAGGAAATTAATTGGGTCCTTGGCACCAGGACCTCTGGATCCCTGCCTCGTCTGGACCTGCTTCGGTCCCTCCGATACCTCTGCTGGTCCCTGGCTACCTGCTACAACATCCACTGGGAGTTGTCTGACAGAGGCCCGCCTAAGGCCAGTCAGCCCCGGCACCCAAGGGCTCAACCCGCGGGGAACGTGGGCAGGTTTTGGCAAAGCTCTAGTCGGCCTCCAAGTCCTAGTCTGCTCTGCCTCCCGATGGTGGGGATCCATGGGGCTTGTCCCAAGGGTAGCATTAACCCTACCTCGGGCCAAGTGTCCACCACCAGCGCAACAGGTTGCCAAGGCCATGGACTCAGCAGAGCCATCCGCCCTCCAGGCCATTTCAGGCCTGGTTCTGAAGATCCAGGAACAGCAGCGGTTCTTAGAGGTGCTAGTCTCCTCCGTCAAGCGTTTCCATGTCCGTCTAGATACCCATGCCTGTCCTACAGCACAGACGTCTGCACCTTCCAGCCCTCAGCCTTCACCTTCACCCTCCAGGGCTCTACTGGCCCTGCCCACTTCACCCTGTTTCAATGGGGACCCCAGGCTCTGCAGAGGATTTATCAACCAGTGCTATATGCAATTCGCTCTGCAGCCTTCTATCTTTCAGGATGAGTTTATGAAAGTTACCTTCATTCTTTCACGTCTAGAAGGCAAGGCGCTGGCATGGGCATCTCCCTTATGGGAGCATTCGGACTCTCTCCTCCAAGAGCTGTCACATTTCGTATCTGTCTTTCGCCGGCCCTTCGACCCGGGGAGGCAGGCTGTAGCTAGTTCCAGTCTCCTACGTTTGTGGCAAGGCCACGAGCTCTCAACAAATACACAATCAAGTTCTGAACTCTTGTCACAGAATTGGCTTGGTAAGAGGATTTCCTCTGAGCCATTTATCTGGATGGTTTGTCATCTCAACTTAAGGATGAGCTCGCAGTCCGTAAGCTACCATCCTCCCTTGAAGACCTTATCAAAGTTGCAGGTCGCATCGACCATTGCCTCCAGGAGCATCACCGAGAAGCTCGGAAGCCCCAATGTCCCACTGTGGAACATTCTCGCTCTCCACCTGCAGCAGGGTCCACCCCCAGTGGAGCCCCATCGTCTACCAAAGTGGAAGAACCCATGCAGCTGGGCCGAGGGTACCTGTCCCCGGAGGAACGCCTCAGACGGAGGCAGTCGGGTCTGTGCCTGTACTGTGGGGCTTAGGGCCACCACCTCTTGTCTTGTCCCATCCATCCGGGAAACTCCCAGGCCTAAGTTCAGTTTGGGTCCTGAACTTGGCTGCTACTACTCTGGCCCCTTAATTATCACTGCCAGTCACCCTGTTCTGGGACTCTCTCTTTCCCTGCCTTGGCTCTGATTGACTCGGGAGCAGATGGAAATTTCATCATCAAGGACCTGGTGCACCTCCTAGGCATTTCCACTCGCACTATTGAGACACCACTACGCATTCCCTCCATCCATGGTGACCCGCTTCCTGGAAGGAGCTCCCAAGTGACAGAACCCATCCGTCTCCTCACTTGAGTTCTCCACGAAGAGGAGGCCGAGCTCTTCCTTCTTGAGAAGTCTATCCATCCAGTGGTCTTGGGATTACCGTGGCTCCAGTGCCACTCACCCCAGTTTGACTGGGGAAACTTACAGCTCACCGAATGGAGCCCAGCCTGTCGTCAGATATGCCTCAAAAGGGTGGCACCCTCCCCCACGATTCCCCTCGCTGTGGCTGCTTCTAGTCTTCTTCCTATATATGCTGACTTCAAGGACGTATTTTCTAAGCAGAAGGCAGATATACTTCTGTCCCTTTGCAAGTTTGATTGTCCCATCGAGTTGCTACCTGGCAGTACGCCTCTTAGGGGTAGGACTTACCCTCTGTCTGCGCCCGAAACCCGAACAATGTCAGAGTATATCCAAGAGAACCTGCCTAAAGGTTTCATCCTTCCCTCAAAACAAACCGGAAGCCGATCCAATATAGCTATGTAGCGACCAAGAAGGATGAGATTGGTGTATTGTAAAAAACTTTATTCACAGTATATCAGCCCGATTCTGGCCGAGTTTCACTCTATGGGTAGAGCTGCCTCAGGGGCTAATATAATTAAAACATACATACAATGTAAACAAACATTAAAAAACAAATATAGATGTTATGACCACAAAAAACCATAAATAATATAAAAAGTCAAATGAATACATTATATGCATGCTACTTAAGGCAGGGCCCTCCATTCGTTCCTTGCCTTGGCAACAGGTCTCCACGCTTGTCGTGTGCTCATTTCTCATTCTAGTTCCTGACTTAGTTCCTGGTTTCTGTTCCTGACTTCATTCCTGGTCCCAGTTCCTGACTCCGTTCCTGATTTCTCTCTAGGCTTGTTTGGACTGACTATTGGCTTTGACCTTTACTAAGTTTGGACCACGCTCAGGACTGACTACTAGCTTTGACCTCTGCTATGTTTGAACCACACTCAGGACTGATTACTGGATTTGACCCTCGCTTTGTTGGAACTACGCTCAGGACTGATTACTGGCTTTGAACCTTGTTTCATTGGACTTCGCTCAGGACAGATTCCTGTCCTTGGCTCTTGCTTCACTGCACCTCAACTAGCTCTGCCGCCTGCCCCGACTCCAGCCTGTTCCCGACCTCACCTTCGTTATCTCCTTGGACTTGGCCTTGTCAGGCTCTGGCCTTCTGCTGCCTGGGCATCACTTGTTTTTGTTTCTGGCCCGTCCTTGGTGCCCGGGCTTCTGGATCCCTGCCTTGTCCTGACCTGCTTTGGTCCCTCCGATACCTCTGCTAGTCCCTGGCTACCTACTACAACATCCACTGGGAGTCATCTGATGGAGGCCTGCCTAGGACCAGCTGGCCCTGGACCCAAGGGCTCAACCTGCAAGGAATATGGGCTGGTATTGGTGAAGCTTCAGTTGCCTCCGTCTCCTAGTCTGCTCCGCCTCCTGATGGTGGGGAACCATAGGGCTTGCCCTACGGGTAGCATCAACCCCAGCTCAGGCCAAGGGTCCACCACCAGCACAACACAAATTAGCAGGTGCAATTGTGTACAGGTAGTTTTGGTGGAATAATTTTCTAACGAAAAGTATCCCCATTATTTTCTCTTTAAAAACTGGTATAAAGCATGCAGGTAATTAATTTTAATTTTATGGGCTTTTACTAAATTAACCCCCTCCCACCCCTACTCCCCAAAACTCCCTCTAGATTTCATCTACAATATTACATTTATTTTGTCTGTGATTGACATTTGCTCTGCTCTAATCTTGTACATATTTTTTATACTTTCTCATTTACTGAAAGATAGCAAAGCTTCTTCCATTTTCAATAAGGTAGTAAGCATCCCTGAAAAGTGTTCTGGTCACTATGGTAGCAGACAGGTACTGTCTGGATTACAGAGTAAATGTTAAGAGGACAGCCAGAAAAAGTTAGCCAGACAGAGAGGGAGAAAGTAGATAATCTTTATTTATCAGTTTAATGGCTCTTATGTGCCAACATCCTAATGGCCTTGCTGCTTGCTAAATCAACAAGCAGCTCTGCAGCATACCAACTGCATGCATTCAAAACTATGGTGCTGAAAGTTGTGATTAACTATGTGTTACAGTTACATTATTTGTCCTAAAATGATGTGACGTAATTCATTTTTGTAGTACACCTAAGTGACTGGCCTGGGAGCCCTTATATAAACTGATTACTTTATGTTAAACAAATACAAAATTGGCATTTAAAGCCAACACAGAAGGCTCTCAGAACTCAATCTGTTTTTCAAGTACCCCTAAAACACCAGTGGCCTCATGAATCCAAAGGAAAAAAAAACACTATGAGGGCAAACCAAACAAATCTCAACAATCTTTGAATCCTCTAGTAGTTCTTTATGTCACCTTCAAGAAATCCAGCATCCAAATTATCCAATTACCCACTGGTGTGCAATATTTTAAAACCTTGAATGATATCCCATAGTTATTAAGCTTGCATTTAATTTAATTTGAAATTTAAATGCCATCTTCCATGACTGTTCAGTTATTCCAAAGCAGATTACAAGAATGTTATATGGGAAATCCCAACTATTGGACACCAATACATTTAGGGTGAATGTTCAAAATATTACTTACATAAAATTGAGCATATACATGTGTAAGTAGCCTCTACTCACATATTCTGTATTTTATAAAAGTAAAAATATGCACGCATTTTCACGTTTGTGTGCACATATAGTACAGAAAAAAGGGGTGGTCTAGGAGGGTTCCAGAGAAGAACCAACGCAAGCACATGCAAGTTGCTATTTTAAAAGACATGCACGTACATTTGCCAGCTTACATATTTTTACACCTGCTAATTGTCCGGTATAAGAGATATTTTGGGGCAGATTTTAAAAGCCCTACGCGCGTAAATCCAGCTGGATTTACACGCGCAGGGGGGTTACGCACGCCGAGCCCGGCGACGCACGTAAGCCCCGGGACACGCGTATGTCCCGGGACTTGAAAAAAGGGGTGGTCTGGGGCAGGACAGGGGCGCAGCCAGAGGCCTTCATAGGGCTGCTAGGCTGGGGGATCGCGCGCCGGCACTCGGCCAGCAGGTCGGGGGGGGGGGGGGTTTTAGGTAGGGCTGGGGGGCAGGTTAGGTAGGGGAAGGTAGGGGAAGGTGGGGGGGGGGGGGCCGAAGGAAAGTTCCATCCGAGGCCGCTCCGATTTTGGAGCTGCCTCAGAGGGAACAGGGAAAGTCATTGGGGCTCCCCTAGGGCTCGGCGCGTGCAAGGTGCACCCCTTTGTGCGTGCTGACCCCGGATTTTATAACATGCACACGGCTGCGCTCGCATGTTATAAAATCGAGCATAGATTTGTGAGTGCCTGGTTGCACGCACAAATCTATGCCCGTGTGTTGGTATTAAAATCTGCCCCTTGGTCTCGATGACCTTGAGAAAGACTGGGTGATGTGGTGGACTAATTGACAAAGTGATTAATTTCATTTAGGCATATGTTTTAAAATTGGAAACTTATGTGCATAAATTGGGACTTACACAAATAAGTCTTTCTTTACTTTCATGTGTAAAATATATGCACATACATATTTAAAATAGGAAAAGTACATGCATTCAATGCATTCATATACGTGATTTCAATGTATTGCATGTATTCATGTGCAAGCATACATACATGTATATGTTGCGGGGTAGATATATGCATATTTTATAAAACATGCATAGATTATTTATTTATTTATTTATTTATTTATTTATTTAACATTTTTATATACCGACATTCATGAAAAAATATCATATCATATCGGTTTACAAGGAGCATAGAGGGGGACAGATAACTCATGAACTAATTACAACGAGGAAGAAGTAAGTGCAAGAGAGTTATGTTCTTATCTAGATGTGGCTGATGCTATGTGTCTATTGTTAGCCCTGGTTGGGGAAGGCTTGACTGAACAGCCTTCCCCATAATACACATGGATTTTAAAATACTTGTGTAGATCTGCCATAGTCATATAGGCATGTATATGCTGCCATGTGCATTTGCTTTAAAGTTATCCTCTTTTGAGGGTAATTTTATAGCAGCCCATGGAGGGCTGAAGTCTGTGTGTAGACAGTATGTGCAGGCTTCAGCCTGAATTTTCAAAGTGGACTTATGTGCTGCATATACACACACAATCTATACCTGCTTGGGAGCAGATATTTAATGTACACATACATAAGAGAGATTACTTTAAGTTTAATACACTGAGCAATTGGAAGCCAGTGCAAGGAAATTAACAGGAGGGAAGCTTGTTCCCATTTCCTACTACCCATAATTGTTCTACCTGCAGTATTTTTGAGTATCTGTAGTTTGGAAAGTGTTTTTGGATAGGCACACATAAATGGAGTTAGTGTACTCTACAGCAGGTGTGTTAGTAGTACTGACTGTATGACAATGTTGAAGTCTGCTGGCTGTAGAAAGTCATGTAGTTGCTTCACCAAGTGAAAATACTAGAAGACCTTTGTTACTGCTGCCAATTGGCTCTCCAAAGTCAATGCTAATTCAAGAAATATTCCTAGGCTTTGACTTCTGGTAGAAGGCACAGAGTTATGTCTTCCAAAGTTAACAGAGGGACATTTGCTGGCCATGATGAATGATCCAGCCACAGAACCTACTACTAGCCATCTAGTTAGATATTGCTGTAAGGTACTGGCTTAGAACTGCCATTGTTCTAGCCCATGTTTTCATGGAGGAAGGAGGATCTATATATCATCCACATAAATGTATACTTTGAGTCTGAAGTTTCTTATGATGTTGCCCAGGGGTTGGAGGTATACATTGAATAGAATGGGGGATAATTAAAATTATTGAAGGACTCTCCATAGAATGGGTAAATGTTCTGAAGATGTATAATCCTGAGATATCATCTTAAATCTGTTAACTTCAATATCACATCAGCAAGCTCTCTGTTCCCCCTCCATCGCAATCCTCATCCCACATCTCTATCCTTAGTATGATCCTCTCCTGGGTTTCCTCTCTCCTGTTAGCAGGAAGAGAGCAACATTTCAATCCTGAATCTGCCTCCTCCTCTGCCAGCTTTAATCTGAAATTTGAACCATACAGGGCAACAGTTACACAGGACCCACCGGCACCATGCATTCAGAGTTCAGACTGAAGTCAGCAAAGTTATGGAAGACATGGGCAAGAAGCACTGCTCCTTCTATAGGGGTAGGGGAGGGGAAGGAAGGGTAGGAGTGGGGAGAAGAGTCACACATAATTTAAGTAGGGATATGCAGAGGAAAACTTCTTGTTCGGTTCATTCATTCATTTCATAGGCTACCTAAATTTGTTTCATTAGTTTCAAACAAAACAAATTTTGTTTCATTAGTTTTCTGTTTTACATTAACGTCGGTGGGGAAAGCAATGTAGCCTATTTTAGGCTCCCAAATTGAAATTCTCTAATCATTTCTAATGAAACTGGTGGATAGACAAAATCAGAAGGAGAAGGCATGCCAACGAATCAAGACTAGGTTAACATTGCACCAAAAGTGGCATGAAGAGCCCAGGGACTTGCAATGGAGCAAACCAATTACCAGCAGTGGCAGAAGTTCTCCAAGGCACCATCAGAGGAGCAAAAAAGCAGCAAGAGTGGCAAGAACAACTCAAGGGCACAAAAGAGGGCACCAACAACTATGGCATAAACCCTCGAAGGCAGCACAAGAGGTATCCTTGGTACCAGAGTGGCATCAATATCCTAAGGCACCATGAAGGGGGAATGAAGCAGAGAAGGTGGCCCAAAACTCCCCAGGCAGTGATAAAGGGACAAAGCAGAACAAGGAGTGGTATTACCAAACTAAGACATCAGTGTGTTAATATCACACAAAGCATCCCCCCTATATTGGCAAGAACACCCTAAGGTGTAGAGCAGGGGTCGAGAACCTTTTTGGCTGAGAGAGACATGAACGCCACATATTTTAAAATGTAATTCTGTGAGAGCCATACTAACTACAATGCCCCCGAAGACCTGCCAAATTAATTTACTACAACCCCCCACCATCCTGACCCCCCCCCCAGACCTCCAAAATTAATTTACTACAACCCCCCACCCTCCTGACCCCCCAAGACCTGCCAAAAGTCCCTGGTGGTCCAGTGGGGGTCCGGGAGCGATCTCCTGGACTTGGGCTGTCGGCTGCCAGTAGTCAAAATGGCGCTGATGGCCCTTTGCCCTCACTATGTCACTGGGGTCGACCAATGGCAGCGGTATCCCCTGTGACATAGTAAAGGCAAGGGGCCATCAACGCCATTTTGATTACTGGCAGCCAACTTCCAAAGTGAAGGGAAAATCCTCAAATATTTCCTTATTTTAACCCTTCCCCAACTTTAGGCAACTTTAGCTACCATATGGCTTCAAAATATAAAAAATCATGATTGGACCAATAATTACCTAAGGAGCTCCCCAAGGGGTGATCTACCCCTGTGGCAAGCTGTCTTTTAAGAGCAGCCTGCAAGGTTGGTGGAAGGGTGCAGATTCAGTTTCCCCAGAGTTGGCTGGTCAGTGGCAGGAAAGCATCAACACAGCTTCCAGTAGGGAGAGGATCTTGGTAGCAAAACTCCTCTCCCCCAACACAGCACATCAACTTCCTGGAGTACTCTTCCTTCCTATGACATACCATCTTTTAAGGATAGCCTGCAATAACATCAGAGAGCAGTGTCAGAGTTCCCAGAGTTGACAGAGGAAGCATGTAGATGCTGACAGCTTTTTCTGTCATTTAGAGATGTCCTAATAACTACAACAACAATATCAAAGAGTAGAAGTCAGTGTGAACAAACCTTCTCTACAGAGCTGATATGCTGAAACAGGACTTATGATGTCCCTCTAAAGTTTGTTTGACAGAAGGAACCAGCAAAGATACAGTTAACTGCTCAATAATGCCACTGAGTTCTAGTAGACATGCAGCAATAAACAGGAGAACTCTGGAGAACATTTAAGATATACAACCAGGAGATATTCTGTCCCTGTAGGAGACACAATTTGGGATTTTATTCTAAGCACATATGGTAACCATTGGACATACTAGCTAATCAGTGTTACCCCCTGATGGGGGATGGTCATCTCTGATATAAATTGAATAATCAAATATATCTCTCAAGTCCAACTACTGTTTTTCTCCAAGGATTTCTCTAAGATTTTACGTGAAATAGTGAAATATTCCTTAAAAAGTACCAAACAGTGCACATTTACATGCAATAGTGAAAATTCTCAAAGAAACATATCTAGACAGTGCACAATCATCAAGAACATGTGATTAAAATTTGCCATGAATCAGACATAATAGCATAGGAAATTATGCATGCTGTCTATGGCATAGTTCTGAGGGCCTTTATTCATTTACAATCATCCACTATAATATATTTACAATGCTTGACATTTGCGAGTGATTACTTTTGTCTTAACATGCTCATATAACCTGCTATCCAGTGGCTCTTCAGTAATACTGCATCAAAAAACTAGGAAATCTCAATTCACAACAAACATTGATTATACTCCAGGTCTCCCCAACCCTGATCATCAGGTACCTCAACAGACTATAAAACATGCATCCCATTTTCGGGAGTCTGTCTACATGGATACTTTGCCTTTTATGGCTGATCAGCATCTTCAAAGAAAATTACATTCAGATACACTAGGGGGTAGATTTTTAAAAAGTACGCTGGATTTTATAAGAAACGCGCATAGCCGTGCGTATCCTCTAAAATCCTGGATCGGCGCGCGCAAGGCTGCCGATTTTGGGCAGCCGGTGTGCGCCGAGCCGCGCAGCCTGCCTCCGTTCCCTCCGAGGCCGCTCCGAAATCGGAGCGGCCTCGGAGGGAACTCTCTTTCGCCCTCCCCTCACCTTCCCCTCCCTTCCTCTACCTAACCCACCCTGCCCAAGCCCTATCTAAACCCCCCCCCTTTATCCATGGATTTACGCCTCCCGGAGGGAGACGTAAATCCACGCACGCCAGCGGGCTGCTGGCACGCCGAGACCCGACCCGGGGGCAGTTCCGGAGGGCGCGGCCATGCCCCCGGAACGCCCCGGCCCGAACCACGCCCCCGGGCCCGCCCCGAAACACCGCGTCCCGCCCCCAAAACGCCGCGTCATTCGGCCCCGCCCCCGACATGCCCCCGACACGCCCCTTCCAAAAACCCCGGGACCTACGCGCGTCCCGGGGTTCTGCGCGCGCCGGCTGCCTATGGAAAATAGGCGCGCATAGCCCTGCTCGCGTAAATCCGGGCGGATTTACGCGAGCAGGGCTTTTAAAATCTGCCCGTAGGTATTTATTTACCTGTTCCCAGAGGGTTTACAATCTAAAGGGCCTACTTTCCCATAGACATTAAATGAAAGAAAATTTTTAATAAATAACCCCCTAAATTTGTACCTGAGGGAAAAGAGGATAAAGTGGCTTACCTAAAGTCAGAAGGAGTTTCAGCAGGATTTGAACCCTGGCATACAACATGCTATTCTAACCACTAGGCTGCTACTCCTATTAAATGCCAAGGTTTTACCCTTCTTTTCCTGAGACACCAATTTAAGGCCTGATGGATATTTATTTATTTATTTATTTATTTATTTATTTAGAGACTTTTATATACCGGTATTAGTAGGGACATCATACCGGTTCACATTTGAATTGCAGGTTTGAAAGTACATATTAACAGGGAGAAAGAACTGGGAGGGGGATAACACAAGAGCAGCGTAGAAATGTAGCTTAACAACAGGCGAACATAAAAGCTTAACAACAGGTGAACATAAAAGCTTAACAACAGGCGAACATAGAGCTCCTTAATATAAGAAATATAGGATAGTCTATATGGGAGATAGTATAGAATCGTAGGAGGGAGGGGGAGGGCTAATCCGGATAGGCTTGTTTAAATAACCATGTTTCTAACTTCTTTTTAAATTTGATGGTGCATGGTTCAAGGCATAAGTTTGGAGGGAGGGAGTTCCAGAGTAAAGGGCCAGCAATTGAGAGGGCATGGTCGCGTGTAGAGGAGAGGTGGGCTGTTTTAAGGGAGGGTACTAGTAGAGTGCCTTTGCTGGCAGTTCTGGTGGGCCGGGTAGACTGATGAGTCTTAAAAGGAATGTCTAGCCAGTTGGAATTGTGAACGTGAATGGATGTATGTACAATGGTCAGGGTTTTGTAGTAAATTCGGGAGGGGATAGGGAGCCAGTGTAAGTCTTTAAGGATAGAGTGATGTGTTCAGATTTACGGGTATTTGAGATGATTCTAGCAGTCGCATTTTGTAACATTTGTAGGGGTTTTATTGTGGAGTAGGGGAGCCCTAGGAAGAGTGAGTTACAATAGTCCAATTTAGAGGAGATAGTGACTTGGATCATTGTGCGGAAGTCTTGGGTGTATAGTAGTGGTTTAAGTTTTTTTTAGGACATTGAGTTTGAAGAAACCTTCTTTAAGTATGGAGCTGATGTATTTCTTCATGCTGAGTTGTTGATCAAGGAGAACTCCAAGGTCCCTTATGAAGGGTTGGGCTGTGGTGATGTTGAGATTGGACGGGGGGGGGGGGGGGGGGGGGAAGAGAGCGGGGGGAAATAAGTAGAAGTTCAGTTTTGTTGGTGTTGAGTGCGAGGTGGAGGTTGGTGAGTAGAGAGTTGATGGCCGTGAGGCAGTTTTCCCAGTGCCTCAGGTTGTCAGAGATAGAATTGTGAATAGGTATGGTGATCTGGACATCATCTGCATATAGATAGAAATTTAGTTTGAGTTCAGAGAGAAGCTGGCAGAGTGGGGTGAGGTAGATGTTGAAAAGGGTGGATGAGAGTAATGAACCTTGTGGGACTCCTTGTTGTAGAGGATGGGGGACGGATAAGACATTACCAATTTTAACAGAGAACTTTCTGTTCGAGAGGTAGGATTTGAACCAGGCAAGGGCTAGGCCTGAGATGCCAATGCTTTCTAGACGAGTAAGGAGGTGATTATGGCAGATGGTGTCGAAAGCCTCAGAGATATCAAGGAGGGTGAGGAGGTAGCTGTGACCTTGGTCCATTCCTCTCAGGAGGTGGTCAGATAGGGTGAGAAGTAGCGATTCAGTGTTGAAATGTTTCCAAAAGCTGAATTGTGAGACTTGGAGGATCGAGTGGTTTCAAGATAGTCCATAAGTTGTGTATTAACAACTCTTTCAATAAGCTTGGCAATAAATGGGAGGTTTGAGATAGGGCAGAAATTGGAAGGGTCTTTCGGGTCTAGGGAGGGCTTCTTGAGGAGAGGTTTGACTACCGCATGTTTGAGTATGTCATGGACAGTCTCATGGGAGAATGAGCAGTTAATGATGTCTGTTATGGCTTGGGCTATGGAGTTAGGGACGGCCAATAGTGCTTTAGGGGGGATGGTGTCATTGGGGTGGGAGGCAGGTTTGAGTTTTTTGAGGATGGTTTCTACTTCTTTGGGAGAAGTATAGTCGAGGGCAGTCATTGCGGGCTGGGAGGGTGCAGGGTAGGTGGAGAGGGAGGAGGGGGGTGGGTTGGGGGAGGCGGGGAATCTGGAGAGAAGGTTTGTTATTTTGCTCTGGAAGTAGGTAGCAAGTTCTTTGCATTTGGAAGCTGCATCAGAGTCAGGTATAGTGGGACAGATGGACTTAGTGAGACTTGAGACATACGAGAAGAGCGCTTTGGGATTGAATCTGTAATCATGGATTTTCATAGCGTAGAAATCACGTTTGTGTTTTAGAGTTGTGAGTCTGTAGCAGTGTAATGCCGTTTGTAGATGGTAGAATGCTGAGTGGTTGGGTCCTTACGCCATTTTCTCTCTTTTTGTCTGAGTTCATTTTTTAGGGTTTTTAGCTCAGATGTATACCATGGATTTGCGTGTTTGGAGGAGGTGCTTATGACACGTATGGAGATAGGGCAGAGTTTGTTGGTGATGTCAGCCGTGAGGTTGTTCCAGGATTCTAGCGCTGAGTCAGAGTCAGAACAAACTAGGTTGGGTAAGGCGGCAGCTAGTTCATTGCTGGGACAAGATTTTCTGGATATTATAGTAGTGCAGTGGGCATTGTTGCAAGGGGGGAGGCTTTGATGGAGAGAAGGCCTTCCATTAGATAGTGGTCGGACCAGGGAAAGGGTGCAGGTGGGGGTAGTGGTGGAGAGGACAGCAGAGTTGATGAACATCAGATCCAGTGTGTGTCCTGCTTTGTGGGTGGCAGATGTAATCATTTGTTGAAATCCTATCACGTGGAGGGACTTTATGAAGGCTTCACATGACGAGGAGGGGGGTAGGGAATCTACATGGAGATTAAAGTCTCCGAGGATGATGGAGGGGATATCAGCACTGATTTAGTCAACAATGAATTCAATAGGGGGAGAGGGGTTGGAGTCGAGGAGTGCAGGAGGGGAGTATACTAGACAGATTTGCAATTCGGCAGACCTGAAAAGACTTATTTCAAGTTTGGGGGGGGTGACTACATGAATGGGTTTGAGGTTTAGATGTTTCTTAGCTGCAAGGAGGAGGCCTCCTCCTCTTTTCTTGGGTCTAGGGATAGAGAATATCTCATAAGAAGAGGTAGGGAGTTGGTTGATGAGTACGGCATCAATATCTTTGAACCATGTCTCAGTGACAGCACAGATGTCTGGTTTGCAATCGATTAGCAGGTCGTTGAGAATAGGTGTCTTTTTAGAGAGAGATTGTATGTTAAAGAGTATTATGGAGAGAGTGGTGAGGCCTAGGAGTTGCGTCAGGGGAGAGGTGAGGATGGGGATTACGGATTTGCACAAGGGGGAAGGATAGTGGGTGGGGGAGGGTGATAGTCTGGAGAGAGGAAAGTGTATGTGAGGGATAGGGTATGTTGCCATTTACGGAGGGGGTAGACAAAGGAGGAGGTTTTGAAGGGTGTGGTGATTACAGGGGGCAGATAGGTAGAGAGGCAGTAAATAGTACAATGGGGGATCTTGGCACTGAAAATCGAGAAGTGGGAGTTTGCATAGAGAGTCAAAAGTAGTTACAATTAGCAGGGATATGTCCAGTTGTGAAGACGTCCAGTCGGTCGGTGCAGGGCTTGCCGTCAGTTCTGTGGTGTGGAAGGGCACACTAAGGGGCGCACCAAGGGGCAAGCTCCTTGGTCGCACTCCTTAGGCGCGCGTCACCTGTGTGAGAGGGAGAGAATATAAAATGCAGAATCCTTTAAGCTTCTCTGATGTGTTTCAGTGGGGGAGGGGTTAGCAACCTCGTGGTGGAGGGAAGGGCCCGATCGGAGGGCTGGGTGCAGGGGAACACAATCCAAGCCCTGAGTCCTGGCTTGGAGAGCAGATATCGGCTGAGACACAGGCTACATTAGGTGGCTTTCATACCCTATGTCGCACTGCATAATTGCATGCTGCAGCATACCGACGTGTGCATTACCAGAATAAGACTGAAAAATTCAAAAAGTGGATACGTTAATATAACAACATCAACCTTGCGGGCATGTGATAAGCCCTGCTAACGTTTATTGCCCCTGAGGCAACTCTCGACCAAAGATGTTCTTTAGCCTGGCTCTTCCTCTACACTGCCTCAAGACTTGAAAAGTTGCAGTAGCAGGATAATCAGATGAGGGGAATACTGAGCTGTTTGTGAGAGCAAGGTTTAGAGCATCAACAAGTACCAATGGCAAAAACAAGATCTATTGATGTCAGCTCTAATAAGATTTTGGACATTATGGCATTTAAACCTGGTGTGTTGAAAGACTGGCATTGAAAGGGATGGTACCAGTGCATTTGCAGATGTTTTTTAAGCAAATGTAACTTTCATTTGCATCTATTCTAGAAGAAGCTTTGGAATTCAGAAAAGGTCTTAACTGAACTGGGTCATAGAAAATATACCTTTTAGCATATTCAATCATTTACAAGGAAATAAAGCAAACCTCAGTGCCACTAGACCATGCACATAACAAGAATCTTTTTCCTTCTGTCTTGTGTCGCTTTAGGTGATATAATCTGGGAAAATCTAAATTCCATGGCCTAGAAAAAAAAAACTGTTTACTATGATAAAACAAACACAGTATCCTATTCCATCTGATTCAAAGACAAAAGTCACTAACAATGTAGGTCTGCTGACCTTCTAGGTTGTAAATCTCTCCATTACATCATTGAGGTCCAGGATATCCATAGAGAGATAGCCCCCTCCCTAAGTCACCTGTCAGCATTACAATCCTCTTCCCTGCTGGTAGGTAATATATTTTATTAACAAGAGGTATAGCAACTTCTGAGATCTTAAGGGCTTCCAGAAGATATTTTTTGAGCATGTCTCTGGGAGATAAGACATCAGGTTTAGGGAAATTAAGAAAGCACTGATTTACATGTCTAACATTGCTTTCTAATTGCTTCCCTTCCACTGAGCAGCAAGTTTTCCTATTATCAGGGCTACATTTGTAGCCTGTAGTGGCTCTGAGTGAGGCTCAAAAGCTATAATAGATACATAGAAACATAGAAATGACGGCAGAAGGAAGAAGACCAAACGGCCCCATCCAGTCTCCCCAGCAAGCGTTCACACTTATTTTTCTCATGCTTATCTGTTACTCTGACTGCTGAGGTTAGGGCCCTTATTGGTAACTTTTGGGTTCTAATTTCCTTCCACCCCTGCCATTGATGTAGAGAGCAGTGCTGGAGCTGCATCAAAGTGAAGTATCAAGCCTAACTGGTTAGGGGAGTAACCGCCACAAAAAGCAAGCTACTCCCACGCTTATTTGTTTACCTAGCCTGTGCAATTTAGTCCTTGTTGGTTGTTGTTTAAATATAAATCCTCTTTTCTTCATTCCTAGTATGCTCATCAAGGAGCAGCCCTTATGTTTGAGCCTGCATTTGCAATTTTTCAGTCAAAACTGTGATGTTTTGAGAGCATTCAAATATAGCATGTTCTAAAAGAGCCAAAGGAGACCAAATTGAGTCCAGAGTTACAAGAGATGGCCTCCTAAGATTGCTCCTTTACTTCAAAGTAGCATCATTAGATGAGATAACGGGAGAACTTGCAGAGGTTATCGCAGCAATCTGCACCCTGTGGGTATTCAAAACTCCTCTAACCGCTCCTGGAGAGTGCCTGCTCTTCAAAACCAGCCTCTGAATTTGCTTTGGCTATAGCAGTATTTCATTTGTCTCTGCTGTCAGCCCTGGAGTCAAAGAGTCATGTGCAGAGCTTCCCCCTATCAATGTCTTCTTATCATCTTTTGTGGAAGCCAGTTCATCACTGCGCTCATTGAAACTTTTACGTAAGAACATAAGATATGCCATATTGGGTCAAAGTGACAAGTAATTGGCAAGATCCCAAACATTAAACAGTTCCCATGCTACTAATGCCAGGAACAAGCAGTGGCCATTCCCTATTGATTAATAGCAGTTTATGAGCTTCTCCTCCAGGAACTTATCCAAACTTTTTTTAAACCCAGCTACACTAGCTGCCTTAACCACATCCTCTGGCAACAAACTCCACAGCTTAATGTTTGCAGCCAGGAAACAAGAGGGCTTCTTGAGCATCAGGACGCAAGGGTCAATGTCTGGCTGGGGAGCTGCTCCTGAACCAACCCTGGCAATGGAGTTTTTCTAATGCCGCAAGCTCTGGCCCCACATAGAAAAAAACAATCCATGGAAGATCGAGAAGGTAATATGGGTGGGGGACCTTTTTATTATTTGTATACTGTTTTATTTTTTACCTGTATTTCATATTTTATTTGTAAATCACCTTGATTGTTTTAAAGAAGGCTGATAAAATTATAAACATCAATAAACCTAAACTAAATATACACCTCACATTATCCTTTTGTTTCACTGTCATATAAGGAAAGAAGAACATTTATTTACTAAACTATTAAAGAAAGGCTAGGAGCCCTGACTATGTGCTGTGCTCAGGATGATGCCATTTTGAATCCCTGATGTTGATTTCTTTTTTTTTTTTTGCAGTCACATAGTTGTATAGTACATGCTTGTGGTTGAACACAGTAGATAGGAACACGTATGGTTATTAGTATAATGATTTCATCAAAGTTTTCCATTTATGCTGCCACAGCTATTTCTGTTATATTGAAAACTGCTGCTTTTACATTAGCTGAAACCCTATTTGTCTTATGCTAACCACTATAACAATTATGCTTATTTAGTAGATTAAACCAATATTTACCTGTTTATTTTACTTAAAACACTATTATAATGATGGTCAGGTAAGTGCTTGTTTGGGTTACAGCCTCTTCCATGTAAATGCCAGATATAGTTGTCAGCCTTCTTAGAGCTAATTTACATCTATACATGACATTTGGTGTATGCTTGCTAGACTCTCCTATATATCCTCCTTATCTAGCCCCGTGTCAGTTTACATTACCTTTGGTTTTCTCTTTCCATCCTCCAGCTGACTCAGCTGCTTCCTGAGCATGACTGAATTTAAGATTTTCAATACTGTTATTAACTGGATAACTTTATTAATTGGGTTTTCTTTCTTTTTATTTTAGACTTTGAATTAAGGTTTACCATATATTACAAGAATAATTAGCATTAAGGAAATAAAACATACAAAGTGAGAATTCCAAGCTAGATTACAAACTAAGTAATCAAAAGGAAAAAATTGAACAAGGCAATTAACTTAACATATGCATTAGGGCTGTTTAGCTTGGAGAAGAGATGGCTGAGGGGGGATATGATAGAGGTCTTTAAGATCATGAGAGGTCTTGAACGAGTAGATGTGACTCGGTTATTTACACTTTCGAATAATAGAAGGACTAGGGGGCATTCCATGAAGTTAGCAAGTAGCACATTTAAGACTAATTGGAGAAAATTCTTTTTCACTCAATGAACAATAAAGCTCTGGAATTTATTGCCAGAGGATATGGTTAGTGCAGTTAGTGTAGCTGGGTTCAAAAAAGGTTTGGATAAGTTCTTGGAGGAGAAGTCCATTAATGGCTATTAATCAGGTTTATGTAGGGAATAGCCACTGCTATTAATTGCATGGGATCTTCTCAGTGTTTGGATAATTGCCAGGTTCTTGTGGCTTGGTTTGGCCTCCTTTGGAAACAGGATGCTGGGCTTGATGGACCCTTGGTCTGACCCAGCATAGCAATTTCTTATGTTCTTATGCATTCATTCTCTAAATCCTCAGAAAAGTTAGGAGAGGAGATCCTTCAGGAAAAAGATAAATTCAAGATTTGAAATTTTAAAACAAGGAAAAGGCATAGTAAAAAAAAAAAAAAGGCAAACAGATCAGGAATGCAACAGACTAAATCGAACTCAATGCAATTTATGCCACAAATGTCACATTTGCATCTAAGTATCACCCACCTTTAACAGCAATTCTTATATCAAGAAAATACCTCCATTGTTTAGGCTTTTAAAATATGCCCCAAATATCTGCTATCTTTATCAAATAGTACAAGGAAAATGCAAGAACATATCTACGCCATTAGTCTCTTGATGCCTAGCTGTGGCCAGAGACAATTTCTTCCCAGCCTTAGTCACCCTTCAGAAACCAGGAAACAGAGAATATCTTTATGTAGGAAAAACATTTTCAGAGTCCAGTTTCTATCTGGTTCTTAGACAAAGGTTACTGGCAAAGTTGAAATAGATATCTCCTCTTCCAAAGCAGTTTCCAAAATGGGAGTAATAGTAAGACTATTAAAGATGTCCCTGAAAGATAACTATTTTTCCTTCTATATATATTCCTTCTACCTAGTATATCATCCCCTCCGCATGACATCACTACCTACGTATATTTAAACCTACCAGACTTCCTACCTACGAGTTAGTAAGGATTCCATCTTGCTTATTCCTTACTCTGAGACGCTTTGCATCACTGTTCCTGTGTTCCAGGCTGAGTGACTCAGGTACCCACTCCTCGGGTGCCTTGCTGCACTAAGCTGGACCAAGCCGCATGCCACTTCAGCACGCGCGGCTTAGGCGATGGGCCGGCGGCTGCGGGGTGCCGCCCCCCCCCCCCCCCCCCCACTGTTCCCAATGTTCCCGCCAGGAAATGCACAAGAAGGAGTGGGCGCACGCGCGCGTGCCCTAGGTCACTCCAGTGTCAAGATGGTGACCGGGATTGCACTCGCTGTCCCAGGAATGCCAGGGAGGTCGGTGTGCAGAGGCAGCCATCTTATCCAGGATCGGAGCTACTGGGCAAAATGAGGTGAGCAGCAAAGGTCGCAGCCACCTGCAACCGACGGGCGCAACGAGGGTGATGTCTAAAGTTGGTGGTGCACCAGGAGTGATGGTGAAAAAGGCTAGTATGCCAACCCTGCATGACAGGACCAGCACATGGACCTCTTCAGCACCCTCTGAATCCTGTGAAAACAAGAAGCCCAACCAAACATCTCTCCCAAAAGTCGCCCTACACAACAACATATCTATCGTAATCCCAATTCCTTCACCCAACAACATAACAAGAAGCCTACTGAAACATCCCTCCCCCATATTCCAATACAACCAGACCCAATCAAGATCTGAAACACATAAACAAAGCCGCTTGAATCCTGATTCCCAACAAAACAAGCCCACCCAGATCCCCTCCCAAAAAAACAGCAACAAACAACCCACATGAACCCCTACCCTGTCATCCCATGACACAAAACCCTTGTCCAAATCTCCCCTGCTGTGACAAGCAAGCCACCAGGCCACCTGGAACCTGACCCCTCCCTCTGTGGCCTGAAAACAAGTCTGCCTAGATATCGATCCTACTGGAACACAAAAAAAGAGGGCCTGGACCCTGATTCCCCCTTCCCGACTTTACCAACAATATGCCAGATCTCTTACTTGACACAGCAAGGCTATGTGGATTCCCTAGGCTAGTTTCTTGGTGGCCCCTCTCCAAAAAAATCCCAAATATAGTATTTAGCACATATTAGGCACAGAGACATGAAAATTAAGTGTAGAAAATACTGATAACAAGGGTACAACAGATAATTTATCAATTCTTACAGAATGTTTTAAATCTTAAAATAAATTGCTTATAGAATATAACAATTTCACACTTCAAAAGGTTATATATTCCCATAGCTAACCAAAATATTGGTGGCAATTTTCAAAACAGCCAACTCAGGTGCAAATTCTGCAGGAACTTTGCATCTGCAGGACTTAGTAAAACTTTTAAAAAAGAAAATGTTTACACAAGCTTCCTCTTTGAAAATTGCTGTAGCACAAAGTACCCATGGACACCTGCACCGACTTTTTTTGTGCAGGATAAATATGGCTGGGAAATAGCATGCATACTGACTGCCTTTGCAGAGAAGTCTGAGCTGACTTTCCAATGAAGTGTCAGATCAGAGGTCTGCCCTCAGAGGTTTTCCAGCCATGTTCTGATTACAGTTTTAAACTGTAACTAATAAACATGTGACAGTCTCCATAATCTTATGATATTTCTGAAGGACTACTGCTAAGAAATGCAATTGTTTGTGCACTGTTTCCTAATCTTACCCAAAACACGCCTCGAAGGGGCACGTTCTGTCATGGACTGGCAGGCTGGAATCAGGGAGCACCCCCACAGAAGCAGTACAAGGCTGTAGGACAGGACTGGAGCTGGTCTTCTGCCTATCTAACACCCTCCCCTGAAGGTTGAGGCCTTTGGCTTCTGGGGGATGGTAGAACTTGTCTTCTATGTGACATCATGACATGGACTGGAAGCTGAGTACAGCCTGGGAGCTGAGGATAGGCATAGGCTGGATGAGGCAGGGCAGGCTGGACGAGATGTGGCTGGCTCAACAAGGCAAGACAGGCTGGAAGCTGAGGGGTAGACACAGGCTGAAATGTATTTATTTATTTAAAATGGTTTATATACCACTTTACAGCTAAGAAGTTGGCCAAAATGGTTACACTGGAATATCACCAAACATTGTATTGAAGTAATGGCTTAATCCCTCACTTTTGCCAATACACACATATAAACTCTACCTCTAAGAGGAAACCTATAACTTTCAATTTAATTTTAAATTTTTAAAATATTGGGAATCAGTATTAAAAAAGAGTGCTTATACTACAATCGCCTGGGCTCTTGCCACAATGGGCTGCAACCCGTCTCATGTGTATGCACTAGTTGTCACGTCATTTACTTCATCCTGTTTAAAATATTTTTCATTTAAGTTTTTTTACTTTGCTAAGTGATTAATTTATAATTACATTTTTCATTTGATTTTTTGCTATAATATTTCCCATCAAGTGAGATCCCGTTATTACTATCACAACTTATCTCAATCTCTTCAGACTTGACATCACAACTTATCTCAATCACCAGACTTGACCACTTAATTTCCTGTTGTTCACTGTTGCCACTGCATTGCTCATGTTCTTAAACACCCAACACTGGCAATGTTTTGGCGTGCAATTCACGCCTTCTTCAGGGGACTGAAATTATTCCTATGAACAAATAAACACTTCATTCATACAATCTATCTCACATTGTAGAACTAACTTTCTATCTATAGGCCACTTTCTTATGAGACTCACTTTTTAGACGATCCCGGCTTAGCTTCAGCAACACAATCCTTCAAAAAATGGCGCTCAACTCTTAAACCCATGATTACTGGAAGTTTGGTATTTATACACTTTCTATGACTAGGCATTCTGTCCAATCAGAAAATGGCTTACATGAACACGGACCACTCAACTTCTTTATTGAGCCCGGCAGGAAAGACTGTATTCAATTTAAAGATCCATCTCTGTTCTCTTTGTAACAGCCTTTGGTTCACAGTTGCCTCCCCATTCATCTTTATGAACCACCTCTAAAACAGGTGCATTGTAAACTTTCAAAAGAATTCACTTATACCTTTGGGGAAACAACAGTGTCATTTTTAGACATACAGATTTCTATTATTGCAGAAAAGCTTTTCTTTACAAAATACCAAAAGCCCAAGGATAGAAACACAGTAGCGAAGGTTCCAGGAGAAGACCCAGGGAATGGGTCAAATAGTAGTCCAAGGCAGAAGGCACTCTGAGGAGTAGATAGCCAGAGATGAGGAAGGGCCCCCGAGGAGTGGGTACCCAGGGCATCTCATGCCAAAGTAGCAGGAACTGGAACGGGAAGTCCGTAGTGAGCGAAGCAGATTCAGCAATGAGGGGACTCGTTGCCAAGTCATAGGTAGGCAGGGCCAGCTGGCTTAAATGTCCTGGAAGGATGATGTCATCTGGAGGGGATGCCCCCGAGGTTCCCGCCATGACGTTCTTAAGACTGACCTGTGTGTGCCTAGGGAATTCCGAGGGCAAGATGGCGGTCGGCCGTCCGTGGCATCCAGGAGTCCGTGGAACGGTAGGCAGGCTGTCGATAGCTGGCGAGGCCGCAAGTGTTCCCCGGAGGCAAAGCTGCAAAGAAGGTGGTGAGCAACAGCGGTCGCAGCCGTCTGTGACCCACAGGCTTAACAGTACCCACTTTCTTAGGGTTTTGTTTTCTTGGATGAGAAGTATGGAACTGTTTGATCAGCTCTTCATCGAGGATATTAACTGCAGACTCCCAGCTATTCTCTTCGGGGCCAAATCCTTCCCACGAGATCAGATATTCCCAATGCTTTTGTCGCTTCCTCACGTCACGTCCAAGATATCCTCAACCTGATATGTTATATCCTCTTCAGTGGCCAGAGGCTGGGGTTCAGGCGGTTTCTTAGAGAATTCCAATAGATGAGTGGCTTTAATAGCGAGATGTGGAAGGCGTTGTGGATCTTGAGTGATATGGGTAGATGAAGGCTATAGTTGACCGGGCCTAGCCGGCGAAGTACGGGGAAAGGCCCAATGTATCTGGGAGCGAAGTGAGCTGAGGGCAGTTTCAAATGAATAAAGCGGGTGCTGAGCCACACTTTATCCCTGGGGTTCAACTGAGGAGCTGCCTGATGGTGGGCATTGTAGAACCTCTTTGCTTTCTGACCAGCTTGCTGTAGAAGTTGTTTGGTGTGTTCCCAAAGCTGGTGTAACTCTTTTGCAGAAGCCTGTGCAGCCGGTGACAACAGACAAGGGTACTGGAAGAGGAGGCAGAGGCTGGAGTCTTATACTATTTGGAAGGGCGAAGATCCAGTAGAAGCAGACTGGTGGGAGTTTAAGGCAAACTTGGCCCAGAGTAGTAAGTTGGATCAGTCATTCTGCCGAGAGTTCACATATGCCTGGAGAAACTGCTTTAAGGTACGGTTCATCCTCTTAGTCTGTTCATTAGCCTGTGGATGGTAGGCTGATGTGAGGTCCAATGATATGTCAAATTTTTGCTTAATGACCTCCAGAATTTTGCCTTAAATTGAACCCTTCAATCAGAGAGTATATGTCTCGGGAGTCCGTGCAGGTGAAAAACATGGAGAATGAACAATTCGTTAACTTTGGGGCTGAAGGTAAACCAGGTAACACCATGAAGTGAGCCATCTTCGAAAAGCAGTCCATGGTGACCCAAATGGTGTTATTGCCACTGGATGGGGGTAAATCCACAATGAAATCCATGGTTATATGTGTTCACGGCTCACTAGGTGCAGGAAGAGGTTGAAGGAGCACCCAGGGGCAGCCTGCCGGCAGCTCCTGCCGAGCACAAGTGGGGCATGATTCTACGTATGCTTGAGCGTCTATTTTCATAGTTGGCCACCAATAGAACCTCTGAAGAGTGGAAGGAGTTCTAGCTTGTCCTGGGTGGCCTGTGAGCAAGGAATCATGCACCCAGCAGAGGATTTTCCTTCTGAGTGTCAGGGAACCACCATCTTCCCAGGTGGCCTGTGTGTGGGTGGAGAGGAGAACTCTCGTTGGATCGATGTTGTGCCATGGAACATCTGGAACATCTTCCGTGGTGAACAAACAGGCTCGGGTGCTTTTATCGGCTAGCCAGACCAGCGGGCCTGCCTGTGATTAAGGTGTTGAGCATGGTGTAAGTACTCGAGGTTCTTGTGGTCAGTGTATACTGTGATTTGGTGCTGCGCTCCCTTGAGCCAGGGACGCCACTCCTCGAAGGCCAGTTTAATCGCCAGTAATTCCTTGTCCCCGATTCCATAATTATGCTCCGCCAGAGAGATGCATCGGGAGAATAACGAGCATGGGTGCAAGGTGTGATTTTCTGAATGCTGGCTGAGGACTGCACCAACACCGACGTCTGAAGCGTCCACTTCAACGATGAAGGGTTTTTGGGGATCTGGGTGATGTAAGCATGGTTCTCGTAGGAACGCCTCTTTGAGTTCTTGATAGGCGGTCATGCCTTCAGGTGACCACTGGGAGGGGTTAGCTCCCTTTCGGGTCATAGCTGTGAGCAGGGTGGTCAGTGTAGAATAATGGTGGATGAACGACCTGTAGTAGTTAGTAAAACCAAGGAATCTTCGAAGCGTTGGTTGAGGCCAATTCCGAATACTCCTAGTCTTTTGTGGATCCATCTGGAACCCCTGGCATGAAACCACATAGCCCATAAAGGGGACAGATTCCTGGTGAAGGAGCATTTCTCCAGTTTGGCATATAACTGGTTATCCCTTAAGCATTGTAGAACGTTGGCGATGTCCAAGTGGTGGCTCTTAAGGTCTTGCGAAAATACCAGGATGTCGTCCAGAAAAACCACGACACAACTGTAGAGCATGTCTCTGAAGATTTCTTTCATCATATTCTGAAATACTGCTGGGGCATTGCAGAGGCCAAACAGCATTACCAAATATTCAAAATGGCCGTCACGGGTGTTAAATACGGTTTTCCATTTGTCGCCCCAGCGTATCCTGACCAAATTATACGCTCCTCTGAGATCCAATTTGGTAAATATCTTGGCTCCTTGGAGACTGTCAAAAAGTTCAGAGATAGCAATCCTTTTGGGTAATCTCATTTAAACCACGGTAATCTATGCACGGCTGGAGAAAGCCGTCTTTTTTTTCCCACAAAATAGAACCCAGCTCCAGCGGGCGACTTAGAAGGCCGAATGAAGTCTTTCGCCAAATTCTCTTGTATATGTTCAGACATGGCCTTTGTCTCAGTCAGAGAAAGTGTTGCTCCCGTCAGTTGCAACGGCTGTGACCTCTCATGCTCACCTCTTTTTTCCCTGCACCGTCAATCATTGGGAGAATGGTGGCCTACGCCGACCTCCCCGACATCCCCAGGACAACGTGGGCGCTTCTGACCGCCATCTTACTTCCGGTATCACCTAGGCGCGCATGCACAGGGCCTCCTTATGTATACGTCATGGTGGGAACCTTGGGGCGTCCCCTTCCAATGACGTCAGCACCGCTAGTGTACTTATTCTGACTGGCCCATTGCTAAGACAAGTTAGCAAGGAGTTCTCTCGCTTGTTAAATGCTCTATAACTTGGATCTTCCGTTCCAGACTCTCCTGCTGGCATTTGGAAGCTCTGAGTACCCGCTCCGTAGGGGCTCTTCCCCATCTTGGCTATCCGCTCCTCGGAGGGACCTCCTGCCTGGAACATTCTGACCCACTCCTTGGGTATCTATGCTGGGACTTCCTCATGTGAGTACATTCTCCAACTTCTATCAACTTTGCTGAAGATACTACAGCGTACCTCGTTCCTCGGGCCACTACCGTTCTTCAGTCTGTCTACGCTACTCATTCTCTGCCTCAGGATATTGCTCCATCTATACAAGGTCTACGGCCTGGCTCCTGTATCACAGACCTCTGCCTCCTTGGCATCTATAGTACAGTTTCCTCGGCATACCCCACTACCGGATCTGCACTCAGAGGTATTACATCAGCCTGCAGGAATCTCTGGGTATACCCCGCGCTGCGGACCACTACCAGATCTTCATATCTACATTATCATCCTGACTACTGCATTTGCTCAAAGACTGTTTTTATTTCATTTCCAGCTCCTCGGGTCATGTACTATCTTTTTCTCCCTAATAAAGTCTTTCTCACAGCTGTGTCTTACATTGCTGAGACCACGCCCCCCGGTGGTGAGGCCCACGAGGCTCCTCCCTGTGGGTGGAGACATCTCTCACCTTGGCCCGGGGTTCACAACTTCATCAAAATCATAACAGAAAGTGGGTAGACCCTGCCTCGGGGAGGCTCAGTGTTGGGTAATAAATTTATAGCGCTATCAAATGAGCGGTGAGGCGTAGAGTATCCGCAGCTTTCTTGGAGAACACGTCTTTAAAGGAGGAGTACTGCACGGAAAACCAGGAATAGATGTTGTAGCTAGGCAAGGCATTGGGGACATGACCTCCAAGCACTTTCCATGGCAGGAGTTGCCCAGTGGGACAATTGAAAAGTGCTCCAGTCGAATTGTGGTGTGTGCAGTTGTAACCATGGCAGTCCAAGAACCACAGGGTGTATAGCCTTGTCCAGTATCAAGAAAGAAATAGTCTCCATGTGCAGTGATCCAGTGCAAAGTTGAATGGGGACCGTGGAGAAGGTAACTTCGCCTGGTAATGGCTCACCCATGAATTGAAGAAAGTAACAATGGCATAGGTATATGGACGGTGGGGATCCGAAGGTGTTCCACGAGTTGTCTAAGTATAAACTTTCCACCAACCCCAGAGTCCACCAGTGCCAGGTTGTGAAATTCTAGAGCGTCCGAGTTAATTGAGACAGGCAGTATCAGTGGAGGAGAGAGTGCGGTCAGGTCTAAGAGGAGTCCTCCGGCAGATCCCAGGCCTGGGAGTTTCCCGGACAGAGTGGACAGGAGGGTACCGCATGTCCCGGTTGGCCAAATACATGCAAAGACCTGATCTTTGCCGACAACACTTCTCCTTTGCGGATAGATGGCTGTGACCCATTTGTATCAGTTCCTCTCCTCAGTGCTTGGTGTAGGAATGGTCTGGTTGATGGTAATGGGTGAATGCGTGGAACACCTGAAGACATCCTCTTGGATCCCCTAGCCTCGTACGATCGCTTACACAGACGGCAATCAATGTGACCGGCAAGGTCAATGAGAGAATCCAATGCCTCAGGGAGTTCTTGTGCTGCTAATTCTTCCTTGATGCATGAGCTTAGACTTTCTAGGAATATGGCACGCAGGCAGCCCAGATCCCAGTGTAATTCCAAGGACAGAGTCCTAAACTCGATGACATAATCGGTCAGTGACCTAGCAAGACCATCTAGCGATGGTCTTGCGACCGGGGTCATCAAATACAGAGCGAAATAGGATGAGGAAGCCCATCAAGTCATTGAGGATCAGATCTGTTCGCTCCCAAAGGGGTGACGTCCAGGCCAAGGCTTTTCCATCCAGGAGGGACAAGATGTACATAGTTTTGGGAAATAATTTGGGGAAATATGCAGGTTGTAAAGAGAAGTGCATGCTGCACTGGTTCAAGAAGCCCCTACACAACAAGGGGTCACCTGCAAAACGAGGAGGTGCTGGCAAAGGCACTGGAGGCCGGAACGGTACCGCATGTCAAGCAAGGTTTGGCTTGACAGGCATTGGGACAGAGTCCAGCCGATTACTCAGCTGATTTATAGCATTAGCCAAAGTTTCTAATACCTTTTTCTGCTCTGTAATTCGTTGTGCCAGGCCAGGGATGGCCTGAATCGCCGAGACCTGTGCCGGGTCCATGGACTTGGCAGGATTTGTAGATATGTGGGTCCTGGGCTGAGGTGAGAGATGGTACTGCCCACAGGGAAGAGCCCTGTGATCCTCACCGTCGGGAGGTGAGGTCTCAGCAGACGTCAGACACAGCTGTGGAATAGTCTTTATTAGAGAGATAGAGAGGCACTGCCCGTGGAGCAGGGAATGCAGGAGAAAGACACAGAGTCTATGTGATGGGGTATACCCAAAGGGAATACTTCTGTAGTGGAGATACAGCAATGGTCCACGAAGCGGGGTACACTGATGAGTCTCCTCACTAGATGATATGGTAGTGGTCTGTGAAGCAGGGCACACCAGTGAAGGGTCCTCACTAGAGATGACATGATAGTGGTCCGCAGTGTGGGGTACACCGATGAGGGGTCCTCACTCAGAGATGACACGTAGTGGCCTGCAATGCGGGTTACATCGATAAGGGTTCCACACTAGAGATGGTACGGTAGTGGTGTGTAGAGCGGAGGTACTCACAGTAGCGAAGGTTCCAGGAGAAGCCCCGGGGAACAGGGCAAGCAGTAGTCCAAGGCAGAAGGCCCTCCAGGATTGGATAGCCAGAGATGAGGAAGGGCCCCCGAGGAGCGGGTACCCAGAGCGTCTCACACCAAAGTAGCAGGAACTGGAACAAGAAGTTCGTAGTGAGCGAAGCAGATTCAGCAATGAGGGAACTCATTGCCAAGTCATAGGTAGGCAGGGCCAGCTGGCTTAAATATCCTGGAAGGATGACGTCATCCGGAGGGGACGCCCCTGAGGTTCCTGCCATGAGGTGCTTAGACTGGCCCTGCACGTGCCTAGGGAATTCTGAGGGCAAGATGGCGGTCGGCAGTGTCCGTGGCATCCAGGGAGGCCCTGGAACGGTAGACAGGCTTGCGATAGCTGGCGGAGACTGCAAATCTTCCCCATGGAGGCAAAGCTGCAAAGAAGGAGGTGAGCAACAGCGGTCACAGCCACCTGCGATCGACGGTGTAACAGATGGTGAACTGGATTGAGCAAAATAAGGACCGGACAAGGACAGGACTGGACAAGGACAAGAAAGGACTAGACAGATAACAAGAAAGCCCAATAGGGCAAGATAATCTTAATAGGTCGGGTAGTTGTGAGGTAAGACAGAAAATCCCAAGAGAACACAGAGCAGGACAGGGAGAGCTGAGAGGCCACTGTGCAAGGTCAGAAGGCCTGGAAGGGCCCAGAGCAAGGCAAGAGGCCAAGAGAGTCCACAAGGTAAGGCAGGAGCCTGGATGGGTTGCAAGGCAAAGCAGAAGGCCTGGATAGGCCACAAGGTAAAGCAGAAGGCCCAGAGGCCATAAGGTTAGACAAGCCAGAAGGCCCAGATAGGCCTCAAGTCAAGGCAGGAGGCCTGGATAGGCTGCAAGACAAGACAGGAGGCCTAGTTAGACTGCAAGGCATGATAGGATAATAATCAAGAGGCACTGAGGTATTGAGCAGGTTGGATTAAGTAGAGCTGAGGCTTGGGCATGGTGTGACCAGTGAGGAGGTAACTGTCAGAACTGTGAGTAAGGCTCACTGAGGAACCCTGGTGAAAGGAAGGTTGCATGGGGAGACTGCATGGAAGACAAAACCATGACAGTACCCCCTTTAAGACCACCTCCTCTTGGGTTTCTTTTACCATGGGGGCTAAGGACAATACTTACTAGGTTTCTTTGAATTCCAGTCGGTTGAGTCTAGATTTTTACGGAAGAAAAAGGTGCTTGGCAGAGAAGTGCTGAGCTGGTATCTCTCTGGAATAGTGTTCTTGGCCCAGACTCTATCTGGGGCCATGTTCTTGGCTCAGAGTCTGTCTGAGGCATTAGATGTAAACCAGAGCTTTGGTGACATTGAATCATGGAATCAAGCTATCTGGGTGCTGAAGAACTAAATCAGGTTCTCTGGGGTGCTGAAGCACTAAATCAGGTTTTCCTGGTGCTGAAGTGCCAAGTCGAGATCTTTGGGGTAGTGAAGCACTGAACCAGGTTCTCTGGGGTGCAGGGCTGCTGTGCAGGCATTTCTCCATGACTGGGCAGCAGGTTGAAGGTCTCTCTGACTCTGGACCATTGGTTCAAGTTCTCTCTATGGCTGAACTGCTGGCAGAGATCACCTCTGTGGCTAGCTCAGAGCCCCTTTGTGGCTGAAGGCTTGTCCCAGGTCTCCTGGATACTGGGTTGCTAGGCCAGACTATCTCTGGCACTGGGTAGCTGGGTCAGGATCTTTCTGTCGCTGGGTAGGTGAGCCAGGGCTCCATGTCTCACTGTCACTGTCACTGGACATGGAGCAGCTGGGCTGGATTGCTTTCCCATAGCAGATCAGCCAGACTGGGTTTGTCTGAATCCTTGAATGAGATGGAACAACATCTCATTGGTGCTAGGTGACTGGAATAGCTGAAATTAAATTCCTTAGAAGATGATTTGCTGAGCTGGGTCTCTCCTGGAGTGGAGTAGATGGAATCACAATTCCCTCAGGCTGGGAAGATAAGATAAAATGCGTAGAATACATTAAATGTGTTTTCATAGTGCATGATGACTGAACAGAGGCACCAGATATCCCTGAAGGCAGAACTGCAGCTGTGGTGAGAACAGCAATCTGGAATGGCTTCAGTGCAACAGGATTGGAGTTATTTCCTGAGCTGTGTACACTTAGGAGAGATTCAGAGAAGGCACATGCTGCTTTCCCATGAGTCTGAGCTGACCTTGCTATCAGTTTATTACCTGCAACTGAGGGTTGGTAGGTTCTTGGAACTGAATCAACTAGTACTTTCTGTTTTAAAATTTCTATTGTATGAAACTTAGGCAGAAGAACTGAAGGAGTACTGCACACAGGAACATAACTTGCCTGGGAACTGCACACGGGAGCATAACTTGCCTTGGTAAGGAATTTGAATTAAGCTGTCAAGTGGTGCTTGAATTAGCTTTACTTTTCAAAGGGGCTATACTGGGTGTTAAAGCAGAATTTACCTGTACAGCTGCTTTTAATTCTCTGTGACTGAATTTACTTGTATCAGGATGAGCTGAGTTTTCATAGGAGCTGGGCTTGGATCTTCCTCAGCAGTTTGTTAGCCTTTTAAACTATTAGTAGGAGAAATCACAGCATTAGAGATTTTTAATACATAGTACACATTTAACTGTGAATGGGACACTGAACTGGTTGCAGAACAAAATGGACAGGCTCTTTCAGGAGACATATACCCAGGAAAGCATTTACATTCCCACCAGGCAGGATTAAGAGAACCACATCCCATTCAGTCTGGAAATAACAGATCATTTTTAGCTGGGCATTTGTTGTACTTCCAGTAAGCTAGGGTTGGGGTACAATCGTAACTTCAGGAATTGGAATCCATAGCTTGGGATTTGGTTGAGGTGCAGCACAACTGCTACAGACATTTACAGATGCAAAATTTGTAGACCAACATTTGGTACAGTCCCACAATTTAAAATTAGGGAAATGGCAAGCAATACATTCTAAGTAATACAAAGGATCCCAAGCTTGTCAGGCAGGACAAACAAAATGACAAATAGAATCTGGAATGGACTGAGGTGCTGGGGCAAATACTCAATTGCCAGTATCAATTATAGAATGATTAGAATATGTGCTGAACTCACTAGGTTGACGGGGAACCCTGCACCCACTCTGATGGGAGTTGTTTGGCCCTTTCATTCTGTCACAGACTGGCAGGCTATAGTTAGGGAGCACTCCCCGCAGAGGCAATACAGGGCTGCAGGACAGGACTGGAGCTGGTCTTCTGCCTATTCAACCCTCTTATCCACAGGTTGAGCCCTTTGGTTCTGGGGGCTGGTAGGGCTTATCTCCTATAGAATATCATGGTATGGACTGGGAGCTGAGGACAAGCATAGACTGGATGAGGCAGGGCAGGATGAATGAGGCAAGTTGGCTGGACAGGTGCGTCAGGCTGGAAGCTGAGGGCAGGCACAAGCTGGAAGCTTGATACAAATACTGGCTGGAAAATGGATATATTGCTGGTGAGGGTTTGACACAGGTATTAACTGAGGGCTGGCCACAGGTACCTACTGAGGAATGGACACAGGTACACGGAGGGTCAGATAGAGCACAAGCTGGGGCTGATTCAGAGTCAAAGGGTAAGGGCAGGACCTGGGGAATAGACAAGGAAGTGAACTGAAATGGGCAGGACAAGGACTGGACAAGGACAGTACTAGACTAGACAGGCAACAGGGAACAGGGAACAAGAAAGCCCAACAGGGCACAAGACTAGGGAAGATAATCCTAGTATGCCCAGAGGTCGTAAGGTAATACAGAAAAGCCTAAAAGAGCACAGAGAAAGGAAGGGAGGCCTGAGAGGCTACAGAGCAAGGTCAGAATGCCTGGAAGAGTCCAAAGCAAGGCAAGAGGCCACAGGGCATGGCAAGAGGACAAGAGACCACAAGGCTAGGCAAGGTAGAAAGCCAAGATAGGCCACAAGACAAGGTAGGAGGCCTGGGTTGCCTGCAAGCCAAGACAGGATAATCAGGAAAAGGAGGCCAGGTCAGAGAGCTGAGTTGACTCAATGAAGAGGCAGTGAGGCATTGAGCAGGTTGGGTTAAGTAGGGCTGAGGCTTGAGTGTGAACTTACAGAGCTGTGAGCAAGGCTCCCTGAGGACCTCTGGTGAAAGGAAGGTTGTGCAACAGGCAGAACCTTGGCACGGGAGATTGTATAGAAGGCGATACCATGACACCTTTCCTTAACCCAGCTAAAGGTTTACATGCTGTGGATCCATGCAAGAATGAGCAATTTTGTAAAAGCTCTTGCACACGTTCATTGTCCTAAACGAATCAGAAAGGCTTTTATAAAGTGTCCTCAAAATATGTTATTTTGTGTACCTTGATTGTTATAATTTTTCCCTCAGTTTCTTTTATTACTAATTTCTTAACTTCTTTTTTTTTTTTCCTGATTTTTCCAATGTTTTTTATTTCCTCTCTCTTTTTCGTCTATCCAACCATCCCCTTCTCATTCGTGTCCACTCCACATGGTCATACACAAATGAAATGACTGGTATTTGTTTATACACTGTTAAGCAATAGTTACACCACAACAAACTTCCCCTGAACCAGGCCTGTATTTGTCAATAGACCTATTAGGCTTGTGCCTAAGCCAGCAAACATCTGGAGGGCAGCAGTCTGGCTGACGATTTGCTGCCTTTCAGCTGTGCTGAATCTCACTCAGCAGAGAACAGCCTTCTGCCTCTTACTCCAGCCCCTCCCCTAGGGTTGCCAACTGGTTGCAGATTCTCAGGTTGATCCAGTCCTGATTTTACTCCTTTGCATGAGGGTACTTATAGTCTTGCTTTTCTTAGGGAATGCAATAGGGAAATCAGAATAAGTCCCAATGCAATGGGGTAAAGCCAAGACTGGATCAACTTGTCCTGAAAACCTGGAGCCAGTTGGCAACCCTAGCCTCTCCTCCCAGGCAGTGTTCAGGGAACAGGAGAGAAGGGGGAGTGAGCCTGTAGCAGACAGAACAAAAAGGATCATTTTGGGAAGATTAGGAGGGGCAGAGCTGAGATAATTGGAGGATAGGAAGAAAGGCTGGGGGGATGAGAGGAGGATCAGCTGCTATGTATGTCTCTGTGTGAGACCCAGGTGAACAAGGGTAGGGGATAGTGTTCATGTCTATGAGAGAAGGGATTGCTGCCAAGTGTATGTGCATGTCATATTGGGTAGGATGCTAGAAAGAGGATGCAAGAAAGAGCAGGACTGGAGCATGGTAAAGGCACCTCCCTCCTCTTTTCCCACTCACTGCAATTCAAATCCTCCCTCCCTTGATCTTGGATTCTATCCCCCAAATCTTCTCCCCAGATCCTGAAACCCTATTCCCTTCTCCTCTTCCTCAATCCAAGAACCCCCTCTCTCTCTCCCTCTTCTCCCCATCCCAGTTTCCTAATCTTCCCCATCTCCCATCCTCCCCATCCCTAGACCTCTTTCCTTCCTGCACTCCTCCTCCGTTCTCCTCACCCTATTCCTGATCTTTCTCCCTTCCTCTTCCCATCTCTGATGACTCCTCCCTGTACTGATACTTGAAATTACTTTTCTTCAACAATGAAAATAAAATAAATGATAAATTATACTATATATATATACTGTAAAACTAATTGATTTTTGTTTCAGAATTTTTAGTATTTTCCCCAAAGAATCTTACCCAAGCTGCCACAGGAAACTAGGGGTCTCTGTCTTAGAGACCTTCTGCTCCCTGTTGTTCAACCTCAGGAGGGGGACACACAGTGCGTCACGACAGCACCAACAGTAGCTAGGGGCACTAAAATCCTAAATCTGTCTCTGCCCTGAACACAGCAAAATCAGAATTTATTCTTGTTCAGCGGCCATATGCCAAATGTTTAGCTACCAATGTTATTGTTGACATTTCTTTTCCTTTGCTTCCATACATGAAGAGTTTGGGTGTATAAACTGACTCTGGGTTAATCTTTAAGCAACACATTAAATCTTGATTCATGCAGGGTTTTTTAAGTTGTGAGTATTAAATGGTTTAAAACACCTTTTGGAATTCGACGATTTCCACATGGTAGTTCAGGCATCAGTTCTACTGTTGGTTGACTTAGGGGCAGAGGAACACCCCTAGTTCAACCCCAACCCACCCCCACTGCCAATTTCTTACATTTACAGTTAATGTCATTCTTTCTTATGTACCTTCTTTGTATAAATCATAGATTAGAATTATTCATTCCCAGACTCACCAATAAAATACTTGATGCTAGAAAACTGCTAGGGTCTTCTTTCTGCCTGTGGACAGGGATGGTCTGCCCTTGAGAAAAACAGCATTACTAATAGAAGTATCAGTATTAAGCAACTAATCTGTGCTATGTATGTTGAGAGAGAAGATCATAGAGTACCAAGAGATGTAATCAGAAACCAAGAAAATGTGGTCTAAAGATATCGAAACAGACCTAATTGTTTGGCCATCACTTGCCTGCTTAAAAAGAACATCCAAGCTCACCTTGATATGTTGCCCTAGCATTTGCCCCCCTGGGGAAGTAGGAGAAGGGTGAATGGTGAGGGTTTATGTGTGGTGAACTCTCTCAGGGTTGATGCAAAGATATTAGGCTCCCTAGGTGAATCGTACAGCCTTGTGGGCATCCCTCTCATCCCACACAATTAATAATGCATTTATAATAATAGATTTTACATGAAAAAGGGCATTCAAAGTGCAATCTTATGAAGTAAAATTATCACTTAGAACAACATCTATATATATTTATAAACACTGTTGTGGTGCCAATGAGGAAACCCTGCAATCAACACTTGGAGCTCATATGGTATTAGGCCCATTGTAAAGTGTGCTGGGCTTGGGCTTGTCCCTCAGCAGACCATAAGTAAACTGAACTACAATTACAATATACTAAACCTCCTATACCAAAACAACACTAACTGCTGCAGCATTCAAACAGTAAGAACCCTAAACATGAAAATGCAACATTGTAAATATCACTCCAGGTCGAAAACACCAAAATACAACCTATAAGGAAAACAGACCAAATCAGGCTGCTTTAAATCCCTATACAGAAACTACACAGTAGCAGAATACCTCACCTTGGACACACATGCAGAATATAGACAGACCCTTACCAAATACACAATAAAGAAACCATAAAGTACACATAGAAACATACAGAGAAAAACTGAACTGGAAACCACAACAAGCCAGACTCACTGACCCCCTCCAGTCCCATTCCCTCTCCACACACCACACATTCTCATTTTGAATTTGAATTTATTAAAACTTATGTTCACATTTTTCACAAAAGCAATTTCAAGGTGGATTCCAAAAGAACATGCATAAAATGACAAACATGTACTATTTTCTCTCTCACACACATCTTTCTTTCTCTTCCCTCAAACCCCACTCACCTCACCAGGTCATCTTCTGCACTGTGGGCATGTCACTATCCTGCACTGCCACGGGTCCTGCTTCCTGCCCATGGGATGGGAACCCCACGGGTGGGGCATCATTTGATGGCATCACTGTCACAGCAGCTGGGATCTTCTTTCTGCCTTTGGGTAGGGATGACCTGCCGCCTAAGATGCCTATGCAGTTTTGCAAACTCCTACTTGAAGAAAGTCACTAGATCCACTGTGAAAAGTCTCCAGATTGGGTAAAAAGTATCTAAAATCATTTTGTTGCACAGTGGCATCAGCATAACTGGTGAGCCTAAGACTGGTAGGAAAAGAGAGGAAGCTCACACTCACACACACACACACACACACACACACACACACTCTTTTGATCTCTCAGAAAGTGACACACATACATTCTGTCAGTCACACACAGTTTCTGAGATACACTCAGACTCTGACACACTCTCTTTCACACACACAACACACACATATACACATACACATACTTCTACTGCTGCTCATGTGCTCACTTAGCAAGAATCCCCTCCTCTGGACTGGCTAGCTAAGGGCACTATTGCACAGCATCAGTAAAGTTCCTGCTCTTGTTGCCAATCCTTATCCAGCCTGTAGCAGCCTCCTCTACAATTCCTCCTCCCTCTTCAGGACACTGACTGTTTCCATGGCCCAGTCCTCTGCTCTTCTCTGAGATCAGCCTGGCCAGCTCACACAAAGGCTTTCTAGCTGAGCAGAAACTTGCCCTGACTCCCAGCTGCACAGCAGCAGCAAAAAATAAAAACAAGATTGCTGATTATAAAACATAGCCTTCACCTTGTCTTTTGTTCTTCTGCTACTGTCAGTCTGTCATAAAGTTGCAGTCCTGTTTTCTCCTTCCAGCAGAGAGAGCTTGTTCCTGACCTCCTCAGATTCTCTGGAGTGGGGAGGGGCAGGGGGAGGAGAGGGGAGACTGAATCTACAGCCTATTCCAAGGAGGGAGGGGGCTGGACCAGGAAGCACAGCACTCTAGCCAAAGGAGGTCTCACTCTCTTGAACTCTCTGCAGCACTCTAGTCAGAAGAAGTCTTACTCTTTTGTACTTTTCAGTTTGTAGATATGCTCAG